>NC_088980.1:23684732-24330803 GCF_963932015.1 Anas acuta | reverse complement strand
GTCTGCTTGGCAAGATCCAGTGAGTCCCTGTTACCCATATTGTGGGCCACACAGTTTATTCCTATCTCTTTAAGTTCAAAATTCACATTGAAAATGAAATGTTGTTTATCTAAAACTTTGATTATCCCAAGGCTTATATGTTGTCTCCTGAGACGTTTAGATAATCAAATTGCAGCAGTGCATGGAGAAAATGAACTGTGGCTGCAAATAGCTATGTAAAAGTGGTACCTTCTTCCCCAATAATATAATCCTGTCGTGCATCTGAGTCCAATCTGTTTGCTTTACTGACAGAAATATGGTTTTGGTCTGGAAAGCAAAGCAAAGACTCCAAAGCTGCAGCATACTAGCCGAATTTTAACTTCAGGGTTGCTGGTTGGGCTTCCAATTAAGTTGTGACTACAGGATGTTTATTATCTACCAGTGAGCTGCCTGTGTTAGGGTTTTGTTTTCCCCCAGTCTCTGTCACTAGCATGTCTGTGCTTTTTCTGTTTCTTATCAGGAAGGGATTAAGGCTTAAAAGGGTGCCCAGATTTACCAAAATTATTGTGTGCCCCCAAATGCTACTTTATTGTTTCTCCCCACCCAGCCTACCCCATGGGTCCCTTCCTCCTCCCTCTCCCTTCAATTTTTGCTATCTTGTCTTCCCCTGCTCCTGCTCCCTTGATGTCTCAGCCCAGTGAGGCAGGGAGCTCCTGGGGGGGGGCAACTAGCATTGCTCCTGCCACCTCTGCCACCCCCTGGCTCCCATGCACCCCCGACTGCTGCTGACCACAGATGCAGGGCCGCAGCAGCGGCTTCACCCCCTCTGCTGATGCTGGGGTATGCAAGACCTGCTTTTCTGATGCGAGGGGGCATGCAGCAGGGCCATCTCCAGCAGTAATATTCCCAATAAAACCCCACTGATTCTATCTAGCAGGTGCAGAAGGAACATATTGAATCTCTGTAAAATGTCAGGGCTGCAAAATAATTTATAGCTGCACTTCGCACAAAGGCAGAACTGAGAAAGGATTAAAAATCAAGTCTGTGTTATTATTGTGTTGCAGTATCATAATAGCTGCAGTATAAACTACAGATGAGAACACACTGAAAATCTTTATTTTCAAGCACTTGCAATCATTAAAAAATAATGTGCTCAAGGGCATGAAAATTGTCAGACCAAAATGATTTTTTTTTTCCCATTTGAAAGTCTAGGAACATTGTAGCCGGCCATTTATTACACTGACATGCTGGGATCCTAGTGCTCGTGGGTCAAAATTATTTCAGCACCGCTAGCTTTTACGCATAGTCTTTTTTTTTTTTTCTTTTTTTTTTTTTTTTTCCCTTGTTCTTTCTATACGTAGGGCAGAGAGAGGCTGTCTGAAGATGTGGATGTGAGATTGCACAGACTCTGCCTGAAGTCCTTGGCAGGTTCCTGCAACTGTCAGGTCCCCTTGGTATTTGTGGCTCAGGGCACCATGGAAGGTTGAACCTAGCAGCCCCATGATAGTGCCCCTACAGTTGGGTTCCCATGCTGATTTTAAATAATCTGGTGGCTATTACTTGAGGGTAGGGAATATCACAGTTACATGGCAGCTATAGCAATCCATCACATTCTTTCTCAGTGTCAGCCCACCAACAGTAACCAAAATATGTGTGCCTGTGACACACACACACAGTTTGATACAGTCTCAAACACAACCTGTGGCCATTTTTTTTTTGGATCTCAGTAAAATCTCATGCAAGCTGACTTAAATTTATTGCTATCAATGCCTTAAACTCTAATCAGCTTGAAAAATCAGAACTTCTATGCTATCGTCATTAATAATGACTCTGAAAAATTGCTACCTGTCATCTTAAAGTACAACTGGAGGATGAATTACGGAAACCTCCGGGGAGTAAATAGCAAGTGGTTTGTGAACAAAAGGAGGCAAAACCATGATAGGCAAATGTCAAGATTTTAAATCAAGTTGATTATTTAATGATATGTTAGTCAGATGCTGTTTGATTTACTTTTAGATTTACACATAAATTCTTTCTTGCATTAGGGCTGTTCAATATAAGACATCTGTTCTATCTGAAATAGCCTAGGTATTTTTGATCTGGTTTTGAAAAAGTGACATGGGCTAGGAAATCTTCCGAGTCTTCAGTACTGCTGTTTATGTGATTCTGTATCTTTTGATCCAGATCAGAATCCTACACTGATATTAAGTTTGGTTGAAAAGTATGGTTTTAGTGTGGCTTTAAGTAAGGAATGGCTGAGCATTTTCTACGGTAGGGGAAGGAACAACGCTGTATCTGTTGTGCTGCCATGTAACCCACTGCTCAGCAGCTTTGCTTGCTCCCAAACACTGATTTGCACCTTTTTGATAATTTTACTCTACATGCAATGTCAGTGCTTCTAGGTAGCCGTAATGCTGACCTACTACTTTATCTCACACAGTGAGTTGAACTAGGATGTTACTCTTGGCATCAGGCTGTGGCACATGTTTTGGGATATAGAAGCTCAAAGGCAGGTCAGGCAGACAAAATACAGTCTGAACCAAACAAAGGTAGCAGACCACAGTTGGTTTGCTGGCATTTTATTTATTCTGTTAATCAGTGCTGATAGTAAAGTCTTTTCCATGAAGCCATTCAAGTTTGATATTATTTCTTTTTGAAGCTGTGGTTCATTACAGGCTATTTTGTTATTAGCATTAAGGTTGCCTGCATATAAAGGCTCAGGCTCCAGGCTCCAGATCAGGCAGAAGCAGTTTAATAAGATTCAGATGGTATACAAGCTATCAGAGAGGTATAAAATTCTTCTGACTTGCAATAACAGCTCCTGTTCCTGGCAGACCATAATATCAGCAAACTCTGGTTCCGCTTTCTGTTTACCGTAGATGGTTCTGATTCACAGCGAAATTGAAATTACACAGGAAATCAAAATAGCCAAACTTAAAAGTATGTGACAGAGAGGCTCTTTTACTCTTCTAAGACTATTTTATAATTCTAGGGAATTAGGGCATTTTGCAGCAGTGTTTAGTACACTAAAAATTCCACAGGAATAAAAATATGTGATAGGAAAAAAAGCAACATAAAACCCCACTGATCCTCACTCCAAAAATTGCAATGTGCTTTGCCTGAAGAAACATGATTGTACAGACATACATTTCCTATTGTTTAAAGCATTGCTCCTGTTGTTTAACATGATGATACAGGAAAAGAAGAGAAACATCAGATAAAACATCTGCAAATGCATCTAGTTCATCAATAACTTCTTGTTTAAGCTCTGATTGGAATTTTTGCATAAAAAATGAAGTTAAATCCCTGAATTGTTGCTAATCCCCTACTTATGGTTGTAAAATTCAGTGATGAGCAGTATTCATGTAAATGGAGAGAGTGAGCCTTTTTGTATGTCTTTGCATGTATGTATGCATGTATGTACATATATGATACACCTGTATCTGTTTTAATTACAGATTGCAGATCTTTAAAAAAAAATGTCTCAGAAATACTTGTATACTTCTCTTTTATTATTTGCAGATGATCTGATACTTCTGGCTTGACGATCTGCTATGCTGACAATGAAATTACAGCCTGGAAATGAGCCAACTTCACCATCTACTTATCTCTATTTATTTTGCTAGTGTTACTGGCAAATTGCATCAACATACCATTCCTTTCATTCTGAGGGAAATGGAAAACTTAAAAGATGTTCAATATTTTTTGTGTGAAATGTAGATACCAGTGAGGGTGATAAAAGCATCAGCAATGAAGAGAAAAGAATGAAAGCTGGCAGAAATTATGTTTTTTTTTCATGCTCTTTCAACTGCATTTTTGGACCAGTGTGATTACAAGGGAATTATATGCTGATGAATATATATATACACATGTGCTGGGACATCCAGACAGGCCACCCTTTAACAAAGCATGCTGTTCCTGGATGTGGTAAAAGGCTCATGTTCTCATTTTAGAGATGTTCTCAAACTCACTAATTAATTCTACAACTCGTATTCAGTAATTACCACTATCTTTTTTTTTTTTTTTTTTTTTTTAATAATGAGTTTAAATTCCACAGAAACCTGGCTTCTTTTCCTCCCTCTCTCTCCACACAGAAAAGCTGTTGAATAAGCACAATCTATTTCTTATCTTTCAGGAACTCAGCCTGGTTCACAGTGTAAGCAGCTAAGCTGAAAGATTTAATTCATCTTCTTCATTAAAATTCAAATAATTATAAAGTCAGAGATGTTAACTTTTCAGTTATTACAATACAGCTGGCAAACAGAGACTGTTGCACCAACTGGGAGACTTAAAGCCTCATCTTTGGTGGCCAGGTATTTTTATTTAACATTTCAGCACGAATTTAAATCAATACTTCTGAGAAATCTCTTTTATGAAATTATTATTATGAGCAATTGATTCAAATGTGCATTTCACAATCTCATGTTATTTCACATGATTATTTCCAGTGCCTGTGGGTGTGTTTCTTGCTATCTGTAAGTACTAGATAGTTTAGTGTTGAGAGGAATAACTCACTACCCCTGTAAGTTCTGATTTTGCAATGTTAAAGAGCAATTGCACTTAACTGTACAAGGTGGGTGGGACAGCTTGAAACGCTTGTGCTCAGGGGACCACGCAGAGCATGGCTTATAACTTTTGCTAAAACATTTTTGTTTCTATTTTTTTACCAATTGTCTGATTTCCTTCCTTGCAACATGTATGTTCATTAGCTGCGTTTGCCTTCTCAGCTCAAAACTTAGGATGTTTCCAAGAATAACCACCAAAGTGACAAGTCTAAAATTAGCTATGAGACTTTGGCATTTCCACACTAGAAGATGAAATCATAGAATCATAGAATGTTACCACCAAGGTATTTACTCTATGGTAAGCTGGTGCTACCAGTCAGATTTGTTGTGAATGGATACAGATTTACCCACCAACTGTAAAATGAGTATCTGTCCTTTGGGAAATTTCCATGAACTTTAGCAGTTCTTGTGTTCATTACACTGCATTACACTGCATTTTTCCTCAGTTATGTGCCAGAAAATGGACTCAGATCCTGCAAAATTTAAAGAATGGTAACAATGAGTGAGACAAAGGGAAGGTATTCATAGCATATCCAGCCTGAATCCTATAACTTTCAAGTTACTTTGAAAGAAAGAAATTTAAAATCAGCCTGGCCACTGCATGTCACCATTACACCATGCATTGGTGGAAGTAGTCATTTGGATGACTTGGGTGAGGAAGCTGTTTGGACAAAGGAGTGTGTGCTTTCTGGCAATCTGACAGTATTTTTTAAGATCAGAGTCTAGTAATGCTTCTGGGCAAGGGGATATTCTCTAAATCCAGACATAGAAGACATGAAAAGCTGCTGTGTTATTTGGGAGCTGAAGGTACCTGTTCTCCATGCAAAGGGTACTTTTCACAATGTGTGGAGTAGACAGTAGGAGAAGACTTCGTGTGTAATTAAATAGGAAATTCCTAGTGCAATCTTTGTGCCCCTGCTAAATGAATAACTCTCCACAGCCTTTTATATGAAGTGATTAGAAAGAGTTAAATGAGCATGATTGCCATGGAAATTTCTTAAGCATTAATGTTTTCTACTTCTTCTGTATTGAATGCCCTTGTGATAGAAGAGAAAGAACAAACATCAAAAGTACCTTTTAACTTCACAATTCTTTCTAAATTTCTTTAAACTTATAGGCTATACTGCTGGCTTTCAAACTTCAAAGCATGCAGGAAGATCAGGGTCACACAGAAAATTATTTCTTACAGTTTAATAAAATATGCATGTGAATTGTATGACCTGCCAGAGAAATTATTTATGTGTTAATGTAATGTTGTAACATTAATTACACACTTTAATTTCTTCCTTAGTAGCTTCTTTACCAGTAGGGACAGAACCAGTTCTAAATTGGGTTTGAAACATGTTATTTCACCAAAGCTTACATTTCCATTCTGAATTACTTTTTTTGCTTCTGCAGGAAAGCAATCCTTTCTTTTAGTATCTGGGTATAAAGGAAGTAACTGAGATATTTTGCCTTTAACTCAGAGGATTCTTGATGGATCTTTTCCTGCCTCAGTCTTCCAGAGCATACTGACACACGGGTATACTGATCATTTATTAATAATTCCAAAAGTGCCTATCGCATGTTTTTTTTTTTTTTTTTTTTTTTTTTTTTTTTTTTTGTGAATGAACCACACAACTTTCATTTATGGCCACTATTGTAATCTGCTTAATCCCATAGGATTCATCCTTTTGGATTTGATTCCTTAGGGGACTTCCTAGCTTTCTTTCTATGGTATACATGCAATTAAATTAATTTACCCACTAACACAAGGGCATATTTATATACTGAGTCTTACCTTACCTTCTGACTTCCTGTTCATTCAAATATCTTAATACATACTGAAAAGTTGATTTTTTTATTTTTTTTTTTGGGGGGGGAGGGGGGACGACAATGTCATTGAGGTTTATATTTTTATCTAGAATTCTTTACTTTTTGATAATTTCAAATGAATCACTGCTATGCTTCTTATTCTGCTATATAACCTAGATCACCAACAGCTACTGTTTTCTGAAGCTAATATGCCACCTTTCTTGTACTTTCCCCTGGCATCAATGCTAGGAAAAATGCAGGGAATCATGAAGAGGTTTTTCAATGGATTTTCCACCTTCACCCAACCTTCACCCAATCTTGCTTTGACTTGATGACATCATGATTCCCTATGAGTCTTTTTATAAAGAATATGAAGAACTTGAAGCCCAAATTGACTTCACAAACTTCTTAATAAACACATGGAACTTACACATAGCCAATTTTTGGACTGTGCTGGATTTCACTCGGTACCCTCTACATTCAAAATGATTTGGTATCTATTGATAGATTTTTGTGTCTTTGTAGTTACTAGGCTTAAGATGTGGATAGGGACCTGGTAGTCACCAGAAAGTGCAAGTCACCACCTACATAAGAAAGGAGGCTTTGTTCTGTATAACATCCTTTTCAAAAAATGAATTGAGAAAATGCAATATGTTTCTCTAAGTAGTGTGAAATACCAGTGCCAGAAGTTCAGCTGATACAAAGTGCATTGGGATTGCTACAATGTCATGGAGGAGTCAAAAGTAAAGATGCACAAGACATTTCACAGAAAATACCAATTAACTCAAGCCCTTCCCTGAAGCATAAATGAATCAAATATGAAGTTTTTTTTGAGGTTAGAAATGGTGTTTAATTTTACATTTTTGCACATGTTGGCATTTCTTGGAGTCTGTGGGAGCAAGCGTGGAATTACCAAAATACCACAGGTATTTTTTGGGTACTGCTGCTCTAAAGGATGTCAGGAAATACTGGAAACCATACAAAGACATTTTTTCTTGTCATTTCCTACCATTAGCATTCTTGAATGTTTTAGATAAATTTCCCGAAGTTTGGGGTGGATGTCCAGGTTTGGCAGTTCTTCACAAAATGTACTGAACTGCCAAACTTTTTTTTGCAATTTATCAATTTTTGTGATTAAAAAAATTGCTCAGCCTGGAAAGACCTAACTCTATCCCATGAGTCTGGAACATACAGACTCCCTTAGCTCCCCTCCTCTCCCTTCTGTTTGCTGACTTCACTGTGGTCCCCTCCCTGCTGTCCTGGTGCTACCACAGGGCTGTGTGTTGATGTGATCATCACTCAGTATCTTCACAGCTCTCCTGCCAAGAGGTCACCTGCCTCTGCCTTGTGACACTCCAACTGCTCTCACAGGTACACTTGATAGCTTGTCTCACGCTGACATCATATTTGTGGCACTAATTTCCCATCAGGGTAATTAATCCTGCTCTTCTCACAGGTCGATGTGCTTCCTTTTGTGTTGGTCTGGCTTTGCCAGAAGAGGGCTGCTGAGCGTGGCCAGGGGCTGGGGTGTGCATAGTGGAAGACATGAGGAACAGCAACCCATGAGAGATATACCATATCCATAGAGCCAATCATAGAGCATGACCCAAAGCCAGGCTTAAGTTTCATCCCTTTCCAAGTTCCTCCAGAAATCATTTTCCCTGGTTCATGTCCCAGAACTGCTTTCACCAAGAACTTGTGTGCAGATAGCATGGAAGTCTGGCGCATCAGGGCAGCCTCAAGCCTTCTCCTAGATAACTTGATGTGCAATTCATCTAGTCATGCCCTTGGTTAATAGGGCTGTCTCAAGGGTTCTTTTTTTTTTTTTTTTTTTTTAAGGTAGTGCAGATGCCCACACAGGCATAGTGTAATCTTGCTCTAACTTTTCAAGTGTACTACGGTTACATCTGTACCGTTACATCTGTACCGAAGGGCAAACCCTTCCAAAAATTTGTACCTAGATGGCATGGGCAGTGCTGTATTTTCTGCATATCTAGTCTGTTTTTTTTTCACTGGGAATCAAAACTGCTATTCTGTTCCACCAGCTTTTCTGATCAAATCAGTCCATTTATTAATAGGACTTTCTGGTGGTATTTACATACAACACATTTCCTTCCAATTCCTCATTATACATATGTAATTATTTTTACATTGCATTCCCAGAAGTGAGTGACAGCACACAGATACCAGAGATGTTATTCTGCCTCCAGCAAATGCTCAGAGAAGAGTGTGGTATTAGTAAGGACCCTGTTTCCTTGGTTACATTTAGCAAATTTGCATGCCAGCATGGTGCTATTCATCATCAGAGACATCGTAGACCTGTCCATGGAGAGCAGGTTTTGGAAGTGAATAACCTTTGCATTCTTAGCTTCTGTTTTGAATATATGGATGAGAAAAAAATAGTTGTCAACACATGCGTAGTGGGAGATAGGCAGGCTGAGAAGCTGAGTCCTGGCAGGGCAGTCTTTGGAAATGAAATCAGTTCCTTTATAAGACTGGGTAAAGGAGCTGGGGCAGTGGTTGAAAGAACAGTTCATAAATTTGGCTCTAGTGCCAGCTTACAAATGCCCACCAGATATTTAGATGATCGCATTCAGGGCTTGTGCCTTGGCTACACTCTCTGATTATGCACTGTGATGGGGAGTGACAGGACTCTGCTGTTAAATGTTTACACGAACTTTTTTTTTCTAAGGTGTGCAAAAGCGATGGATCTGGCACAGAGGCAGAGCTAGTGAACACAGACCAGTAGAGCCTATCCTGGAAACTTAAGCTTCCCCTTACTGGCACAGCCTTTCCAACAGATTATGGTAAAAGCATATCCTGCCTTCCTGAAGGGGGTATGAGGTGTGTACCTTGGCTGGAAGTGATCAGCCTTTTCCTAGCAGACACACCTCCTCCATGTCCCACAGGTGTGATGGCTAGATGGATTATTCCTTCTATAATCACTGGAAATGGGATTCTCACCCAAATAAACTGGTTGTGCCACTGTATACAAATTCAGCTATGGGTGCAATTCTAGCTGATGAGTTCAGTGAATAATCCCAAACCAATGTAATTCATTCATTTAATTTCCATTTTCTAATGATTATTTTTTAATTCAAAATAAGTTTATCACATTCATTTACTGATCAACAATGAGTCTGTCACTCACTAATAGAAGCTGTGTTAGTTCTTGAACTGGCCAAGGACAAACAGGATACTCAAGTGTCTCAGAAGTGGATGAGGAGTCAGGGTTTTGTGTTGATCTGCCTGTGGTTGTCTGTACATGTGGGTAACTCTACCTTGTGTTCATTTTCTCTTTTCCATAAATGTTTCTGCTTTGTAAAATGCTTTGAAATCTATAGAGATGGAGTGGTGAGTGGTAAGCTATATGTGTATAGCTGCATTTCCAAACCAGGAAAAATGTAAGTGCAGTTTCCAGTAACACATTATAAATGGATTGAGCAGTAATCCATTGATTCATACATATAGGCAATTGGAAATGACATAAGCTGTGATTTTATGAAGTTATGTATCAGCTCTTTTCCATGTTGCTTCAGGATATAAGGTCCATGAGCTCCCAGCAGTGTAGTAGCAGAGACAGGTCTATGTGCAGGGCCCCTCTCAGCCTCCAAATCTTATGGTGGTACAATGTACTCCTGGGCTTTAGCTATTGCTTCTCGTCAGACAACAACTGCAAGCTGTGGTGAGTGAAATGTTCTGAAAACTGCTTAAATGGGAGTGTTATAGTTTGAAATCTCTTATATTAACTGTGCCTTTGTAGTACTAAGAGGAAGATGGGATCAGCTGAGGGTCTGTCCATGCCCAGCTGGAAAAAAATCCTTCCCAATTCCCTAAAGCAACATCCTTGGGTCAGAGTTACTTCTGAAGGAAAAAAAGAGGTAACTCCCAGATACTTCAATGCAGATGCTTAAATTACCAAAGGAAGGGTAAAAGCCAGTCAACTCCCCTCTACTTCAAACTGGCTAACGGAAAGGATGAAATTTTACCTGTCTCCTCTGTAAAAAGCTTTCCTGCCCCTTGGTCTCCTCCTACCTCAGTCTGATTAAATCTTCCACTCAATGAAATGGGGAGAGGGGCTTTGAGATAAACGCTTTCAGAACAGTAGTTAAGGGTTTAAGTCTGGGAAGAGTGAATATATTTTCTCTTTTACAAAAGAGATTCTTATCAGTGTAGAAATGTTACCTTTCATAAGGGTTTGATATTTTTTCTCACATTGCAAATGAAGATGTGGGGAGATTTATTGTCACTGCACAAAGTGCCAGTGTAGTCTGGCTAGGGTTCCCTTTTTTTGGGGGTGCCCTTTGAACCGTCACTGCAGACATCAAAAACTAGTCTGGTGTATCCAATTTAAATTTAAAAGAAACTAATTTTAGAGTATAGAAACATTTTAAATCCTAGCATTTGGCTCATCTATGGCATTGTATTGGCAGGTGGTTTGAATGATTGCTGCTTCAAGCAGCACTTGCTGTGGGCATCAGGGCATCCTGCTGTGCAAACAGAGCTGCATGGCACAGTAATGATAACTGGTGCTCAGGAGACTCTCTTTACCTTAGAGAATCCCAAAGCATTTTATGGCTGTTGAGGACCACAGCCAGGTGTACTGGAACCAAGATACTGATATCATTTGTGCTGCCAGCTGCTCATTCCTCAGACCCAGATTATTCCTTCTGACTGACTCTGCCTCTCATTGGGTGCTAGACATCTTGCTTCCCAAGCAATACTTTCTTCCATATTATATGTCTTTTATTTCCTCGGTAGCTTATAGATTATTCAGACCAGGAGCCAAGATCCCAAACCCCAGATCTGTAGTAATTTGTGGAGGTCAGAGCCAGCCTTGCAGCTAAGCCTTAACTGCTTGCAATAATCACCAGTCTGAAATTATAAGGGAGACCTTTAGACTCTGTTGAGACAGTCTTCAAAATCAATTTAAAAAATGTACTCTTTTTATTTGCTGCTTATGTTTTGTTCCCAGTTTTGAGATCTTTGTGAACTTTGGAGCTTTTTTTCATTTTCAATGAAAGTGGAAGTTGTCATGTAATCTTCAGATGCCGGAAGAGACTGTCATGTCAGCTACAGGGAGGATCTTGATAAAATCATGAGAGTGGGCAGCTGGATACATGGGCCAATGGAATTATTTTAATAATAACAGAGTTTAAAAGCTCCTGCCAGACCACGTGCGTTAGGCCCTTTAATCCCTAAAGGATTTACAGACATGTGCATTCTGCTTTCGAGTGTCTCTGTTCTTTCCACAGTTGATAAACAAAAATCAGCATTAGCGCATAGATGTAAATTCCATGCCAAGGAAACAAAATACGCTGGTTCTTGTTTCTTGGGGGGGAGTGATGCTACTGGGTCTTGCTCTATTAAAGGTCATGCCAGTGTTCAGTAGCACCTGGCTGTTTTATTCAGGGATGAGGTGGAAGTCTGTGCTTCCTGGGCCAAAGCAAGAAAAGGGTAAGGAAAACTTGAGGGATTCCAGCAAATGTTCTGAAATGAAGCATTCATTTGTTATTAGGGTTGTTCAAAATTCTACATCAATACATATATTAATGTTCTCAACATCTGGACTAAAGAGCTGTTTAAAGCACTTGGCTTAACCCAAATACATTGAGTTAAATGCAGAAAGCCTGGTTCCACGTCTTTTAACTTTTTGTTTCTGGTCACACATGAATCTTTAGTTCCTGGCTGATAGCCCTGGTGTGAAGCCATCTGCTGAGCTGAGTGCTGGGTTCTTGAGGCTGCACATGTGCTCGTAGATTATACATTATACTAGTGCTCTGCAATCTCTTGCTTCCATATGTGACCTCCCTGGTGTCGTGTGTTAACAAAGAAGTTGGTTTCCTCAGACCTGCATAGGAGAGAAGGAAAAAAAATAAAGGTACTTGTATAGATGGGATAGGGGGATTAAGTTACTGGATGTGTGTGTGTGTGGGGGGGTAACACAGTAACTCATGTACTCCTGGAAATCTGAACTATATTTGGTATGAACTATATTTGATAATGAATTTTCTTGATGACAAAAAGGGGTGTTGACACAAAAAAAGATAAAAATGATTTGATTAAAGTTACATGTTTGAATGAAGTGCTGGAGGCAGAATCAAAATATCAGGTAATCTGAGTGCATGAACAAGGCCAGAACATGGAATTTAGTTCAAGGAAATTAAATGTAATCTATAAAGAAACCTGGTTCTAATACTTTTGCCAGCATGGGCAATCTTAAGAGCTAACTTGGGATAAAGATAATGATTTGTATGGAAATCAGTCTTTCAAACTGATCTTTTGAACTTCAAGGCAGTGGAAACTTAACAGTGAAAATCTTCTGGAACATGCTAACTACATTTCTTTCTCGCTTGCCTATGTCTGCTTGGGTGCATGGGAGTGCAACATAAGGGTGCTATGGGGGAAGCAGAGTGACCATTCTTTTAGAGTTTTGGTCCTCCTTTCAGAAATACATGTACATTCCCATGTACCACTTAATATCCTTTTAAAAATCGCAATAGACAACATAGGTACACTGGGATATATTTATTTTGCATAAAAGTAGTATGACCAGTCTAGGTTTTCCCCTTTCTTCCATAGAGGCAGCAGAGAGCTACTTTTCTTTTTATCTTTGCAAGTCAGCCACCTCTGGAATATACAGAGTAAAAGAAATTTAACAACTGGAAGTCCTCTGTGTGCGTATGTCTGCATTTCCTAAGCTTTACTGACTTCTCTGAGTCACAGAACATCAGAAACAGAGCACATAATGGGAAAGTAATACTCTGTGCTATCTTTTTTATATTTTATATTAAGCATCTGCTTTTAGCTACAGTCAGAGAATAATGAGCTAATGGACATTTGATATGACCTGGTATGGCCATTCCTGATATATATAAATATAAATAAAAAGATACATATAAAATACCTAAAAAGAAGACCTTTTACCAGAATAAGAAATCACGATATGTACAACTTGTCCAGTACAACAGACTTATGACTGAGGAGCCTGTGCTAGCAGTAGTGAAGCTCTTAGTAATGTAGAAAGTGTGTATCTGTAAATGTGTATCTGTTTGCAAGGGAATGCTAAGTACTTAGTTAAAGCAAAATCTATTTCAGAGACTGGTAGAACCCAGTTCTTTATAAAGATCTGAACTGAAAAACCATCAGTTTAATCAAAGTTTACTACTCTGAGATACCAAGAAGCCAGGTCCTATGGTAAATCTCCAATGGCTCCATTTTTGGTTCAATTTACTAGGGGGAGACTATGGCCTGACACATTGAAGAGTGTGGGGGTCTGGTGGGGTCCTGGCAAATAAATATGTGCTCTGGGATGAGGGTAGGGCAGTCTGCCATTAACAACCATCTTGATTTAAACTTTGGATTAAGCAGAAAAAGATGGAGAAAAGTGCCTTGTGTGAGAAGGAAAAAAAAAAATTAAAAAAAAAATAGACTGTTAATTGCATACAATTCAACTGGAGTGATATATATCCACTACACATTTCTTTCTCTGGGTATGAGTCTGGGCATTTAAACCAGGAACAGACATTTTTCATGTTAAATTCTCAAAATTCAACACCTCTATTTTACTCCCAGAAACACAGGTCTTTATGTTTCCCATTAAAAAATCAGCTCTTTGGGTTCCCATGCATTTTAGACAATGCTTTTTCCTTGGTCTCCATTAGCTGAGCTCATGTAACAGAATCCTCTTCTCTGCTTCTGTGTTTTACCAGCCTTCAGACACCTGAAGCAGTGCCTCAGCTTCTGATGGCAAAAGTAAATTCTGTTTCCAATCAGTTCTCTCAGCCCATTTGTTTGCTTGGTTTGTGATTAAGCTGAAGTGTTCACGAAAGGATCTGCCTCACTTTGTTGGACCAGATTTGCAAGGTGCTTGTGTTTCTACATTCAATAAAATCTATGGGAAACAGGAGGTGGTCAAGCTTGAGCATGATGTCAAGGAGTAGAAATGTCCTGAATTAATATGGCATCAAAGTTAAAGATGTTTGTAGTGAATATGATGTTAATGCAATTAAATATATATATATATATTGATTTTTTTTTTTTTCCTTTGGGATATTTTCTTCAGGTACATGTATCATCAACAGGATTTGAGGGACAGCTGAGAAGTGTCATTTTATCACACCAAATTACCTGAAAAAATCCAAATTCAATGGCAGGGAAAGTATTGTAATAAAAACTAGTAACAATGAAATATCTGTCTAACAATATTGCAGAACAACCAAATGGCTGGTTCTAAAAACAGAAAGGAAAATACTGTGGTTTTGCTTCAAGATAAATATTTCTGCTTTATGCGTGCTATAAAAATGTATCCCCTTCTGGACAAATTAACCAGTTCTAAAAAACTGACTTTTTTTGCACTCCCTAAATCTTTCTTTCTTTAATGACCTCTGTGCCACAATTTTTGCCTCCAAGCAGTAATTAACCACTCTGCAAGTCACCACAAGTAAGTCAGAAATGAATTACACTTTTAAAAAGTCTGTAACATTACTATAGTTTAAACTAAAGTAATCAAACTTGTGCTGCTACTCTCTTGTGTGATTCAAGTACAAATGTTATGAAATTTTCAATAGCTTTCAGTGTCCTGCATAGCAACTGCAGATGAAAATACTGCAAAGCCTGAATCACCAAAGGAAGTCTGAAATGAGTAGAACTGTCCTTGAACACACCTTAAAATGGTTCACATTTATTATCCAGGCAAAGCAACTCTTGCTTTATGTAACTTTTTTCCAATGTCTTTCATAAAGTGATGGGAAAATATGCAAATAAGATTAAGCATCTTGCAGTGCATTTGATTGTATCTTGCAACATCTTAGGGGTGGAGAAAATTCGAGGAATGTCGTCATACAATTTTCCCTCAGGTTTTTAGTTAACAAGGAGAATGTCTAAATACAGAGCTTGATTATTTCACTTAGGCTGGTACCAGTTGGGAGTAAATCTATTCAAGTCAACATAACCTCCCTCAGGCATACAATGCTCAGAGAATTGAAGGCTACACATCCTATCAGTTTACAGCTGCAAATCTTTCAATAAGTTTATAGTAAATCTTTTTGCTTCTGGGATGTGATTTGCTTTGTTTAAGCATAGGGATGTCTTGTTTAAGCATATGGATATCTTAACTATGTTTACTTTGCATCAGCTCATACAGCAACAGCTTTTGTCAGGAACTTTTCCCTGACATTGCTTTTGCCAAATGACATGCATTTTGCATGATCAAAATTGCTAAATCAGAATACAGGGCACAACTTTACCATTTTTCTGATCAATTTACACTGAAATGTTACATAGCTCATTGTTTAAATCACTGCTCATTTTGCTGGGGTAAGATTCATTTGATATGAATGCTGATATACAACTGTTCCCTTTTTACATCCAAGGATTTTTACAACAGATTTTTCAATTGGAATTTTGAAGCAGTGCAATTAAAAACATTTTATAGACTTCTAAGCACATATTTTGGAGTCTGAGAATAAAATCTACCTTTTAATTTGTTGTGCCCAAGTCCATGAAACCAGTAGAAAATACCTTAGTAAGAATAAACCTTTTGATCTAGTGATCTATTGGAACTTAAGAATGTAGTCCATACTGGAGAAAGAACACAAAACCTGAGATGCAACAATGAAAATTTGACTTTGAAGATCAGAGAAATGAACTAAAAATTACTTTTATGGGCATCACAACTTGACATTACAGTCAACTTTTTAGATTACAGTATATTTGTGAAGTCTGGAAATACTCCTGGGTGAAATCTTGCACAAATTCCCACCTGCTATTTACCTTCTTATTTGGAGTAGTAATATGTGCCATAGCAAAATTAGCTAGCATCAAAATAAAATAGCTAAAACTAGACTTTTGACTGCTCGACCAATCTGTTTCGAAGTGGAACACAGAATCATTGGAGTATGACATTCAAACAGAACGATGCAATATCAGCACTGCATTCTACATGTCTATGTATGTACTACCTTGTATGGTACCTATGTGCCCCCAATATAGGTTACTTTTACATTAGACAATTTTTCTCTACACATATCGGGAACCTTGTAGAGAAAACAAGCAAACAAACAAAATGGATAACGAGTTATAACAAAAGGTTTTCTGGCCAGGAGAAGGGCTGAATTACATTCAGTATCAGTGGGAAGTGACTGAAGAGACAGCGTGACACCTTAAGCACATTTTTGACCAAAAAAAAAAAAAAAAAAAAGAAAAAAAGATAACATCTGAGATGTTTGAAGGTGCAAAGGAACAAGGGGATTATATCAGCAAAAAGTGTAATGCTTGAAAAGAAATGGGTGGGAGTCAAAAAAGAAGACTACTATACAAAGGTGGGATGCTTTCCTTCCTTCTTTGTCCCCCTTCACACAATTTTCTTTGCTCTCCCCATTACTCTTTTTTTTTTTTTTTTTTTTTTTTTTTTTTCCCCACACTTTTTGGTGCTTATTTCTTCTTGGATTTCCTTTTCCACCTGTTTTCCTCTCTTTTCTCTATTTCTCTCTCACTGTCACAAGTGTCACACAGGACTTTGTGGAGAAGTGCTGCTGTGAGCAGCCATGGGGTCTGCCTTGTGCAGCAGCCTCCTCACTCTAGTAAGTCTGGCAGTGGGGAAATCCAGTACCTGGAGTGTCAGGAGAATCGAACAAGCAGCAGATATGCATTTCCTAAGCTGAGCTAGTTATTCCTCTGGGAGGTCAGAGCCAACAAAGTGAGACACAGGTATCTCGAACTGCCTTTGAACACCATTTTACCTGGTGCAAAGTCTGGAGCAGGAACAGGAAGAGGAGCAGGAGCTCACCTGTTGCATCTGTTAGACTGGTGAAGCAGTCTGCATTACACTTAGAGTGACTCTGCTTCATTTGAACTTTCTCATGGTGGATTTTTGGGGTCATCCCTGCTTTTCTGTTGTCTGGGCAAGCTTGACCACCACAGCAGTTGACATCTATATAAGGCATCTCTCAAAAAAATGGTTTATTTCCAACAGAACATTGCTCCCATGCACAGCAAAGAGTTAACAAAACTCATGAGGCATCAGGTTGGCTCTTACCCATGCATTATAGTATGTTGCTCTCCTCCTACTTGTTCTCATTTCTGGTTATAGGAAGCAGCCTTCTCTTCTTTGTGGGTGCCTCTGTGCACGTGCTGAAAATCCATGTTCCCAGATCCTATATATCTCTAAGGATTTCAGTTTTCCCTTTGTTCTTCGGTTTTGCCTGGGAAAGGTAAATCTTGCTGGATTTCCGTCAGGCATATGTGGCCCCCCATTATTGGCTGCTCAGGTTGTTGCCTCCAAAGTTTCCTTTATAACCTTATCTTTGCCATTGTCTCATTTCCTGCTTGTTTTCCACTAGGACTTGCTTTTGATTTTGCAGGTGAACTTGGGGGCAGATTGTATTTAAAAAATATATACGCGGGTGCCTTATCCCGCACTGAAGCCTTGGGAGGGATGTACATGAGCCTCCCTGTACTGTTCATGGAAAGTTTTGACACTAATTGCAGCTCCTCCTTGGCTAGCTTGGCTGCCCTCCTGCCTGCAGCTGTCTTCCAGCTCTGAAAGTCAAGGATAACCTGGAAAAAAACAAACAAAACAAATGTTTTGTTGGCTTGTAGTTTAAAATAATTGCTTTGCTTAGACCTTGTAACGACCTCCATCATTAACTTTGGAGAGGGGGTTGTTTCCTTAAATCCAAACACGTGCTCATACACTCTGG
Source organism: Anas acuta (assembly GCF_963932015.1). Taxonomy (NCBI): domain Eukaryota; kingdom Metazoa; phylum Chordata; class Aves; order Anseriformes; family Anatidae; genus Anas; species Anas acuta. Next base: position 24,312,763 of record NC_088980.1, on the reverse strand, counting down.
GAAATTTGTGACTTTAACCCAGTGAGATGGCATGACCTTCTGCTAGAATGAATAATTTTTGAACAGAAATTCCAGTGGCACTTAGTGAGCTGTGCTGAGAAGGTCACATAAATAGCATTACTCATGGTGATAGCAGCATCTGAAACTTTATCATTACATTTTTACATTCATAAATATTTCAGCTATAATTTGTGGCATTTTGCACTTGATTTTTTTTTACATGCACAGGGCCAAAGACTGGTAGCAACAAACCATTGAAGCAAAGGGCAGTGAAGTTGTCATTTTCCATCTGGTGTATGTATTCCATGATTTTGTATTCCCTGTGCATGCCAAGAAAAGGGTTGTTTTGGCTTGTATGTTAATGGCACTGTGAAGTGTGGCTGAACTGGGCTCTCCTGAACCCAAGGACCCAGACAACCATCAGAATACACTTAAAAATACACTTCACAGCTGCTTCTTTCATCTATTCAAGAGTGGAATTGTTACCTGCTTACCTTAGAGTGGGATTGATGAGATAGCAGCCAAAAGGATTTGCAGAAAGGAGCTTTTCACTTTTTTACTTTTGAGAAAGCAAAAGCAGTACACCGAGAGCAAGAGCATGTAAATATACAGGAACAGTAGGTGAGAAAATGAAATCCTGCCTGAAGTCATCTAGTAACCTTTATGTGTTAGCTTTACTTTTGATGTGTCAACCAAGAAGTTTAAGCTTTTATACTTTCTCCAGCCAAGAAAGTTTCTTGCTTAAAAAACAAACAAACAAGAAAGATTTCTTCCCAGTTGTAGTCACCCTTCTTTCTATGTTCTTCTTTGCAGCAAACACTCCTGAGTGTTGATTGGTTTTTACCAGATAGTAAATTTAATATTTGCATGGTCCCAAGTTGAGTTTTATTCCATGAAGCAATATATCAAACATAATGTAGTTCCAGAGCTCTCACAATTTAATAGATAAGGAAAAAACAAGTAGAAAATATACAAATGAGCCAGAATAAGATTGCAGCATGGAGCTATAGTAGCATATGACCACTTTGTTGATGTTCTTCTCATTACCTACTCATAACTAGGTTTTACCTTATTACTTACAGTATTGAAGTGATAACTTTTTGGAGAAGCTCAGTTAGGAACGACATCTTGGCTTCACAGTGTTTTTCTGGAAGCTCTCTTCATTTGTATCATGTGTTGTGTTGGGCTGCTGTGTTGATCAAAAAATAACTTTACTCTGTGTCCTAAAATTGACAGATGTGAATACCTGTAACTTAAATACCTGTAATTTAACTACAGAAAAACAAACAAACATGCAAACAAAAAAAAAAAAAAAAACAAACCCAATAATATAATGTGTCTGATGCATCCAATTAAAACAATAAAACAAGTAATCAGAGATCAGCCTCAAGTTTGTTGACACATGCAGTGGATTGGTTTTGAACAATCTGTAGACTAGTTGCATGAGTTGCTTGGTGAACAGTTTTGAGCAATGATGACACCTAATAAGACTTCAGGGAAGAGTTAAAAAAACAACCACCACCACCAGAAAATACAACCTAAGAACACTGAATGCACTTGCAACCTAAGAACACTGAATGCAGCTTGCTAGGCAATATTTGCTTTTTTATTTTTACATTTTTCACTTAAAAAAAAATCCATGTTTGCTGTTTGGTAAGTGTTGTGATAGTGCATACTTCTTGTGTCACTGCTCAAGCACATACTTTGCTCTTTTAGGGGTTTTGATCTTGCTAGATTTCAGTGGAGAAGCCATTAAAGATCTTGTCTGCTTATTAGCAGTACAGAAATAGATTAAGTAAGAGTGTAAGGCTGACAATATTTCATTTTTATAACTGAGGAATGGAAGCCATTGAAACAAAGGAAAGAAGGGGTGCAAGGGCTACAACCATGATTGCAAGTCCTACAGACTCTACTGTGAGTCTCCGAATAGGTGTTAAATGACACTATAAGACTCTGTAAGAGGCATACTATTTCTTAAAGTTTTCCATATCTACAACCATGATAGCTACTTTAATCTCTGATTAAGAAACAGGATCTACAGAGCATTCTACTCTGCCAATTGTAAAGTAGGCATATCATACGATGACAGAAAATCATCAGTAGCATTTGGGTCAACTTCACACTATGACTTATTAAGCCTTTTAGAAAATAAAGCTCAAAGACCTTATTAATATCAACAAGGTGTGTTATAGTCACTCTTAATGGCAGGGATTAACCTTGTCATGGTTTGCTGCTTTCGTTACAGTGCTAACAGTGAGCTAGGCTTATCATTCTGTTCACTATACTGTATCTTTACTGAGTGCAACGAATAGCTGATTTGGTCTTATTCACAGCAATGAAATGATATTTCAGGATTTCAACTTTCAGGATATTATGAATTTATTCGGCAAAGCATGGATCTAAGCCTTGAGATACTGTGGCTAATCAATTCTATTAATTTCTTGTTGAAGCAGTGAAATAAATTTCCTGACCTCTTATGTATGGTTGTGAACCAGCCAGGAGAATTGTGGGGACATAGCAGAGCTTCTAGTTAAAAAAAAAAAAAAAAAAAAAAAAAAAAAAAAAAAAAGTGGAATATTGAGCTAACATTGCAAATTTATGGGTAAATTTATTTCACTATCCTTGAAATCCCTATTAGTAGGATTCAGTATCCCTGTTAGTGGTCTGTGTTGTATTAAAGCCAGAAGGGCTTGAGCAAGATTGGAGCAGAGTGTTTTGAAAGAGACTATTACTTCAGAGAAAATAAAAAACAAACCCCCAACACTTACCTACAGTTTACCTACAGGCATTGATCAGTCTTGGTTGGTATGGAGTTGGTCACATAAAGCTCACCATAACATTTTAAAGCACAGAGAGTAATCTTGAACTGCAATTTTCCAGAAAATTGGGTGTTTCCTTAAATCTAAGAGATTAAAACATTTCCGTATACCTTATCATTTTAGGCTTTTCACCTGTGAATCTTCCTGTTTGCCAGGGGAACGTCTTAAGTTTTGATTCCTGCTTCCATTAAGCTAAATGGCAAATTTCCATAGGACTTGTGAATGTACTCAAGACCTCAGAGACTTAAATAATACTTTTCTTTTTAAAGTAGACTGAATGACTGGAGAGGAAAACCTGCTAGAGTAGTGACCCTTAATGATTCTAATGCACATTATGTTGGAAACTAGGACAATTAACGGTTTAACATAATGACAGAACATGTAGAATGGTTTCAAGGATGGCTCAGTAGATTTACTTCAAAGTCAGGCAGAATCCACATCTGGGAAAAGGTAATGCCTTTGTCTGCAGCCTCCCTGAAGTTGGTATTTAAACATTATTTTTTTTCCTTCATAACAGCTGGGGAAAAAACTAAAGAGATTTGCAATGTTTGAACCAACTCTCAAGGTGATCTATTTCAATGGAGCTAGTAAAAGCTGCTGTAAATACAGAAATGAGATCAATGTGTCTTTCCATAAAGGAGGCAGGAGTGGTAAAAGGGTATTTCTACCACAGGAGCACCTCACTGGTGTCTGCTGGCATGCCTTGAGGTGTGTTGTGAAACTGGACCTACAAGAAACTGAACTCACCAGAGTTCTATCTAGTCATCTTCTGCTAGCTAAGCTCTGACAGTGCTCTGAGTCCGTTCCCTTCCCTTCCCTTCCCTTCCCTTCCCTTCCCTTCCCTTCCCTTCCCTTCCCTTCCCTTCCCTTCCCTTCCCTTCCCTTCCCTTCCCTTCCCTTCCCTTCCCTTCCCTTCCCTTCCCTTCCCTTCCCTTCCCTTCCCTTCCCTTCCCTTCCCTTCCCTTCCCTTCCCTTCCCTTCCCTTCCCTTCCCTTCCCTTCCCTTCCCTTCCCTTCCCTTCCCTTCCCTTCCCTTCCCTTCCCTTCCCTTCCCTTCCCTTCCCTTCCCTTCCCTTCCCTTCCCTTCCCTTCCCTTCCCTTCCCTTCCCCTTCCCCTTCCCCTTCCCCTTCCCCTTCCCCTTCCCCTTCCCCTTCCCCTTCCCCTTCCCCTTCCCCTTCCCCTTCCCCTTCCCCTTCCCCTTCCCCTTCCCCTTCCCCTTCCCCTTCCCCTTCCCCTTCCCCTTCCCCTTCCCCTTCCCCTTCCCCTTCCCCTTCCCCTTCCCCTTCCCCTTCCCCTTCCCCTTCCCCTTCCCCTTCCCCTTCCCCTTCCCCTTCCCCTTCCCCTTCCCCTTCCCCTTCCCCTTCCCCTTCCCCTTCCCCTTCCCCTTCCCCTTCCCCTTCCCCTTCCCCTTCCCCTTCCCCTTCCCCTTCCCCTTCCCCTTCCCCTTCCCCTTCCCCTTTCTCTCTCTCTCTCTCTCTCTTTTTTTTTTTTTTTTCCTGTCTGCTCCATTTCAATTTGAACCACTACAGTGGAATAAAGGGGTGAGACCTGGGTCTGATTTCTCTAGCTGAGTTGGAAAAACAACCAGGGAATATAGGGTGTCTCTTGGTCTCTTGCAGTTCTTTTGCTTTCAGCTCCAGCCCTACCTTGCTAATACTCAAACTTTTCATCTATGCTGGGACTACTGCCAACAGTCAGAGTTGGCCCAAACACAAGAAAACTTCAAATGAACTGCCCCCTCAGCTCACTTGTGCACAAACTAAAGGGAACTGAGGATCTGGTCCTATTTTCTCATTTGTGGACATCCTTTTATAAGATTCATCTCATTTAGACACCAGAGACAGGAAAAAAGCCTAACTTGCCTTTGAAATAAAACAAACAACACTTAAAAAGGGATCTGGAGGAATGACTTATATCCCTCACAGAAAAAAAAAAAAAAATCTGTAAAATCAGGTTAATATGGACACAGTGCAAACTGGCATGGTTTCCCTTGTGTTTATGTTTTGGCTCGGCTGTAGTTTTGGGGGCATGGTGTTGAGGCAGGATTCAGAGGGCGCCAGGCGGGTATCACATCACAGGTATAGGCAGCACGGCTGCTGCCAGGCCTGGTGTCAAGGGCTGGGTTGTCCTGGCACTGCCGGAGCACAAGGGCAGTTAGCTGACCATAAGGCCACAACCTCACTGAGCTCCATTTTTCCTCCAGAGAAAGAGCTCAGGTTGCTGGATTGTTTGCTTAAGAAGGCAATTCATGTCCCAGATCTGAATATTCCCCAAAGGTTTAGATTTTGAGCTCGAACCCCTTTCCTCACCGATGACAAATTAGGAACTAAACTAAAAGTGAGTAATCAGAGATGTCCCTAGTGGAACTGAGTTATTTTAATGCAGTCCAGGAGTCTGAAAAAAATGAGTGTGTGAGTTGTGTGATGAGTGTGTCAAAAGAAATTTTAGGAGTGCTTTCCATTGTGTTTGGATGTAACTGACCCAAGTGAAAGAGACCGATGGAACAGAGGTACCAAGAAACCTTGAATGGTGGCAAAATCCCTGCACTGGCTTTGCCTTGGTTTTCCCAAGAGATTGCTCTTGTGGGCTACTTTACCGCAGCATTTCTCTTGAACAGATTTCTAAATATTTTCCTCTGAAGAATCCACAGGAAGATTTACTGGAAGCACCAGAACAGCAGTAGCCCTTCTGGCATTATAACATGTGATGAACTTTGTGTCACTGGTAGGGAAAGCAGAGGCACCACTGCATGGCCTTCTCCTAAGTCCTCCTACCAAGCCAACCTGAGATCAGAGTGTGGGGTTTGCCAACCAGACCACCGAAATCAAACACCAAACTATATTCAGCTGGGACAAACAAGGGTAAAATGACGGCTATTTGATTTCCTTTATGAATAGCATAAAGTTTAGAAAGTATCCTTCACTGCATGTCCACACCAGGTCTAGCCTCCCTGTAGGGCTGGGGCAGAGAGACAGAGAAGACTCAGTATTAATGAGTGGATGAGTTGGGTTAGCTGTTTGCAAGGTGAATGATACTGCAATCTTGTGTACAGGGCCCAAAAGCTGTCTCCTCAACATGTGCTCACTGGGAGACCCAGAAGGCAACTGAGCTGAGTCATCCTCACATCCATCATGAAGCATCCACTATCAGGCAGATCTGCCTCTTTAAGTTTTTTGATGCCAAAAGCTTGGTATCACAGGAAAATTAAGAGACCTGAAGTCCCAGTTCCTATTTAGCTTAGTCTACAGATGAGTCTCTGTCTGGTTTCCATTTGTTGGCATGGAGAGTTTGCTCAGAGCTGCTGATGGTGATACCACACAGCCAGGCGTTATTTCTGTGACCAGTCTCACACCGTGGTAATAGGGTTTGACATCATGTACATTCCTATTTTGTCTGTGTCCCTGCCTCTTTTTAATGAGGTTTGATGTTACTTCATAGAGTGAAGCTATTTCAACATAATAATTGCTGAGTTTTTCCTGTTTAAAGGGAAACATTTGCTTTATTTAAAGTTCTGAGGAAATCTCTTCTGGGTCTTTTTATTTTTTTTTTTTAGCAGAGAAACAGTAAGTTCTGCTTGATTTCTTTTTCTTCTGAGTAATTATCATTATTTCTCCTATGTGTTTATAGTAAATCTAATGTCCAACCCCACTTCCAGTTGTAGAAAATGACTCCAAATCGTATAAACACGTGTCCCCCCAGCATCACAATGACAACATTCTCAGAACTCCTCTGTGCAGCTGAGGAATGCCATTTTCCTCATTAGTGCTTCACAGAAACAGAATTTGATGCACAGGGCAAGTGGCTTGCAAAGTCAGACAGAGCTATGCATGAATCTCAGATCTACCAAGTCCCAGTTAGGTACCTTGGCTACAAAATTGTCTTTCTTTTATGGACATTACAGCTGTGATTTGCAAAGAACCTTGCACAATTGACTTATTCCAATCCGTAAGATTTGAGCACCTAACTCCTTTAGTACCTTTGAAAATCCATTTAAAAATATTTTCTCTCTCTTTTCTTTTTTTTTTTTTTTTTTTTTTTTTTTTTTTTTTTTTTTTGTGGAAAACGCTGTCTTTTCTATTCCCCATCTAGGATTATACCTGTTTGTAAAGATGGATCTAAAGTATAAAAAAAAAAATCTGTATTTTCTTCTGACTCGGAGAAAGACCAGCATTTCACTATTTAGTAGACTGTGTTTAACTGCCTTTCACTGTCATCACACTGTGTAATTACATCTAAGTCCCATACCTTGTCAGAGAATTAATACATTTTTTGCATAAACAGTGTCGCCTCTCCAAATCCTGCACTAAAATATCTGTTGTGTGAATATTTTTAAAAAAGAAGTTGGGATTGCTGATAAATATTTCCATTATCTACTCATCCAGTGTTCCAATGGAGAGATGCTGGAAATAACTGCTGTGCTACGTACCTAAAGGAAAAGGAAGGGAGCAAATCAAACAGCAAGCCTAGCTTTTACAAAAATCAAATGAGTATCAGCTGTTCTGTATTTTAACTTTTTGATTGAGAGCTATAATAAAGCAAATTATTTTCTGTTTCACAGTAGATGGAGGAGAATTTGCTGGGGAACACAGAGGACAGACTGTAAAATGCATGTTTTTTAAGGCAAACAGCCAGCCCCCAAATTCTTCTGTCCCTGTGTATACAACCTGAATTAGTTTAGTAGAACTTCAGCAAATGTCACAACCTATCCTGTTTGCTTTTGCACTGCTAATATATTTGTGCATTGCAAAACCTTGCATCTTGTTGAAAATATCCTTCAGGGAGGGGAATGGGGAAATCCATATTCGTCTCTTCGGCAGAATCTCTTTGACGTCTCCTCTCCTCTCCTGTCATGCTTCTGTCTGCATGAGGATAAATGCACTGCAACTGGAAAAGAGAGATAAATAGCGTAAGGAGAAATCATTATAAACCCCAGTGCTTGAGAGGTGCACTCTCGGAAACGCGCCAGTCATAAAACCTGACCAGGCCTGAAAAATAAAAATCCCTCAAATAATAATATGGGATCCCCATGGACCATTTTCTTATGCCTCTTCCATAAGCATGGAGCATTAAAAGATTGAAAACTCTTTTTCACTTCATTCCATGCAGCCTGAAAAACCATACAACATACTCTGCATGCATTTATAATAAAAAACTGGAATAAAAGAATTTTCCTTTTTTTAGGACTGTGTGCAAAATGAACCCTGCAAAATGAAATACAAATAAAAGGAATAGAGAAGAACTGTGGAAGAAGCCTAAGTATCCTTCCCCTCCCTCTTCTGAATGACAGGCTGGAAGAGTGCTGAAAACTGATGTTTTCTCCTCTGTTCTGAGAGGTGCTGAAGCTATATATACATATATATTTATATATATGTACATGTATATGTATATTGAAGTGCATGTCATTTAATTTATACAGGCAGCAAGTCTCTTGCAGGCCCAAAGGCTTCCTTTCTTTTTTGAGAAAATTTCAAGTGCATAATGAATGCGAAACAATGTAAGAAACCTTTGGCCACCCAAGACGTCACGGGTATTGTTCTGCTGCACTTGTGGCCTCTTTGGAGCTGACATGCAATGTAATGAGTAACAGCACTCCTCCCCGTGGTGCTCTTGTAGGCAAGTTACACGACTTGTTTGCGAATCATTCTTCCTCCCTCTTATTAGCAACTGGCATAATGATTTTGTGACTGTAGTTATCTCCTCAAGGAAGCCTTGCTGATGCGGTGTTATACTCATTACACTTTGTGGGTTGATTTCATCAAACTTCACCGTCTGCTTTGACGGGTGATTTTCATGTTTTCGTGCATGAGAGTGATGCACTTTTTTTTCTTTCTTTTTTTTTTTTTTTTTTTTTTTTTTTTTCCAGAGATCATTCAATGGGTTGTTAAGGAAACCACATCTTACAAATAGGGATCACCACAGTAGAAAAGCCAATTAGCACAAAGACGGTTCTAGAGCACTCCCTTGCCAACAATACCAAAATGATAAACTAGAAGGACCTATCATGAACAGCCTGCACTGGCATTCAGTTCCTGACTTGCAATCTGCTGCCTGAAATTGCTGTGTGCAGGACAGGAGGTATGCAGGGCAGAAAACAAGGCTTACTCCTTGCAACCTCCTGAGCAGCTTACATGAAGTTCATGTCCAGAGATCTTTCTCTGCACCGCCCCTGACCCACCTCCCACCCCGATGTACCCCAGGACATGAGGAGCTCTCTGCCAGCTCCCCAGTCCTTCATCTGGTGGCAATTTTCACCTGTCTACTTAAGCACTTTTTAACCACTGGTGAAAGAAAAGCACTAAAACTGATATAATACATTGATGTATTTCTTCTAAGAGAGGAAATGTAAGACAAGTGAGTTTTTGTATTATAACTGTTTATCTGCTTTATAGGTAGGGTTTAATTACTCCCTAATTATGTTTTCACAAGTTTTCCCAACTTCTTTCTACAGTTTAACACTATTCAGATCACACATTTATGGATTTGCTACTCAAGACATGACAAGTCTGGCTTCTTTATTATTTAATTGTATCTTTCCTCCTGTATCAAGATTGCTATTAGTAACAGTACTTTTACTGCCACAGTTAATTTTGGTTCAGGATTAAGACTTTATTTTTCTCATCTTGGTATAAAAACCTAAGAAAACAAGGTCTTCATACTGGGTAGTTTATCTGGTAGAGTGACCTTTCAGGTTTCTCATACATTCCTTTAGAACTGGTTTCCGTTTAGTACTGAGTTATTGTTTTCTGCCCATGCTTGAATCTCTGAAGCTGTATTATTTTTATGCCCTCATCCTCCTGCTTCACTGCTGACTGAATTTATTGATACAACACATCTTGTGCCACTGTTCTAAGTACCTAGCTATATTGTCACTAGCAATCAGTATTCAGCATTCAGATACCTACATTCACAATGCTCCAAACCTGGCCAATTTGATTTCATGTTTTAGGTAAGGCTCTGCAAGATACACTACAGCACAGTATTCAGTATAAATATTCAGTATCTCTGCTACTTTTTACATATATTATTATTTTTTTTTTTTCCTTAAAACCACGAAGCTGTATTGCGGTGGACATCACTTTATATATGCAAGCACAAAAGCGTCTCACTTCATCGCATGTTTTTGATCTTCTCTCTTAGCTCTTGCCAGCTTCACAGATCACAGGAGGTGGCTAACAATTTACTTCCATTGTGCTGGAAGCTCCGTTTTCTCTCCCCTCTCAGTTACCCTTCTCTGCTGATCATACACTATTGGACTTCCTCAAGTTTCCTTTGAGACACCCAGAGACTTTTTAAAATCAATCATTCACAAGTAAAGTAAGTTTGCTTTTTAACTACTTACCAGGTAGAGAGTACTGTTGTTTGTTTAAGGACTGCCAGAATTCCCTCTTTAACTATTTGTGAAGATGGTTGTATATCGATTGGCTCATTGATTTCTGCTCTGTCATCAAATCTCTTTTGGGAAGACTTCCAAAATTATTCTGTCTCTCTCAACAAAGAATATAAAATTGCTTTTTGGCATAGATACAGTTAGTTGGTATTTAATATGTTTCCCCTAGAATAATGTGACAATACTTTATGTTTATCCCTGGTTATAAATAAAATCTGAGCATGAAATACTTGAAGAAGTCACTCCAAGAAATTTTTTTCTCCTGCTCTGGAAAAAAATCTAGCTACCAATCCAGCTGTGTTCATCCTGGCTATGAAAATACTGTGGGTGGGGGTGAAAAGAATACCTGTTTCTAAATTAACTATGAAAAACCTCACACAGCTATAATGCAAATGTCACCAAACCTTTATTTTACCTTTGTCCTAAGTAACTTTTGTGTCCAAGCTCAGTATTTAAGATTTTTATTCATATTTCTTACACTGAAAGGTTTAGCTAATTAAAATATTTTCCCTTCATGAAACTCATTTTGAAATACTTATGGGCAATCACTGAGGTAAGAATTTAAGTCAAAGCAGTTTAAGTAAAAAAAATAAATCTGCCAAATTACAGTTAGTTAGGAGTTGATCCTATAGTTCTAAATCTAATTAGTATTTAATTAGCTAATGCTATGCAGCAAAATGTCTTGCAGTGTAGATATGGTCCTTTTGGAAGTTTGCGTGGCCATTCTGGGAACCTCGGACATTACAGAATCACAGAATCACAGAATTCCTAGGTTGGAAGAGACCTCAAGATCATCGAGTCCAACCTCTAACCTAACACTAACAGTCCCCACTAAACCATAACCCTAAGCTCTACATCTAAACGTCTTTTGAAGACTTCCAGGGATGGTGACTCCACCACCTCCCTGTGCAGCTTGTTCCAGTGCCTAACAACCCTTTCAGTAAAGAAGTTCTTCCTAACATCTAACCTAAAACTCCCCTGGCGCAACTTAAGCTCATTCCCCCTCGTCCTGTCACCAGGCACGTGGGAGAACAGGCCAACCCCCACCTCACTACAGCCTCCTTTAAGGTATCTGTAGAGAGTGATAAGGTCGCCCCTGAGCCTCCTCTTCTCCAGGCTGAACAAGCCCAGCTCCCTCAGCCGCTCCTCGTAGGACTTGTTCTCCAGGCCCCTCACCAGCTTCGTCGCCCATTAAAGTCCAATATAAAATTGTCAAGAAAACAGGGAAGAGATGCACATAGTGCTAGAAGGATTGAGATACTAATGTGAATACAACAGAAGAAAGCCAAGGAAGCTGTGAAGATAAGGATCAAGACAGGGAAAGAAAATGGAAAACTTAGAATTTTTGCTTGAGCTAGGCAAGGAATTTTGATTTTGAAAGAACTTCTAAGGGCATATTGATTTGCATAATGACTAAGTGGTATGTCACTGCATAATGGCTAAGAGAGCTGACTCAGTGCAGGTAATAGCTGACCATGGTGGTACATGTAGGATCCTGCACATGAGACAGAATAACTTACAGCATAGTCTTGGCTGTCATCCTCACCACGCCATGGCACACTGGGCAGATACCACCCCTGTGAACTATTGTTTGTGGTAGTAGCAAAGTTTTGGTAGCACTCCTGATTGCAAATACAATTTTAAATGCGTCTTTGACCTATTGTTACCTCTCCATTATATGGAGAAATGGTGGGGTAAAGAAAATGTGGTTGAAGAAAAACACCAGTAATGGTATACCTTCTGTCCTTGATCTGGTTCTCACAAAGCCAAACTGGGGTTCAAATGGCCTTGCACAACTTCAAAAATCCACATGTGGACTTGTAGTATGTGACCTGTTTGGAAACTATTAAGAGAAATGGGCACTTCAGAGACATGAGTCACTTGCTCTATTTTAGATATCCATGCTAGGATGAGATGCACCTGTTTCTCTGCCAATAACTACTAGCTTAACCGAGACAAGACCCACCTTTACTGTTTCTGAACCATGTTCTCTGTCATCTTCGGTTTTGTAGGGACTTTGTTTTCTTGGGTAAAGCAGTGAAAAAACATACAACTTGGGACCTAGAGAAGTATAGTCCCAACTCCTACGGAGCCAAAATCAAAGAATTAGACTGTTGCACCACAGCTTTCTCCAAATGGTGGCTGCTTCAATATGCCTTCACCTGTAAAGCAACCTTTTCACAAACCAGTCTGCTCATGGATAATGGAAAATTAAAAATATATAGTTATGGCATGCCTGCAGCATGAAATGCCACAGGGCAGGATTCAGCTTCCTATGACATTTAATGTCAGTAGATGGGATTTGGCATGTGCACTGTGTGTCTAAACTCTCATTAGAATTGATGGTGATAAAGTCAAGACAGCCAGTGCAGCCTAAAGAATGATTTCTAGAAGATGAAGAACCTGAAGTATGAGGAACTGACTTAGAGGAATTTAGAGCCATAAAAGGAGTCCCAAAATAAAGATGGGTTGCCTCTCTGGGGCAGCAGCATGCTGTGGTGTGAAATAGATGCGACCCTTCATGCAGGCATCCTGGTCATCCCAGTTGGCACCATGTACTTCCAGTTTGGTACTGATTCCTGCTGCAGTGACTTGTCAGCTGAGCCAGCCTTGAGATGCTGATGTGAGATCCTGACCTGTCTACACTGAGTGCAGTGAGACCTCAGACTCAGCAGACAGGTAGACAGCTACCTGCAGACATCTGAATTTGTCTTAATCTGTGAGCTGAGTCCCAGTGTGCATGGCACTCTGTAAAGCATAGCAATGTGCTCTCTTCTTCAGCATCCATCTCATCTGACCCTGTGTAAGGGAGAACAGTGGTCATGGTTAGCAGCCCCATGACGGCAAACCTGAATTTCCCTGATTTGTATTTGTTGTAGGAAGCAAAGCTTTTGAACTTTCTGGAGCTAATGTCTCTTTCATGCAAGCAAAGCCCATGTTCTAATTCCACACATCTGTGAGTAACCCTGTAAACTGATTTCTTTTGTCACTGAAAGTGGCACTTATTTTTACCATGGGGATGCAAGGTACCTTCAATGAGTCATTAGCTGTAGGTCTTGTAATACAAATCTCAATGACTTTTTACTCATAATTAGATACATTCTGTGACTTGAAGATAAACACTCAGATCTGATAGTGTGCCACGGTGATTTATCAGCATTCATGCACCTGTAGGGTTGTGCCAAGAACATGACTTCACTAAAACCAGCCTCCCTTGTGGGAACAATGTGAAACGGTGGTTGGTGTAAATGGGAAAGACACTAGCAGGCTGCGGATTTAAGCTCATCTTAGAAAGGATGAACTTATTCTATCTGACACATCCAGCTGTGCAAACAGCAGTACAGAGTGAGCTGTAGTTAACTTCACTAATACATGGGGATTAGAAAAGATCCTGTGCTACATATAAATAATACCTCTGCTTATAATGTACTTGAGTACCACAGAGGAAAAGAAGGAAATAGAAGGGGAACACAAGTTATTGCTCCAGTTGTCATGAAATAGGATTGAAAACCCTGTACATTTCAGAGCTTACTTCTTCTGCTTGCCAATGTCTTTTATATTTCTGAGGCAGAATTTACGCAACATGAAAATTGCCATGATACATCAGCTGCTAGGAAAGACAATGAGGACCATGCCAGCACTATTTCTTCACTTCTCTAACACTGAGCTTCTAATAGTCTGGTGTTACTGTATGCCTTGAGTGACAGATTACTCTGGCTGGATTCTCAGTAAAAGCAAAGGGAACTGAATCTGTTATCCCTTTTGAATTTGAGAGTATGCCACAAATTGCAGTCAGACTTTGGAGATGAGGATGTCCAATGCTCACCAATGCTAGAGAGCACTGGAATCCTATTTTCCTGCAAAGCAGTTGTTGGAACCAGTTACATTTTAAATCCATTCAATGACTGTAGTTCAGGCCTGTAAATTTTTCTGTGCGTGCCAGCTGCTTTAATGACTTTCCTATGTCACAGAGGACTCAAAAAAAAAAAAAAAAGTTAAATCTATCTATTCCAGTTGCCTTATGCAATGTCAGATGTTATCAATATTACTAAGGTTTCACATGATGGACATGGAGCATGCTGCTTCCACTAGAATTTCCCTTTTTCTACAGAGCCAAACCACCACTGACATCTTGTTAATTCACCCAACTGTGACTACTCTGTGTCAACATGTGTAGCTAACCTTTGTGTTCAGAAAGTTCACTTTGTGAAAACATTTTCTTGCTCTTAGTGTCAGACTCTCTCTTGCTGCTTTTTTCCATTACCTCACTTTTCCCTGTCAGCCAGAGATGTGGGACACCATTTCCCTTTGGAGTGTATCTCAGTGTTGAGCTGTTGAAACAGCAGGGGATGCTATAAATCTGGACAGGGAGCTGCTCTTCACACTTAGTAACTGAATGTTTTGTGGACATCTCAGACAACCTCTAACCTCTGTGATCTTGCATGGTTTCAGACCCAAACTTTCAGTTTGGAGTGGAAACCAGCATCATGCTAACACACCTCCAAATCATCTGTTACCGAGTCCCCTTTTTAGACAAATATCAGATAGTAACATTCATTTAGGGCTTTTCAAGTGTCTCCTCATTACCTATTTGTACTACTTTACCTACAAAGGCAGAAATAAAAGAAGAGTAAAACCAAAAGTGTATCTGAATGCAATATATAGGTTGCAAGGATTTATTCCAAAACTTATAACATTAGAGAATTTTGAACCCTAATTAAAAAATAAGCTGTTGAATTCTTTTACTCTGCCAAATATGTGATTCCATTGCCTCCTCAAAGCATGGCTACTGAAAGCAAAACAAAGGAAAGAGCAACAGCTGGGAACTTTTCTATACCTAGAAATGATGTTGATGTAACTTATGCTTTTTCACACCAGTGGTGAGTTAGAAATGGATAATTTATATTCTAGAAATAGTTAATTTATATTTGTAGAATGGGATGCAACTTGCAGAGTTAATGATGGAAGAACCGAAGATATTGTTCCCCAAAGTTTTGACAGTTCTACAGTTTAATAGTTCCTTCTGTATAGTAAATGTTTAATAATGAACAACAGTTCTGAATAAATTGTTCAGATTTCCCTAGAATAGGTCTAAGCTAAGCAATTTTCCTAATTTCTCTTGCTCTTATAACAGATACAGAGATATCTGATAAGGGAAGGGAAAAAAAAAAAAAGATTTAAATTAAAAAAAAATTGTTCTTTCTTAGTCTTTTTTTCATTTTTTTATCAAAACAAAAAAGTGACTGACTTTAATATCCTGTTTGCAACTCCCTTGAATATTGGGTCAAAGATCTAATAACCCTGAAGTAGCTGCCTCATGCTTAAAGCTTCACAAAGCCCTATTTGAGATTTTTTTTTTTTTTTTTCATTTGATAAGAACCACCATCCACTGTGACAAAGAATGATCTTTGTGGGAAGAGTTTCAAAGCCGCATTCCTGGACTTTCCAGGGAAGAGCAGAGAATTGATTGACTGGGGTTTTCTGCTGTAGTGTGGAATGTGAGACAACTGTTATTCTCCATATAGTATATATAGAGATACTGCATATAGAGTATTTCTATTCTATATGTTGTAGTAGTTTTTGATTACAAAATAAAACTTGTTCCATGAAGAGGGACTAGCCTGTTCCCCTTGCTGAAGTCCCAGTAAAATCAGTCTTGTGATATTGTTATCCAATCTGCCAGTTTTAGGAGGAGATATGGAGAGTCCAAGTTGCCAGCTCATGGCCTAGGAACTAGAGAAATCTCTTGGGACTAAGAAATGAAGACTCAGCGAGGCTGAGAACAGTGTGGTTGGCACTCAGTGTTGTCAGAGCTCTCACCATCCGATGGGTATGTGAAAGGCAGACCCTAATGAAACAGAAATTTTTCCTCTTCAGGTCTTATGAAGAGGCCTCTTGGAACTCTGTTTCATTAGGTGTGAATGAAATGGTCAGAGGCATTAAAATTGTTGTTATTTCCTATATGAAATAGAATTCTAAATTAACTGGACTGAATCAGTTTTGAGGCTTCTTGATTCTCACAAAGTCAAAGGAAAGAGGGAAGTGCCTAACCTAATCAAACAGGGTCTTAATCTGCACTCCTCTGGGAAATTTATCATTCCTGTCACCTCTATGGGGAGTGAAAGTAATTAATTATACTATGTAGAATGACTCACCAGACACCAAAATTTCATTAAGTTCGAGATCTGAATGAGTAAACTGGATTCCACCCAAGAGCAGTGGATCTGTTACCCTTAACATTTCTCTTCTCAGCAGGCCACTGGTGCTTAACCAATAGATCAAATCCAGACTGAATCAGTGGAGTGTTACACATTCAGACATGATGAAGATGAGAAGCTTGGGAATTATGTTTCATACTTGATTTTTGGTTCATCTAATGTCTTCTACTTTATATACATCCCCTGTTCCACAGGACCAGCTTTTGCTGGTACTGTTAACAAACCCAGACCTGAGAATAGTTTTGACTGAAGGGAGGGGAAAGTGTTCTTATTTTCTGTCTTCTTTTCATCTTCTCATAATTACTTTTTGAGCTGCTATTATTTTTTTACCATCAATCTTTCTACAGAGATTTTAATGTTTTGTTATAATTCTTAGATAACTTTGTCTGAAAATACATTCTTAGTTTTTCTTCTGCTTTTTTTTTGTTTTTGCTTTTGTTTTGTTTTTATTTTTTTTTCTAATTTCTCAAAGTAGAATGTTTGTTTGTTTGTTTTTTTTCCCCAAAAAATACTTTTTTAGAGGTTTGCAGTAAGTGTCACTTAAGTAAGGTTGCTTGTATTGTAGGATTTGTTGTGTCTCATCAGATGTCTAGGTAAGTCAGTTGTAATATTTTGGTGATGATCCCTGTGATGTCTCAAAACTTGTACTGATGATAGTCTCAGCTGATTGATAATGTCCAACCTAATGTTAAGTGGTGACTTGTTTAATATCATGACAAGATTATTTCCTGGAACATACCGAATCCTTATGGACAAATGTCACACCAAAAATATCTCTGTTTGGAAAGAAGGATAATTGCTGTCTTTGCAAGAAAATGGCAAATGTCAGCACAAATGAGCATCAGATCTTACTATATAGTAATTTCTAATCAGCATATGGCCTGCATCTTTCCATTTATGTATGGCATTGGATATGCAGTTATCTAATGGATATAATGGTGTTTGAGCTAAATTATGACGATGCTACAAAGGATAGAAATAACGCCAATATTTTGTTTGTTGTTCTTGGATGAAAAAATGCCATCAAAAGCTTTTATGAGGTAGTGTTGTATGGTGTTCATTTCCCTCAGTATGATGAGCTCATCATGCCGTGGGTTAGACTATACCCTTGCTTCCAGTTGCAGATTGAAATAATCTCTGTTGGCATTTGTTGCTTCTTCAGTAGCAGGCTGTATGTCTGTGCAGAAAACTGAATCTGCTTACATATAAAATATTACTAGATACAGAACGTCACATTAAAAATGGTTTCTCTTGAAGCACGGTTAAAGGATAAGTATTCCATTTATTTCTCAGGATTGCAGCAATCCTGTGTCTTCCATGAGATACCGAGAATAATTAATGAATCTAGTTCCGACAGCTGTAATGCTTTTCGTTTTCAGTTTTCTGTCTAAAAACTCTAGATAACAAATATTGTTACATGGCAGATTGTTTGGATTTCACAGCAATTCTCATATCTGCTATTATTATAGATCTCAGACTTCTCAATGATTTCTATTTACAGCCTCTCTATGTTTATCAGGAGTGGATTTTTTTTTCTTTCTTCTAGTAGGTATGTGTTGACCTGTGCCTATACTCTGGGTTGCAGCTTTTAGTGAGTGTTAACAAGGGGAACTAACTAGTTCAGCTGATGCTCAGGTTGTGCCTCAAAGTGGTGCAACACATGCTGCCTTATATTTTAAATTCTCTTTGTTTCAAAATAAGTAATATTATCTTTGTTTTCCGTTAAGTTCTGAAGACCCTTTATGATTGATTCCTGACTTTTGTCTCAGATGAGAAATACTAGTAATCAATCAGGTGACTGACCTGTGAATCTTAGCACAAGAGAGACAGAGACACAATGTGCCCCACTCACACAGAGAACAGATCATGTTAGAAGAAAGTTCTATTTGAAACACAGCCATTGTAGGAGAACAGAGCTAAGACAAAAGTAAGTCAAGAACATCATAACAGAGGTGACATTTTGCTTTTTCGCCTTCTTTATTGAAGGGGGAACAGATTCATTGTCAAAAAACAAACAAACATTTATTTCAGGACAGATATATTTATGAGCATAATATGAAATATTTTCATGTAGGTCCCAGTCCTCTCCCACTAAAATAGATAGGTAGATTTCTATTAAGATCCATATAGGATCTTATTCAACACAAGCAGGGGGAAGATTTGTTTCTAATAAATCCCTTTGCTTTGTAGTGGAGTAGAACTAAAACTACTGCCTTTTGATGTTTTGGGACTCAATGGTCTTCTCTGATCACTACAACACTTTGGTGTTGTTTTATAGACTCCACGGTTTTCAAAGTTGCCAGATTTATAGAGTCAGGAGTCCAAGTTCAGCCATTTTTAGTTTAGCTTCCAAAATCATGTGCACTTAAACTTTTGGAGTATTCCTGTACAGCGCATGTGGCTATAGGGCTTCCACCCAATGACAAGTGTATGAAAGTCTCCTTAGCAGAGAAAAAGAGAACTAGATATTTAAATATTTCTCAGATGCAGGTGTTCAGAAGAAAAACATCTGTTAAACCTTCCCCTCAAATGATACTACCTTCCACAGAACAGGAAGTGATGGCTCCTTCGCCTGCATGGCTCTCAAGAATAATTTAGCTCTGGATGTGTTCAGTCTGAAAGAAGCTAATGTGCAAATAGAATACTTGTATGACATTCAAAATCTGCTGGAAACCTTGTTAGAAATAAAAAATTAGAGCCCCCTTCTAAGCACAGTAGGGCTGTAAGATTCCTGGCTGCTAAATCATGGAAAAGAAGAAGAAATGAGAAACTCTTTGGAGGATAAACCTGTTTAAGAAGGATTAAAATATATAAACTGATTCATTCAATTGGGCATATCTACCAGCTCTGCATGTGCTCATACTATGCCAGTTAACTATTTCTGGCTTCAAGAGATACATGTGCTGTGCATAGGCAGCGATAATGGTAGTTCTGCATTTTGTATGCTGTATTCTCTTCTCCCAGGGTCAAAGCCTATACTGAACCTGCGACTCTGCAGGCGGTACCTGCATTGTACCTGCCTGGTCCTGTGAATAGTCTGAGATTTAGGACAATCCCAAGAACTTCACTCCAGTCTGCTTTTTTTTTTTTGTTTTGTTTTGTTTTTTTAGCCTACGTGTTGATGTCCATAGTTACTGTTTGTTGAGAGATAAGTGATGTCAGCTTCTAGCAGGAAGGGCTCTGTTGACAGTGTTGTTTGGCGGTGGTTAAGGATGCTGTAGGTTAACGTGCATTCAGGGAATATTTGGAAATTTTTTCCTGAATGAAAAACTATTAATTAACCCATTAAACTTCACTGCGAACATTACCATTTGAGACTGCCTGTGAATTTGGCCTTGATACTAAGGATCTGCCCTTTAAATATATGAAACATACTTGAAATCCTATTCACATCATACACAAAAATCAAACATGAAGTTTCAAAGTAGAAGGGCAATGGGAGCTCTGGAGTACATATGCAAAATCTTGGACAAAGCAAACATTACTGTCAGCAGGTACATGATTATGGCCTGGGCCATCAGGTCTTGTCTAGCAAGGTCAGATACTGCTTCATGGCAGGCAAGATTGAGAGCAATAGAAGAATTACAGTTGGCTGTAGATGTAGATAGAATATCTGTTGCTGGAATTGCAGTTTTAATTTGGTGTTTGTTTTTTGTTTAGAGGAAACACAGGTGAAAAAAGCTGCCAACTGACTATCTCACAGAGTGTCACAGAGACCAGTCTGACTTCACAATTGCATATTCTAAGAGCAAGGCACTTGAACTTTTTTAAAACTTGGAAAATCCAAACAAGTTCTGATGTCCAGAGAGCTTTCTCATCCTTCATGAAACCAGATTTAAGAAGCTATTAGGAAGAGCTCTGCCTGGCATTTATATTGCACATAGTTGGGGAAAAGAGTATTTCAGCAGCATTTTAAGTATTGTGCCCTTGGATCATAAAGGCTGTCCTTATTCTTGAGGGAGAGGATCACAGTAACCAGAGGAGGAAATAGAAGGCAGGTCGTCACATGTCTTTCACTCGCATGATGGCTAACAGGGAGGGCTGGCTATCAAGATATCCATGGAGGACACATGACATCCACAACCTGCATTTGGTACTCATCACTGCCTGCACATCTTGTTGCCCCCTTCTACTCATCCCTTTACAATTGGCTAAAGGCAATTAATGCAGTCACGCTGAGAAGAATCACTTCAGCCTGATCCTGATGTCTTAGGATGCAAGGCAACATCTTCAAGCTGAATGAGGGGAGTTTAGACTGGATGTTAGGAAGAATTTCTTCTTGGAAAAGGTGGTTAGATATTGGAACAGGCTGCCAGAGAGGTGGTTGGGTCACTATTCCTGGACATATTTAAGAGACATGTAAATGTGGCAATAAGGGACATGATTTAGCAGTGGACTTGTAGTGTAAGGTGGTAGTTGGATTTGATGATCTCGAAGGTCTTTTCCAAACTAAATGATTCTATGGTTCTATTTTTTTTGCTGGTGCTTCACCAGTGGCTCGGCGTTGCAGAAGATACCTTGTATGTTCTTTGACTGACAAAAGTGAATGTCATGTATATTTAAATTGCTATTCTGCACTGGTAATATTTGGCACCCAATTTTCTGGATGGCTCTATAATATACTAGGAAAAGATGAACAAAGCTCTTTAGTCTAAATGGAGTCCTTCTGATTTGTATCAAGGAAGTTGAGAGAAGACTCAAATCCCAGATCATTATTTTCTGAACCAGTACAGAAACAGAAACACTAGGCTGTAAGGCCCTGATTCAGGGAAGCATTAAGCACCTGCTTAACTTTGAGCAGTGACTTCAATGTATTTAAAGTTAATCAAGTGCTTAAGCTTTTTCCTCTATAGGGATTCTTCTCTGCATAAGGGCCTAAGAGAAAATAGATAACTATAAAGAGCAACTGTAATGAGCCTGCATATGGGCCAAAGAGAAGGGGATTATTAATGCTTTCAGGTTCAGCGAGGACTAGGGTTTAAATATCAGCCTCCTACAGTGAGACATGAAAGACTCTCATAAATGTGTTAAATCGCATCAGGTCCATTTAATATCATTATGTTTAATAAAAGTATCTTTGCACTATAATAATCACTGAGGACAGTAGATGGACCAGTCAGGCTATTCTGGAAACAGAATCTATTCCTTTTGCTGGGGTTATGCTCCTTTCTGCTGCACTCTGTAGTGTAGGTCTCCAATAAACAATAAGCTTCTAAGTGCTTTAATCTCTGGGAAAATCTTGCAATTGCCTTGAGGGTGGTAAAAACATAGCTCCATGACACAACTGAGCTAGGCAATGAAGAATGAGGTTCTCTGAACCAGAATAGTAGAAATGAGTGTGGGAAAAGTTCTTGTGCAACCTCTGTTTTGTTGGCAATGCTTCCAATAATTGGTAAGAAAGACCACAGAGCTGCAAATCAGAATATAACAGTGCAAAACTACAACCAGGGCTTTTATCAGAAAGGCCTTTCAACAGTCTTTATTGTTGCTCCCTCTCTCCTTCTAAGCCTCTTACTGTGGACAGAGGAAAAACACATCACTTTTTGGTTGTTTATGACCCCAGAGGGCAAACTGAAGTTGTTGATTTAATTGGAGCATTTAATTTTAAACATAGTTTATGATATGTAAGTGCTGCAAAGATAATTTGTCAAAACAAGAATTTTGGGGAACCTGGACACCAAACCTCAACAGCTTTTATTATAATCACTTTATGATGACTAAACATCTTATCAGCAAGTCTTTAATAGAGTGCTCCTAGATTTTGTATGAAATTTGGAGATAGTCGATGGTACTTTTTATGTTTGAAAGCTTATATGGGATTTTTTTTTTTATTTTAAATAGGTCAAAGGTAAAATATTCTGTGCAGGAAACATAATGGCTGAATTTGAAATCCCCAATCTGCATTTTACAAAGTCAAAATCTAATTGGTGAACACTTGCAAAAGAGATTTCTTTTTATTGTCTTGCAGAATCTTTAGCATAAACAGAAGCTCTCTGTTCAGAACTTCAGAACTCCTGAACTTTCAGGCATTTAATGAAACTGTGTTCTTTAGAAGAAAGAAAATGAACTTTATGCAATGTTACTAAACAAAGTAAGAAGGTCTGAGCTTTTTTAAGATATTTGCAGTTTATATCATCTTTATAACAGTATTTTTTTATCTTTTATGTTAGCCATGTGGATAAAATTTAAACAATTACATTAATGTATAATGTGACATATTGTTGAGCACAAATACATCTTTCTTTACCTGCTTTGTAGCCATGACCTTTGATTTCAGAAATTTTAATGCACTGATCATTGTACCCAATCTATAGTTAACTCATGGAACTCATTACTATAGGGTACTAGGGTATTGATGTGTTCAGAAAAACAGACAAATTAATGGAAGGAAGAAACCCATATCCATGAACCTGTGAATATGAGTGCTGGCTGAGAACTGCTCAGTGCCAGAAGCCAAAAAGATACACTGAGAGAAGGATCACGACATGCTTTGTCTCATTTTTGCCTGTCTCTTTCCATAACATCTGCAACTCTGACTACAGTCAAAGATGGTCTGTAGGCCATGGATCTGCCAGTATGTCACAGAAAATATTCGGAGTCATAGAATCAATAAGGTTGGAAAAGATCTCTAAGGCCATCTAGTCCAGCCATCCACCTACCACCAATATTGCCCACTAAACCATATCCCTAAGTACCACATCTACATTTTCCTCAAACAACTCCAGAGACAGTGACTCCACCACTTCTCTGAGCAACCAGTTCCAATGAATGAGTTGTTTGCCACTGCATTCACCTTTCTTCAGAGTTCACCCACAAGTGCTGTAATTTAAATATTTCTCACTTAATTGACAGGCATTATAGAGCTTGTTGCAGAAAAAAGATATGTGGAATATCCTTTCATCTGATCAATACTCCTCTACGATTTAGGTGGTATATAGCTGAGCACCTTGAAACCTCTGCTTTTCAATCCCCAAAAGATGCAGAAATGAACTCTGGCCTGGAGTGAAAGACAACCCTATTAATCTTCAGGATGAAAGTTGCTTCTTCTTCAGGCAGGGTTCCCAGAACTGCGCCATCATTTCTGGCCACAGAAATGGGAAGGAGTAAACCCTTGGGCCAGCCCTATCTGCCAGAGAACCCCCAAGCTTTGGAGGTAATGTTATAAACTGATATATATATATATATATATATATATATATATATATATATATATATATATATATCAATCAGTGAATATAACAGTGATCACATCTTACCAGGCAAGAGATGCGATCAAATTCACAAAGAGTTTTCCTGACCATCCATGGGTTTGTGCTGACTTGAATAGTTAATAATAGTTTTCCAAGCAGTAGTAGGTAACAATACGCAAGTCCAGTGGGAACACGGAAGGCAATCTGTAAGGCAGGTGACAGAAGAGATGATTACATTTCATAGGATTTCTATTAAAGTTTTATCAAAGACTAAAAAAAGGTACGAAGCAGTTGTCCAATGTTGCCACATTGTTCTTTTAACTGATGGCTTGTAACAAAGGTAGAAGAGCATAATTCCTTTAGGTAAATAGAAAATTAGACTTAGAAGTCCTTAGCATCCTTAAACTGGATGCTGCTGAACATTCAAATCCCTCATGTATGTCTGAGAGCATAGCGTTATCACTGAATGATACTTAAATACAACTGCAACACAGACTGGTTTTTCATGCACAGCACAATCTGTTTATGTCACTTACGCTCATCCCTTTAAAGACCTGATGGGACCCAGTCCAACACAAATGCAATGAGCACATCAATTAAGTAGGGAGATGGTACCTTGTGATGACTGGGCTGAGGAGGGGCTTCAAGATTCTGTGAAAGGGAAATGAACAAAGGGAGTAGGAGAAGGACTAAGTTCAGATAGGAATGACACCTTTGTGGAAGGATTGTCCAGGTCAAGAATTGCATTTCTGTCTTTTATTTTATTATCCTTTTATTGAGGCATTCTTTTTTTTTTTTTTTTTTTTTTTTTTTTTTTTTTTTTCCTTAGCTAGCAAAGTATCTTTCTTAGACTGTATTATGAGCACAGTGTTAAACATGGTAGGGTGCCAATCTACAGTCAGGGCCAAGAGCCCTTACTGAAAACTAGGTCAGCCTCAGAGGTTATATCAAGTAACCCCCTGGGTAAGTTGCCTTGTAAGACTTTACAGTAAAATATTTTATTTTTTTCCCCATTTTTATATTTTTTGAATATGACAGAATTTGGGAGCAGAGATCCCTCAGCTGTACCAGCACCACTCTCCCAGTCTGTACTGCAGGTGTTCTGGGAAGAGTGGCTTCAGAAACAGAGGAATACTCAGGGGACAATAACTGTCTGCTAGGAAACAATGAAATGTTTCTTATTTTCTTTTTCGATTTTTTGAGAGCCTGTGCTCCAGATATTCTACCTTCCTTGCAGAGTGAAAAAGCATACAGACTAAACTGCATTGGCTGAATGTGATTTTTTGGTAATAATTTTTTAAAACAAAACCAACCCTATTCACATTTAATGACTTTTTTTCCTCACCAGTTAGCCAATGAAAAGTAAATTGAGAAGTTGCTCATCCTAAAGGAATCCAAATCATTTAAAATGTAATAAATTAGGCATATTCCCCCAGGATCAGGGCATATTATCAGTCAATAAGCAGGATTAATTTAGATTTCAATATGTTATGCTCTCCATAATCTTTGCTTCTGGTGCACATTAGAGAGTATTTTGCCCCACAAGATTAGTCCAGAATAAGTAGGCTTTATCAATGTTCATCTAGCCTCTGAGAACAATTTAATTTTCTCAGTACTTTAATAATGAAATGATTTTTTTATCTGTTTATGTATCTAAAAGGTGATCCTCCCATTTTGAGTAGATGATTATGTTCCCAGTTTTAAAAAAATTGAACATATAAATAGGATGGATCACTTTAAGATATTCCACCATGCTCGTGTTTCTCAGCATGTATACCTGAGTGACAACAAATATTTCTTTCACTTGATTGTCAACAGGAATTCAGATCAGATTGTCCTAAGTCTCCTAGCATCTTTCCAAGTCCAATTTCATTCCTCAGATTTGACTTCTTTCATTTTACCTAACCAGAGATTCTCCTTTGAACAAATGATAATGATCAGTTCATTTCTACCACATTCCTCTCATTTTGCTGTAGTAAGGTAACAATATATTTTATTTCCGTTTTACAGACTCAGAAAGGCAAAGGAACCTGCCCAGGATCTCACTGGAAGCTAAAGTCAGAAAAACAGCTAGAGCCCAGGCAAAGGGAAAAATATCTGCAGTCTTTCCATCCACTAAATATGTTGTTGCCATTGCTTGTAACAGGCATAGCTTTGCACCAAGCAAGCAGTATGGGCCTCTTAGGGTTTGTCTGAACTTGTTTTGACCCAGCTGGAAATTTGCTTCAGCTTGTTATGGTAGTTACCTAATGACCATGGGACTGTTACCTGCTTGGTTTTAACTTTTGCTTAGCTTGGAACAACTATGTGGTGTAACACCAGGTATTAAAGTTTTGTAACTAACAGATAGTGAAAGCAAGACATTTCTCTGTTCATTACCATAGAAGAAAATGCAGCAGAGAGGGGAGAAGGCATAGGATGAAGGCAGAGGCCTCAAAAGCACAGGCAGAAGAAGATATGGGAGTCCTGGGGGCTATAAACTGGGGACAGTCACTGGTCATCAAATGAATGCAACCTTGGGCACTGTGTGACCCATTCCTGTGGGCAGCAATAAGAACCAAGAATCATCCAATTTACGTCAAACACACCATATAGAGTACATGAAGATACAACGTGGACTTACAGTCTGATAAAGAAGAAGCAAGGCAGGTAGCATGCCAGCAAACAGAAAAAAGGCCCCAGACAAATCCCAGAGGAGGAAGAAGGGAAGAAGCCAACACCAACATCAGGATCCTGGTGATCACAAGCAATCCTGTATCACAAGCAAGCCTTTATCACAACCAAGGGCTTGGGATACTAAAGACTCATGGTAACTCCCTCCTTGTGCCTTGTAGTGATGGACACCATCAGCCTTAGGACTCTGAAGGGCAGTAGAAAGGTGAACACTGGAGATGGAGGAAAGTTCTAGAACGTTTATGCATACGTCATTTTACCTGTGTTACACAATTTGAACTGTGTAGTGTCACTGTAACTGGGCTAACAATGACTTTTCAATGAGACAGTTAAGACTGTAATTAGAACACCAGTAAATTACTGACTTTGCATATGTGGCATGCTTCTTTTGCCCGTAACAAGGCTTTGCATATAACAAACTGGTGGGAAGCCAAACAACTTGTTCTTTAACTTGAAGGTAACTGACAACATAAATACTGGCATAAAAACAGGCATAATCCAAACAATACGAGGTGACAGGGAGGTTAAAGTAATCTTAGTTTAGCTGAAGGAATAACAGCCTGCTGCCACACTAGAGGTTATTTTGCAGGCAGGTCTTTCATGATGTGAGAGTTTCCTCTTCTTTTCCTGCTTTCCATGAACCCAGCCAGGAGCAGAAAACCAGGCAGGACCTCTGAGCAGATGCATCTGCACTTTCACCTGTGGTGAGCTCCAACTGCTCAGTCACTGTAAGGGCAAACATCTCACGCTGTTATTTGATAGGGCTGTGAAGCCACACATGGCCTGTATAAATTAATGGTGAAAACCTAGTACTTTCTAAATAACCCTGATTGCAGAATGATGGGAAATACTATTGAAGTAATGTATTTGAAAGACACTTCTTTTTTTTTTTTTTTTTTTTTTTTCAAACACAAAATGTTAGGAGAGTGCTATATAATCTGTATTTTCTATATGTATTTAGACATTAATATTGATAATAACCCCCCCAAAAAAAAGAGGAAAAAAAAAAAGAAAAAAAAAAAAAAGCAATCACTGGCATGCATTCCAGTTTAATTATTTTGAAGGGTTTGAAAGGTTTTCTGAATCCACAAGCTACCCTTATGCTTCAGTAACAGGACCCTAATAACACAAAGAGCATTCTGCAGACATACATATGTACAAAAGGTGAAATACAATGAAGGCTGTTCCTAAGCACATTAACTTTATAATATTGGACATATTAGAAAATATAATCTAACCTCAGATTCAGCAAAGTGGCTATATGTGTGCTAGCATGGGATTTCACATACTGGGCAATTTTTAACTCACACTGCTTTGTAAACAGGCTCAGACAGTGTAGAAAATTCTGGCCCTGCTGTGCTGATCTCCAACTGTCTTCTCTTGCTCTTTATAAATCTCTTTCCCTGTCTGCTTTCAAAATGTTATCTTAACTAGGATTAATAAAGATACACTGGGGAGCTTCTTATCTCTTATAGGAATTATGATTATAATAATAATAAAAAAGGTTTAATCTTGGAAAAGCAATGGAAGGAGAGGGAGGCTGGAAAGAAGAAACTGTGTGTGGGGGAGAATAGACAGGTAAGAGGTGAAGCAAGGACACTGGAGTTCATGGATGGACCCACACCAAAACCTGAGATCCAAGTACCCCTGAACTTTGAGAATATTGGGAGCCAGATAAAAATGGTTTGATCTGGACCCCTACCTTTCTCTCCGAATTAAGGATAAGCTGGTTCTGATAAAAGAAGATCCATCCTGAGAGTTTTTGAAATTCAAAAGAACTCAGTTTACCTTTTAAATTAAGTTCTGAGCAGCTTTCCTATTTCTTGTGTTCAGTCAGGAGAAGATGTGGAAATATCAAAACACAGCATGAAAGACATGCCTACCCAGCTTGAATGAGGGCGTACTGAAAATCTCCTCAGGCAGACTGATCCTCTGAGATTTCCAGAGCTAAGAAGCCTGGATGTGCTTCAGAAAAATAGCTGAAGTTTTAGGCAATTGACTGAATGAAACCACAACATCAAACAAATTGAGGTTCACCATGGCTTGCTGCTTAACTGGAATATAATTGCATTTGTTTTAGATATATGTGATTCTCCTATTTGTAACTGAAGACCCGTAGAGTTCACTGGCTGCCATGCCAAAGACACCGGTGGCTATGTTTGCACTAGGAAATTAAGCACATCCTATCCTGGAGGCACAGTGACATAGCCAGGCTCATGCCCACAGGACTGAACTCTCTCGTCCCCCAGGCCTGGGTGGCTACATCCTAACTTCCTGCAGGGAATGGTTCTTGGCCCTGAGAGGCATGCTCAGGACCTGCTGGGGAAAGGGCTAGCTGCCATTATCAAAACTGTGCCAGATATTGTGGCCACGTTTAACAGTGTCGACAATCATGGGGCAGCAGTGGGCTCATGCTCTGGCACTGTTTAGTTAGTAATAAAGACTGAGTTGATGGATGCTGGCTATCTGCTGCTTGACTGCAGTCTCCCTTCCTGGCAAGGAGACCATCACAGTGGCCAGTTTTGTGTATCATCACTCTTCCACATCTTGCTAGGATTCAGCATGTCGGAAAGATGGTCTTTGTGAATTAACTTGTTTGTCTCTAGTTGGAGATTGGATATCCTTGGTCCTGTGCATCATCCCACTTGATTTTGGCCCTATGCTGCATGAGTTAATCAGAACCAGACACCCTTTTCATTGAGGTGTATATACCTGGTGTCAGACCTTTGTTGCTGTTCTGACAACCAGCAGCAGAAACTGCATCAGGTTCATCTGGAAGTGGTGCATCTCTGAAGTGATACGGACCAGTGAGAGCACGTAAAGGCAAATAACAACATTGTCTCATTAATTTAAAGTTGTCCTTTAAAACCTGGGAAGCCAGCTACTGCTGGTAAACTATTATACTGAACTGAGCCTAGTGTATATCATGGACACAGCTTGAGACCATGTTGGAAAGAGACCTAGATGGACATACCTACACTTTGTCTCCCACTGCATGCCCATTTTCCCATCAAAAAGAAGCCTAAACCCTACCAACAAAAGGTACCTTACAGACATCTCCATTCAGGTGACAGAGAAAAAAGGGTTGTAAGATATGCCATGATATCTAGCCGCAGTGTTGCTTTTCATTATTTCTGCAGTAGAAGTATCTCAGGTTATATACTTAACTCTGCCTCTTGATCCTGGGTAGGCTATCACTACAACATTTTCTGAGTGAAAGATCAGTTTTTCTACACATGCATTATTCAAGTAGGATGATATAAAACCATATTATACTATGGAAAATGTATAAACCCTCAGTCTTATCTCTTGCTTTGACATGTCTTGAAATCAGCCTTATTAGACATATCATATGGTTTGTCTAGGTTTTATATTGAGATATTGAGATACTGTTCAAGAACTTTGTCGCGTGAAATTACATACTTAAAATTAAATTTTTGTATACTCATAATATTCTAGTGTCTGTTTAACTTCCAGATCATTAGCCAGTAACACCTCCATACCCATCTCTCTGTTTACTGAAGAAATATCCAGTTTCTTTTGTTTTCTGGCTGACTGGAGTATTTGAATAGGAATGGAGAGGTGGTTATAGACTGGTAAAATGGAGAGCAAATTGCAGAAGAGACAGATTAAAGAGGTGAGTTTTGTTTAGACTTCTGAATGCAATGAGACCTGCAGCAATTAGTTTCTGCTTCAAGGGGTCTGTATCTGACTCTAGTATAATATCTGAGTACTGTACTCATGCTTCCCATGCCTTACCTCCCCCCCCCCCCCCCCCCCCCCCCGGCCCCGCCCCCCCATTGATCATTTAATTGCTTCAGGACATTGTTATCCCAAGAGATCCAACATGTGAGAGTCCAACATGTCTCAGAGCCACCAAGGGCCATGAATAGGATCTGGATACCATCTGCTTTAATTGGACCCCATGGTCAGTGAGAAACCAAAATTGATTGCCAAGACAAAATAAATACAGTGTCTCTCAGATGACTGTCTGCTATGTTCTGTGAGAGCTGAACTTTTGGAGTGAGGGGCAAAGCTTCATTGTTGGGTACAATGAGTTGCAGTGGTCAAGTCTGAAGGTCACTAATGCAAAGATGTATTTTGCTGGAGCTGAGGCTGTTTGGAGAGAGTGTGGCTTTCTAGCTAAGGAATTATTCCCTTTTGTAAAATAAGAATTGTGCTTATGTGCATGTATTTTTTTATGTCAATAGATGTTTGTGTGATCATCTGTGTCTGTGTGGAGGAGCTGGAGCACAAGAAAAAAATATCCGAGCATGCAAATGAAAAAAACCTGTTATTTTATGAAGAAAATGGGTCTGTTCTCTTTTGGTTGCATTGCTTACATAGTTGTTAGTTTAATCTTTATAATAAAGTTTTTTATTTATATATTTTTTTTAATGTGTGGCAAACTAAGCAACTGGAACATAGGTAGAAATAATATATTTGGGTTACAGGAAAAAAAAAAACTGGCATGACTTTAAAGGCACACATTTCATAACACCACATGTGCAAAGTATTATAATAATTGTACTGTGCACATCTGTAACAGACAGAGTGAACAATGAATATTAAAAACACATTCCTATAGCTGGCCCAGAAGCTTGGCAGTAGATTTTTATATGGGAGACCTGTACTAGAGTCCAAATGCTGGATTTTCTGCATCCAGAGCTGGTGGGGCTTTGGCAGTGGCTAAGGTGATGAGCTCGGGTGCAGGCAAAAGGAGTGGGGAGGAAGATGGTGAGGTTATTCCAGCTGCTTCATTCCCCAGATTTCTACCCCACAGAAGGTATTTTGCTGAGGAAATCTGGCTGGAGCCATCAGTGGCTGCTGTTCAGAGCCGTTATAGTGCCAAAATGAGGAGGAAAAGGGATGGATGTGGAAGCAAATCAGCAACAAAAAAAATGGACAGAAGGCTATGCTGTGTACACCTGGGCTCTTGTCCAAGCAAGGGTTCAGAAACACTTAAATTTCCTGAGATACAACTCCTAGGCAAGATGGGAAAGATAAGTACCCATACCAAAGTTGTGTGACTCCTGCTAACTGATTAAATGTGTCATTTAATTAGTGGGCTGTACAACATATTGAAGGCATTTTATGGGGAAATACAGTGGAATATCATTCAATAAAGACACTCCTTGCAAAGAGTGGAGAATGCAGTAGCCACCTCACAAGGAAGAGTTCATCTTTCCACCCAAGAGCCAAGTCCAGAATGTTTTGAATGTATTCATTTTATAGCAACAGAAGACATGACATGGAAAGCCCCTGAACTTCCAGCTTGTGGAAATGCCTTCCACAAGCATGGGAGAGTAAACTTCCTGCCAGACCCTAAAAGTGGGATGGATGTCAAAATGTCACTTCACTGAATCCAGTGGCTTTACCATGAGAATTCAGCTGTGAAAGCAACACTCAAGATTTCATTATGCCCTGTAGGAGAAGGAACGTGGAACACTTGGTCTCCAGGCCCAAATGGTGATCATTTATCAGGGAAATGCTTTTATTTTGTCTCTTTACATTGAATTCATTGTATATCCACATTATTTTAGTGAGTAAGACAATTTTCTTCCCTTTCTTTTCCGTTAGAACATTTTAGATGCCTAAGAAAATTAACAGTTGCAATGTTGCTGCTCTATTATCTATCACACTCATCACTATTTCACTGTTGCCTTTTACTTATGTATCAGTCAGTCTGTATCACATAGTAAGAGCACAAAGCTTTTAGAGGAAAGGCCATCCTTACTTCTGTGCTCATGTAATGTCACCCTGACACATTAATTTGTCATTAATGTTCAAAACTGCTATGGTAATGCTCCTATCATTACCACTACTAATCCACCCTTAACAAGTACTATTTAAGGTACTGTGAAATGTTGGAAGACTGTTTGGGACATCAACAAAATAACATCTATTGTCTTGAGACAGATTTAAAAACCATACTATTAAAAATCATAAATAAAGAGACTTTCTGAGGTAATGCAAAATAGATGCTTTTTTTTTTTTTTTTTTTTCCCCCCCACAGGAAAGTAGGGATTTGCCTGAAATTCTATGACTTTAAGAGCAGGAGATTAAAGGAAAAGCAAATATTAAGAGATTAGCAATAAAGTCATAAGAAACGAAGACATTGGATATTCATAAATGATCAGTCACAAAAATCAGAAATGCAACAAATTTCAATAGTAAACATTTCAATCATCTAAAAAAATAATTATAATCCAATTTCCTTTTCTTTTCTTCTTTGAAACACTTCTCCAGTTAAATGAAGTTGCTTAGCCCAAACGTGTAATATCTTCAAAGACAATTTAGAACATTCAAAAAAGCCCTTTGATGTGAAATTAGGGAAAAAAATATATTAAAATATATATTTGTATTTTGACTAAGTAACCTAGTAAAGAGACATTCTGAAATGGAGAGGTAGAAATAAATCATATTCCTTAAACAGAAGAGCCATAGTTTGTCTTCACCTGAGCAATGGGTCACTATGTATTACAGCTAAATTCAAAGAGGTTACATAGAAAAAGTACATAAATAGTAAGCCTCTATCAAAAACTGACAGTGCCCTAGACATTAGGAAGTTGAATGAGAAATATTGAAAATAAATACTTCTGATGTTACGTGATTTACAAAATATTGTAGCTTTTATGAATTGTTGTAAAGAGCAAGAAAACCAGTTGAGTTGGAGGAATGTGCTAATTAAGGAATGCTATAGGAATGTAAACACAGGTAGGCTTCCAACAGGCATGTGGGGAGAAGAAATCTGAGCCTAGCTAGCAGGGAAGAGGGAGTCATACTTCATGTAAACCTTAAACCTGAATTCCCAAGAGCTGGAGATAAAGTGAAAGGAAAGCAAGAGAAGTGGGAGGGGATCCATCTTGGAAAGAGAGAATGCAACCTGAACTGTCTCACTGATGTTGGCAGTCCTGGAGCTGTGGTGAGATTTTGGATGCCTGTCTTCCTTTCCTTCCCTCCCCTCTTCTATTAATTTTGTAAGTCAGCTCTGTAAAATGGTATTAGAGACAAACAGCAGCTGAGCTGCTGATTTGAGTTTTGAGGCTTGCTACAGTCTCAGAGAATATGCTCTGAAATACAGCATCCTGAAGGAGAGGTTAAGCAGGATCTATTGCTGTATATTGCCACAGTTGGGTAATATCTCAAAGAAGTGATGAATGGCACTTTGGAGACGAGACTAATCCTGGATGTATTTTAAATTATTGGAAGTGTTGCTTTTTAAGGATTCACCAAACTCAAGAATGGTACAAACCAACAAGCAGGAGATCAAGAAAAGGTATCAGGAGTCCTGGAACGATGAACAAGTGGCTCCTGACAAACCCAAACATAAAAAAGGAAGTGTACAAGAGACGGAAGCAGGGTCAGACATCCAAGGAGGAATATAGACATTGTCTGAGCATTCAGGTATGGAGCTAGGAAAGTCAGAGCCCATCTGGAGTTGAGTCTAGCAAAGGAAATGAAAAATAAGAAATAATTCTATGGGTACATCATTAGCAAAAAGAAAACACAGGAAAATATTGTCGAATAGCCAAAACAGGCATAGCACCTGGTAGATATGGAAGGTATCTCCTTCATCTCTTTACCTGAAAGTTCAGTCTTTAGGAGTCCCAGATTCCCAAGTCAAGTGGAAAAGTCTGGACCAAGAAAGACTTACCCTTGGTGGAGGAAGATCCGTGAAGAGAATATTTAAACAAATAGGACATGAACAACTCTATGGGGCCTGATGGAATGCACCCACAAGTACTAATGGAGCAGGTTTATGTCATTTTAGGTGATAATCTTTGTGAGTTCATGGAGATTGGTGGAGAGGGCTGAGGACTGGAAGAAAGTAAATGCTTTCTTTGGACAGAGTAAATACTCTGTCCAAAAAGGGCAACAATGAAGAAACAGAGAACTACAGACCAAACAAACTCAGTTTAATCACTGGAAAGTTGAAGAAGCAAATAATTCTGGAAACCATTTCCAAAGTCATTAAAGCCAAAATGCTTGAGAGTAGTCAGCAGAGGGGAAATCATGCATGGACAGCCTAATAAACTTCTATGATGAGATGACTACCTTGGTGGATGAGCAGAGAACAGTGAGTATTGTTTAATAATGTACTCAGGCAAGACTTTCAGCACTGTCTCCCATAGCACCCTAATTGACAAATTGATGGAATACAAGGTATATAAATGGACAATAATGTGGATAGAAAACTGGCTGAACTGCTGGTCTCAAAGGGTTGTAATAACTTTTGTAAGCCCAGTTGGAGGCCAGTCACAAGTAGTATACCCAAAAGGGGCCAATGCTGTTTAATCTCTTGATTATTTGCCCAGATTATTTGCCCTTGATTATTGTGGCAGAGGACGCCCTCAGAAGATTTACAGGTGATAGAAAACTGAGAGGAGTATCTGATACATCAGATGGTTATGTTGCCATCCAGAGGGACCTCAATAGTCTGGAGAAGTGGGCTGACAAGTACCTCATGAAATTCAACAAGGGGAAGTACAAGGTCCTGCACCTGAGGAAGGATAGCATTGTTCATTGGTATACACTGAAGGCTAGCCATCTGACAAGCATCTTTGCAGAAATGGACCTAGAAGTCCTGGAGGGTTACAAGTTGAACATTAGCCAACAATGTGCTCTTGCAGTAAAAAAGGCCAAGAGTGACCTGGGCTGCATTAGGAACAGCACTGCCAGAAGGTTAGTGGAGGTGATCCTTCCCTCTAGTCGGTATTGGTGAGACACATCTGAAGTGCTAGGCCCAGTTCTGGGCTCCCCATTACAAGGGAGACATGGACATACTAGTGTGAGTCCAGTGGAGGGCAAAGAAGATGATTCAGGAAGGGTCTGCCACAGCTGTCAGGCAAGAAGAGGCTGAGAAAGCTGTGACTGATCATCCTGGAGAAAAGAAGTCTCAGGGATTTTAACAATGTGTATGAAAGCCTGATGGGTCGACTAAAGTAGACAAAGACCAAATTTTCTCAGTAGTCCCCAGTGACAGAAAAAGAGGCAATGGACACAAACTGAAATATGGGAAATTACATTTGAGCATAACGAAAAGCTTTTTTATTGTGAGGTTTGTCAAACACTGGAATAGGTTTCCCAGAGAGGCTGTACAGTCTCCTGTCTTGAACATATCCCAAACCCACCTGGATACAGTCCTGTGCAATCTATTCTAGCTGACCCTTGTCTGAGCAGACAGGATGACAGAATCACAGAATGGTTGAGGTTGGAAGGGACCTCTGGATCATCTAGTCCAGCACCAAACTGGTTCAACCAGATAATCTCCAGACAGCCCTTCCAGCCTCAATGATTTTCTAATTATGTGATTGTGTTTACTTTACTTTTTTTTTTTTTTCTTTCAGATTTTGTGATGAATTGTTTAATATTATTTTGCTAATGTAATACTAATTGATTTGTCTCTAAATTTATCTGGTGCTCAGTGAAAAGTCAGGTTAATCTAACAGACCACATATATACATAAATCCAACTTTCCATGACTGAATCTAAGTTTGGTTATTGGGGTGTCTCACATTAATGTGTCAATTAAAAGTCAGTATGAGTTTTGGCACCACCAGATGGCAAGTGAAGTGTAGTGGGCTGTCCCTAGCTGACATTTCCAGTGCCTCTCCAACAGACAATAGTAAAGCAAACTTCAGTTATAGCCAAATGCTCTGTCCTCATGTTCGTCTTCTGCACATCTTATGGAAGAAATAGACTGGGTGGACAACATACGAAGTAGAAGAAGTCTCATTCTATTTCCTACTATTTTTTTCTCGTGGATCCAAGGGGTCACAGTCATATTGTTCTGAAATCCTAGGTGTTGCAGGCAGGAGGAACATGGAACTATAAAGCTTATACGAGAAACATCCGCTGCTGCTACAAGAAGACAGTATCAGGGAGGTAGTACAGTTTGAAATGGGGATACTGGAAATTTGCCATAGTCAAGGTCTGCAGAAGCCAGGAAAAAATCAGAGAAGCTCTAGTCCAAGAGTTTAAAGAACAATAGTTGATGGTCTTCTTACCTAGTTACCCATCTACACTGTGCGCATTTTTGCAAGAAAGACTTCCAATACAGCCTCGTTGTACACCTGAAGCTTGGGAAACATGTCAGCTTGCACTAATAAATATCTATGTTGATGCATATATAATGCATTAAAATAATTAATGTATTTAAATGAAGTGTCACAATTCTGAATATGCTGTATAAAATCTCTTCAGCTGTCTCACATAGTTTTCTTTTAAGGACAGAAAACAAATACATTTATGTTGCCTTGGGGAACAGTTTGCTTAATGGTGATGTCACAAAGTTCATACAGAAGGTATCTAGGATTCACCTATGAGTAAATGACAGCTTGCTGACAAGTCTGTCTTCATTTGCATACATAAAGTCAGGAAAAAAATTAAGTAGTAGAATCTTTAAGATATGTTCTGTTTGAAAACAGTCTTAGATGTTGCAGCGATGTAGTTATGTGAAAAAAGAGCTTGATAATAGAATTCAAAAAAATGTTGTTATCCTTTTTAGCATAGCTGATTTCCTTGGAAGGTCAGATAATGAAATCTAGCTCTCTTCAATTGCTGGATAACCTTGAAACCACATTTAAGGTATGAGGGATGCATGCTAACATCAGCTAACCTCTCTGATTGCAATTCTACACAAGAAGTTATTTTAGTCTTAAGTTATGAGCCTTTTCCTTCTCCAAAAGACAGATTTAAAGTTATTTAATTCTATAGGGAGTAGGAGAATAATGCAATATATGACTTATTTACTTATCTACATTAAAATGTTCCAGTACATAAAATCATGTGATATGTATAATCTGTATCTTCACCTCTGCACTTTGAGATACAGGGATAGATTAAGATCTTATTGTGGCTTTATTTTGGATATAAAATTCCATTCATTTCAGGAGAGTTACTCCAGGCTTACCTCCAGAGTGAAAACAGATGCAAGTTCAAACAATAAAAAAGATATGGATTTATTGATAATATTTGTGATGTTAATGGCTTGGCTGCATAGAACTGCTTGTGTGAGAACTCCTCTTAGAGGAATAACAACTAGTTGTAGGATTTCTATGTGTAAACACATACCCTACCATAAATAAACTTTTTTTTTTTTCTCTGAAAGATATGCAGAAAATCCTTATCATTACAGTAGACACATATAGAAATTGTTCCAACTGCAGTGAACAGAGCAGAAAAGAAAAGAAAAAAAAAAAAAAAAGAAACAGAATGGTTCAGAAAGAGGTCACTTATGGCTCAATTCATGGACTTCACTGTAGCATCAAGATTCTTGCTCTGGAACATCTGGAAACAAAATAAGTGGAGAAAGGAGTAAGGTTAAAATCAGAGTGTTTTGACAAGTGACAATAGCCTTGCTTATATGCAGATGCAAAGGTAAGGTTTGGGCTACCAAAAATTCTAAATGACAAACAAAATTGTCCACTTTATTCTAATCCTGACCTGGTGAAATGAATAAACAGACTGATACAATACAGAACACAGTGTGAAACAATTATTAAACATGTGGGCCTGATGCATGTAGCACTAAAATAGTGCTACAGATTGAAGAGATGTGCAAAATAACTAGCAAAGAACTGTAATTTCACAAAGAATGTGTTGGTTGTTTTTTTGTTTGTTTGTTTGTTTGTTTTTTTGACATATAAAATTTCTACTTATAAACTCATGGGTTTTATCATTTGGCAGGGAATAATAATCCATTCTGCCTGTGTTGTTTTCTGAATAAGTCCACAGATTTCCTCTCAGCAAAAATACTTTTTATAAAAATAAACTTTTGCAACTTTTATGGCATTGCATTGCTTTATTCACCTGCTGGTGAACTCTATCATATCAGAGGAGTGATGGAGGGCACAGACAGTTACTGAAAAAAATATCTTAAATTAAATGAACACAAACCTAGGAATCATTCTTCTTCTTCTTTAATATTTATATTGCAGTAGTGCTCAAAGGCTTTGTTATTGTATGTGAGATACAAACATAGTGGTACAAATGGACTCAAAGTGCATCCAATCAAAGAATCAAAAAAGAGAGAGAGAAGATTTTTTTAAATAGAAGGATAGAAGGACAATAGCTTGCTGAGGTTCTAAGAAGGCTGCTTCTTCACTCTCAGTTCTGACTTCTTTCTGACTTCATATTTTAATAGGTCTCTGTGACAGATGGAGTCTTCAGCATCCTCAGCAAGGGTAAGACTACTTTACAAGAGACCAGAGAATTAATACTAATCTGCAAAGAACTGAGGCCACATAGAACATAATTTGGATTCCTCCTTTTGCAATTATTACTCCAAATTAACTGTCAGTTTTGTAGGCAATAAATCTAGTTGATCAGCACATGGAATGCTTCCCACATGGAAACAGATTTTTTTAGATTAGACAACAAGCAGATAGGATCATGCCACACCATAAGCCCAGGGAAAAAAAGTCCTGAGCGATTACCAAATAATTTACAGCTAGTTTTGCACTGCTGTCTGGGAGAAAAATGACTGGAGAAAGGGGGAGGAAGCAAACCAAATATCTGCTGACATATAAATGTGAGAACTAAAGAGCAAAAGAAATTAGGTTAACCTTCAAATAACTGTGCCAGGTAAAATCAAATCTGCACAGCTGCATTCATTTTTGTAAGTACTGAAATTGGGAAAGGATGTTTTTAAGGTAAACTACTAGATTTTGTGAAGGGAGGACTAGATGGAGTGAGAAAGAGGTTGTTTTCAGTGATGGTCTCGGTCTGGGGTCTGTAGAGAGCTTTGAAATTATTTGTAAAAGGTGACTGTGAAAACCAAGGTCATAAATATTCTAGAGCAATCCACATGTGTTAATTTTCACTGGGGTTTCCACTTCTCCAAGTAAATTAGTAAGGGGTCCACAAATCAAAAAGGTTGAAAACCACTGGGCTGTGGGCTAACCTCGGTCTTTGGACATACACCCAGTTCTCATTGCAGGCCCTGGGAATGGCTCTCGTGTCTAAAGAATTGGCTCTATTCATCCAACAGTCATTAAGAAAGAAAAGTTGTCCCTGGCCAAATACTGAGCAGGCACAGGTATATATCAGATAATGGACAGCCCAGAATGCACAGAGGCTGTAATTCAACCGTGGAGTCCCTGCGAGTTCATGTGCTTTAACTGCACAGCACTTTGAATTCAGCCTTGTGTTTGCACCACGGCCATCTGGTGCTATTTAAAATATATACTTTTCAACTTTGACCTTTTAATCTTTCTGGTTTGAAAACATACACCAGTTCAAAGGTTACCTCTCTTAACCTTGAGCAATTCCCTTTCAGGAACAACACTGAAGGGTTATTATTATCATCACTTTTACTGGTGTTAATGAAGGGGTAATTCTCTATTGTGGCTTGTACACACATTTCAAAATAAACCAAAACACAATTGTTATACATTTAAAACCACATTTTCCATAAGTGCCCTGATTTTTAGGTGCCTCAGTTTTGGGAAGTTCAAAATAAATGGCTTTCTCAGGGGTCTAATTATCAAATGGGCTGAGAACTTGTAACCTCTCCACTACTCCCCAGACACCAGAATCTGAGACACCCTGAGTGGAACTAATGTTTTAACTGTTCAGCCATACATGGCCATACAGATGCATACAAATCACTGTGCCACCAGAACAAACATACAAGGACTGTGTTCTGTCTGTGACAATGGAGAAGTATAAAGTCACCAAAAAGGTGCTTTCTGCCCAAAAGCCACACAAAATTTCAGTTCCTTTCCTTCCCATATACGGCAGTGAGAGCAGGACTCCTTGTAAGTAAGGGAAGCTACCACAAAGGACATAAAAATCTTTATCTGTCCAGTATTGAGAGAGACCACAGGTAAGGGCGGTGCTGTGATATCCAGCTATTTTTCAGTGCCTAAGAAGTAGCCTTAACAACCAGTTTTATCTGTCCTTTTGAGATGATTAATTGTGTTGAAATCTCATCCAGATACTTTAATGCCACATGAAGCTTTGACTCAGACAGGCTGATGAATTTGTAATTGGGATCCCTCTCTCTGGGACTTTTCTTCTTTAAAATTTTATTTTAAAAATAATGCAAATTTATAATATTACTTGAAATGAAACTATTTCCTGAACCACCTAAGAAAAGAGCAGCTTCAAGGGAGAGGTAACAGACTCCGTAGGATCCATTTGAAAGAGCTGAGACCTATCCCTCCTGTATTATCCTTAGATTTACGTTTGGTTTTCCACAACTGCAGTACCTGTTACTGATTATTTTAACAGGGTTCGAGATCCCCTGGGACTGAGGGTGAAGTATGAAAAGCACACCTCTCATTTGTCCCCAGTTTTGAGCCTAGGGTTTGAGTTTTTCTATCACATTAGATTAATTTTTATTTCTACCGGATTTGATTCATAAACCCATAGTCATTTCAACATCAATGTAAAAAATGATATAGAATAATCTGGGGTGGGGGCTGTAGTTTTAACATTGCATAGCAGATTTTAAATATCACACAGAGAATTTGAGAGGAACTGATTCTCTCTCCCTTACATTAAAAAAAATATTGGAACTTCTAAAAAGGATTTACACATATTGCTTCAGGCTGCTAGCCACTCGCCTACAGGTGGGTGGTGTTTGTTTAATAGTTGAAATACTTTTTGACTTGACTTTCTGTTTTCCTTGTTTCCCAGGTGATTGGTTCTGGTGTTTTTAGAACTGTCTACTGCATCCTGAACATTTTCCATGCATCACTGACTGGGAACATTTTAAGCTGGCGTCAAAGATAGAGTCTGTGGGGAAGTCTGCACACAAATAATACTTCTTCATTGTTCTTGCTCAGCAGTGTTCATGTCTTTTGCAAGCCGCTTCACCCATTGCAGCAAAAGAATATACTAAAAATAATCAATCGATTTTTTTTTTTTTTTTCTAAGCAATCCATATTCTCCTCTTCAGAGCCAATGTACCACTGGATGACAGAAAGAGAAAGTGCTCAACTCCATTAGCACCAGCCATCCAGTGGAGCCCTACTTGGCAGGCATGTGATAACAGCCATGTAAGGAAGCATAGGAGAGGCCACACAGGAAGATTATATAAATGAGAACCACAATTGTAGACGAATAATGAAATACAATGAAATGAGCTAGAGGATACTGGCTGTCCTTTGGCATAAGGAAACAATCTAATTTCTGTAAGCATTTACTCATGAAAAATGCCTTGACATCAGCATATATAGACTACAGTTTGCAAGAGTGGCATAAAAGTATAGCTCCAAATCCTGAAGTAGTCTCCTAATCAGAGACACTTATGAAACGAGGGTCACCTTTGAAAGTGCATATCTAGCTCCCCTTGGAGTCAAATCTTAAGCATCCTATTTCATTGTATTTAGCTGTGAAGGAGGGGAAGGGTTTGAGCTTGGAGATTTGGTCAGAGTCATTAAAATTGTGAAGGATGTATACATGATACAGGCCAGAAGAGAAACAATGAGATAAATTTTTGAAGAGGTGATGGAAGGAGCATTTGCAAGGACTTTGTGAGATGCCTGGACTTATATCCACTCTGTCATACTGGAGATGGAGGTGTCACAGCTACTGTGGGCACTACCCCAACTATTCATACATGTTCTGTTATGAGGTATTTCCCAGCAGCCCCAGGCATGGCCCCAGGCTACAAAGATCTCCGCAAGACAAGGAACAAAATGGTAATTGCTGTCAATGACTTTCTCCCTCTGTTTTCTGGTTAAAAAATGGTGGGAGAGGAAAAGGGAAAGTAAAGTAGTCACTGTAAGGGTAAAACACTGAGAATTACCCAGGTATAGGGATTTTACCTTGAAAAGCAGTCATCTAGAAGAGGTTTAAAGGAGGAAATTTACTGATGAAGAAAAGGCAAAGGAAGAGACTAAAATTTCAGGTGGAACTTGTTGTTCAAAGCAAATCCCTCTAAGAAGTAGCTCCTTTGGGAAACAGTTAATTGCCACATTCAGAAGGCTTTAGCTCTCTCTTGGAGCTCTTGGAGCTGCTACTTCTTGGGCCACAAAATGGGAAATTTCACTTTCTGGCCACATAGAAACTCTGAGGTGTCCAAAACAAGATATTCACACAGCAACCTGGTTTTGCAGAGGAAAAGAATGTAAGTCTCCACAAAAAGCAAATTGTGGATGTTTTTATGGGCAAGGAAAAAGATTACAAAAATCTGCCTGAAACTTCTAGACCTTCAAGTAAAGGCCAGGGAATTTCAGCAATGTTACAGCTGGATCCTAGAGGGGCACCTAAGATGAAGCCAACAGAAGTGGAGAAAATGATCTCTATTCCAGTAAATGTACATACAAATTTAACTTAGGCTCCATACATTTGGAAAACAGCTTCTCCATGGATGAAAGGGAGGTTCTGTATTGAATACATCCTGTAAGTCCTCTATCTCTTTCTTTTTTTTCTGAAAAAGTCTCTACCACCTGTATTTGGACACTTCAGAAACAAGATACTTCTACTTGTCCTCACATTTGAATTCTGAGTTGGAAATACTGTTTACCAAGTTACCACTTGCCTGGGTAAAGAGTTTCTTTTCTAGCTCTTTACTCCTGGGACACACAGAGCTCTGAGGAAAAAGAATAATTTGCAACACATAATTTATTTGGCAAAGTTAGCCTTTTGCTATTTTTTCCATGAGCGCAGCAGCAGCATGGTTTCTTCAATGTACTCATTATTCAAATATATTCTCTGAATAAACAGCTGAACACTCTGTACTGTCAGATTTTGCCATGACATGTTGACTGGTGATGCATCTCTCTGAGGGCTTGGCTGATCACTCTGAGATTGAGAACATTTAGGCAGAGAAAATATCCCGCTGTGGTTTGTAATTTGCCTCTGAGCCCCTCTCCCCCATTCTGAAAGGCTGATCTGTGGGACTGTAAGATCTAAACTTGGATGTGGGTGATGGGAAGGGGCATCAAAGAAAAGCCTACTAGTCTGCAGCTCTACATTGTAAGATAGGACAAGCAGCCTCATCATATCAAGGGTGTTACT
The DNA here is from genome assembly GCF_963932015.1 of Anas acuta. Taxonomy (NCBI): domain Eukaryota; kingdom Metazoa; phylum Chordata; class Aves; order Anseriformes; family Anatidae; genus Anas; species Anas acuta. The sequence goes on along the minus strand of NC_088980.1, from coordinate 24,269,502 downwards.
CTCTATTTCATTATTCAGTAGGAATTTCTGGAGAGATCTGAAGTGGAGTGAGGAAAAGCAGCAGAGGTTTGTCTATTCCAGAGCCTAACTGACTTGCTGGGGAGGGGTTGTGTTGTCTACCAAGACAAGACTTCCTCATCTGCTTCTTAAGTGAAGCCACTGTTGCACTGGTCCAGTGCGGGGCGAATCTGCCGACAATCTCTTTGAGCAGTGCGGGGCAGAGCTGGGAGGGCCAGAATGTGTGGGAGGAGTTGGCAGGGTGCGAGGGAATGAGGTGTCCCCATCTGCACAAGGCACAGGAAGCAGGTCGGTGGGGGAGAGGAAACCAGCTGAGGCCGGTTCTTTGTGATAGAAAAGGGTGGAAGAATACACATATTTCCTCACCTAGCACCTACGCTTTGCAAGCATGGGAGGCTGTGTATCATGCTGTTGTGTCAGAAGCATGCTGGCAGCCTCATTGTCTACCATGTCTCTACTCAGTCACTTTGATTCAAACCTTGGACAAAGCAAAAACATCAAATACATGTGGGATGTTCCACAGTTTTAAGATGTCACCCGTCTAAAACATCCAAAGCAAAATCAACAGTGAGATAGATATTTGAACATAAACTTATTTAAACTGGCAGTTGTTTAATTTCACCATTCTGAAGGGAAGTACATATTTTCCATTAAAACTTGAATTTAGAAAAAAATTGCAGTTTCCTTTAGCACAGTTTTTTTTTTGTTGTTGTTGTTTTTGTTTTTGTTTTAATGAGCCTTATAATAGATGCATCACTTCCCTTTCTAGCTAATCTCCCTATAATCAAAGGCAGAACATTTCCCTGATGAAAGTGAAAGATGCTACCAGAACTCAAATGCAACTTGGCACACCAGTTGTTATCACCTCAAATCGCCAGATGATGGTTATCAGTGTTCACACTGGGTCTGGATCTGAAAAGCACCAAGTAGTTGCAATCTACAGGGGCTTCCCACAGGGTAGTTGCAGCTTTTCAGTCACTTCTATAACTGGGTCCCATCACAACAGGAAATCTTAGAAGAGTTGGTTATACCAGTGCCTGTTTCCATTCTTCAAGTGAAACTCCTGTGTAATATAAACAGCTCTCTCTATCAACCACAAAGATTGTGGAGTGTGAAGATTAAAAAAAAAAAAAGAAAGGAAAAAAAAAAAACACAAAAAAACAAGCAACAGCTCATCCAGAGACATCTTGATTGCAGATGTTACTAAATGATTCTCTGGTGCTGGAAATGCTCATCCTTGCTACATGTTGATCATAGAATACATTCCGTTCTCATGGTTTTCTGACACAAAGAATGGAAGAAATGCCTCAGAATGTAACAAGGGAGAAAAATACCTCTGTATGTGGTGATAGCTCTCCCTATCTTTTAGCCTCAGAGTCAGATTCCTGCCTGAGGGGGCCTTCATGAGGGATGGTGAAAGTAATTATCCTGTCAGTTTAAATATGATTTTCTTTCACGTGTGTATTTCTCGTGATGTCAGTTGATTAACCTGTCAGTCATCTTTGCATGGCATGTGGCCACATGATGTCATGTGCTGAGCTACATGGTTTATTGTGCTAATCTAACATAAAATTGTGAAAGGCTCCAGTTTAAGCCTTATTTCCTTATCTCTGTTTTGCATTTCTCTTTTGTTTCAATCTTACATGTTACTCCTTCTCTTGTCTCCACACCTCCTTACCCAACATTTTTAATTTCTTCCTGACTCAGTTTTTCCTTTAGTTTTACATCTTAGTTCATCTCACCTTTTCTCTCCCACACCCCACTTTTGTTCAACTCTTCTCACACCCCTCTGTCCCATCTCTTCATTGTTTCCACACTGGAGAAGAGAAATCCATGACCATAGAGACCATTTTCCTGTTGTCTCCTTTACTGCACCTTGCTCCTCTCAGTCTTCCCATGATACAGCTGAGCCACTCTGAATAAAGAAGAAAAAGAAACTGAAAATCAGAGGTCTTCACCTTAACTGCCCTGGTTATCTCAGAAAAACAGGGAAATCTAGAAGGTGTTATGGATTAGTTGTAAACCCTCTCTGTACTGGTGAGTTTTATTCTTTTCTCAGTGGTGTCAGAATTTCATCTTAAAGGACTTCACTTGAACATCACCAAATGGTAGTAAAGGCAGCTTTATTTGTAACCTCAAACTTCTCCATGGCCTGGTATTAGAACACTGATTCTAAAACAGGCATCATCAAAAATTTTTGGGGAAAGGATATGTTAGCTAGAGCCCAGCTGCATGAGAGAAGGATTAAAGATGAAGGCCTAACATGAGAAAGCTTGAAACTCACTAGGAAAGCCATCATATTCCTCTAACTAAAGTCAAAGTATGTATCATATATATTTTGTTAACTTCGGATGCAGGGAGTGTAAAAATAAAAATAAGTGTATTATATCACCCACTCCTGCTTTGAAGGCCATGCCAAGCACAGGGTGGCCATTTGAGAGGCTTGGACAGGGGCGTTCTCATGTAAAAAAATCAGAAATCAGCACAAGTTTATATTAGCAAGCTAGGGAGGAGATAGGGAGAATTGATTTCTCACACAGACCAAATCTGTTCTTCAAATTTCACATGGGCAATGTGCTTTTCCAGCCAGGTGGAGGACATTTCTGCATGAATTCTGCTCTCAGTGGCCAGGAGTGGAGACATAAAAGAAACTGTTCAGTGTCTCTGTTTGCAGAGATAAGTGAAAGAGTCATTGGCAATAACTCTGTAGTAATAGCAGCAGCACATACTGGGCATGATTTGAATCTCTTGATAGTGATACCGGGATGCCAGAATATTTATCAAACCATTAGGAGAGGCTGTGCCTAGCTGATAAGATGCCTACAACTGATGAAGTCCACCTGAAGACTGATGGTGTTGGGGCAGATTTGCAGCCAACAACAGTGGATAGCAGGCAACACTCCCCTTAAGAGCATCATGTGCCGTTCGTCAGCAAAATTATACAATCTCCTGCCAGGGGCAAGCCTGAGGAATCTTTAATAAAAAGAGTTAGGAAACATCATCATGTATATGTTCCTCATGACTGGGGATCCAGGAACAGCCTGCCTTGCTGAGAAATGGTTTCAGTATTGGTGGCAGAGGGAAGGGAGCTGGGAGAGGTTGGGAGAAAATTGGTTCCAAGAGGGATTAATCCAGGGCCTCATTTTATGCCCTCCCTATATAAAACTGTGCCAAACTTGTGATGGTTCTGCCCTTGGAAGATGAAATTGCCCAATTTATATCATTTAGTGTCTCTTAGTGTCATCAAATCAAAAGAGCATTCTGTCATTTTGACTGGAACTAGATTAGGAACAGATTTTTTGCTATAATCATCTGTAAGCAACATAAATGAGGAAAGATTTCTCTCTGCTTTTCTGATGTTTAATCAGCACATGTGCTATATCATGGATAAGATCAGGTGCTAGCACTTGAGTTTAAGTTGAGAAGTGTTTTTCTTTGAGTGTCTTTTGTTAGTCAAGCCTTTAATAATTGTAGGAATATTTTATTGCATCCTTTACCTCAGCTGCCCAGGTAAAGCACTGAAGTTAATGCTGGCACTTGTTTTTCCTTCTTGTTTTGTTGTGGGACCCTCTTTCTGCTGCTGACAGGAACCCTCTGGATCATGGGAACTGTGGTCTGCCCATCAGATCGTTCAAGTTCAAAATACCTTTTATGTATTTATCTTTCTGTGTGTAGAGGTATAGGCAGAGAGCTCAAGATAAATAAACAAGTTTTCCCTTAAATAAGTCTTAAGGATTATAAATATAAAGGGCTTGCAAATGAAAAGGCTTTGTGCTGTTTACTTCCAGTAAACAGAACAGTAGATAGAGGGGAGGAATGGAGAACCAGTTTTTTTTCCTGTTCACAATGAATTAAGCGTATAAATCCTTAACAATGAATAAACACTATTGACAGACAAAAGTAAATACATCTTAAATTTTTCTGGCTTTTAAAACAAAGACTATCTATAGCAAAATTGTGCTTTCAAATGTGTTTTGAATTTGACACTGTCTTTTTGACATTTATAAAGTACAGCGATGAGTATGTAATTAAAGTTCTTTGCTTGTTTTTCAGTATTGCATTCTTAGCCCTCCAAATTTCCTTTAAGCTAGAGAGGGACTGAACAAAGGAGGAAGGGTTGCCAGCAAGTGGCCCGTTCCCATGCACGCCGTGCTGTGCACCAGCACCAAGCTCCCCTTTGAACCCCACACTGAGCCAGCCCATCTGCATGCGCTGAGGAGCATCCATTCTCAGCATACTTGGGGTTTTGTTTCAATTACCACAAAAGGGCTAAGTGAAGAATAGAATGCTTTTCTAAATTTGTTTGCCTTCCCTTCTGTCTAAATATGAAGTATAGGAAATTTCGTGGCAAAGAGAGATGTTTTCTTGGGAGCTCACATATCTGGTGTGACTGCAGATAAAATACTGAACAGCATGTATAACCCTGGAACATTAGCACTGAATCCACAGGTAATGAATTTTGCTGTAGGCTGTTTTTCAATTGTTGTTTTCACTCCTCGCTCTCCGAGTGTGCTTTTCAGCAGTAAGTATCCTGTTCAGGATTACAGCACCAACGCTCCAGCCTGGGAGGGTTGGAGCAGACTTAGCTGTGTCGGTAACACAAGCCCTCAAGCCAACAAACTCTGTCACAAGCGCACAAAAAAGGCACAGCACCAAAGCTGTCTAGACTCTCTCACTGTTTCCAGCTTAGAAAATTCTCATTTGGACAGGACCATTGATAGAGGTATTTATTTACCACAAATTACTCATAAAATATAAATTGCTATTATAAAACTGAAGAATGCATTAAAAAAACAAACAAATGTACACAAATTACACAAAAGGGGTGTAGGTCAGGGACAGCAGCTGGGGTCTGCCCCTTTCCTTTCCACTTGGCTCCAGTTTCATCCTCACTCTTACATATACTCTTATATACCTTTCTAGTGAAAGAATGGAGTGAAGCTGATGGCAGACGTAACTGTTACATAGGTGTCAAATTGCCTGGTGGTAGCAGGCAAAGGCAGTTCATGGCATGTCCAGAGACACAACTTGAACAACTGGAATTTTGCTGGTATGTAAGTTTTCATGTGAGATATCCCATTCTTTTTGTGAATTAATTCTTCCCAGTGAGTTGCTAAATTCATATAGAAAATCGTCAGCAGGTGATGGGATTGAATGCAGGCCTCCAGAGGCCCAGTCCAGTAGCCTCTGGCTATGCTTTTTTGAAGGTGCCAGAGGCTGGATATCTAAAATGAATGCATTCAAAACTATTTAGATCTTTTGAGATTACAAGCCAATGTAACTATTTCAAGCAGAAGGCTAATCCATGACTGGATACCGAATGACCATGTCAGGAAAAGGCAAGCAAGAATGCTAAAGGGCAGTTGCTTTAGGAAAAAACAGCAGAAGGTTTTCTGAGGGACCTGTATGAGCTGCTGGAGAGGGTGAGGCACGGCAGAAGAGCAGACAAATGTGACTCAGCTTGATCAGCAGCAGACAGAAGCCACTTGTGAACTGAAGCATGAGATCTCCACGTCACGTGAATGTCACTTCGGTCCTGTCTCAGAAGAAACGTGGAGCATGGGTCCTGTACGCGCTCTCTGTTGTACGCAGTTGGTTTACCCTCAGCAAATATTGTTCTAACAGAGCCTGCTGTCAGATTTGTATCTGTTGAACAGACACAAAACACTGATCTCAGTGGGAGGCAGGTACCTACTCTGCATAAGCACTTTTGCAAATCCCAAAAGGCATTTCTCCATCTTCAGGCACTTCAGCATCTTTGAAAATCTTGCCCTTTGTGCCTAGCTTTACCTCTCTACAAAACAGAGAGAAATCTGCCTCCCTAGGAAGTGAAGCAGAGTTAAATTTATTCATATTTGCTTTAAGCTGTGGAACCACAGAGAAGATGTATGGCACAAAGGTGCACTTCTTGTTCAGCATATTACACGATGAAGCTCCTGTGTATTCAGTTATTGTCCATGCTGTTGTTGGCCTCATTTTTAAAGATGTATCCATGAATCAGGAGAAGACAAGGTGCCATGTTAATGAATGATATATATAGAAAGATCACTGTACAGAAGCTGCAATGTTTTGTGACGGCCTGGCTGTTCTTTTATGAGAGCAATCGGATCTGCTTCAGGTGTCCTCCTGTGCTTGAATGTCTTGCAGGAAAGAGGTAGAAAACTACTACAGGTGCTCATTATGGTAATTGTGTAAGATGTTTGGTGATATGAAGTCAGAAAAGATGGCTACATGTCTAGATCTTCAATTTTGGTGTCTAAAAGAGCTCCTCAAAAGGAGTCCCATGCTCTGTGCACTGAGGTCCTTCTGCGGTGAGCTCTATAGCAACTTCATTGGGGCTTCTAGGTTGCAGAAGTCCTCTGGCCCTCTTTCCAGTGTTTGCTCCTCCACTTTTGCCTTAACTGTAAACTTTACAGGGTTTCCGAATCTGGCCCAGCACTCTTGATAACCTGAATAAAAGCAGAGTTAGCATTTGTGCCCTGAAAAAATCCTTTTGCCCTAGTTTCTCAGTTTCTGCCTGCAGCAGAAATTATCATCTGACTTGCTTGCCTTACTCCCAGATAAGTGAGCTCACGCAGGCTGCCCTGTTACTACTGGTTTCACCTTGAGATTTTTGTCTCCTGTTCTTTTGCTGGGGCAGCAGCAGTGGAACTATCCTGTCCTTCCTAGGACAATCTACCTTCAGCCTGATTTTGATCCGTGGCTGATAGCTCCTTGTCAGGTAATGGCCTGTCCTCTGTAGCTCAAAGTTCATTTTCCCCAGGGGGAAATTAAGAGGATAAGTTCTGCTTTTTTCTTTCTCTTGTTTTCTTATCTGTGCAGACAACACACTGTTCTATGAATGTGATTTTTTAAATATTATCGTTTACTTTGTCCATTTAGGATTTGGGGTATATATATATATATATATATTATTTTCTTTTCTTTTTTTTTTTTTAGTTGGGGAAATTCTTGGCCTTTCCAAGTGAAAAATGCTGTAGAAAGCCATACCGTTACATACTTTTCCTAAGCATAAGGACAACATGTCTTAGCTTTCAATAGCTGAGAGGCAAACAAGACGATTAAGTGACATGATTTGAAGCCAGGACTCTTTGTTTTAATGCCTGGCCAGACCAGGCATTCTGGTGCTCTGCTTGTAACTTTTCCATTTACTGCTATGAAGACAGAAATATGATCAAAGAAAATAAAAAGGGAGGATCTGCAGAAAAGTTGTTTAAGCTTTACTGAAACATTCTACGTTAGCAGTGCCAAAGGCTGAGAACCCTCTCAGTGTGTTAAAGCCTTTTAATAATTTGAGATCACATTATAATCCTCTTGTCCAGAATCCTTATAATTTATACATGGTTTAATGCTTGGAATAAAGTTAGAGTTTCAGTCTTTTTTTTTTTTTTTTTTTTAAACTCTTATACCACAGTCAAGGATAATCATTTTAAACGCTGAAATGTGTTAAATGCTTTAATTGCACTAGTTTAAGTGTTTTATTTTGAGTTAAAGTCACTCAAAACTTTAATATGACAGATAAGATACAGAGTAATAATTCTAACTGTGGCTCAGAACAGGAAACAAATCCTGACTTTGATCTGAGTAATAGCACTTCTCTTCCGGACCGACAAGGTTGCATTAGTGCCGTACTCAGCCTGCGGTTGAGGCTTAGCCCTGGGAGCACCCAAAGAGCGGCTGGCTCCTGAGTGCTGGTGAGCCCCAGGCTCAGCCCCATGTCCTGTCTGTGCAGATGGGAGAGGACTCGCACAGCTTAAGTGGGCGGTAAGCTCGGGATGTCACTCTCCCCTGCCTCCAAAGTGTCACAAGGGGAAGGAAGTAGCTGCAGATGTCTAAAACAAGCCTGTCCCCAGCTGGCCCATGCCTCTGTCCCTCATTGCCACTGGCATCCTGGAGAACATAGGAACTGCCTGCCCCCATGCTCTTAATCTGTTTCAAGGCAGTCACAGCAATTATCTTAGACCACTTCTGGCATAGAAAATGTGTTTCCTCTCAGTTCAGATTTTTGAAGCTGAAGCATTTTATGCATTTGGTAGAGTGGTTAAACAAGCAAAGCAACAGCCATAAGACAACAGAAAACTCTGAGGAAAGCAGGGGCAGCTGGTGCACACATTTGAGGGACAAGTGTGGGGTGACAGTAAGCCACAGGGCCTCCCAAGGAAGAGGGTACATTTGCATGGTTCCCAGCCCTGCTGGAGAACAGTAGGGTGGGCTCAGCATGTACTCCTGTAGCTAACTGGGATATAAAATGTTCATGCTAGCAGGAAATCTTTGAATGAACCTGGGGTTGGAAATTTATTCACATTTCTGTGTTGCTGAACCCTTGTGCTAGTTCAGCTTAGGCCTGCTGATCATCTTTGGGGATACAGACATACTATTCAGAGGTGGATTTCTAACAGCATGAAGGGCAAGCTGCCACATCAGTCCCACTCTAAGGCACCTTGGGTGTCTTAGATTTAGGTGCCCAAACATATATGTCCAGCACGGTGTAAATATACTATGGTGTCCTGCCTCACTGCAGGAGGCCATGGATTTCCTATACACCTATCATCCTACATGAGTGCTTTCAGTACCAGAAATAATCTGATTGATTTGAAATTTTGAAATCATCTGTTCACTTATGTTTAGGCACTTGAATATCTCCCCTAATGCCACGTTGTCCTTGCAGCTATTCAAACTTATAAGAGAAAGAAGGAAAATCTGTTCAGTTCTCCAAGCTCATTTCAGTAGGTCACTTCCACCTATTTTATAAAACCACAGTGAGCTGGTGGTCTCTCAGTTTGTACAGATTTTCCTAATTTTTTAATGTTTAGATTGGGAAGAAGTCATACTTCAAAATTTTGTGCCTAAAGTTAATCTAGCATTATTGGGTTTCAGAGTTAACTTGCATTTGAAAGATCCTAACTTCTACACCTCATAGGCCACCATCTCCACTGTGCCAAATATTTTGAAGGAGTGTTGGTCTTGGCAGCCTGTTTGGAAAGTTACAGGAATCCAGTGAAGCCAGATCATGGAGGAAATTTGTAGAGTTGCGGGACTTTCATAAAAGATGTGCTACCAGAAGCTCTCTTTTACCCTGAACTCCTCTGGTGATATGGAGGGATGTACTTGGTTGACCTGGTTTCAGAATCTGAAGGTTGTATGGCTCTGATCAAAAGCCTACCTGTCTAAATACTATGCATCTTTTTAAAAGCAATCTCAGTGTGTAACACTGTGGCTCCATCAATCTGGGCTGTCCACTGACCCCCTGAATCTCAGTCCTCTCTGGCTTCAAGTCCAAGAAAATTCCCATTTTTGACCACTCTGCTGCCCTTCTGCCCAAGAGAGTTAATGCCCAGCTTGCCTAAACAATTCTGTCACTTGTCTTGTTTCAGTCCTCCTCAGTTCCTGTTCTGAGTATTTTATAACCAACTCTCCTGCCCATTCCAGGAAAATTCTCCCCAACTAATTCTGTTGCTTCTTCAGCCTTCCCATCTCCTCTGTGTATTCATTACACCAGGTGTTACACATGGCACCCATTCAGCTGTCTCAGATTAGAAAAAAATGGTAACAAGGCACCCTTATTTGATTTAAACACTAAATGACTTGCAGTCTATACCAGTTTTGGACGAGATGATTTTAATGTGATAATGAACTGTAAGGCCCAGCCACAGGACATCTTTGTCCCTTGGGAAAAATCTGCTTAGCTGCTGACAAGCCTGCAACACTCGGAAATAGTGCAAGAAATTCATTGTCAGGTGGTAACATTGGAGGCAAAAATTCATAAAAAGTATGGCCTATCCTGTGATGAACACTGTGATTCTGAGTGACCAACTTGATTTTCCTTCAAACACTTTTATTTTCCAAAAAGTAGTGGACATCTAGTTCCTCAAAATCAGAATCATTCCACTTATGGAATTCAAGCCCAAATATCCAGGTTATGTATTATTTTGAATGAATGCTTATAAACCCTCGAGTATCAGTCCATTAAGATAGAAATTACCAGAGGTCATGAATAAATTTTATCAATGAACAGGTTTAAATTTCAGTGACTGTTTAAGGAAAAATTGTATTTTTGCCTTGCTTTAATTGCCACATGCTACAGTTTCAGAGGAAAGAATGACTGGCTAAGCAGTCAGCACAAAAAAATATGATACTGTTAGCACATGAGATATGGTGCTATTTTCTGTGCCACGGATTCTCCTCCACATTGCTCCAACTTACCCAGATCTCACAACAAACTCCAATCTGTCTGTCTGCAGCCTGGCTGTTATTCCTGTTAAGATCAATACCTCCTGGTTGGTTGTAGATATTTAATTGTCCCCAGATGTGTAATGTACAGACTGGAGCCTTACTGTACGTATAACACTAAGGATAAAGGGTCCGTGACCAAACCTTTCTCTGAGCAAAAGTCACTTAACACATTTTTGCATTACAAAATATCCCACAGTGAGATCTTACTGGAACCAGATGTTCATAGCAGAAAGCATATGGCAAGAGGATGTAGATCTATTTTTCTTAAATCCTCTTGAAAAGTCATTGTATCATAGCCCAAATTCTGCTCAAATTCATGCTTATAATCCCCAAAGCCTTTTCCTTTTTTTTTTAAAAAAAAAAAGAAAAAAAGAAAAAGAGTACATCTCTTCTTTCATTGCTTGTGAATCATTTCCACATCCATTGATTTCTAATGGTTTGCAAAGAAAGCAGCTGAGAAGAGAATTTGACCCACAGTGTACAAGGTGTGCATGAAGCTTGAATGAATGGAACATGTGTGAAGAATTACTGAATGAGTGCTTGTCCTGGAGAAACAGAGACAATAGCCAAAAAAAGTCAGCTTTTTCATGTTCCATAAATATTTAATCTCAACCTGAAGAGATAGAAGTTTCCAAACAATATGTATGCTGTTTATCATATCATGTCATCTCATATTATACACTGCCTGTTGGTGCACGACAGCTGCCTAATCTGTTTATGTAGTTGGGTTTAATCAGGTGAGTTTGTTCTTATTGCATGGATTAAGGTGTCTGACAACAGCCCTCTTTTTAAATTGAAAGTCTCTGCCAATACAGACAAGAGCAGGGCCTTAAAAAACACTGTAATCCAATGCCTCAGGCTAATGAGGGCTGAACCAGCACTTCAGTTGTTCATTTAACCCCCTCAAGCCCACAGATACTGCATCTGCCAGAGGGGTTAATCGCTATGTCCTGCCCCTACGAGCTATGCCCAGGAAAAGGCTAGTTGCACGGTCAGATACGTGGCCTTCATGCCAGAGGTGAGAAGAGCATTGTGAAAAGTGTGTAGCAGCTAGCATCCAGGACAGGAGAGGTGCTGCTCCCCCTCCTAGCAGGTGGGAATAAGAAGTGTGGGGCTGAATGGTGACTTCCCTGGTGGCACAAGGCCAAACCTGCAGTGGCCAGTACAGGTCCTCTTTGCCTGGAAGGCTGGTGCTGCTGCCAGTGCTACTCCTAAGCATGGCAGGGACTACAAGAATCTCCTAGCATATGAGAAAGTGTATGAAGAGTCACACTTCAGGCCTTTCTATGTGAGATGACCTTTATTTGCCGTCCTTAGGCATAATCCAAGCTACGCAGGTGCAACCCAAGTTACTCTAAGTGGAGACGTTACCATTTATTGACTACAGGTGGACTTGCCAGTTGTAGGAAAATTGCCTAACATATTTCTACAATAATCTTCCTCATTCTTTGTTTGCTTTGCTCTTCACCTGCAATCTTTCAGGCAACTGCATTTTAAAAAGGTCATTAGGTGATGGAAATGCTTTCAATAGCATTTACAATAGGTAGGAAATGGTAAACTGGACAGGTCTTGGCATTTTATAAACTCTGAATGTATCAATCATTTACAAAACATATATGATATGGCAGCCGATGCTCAGAAAAAGGAAATGTGGCTTTTGTCTGTAGGCTAGACTATATTTTTAGTTTTGACCTGTCTCTTCTACTTAAAGAGATATATGTTGTCTTGCTGAATTTCCACATTCATACAGAACCAGTACATGCCATATGTAGATATAATAACAGGATACTTTGAAATACTTGAAAAGCTGGTCCAGTATCACTGAAAAAATTCTGTAACATCAAATGGACAACTGAAATTTTTAAACTGATAAATATTTGACTGATAGGTATTACATAGATTTGATTTTTGACACGTTAGTAAACCATCATTCTCAAATACTCAAAGCAGTCACATTTGGTTTGCAAGGCAGAGCCATTCTTCATTCCGTGGTTTTGTAAAGCCATAGACCCTTGAAAGAGATTATATAATATTGATATATAATCTTTTATGCAATAGGAATTTCTCTGTGATGATCTAAAAGCAGTTCTCATCCATTGATGACTGAATTCTCAGCACACCCTTTGTTAGGGATTTATTTTGCCATTTTGGAGATGAGTGACTGAAACACAGGTTGTATCTGTACTAGGAGTGGTGGTATAGGTGTTCCTGTGCATTATGGGAATGAAGTACAGTTAGTATAGACACAGTTGGACAAGCAGAACTACTTTGTACTGGCATTATAAAATCCTTTTACCCTTCAAATGAAACAAGCTGTACTAGTAAAAGCACAGTTTTCCTAACGTGACTGCAAACCTAAATTCTTCTGGACAGGTCTTCTTTATCTAAATGAAAATCCTGTCTGAGCAGATTTTTAGGATTTTCTATCTTTGTCTGGACTTTATGGGTGGATGCCTCGCAGCCCTCAGGCACAGCTGGTTGTGGGAGCAGCTCTGGCTGTGCTGCTGCTGTCAGACATTTAGGACACACCAGCGTGAGCAGCAAGCACTGGGTTGGACCAGTGTGCTGTGCAACACTGGTATTGCTGCTGGGAATCTGTGCACAACCACCAGTGCCTTGGGGTTCGCTGTGTGAGGGGGGTACCACTGCTCCACGCCAGCACCACAACATTGCTGCCCGTATGTTCCTGGCAGTACCAAAATTGCTGTGTATATATTTCCATCTGGGAAATCCTGGGTAAAAAGAGGATGGTTTTATGTTTGATGGTCTAGCCTGAGCCTTGGGATGTTGTATCTGTGTCAGTCAAAGATCCCTTTCCATGCTGGACCAATACAGGTGCTGCCAAGGCACTGCCAAAGGAGGGCAAAGTGTCTTGCCTATGCTGCCCATGCAAATCAGTTGCAATACCAGAAGTTTATCCCATTAAAATCCAGGCCATGCAATCAAATTCAATTCCCATTGAGTTCCCTCAGCAATAATAATTTACCTTCTTTTCACCAGGGCAGCTTTGCTGCTACATATAATTTCTGGGACAGCAGTGTGTTTCTTTGTAACATGCAGTACACAAACACACATAAGTATGTATAAAATGTAGGCCATGCTCACATAGTTGCTGGAACTTCCCATATAGGTGGACAGGTATCACTCATGAACAGGTCTGTGATGTCCATTCAGCTTGCTTAGTAGTATCTGCCTTGAAAGGTACAGATGACACTGGTAGCTCTAGAAATGCCTAGAAAATACAGAAAATATTCTGAATTTTTAGACATAAAGAGAGGAGGTTAATGCTACTGTAAATGGATTTTCTGTAGTCTTCTGGAACTTTTATAGGCAACATCTTATTTTACTTTTTTTTTTTCTTTTTTCTTTTTTTTTTCCCCGCTGTATTGGTAGTGGTAAAAATGCATCCATCAGTTTTAACTTTAGTTCTGTAGCAATTCTTTTACAAATCAAACATATTAATTAAAGACAGAAACTTCTTTCATTCTAAAAGTTTGTAATTCCATGAGGTTGAAGGAAGCGAACAGAAAGTAGGCCCTTAAATGGGGATCAAGGAACAATTGCTTTTAATGTGGAAAAATGAGCCTTGTTTTTTACCTTTGGGTAATCCAGGCTGTTACACATTTGTTTTTAAATGCTAGTGAAAGAGCAGAAATTAATCACGTAAAAACTAGTATAACATCTACAGACTTCAAGACAAGGAGCCAAATGTTATGCAACCTGTTTAACTGAGCTTCATATGGAATTAAATCACTGTAACCATGGGGGGAAAAAAAAACAACAAAACAAAACAAAACAAAAAACCAATGAGGAACAGGTTTATCACATTGTTTTTACAGTTGCCAGTTTGATGTAGAAATATGTAAAATCAATGAGACCTTTCAGGACGGGCTGCGTATGAAGCACTCACTATCTGTTAAGTGTTGTCTTTCCTTCCACCTGCGAAAGCACGCAGCTCAGCAAACCCTGTCCTCCTTGGTCTTGGGTGCTTTACACTGAACAACAAGTGCTCCTGCCAAAAGGATTTAACCAGCAGGACGAGCACATTCCTTTGGTTGGGATTCACTAACCCCGTAACCCCCCGTCTGAAGACTGTGTTGCTTAAGAAAAAAAATCTTCTCTAGCCAAAAAGAGAGAAAGAATGAGCTCCCAAAGCAAGCACTGGCACATTCCTCTGAACCTTGAAACAAACCTTCCCAAAATGTTGGTCCAAAACATATTATTCTCAAGATGAATTTACAATTACTAATGCACTCGTCACTGATTTGGAATAACTTTTCTAAGAGGGGAGGATTGTTTTTGTATCATGTCTCAGAAGCAGCATTGCTGACGTGTTTTGCAGGGGCAGCTTTAACATCATTCCATGGACTGGCAAAGGTCTCAAGAAAATGCTTTCAAATACAGATGCATAAAGTTACTTGCTTTTATTTGATGGTGCACACTTGAAAACAGGACCTTTAATCTCTTCATACTGCATTTTACTCAGCTACACACAGCTCCGCCGGGAAGCTTAATTAATGCATGTGAAGGTCTTTGTGGTCCTTCAAGAATGATACAGCAGAAACACAGGATTTTATCACCTCTAATTCTCATTGTCCCTGAAGGATAATCAGCACGAAATTTCAAGTGATGATGGCTGAACACATCTTGTGGTAGATACATGCTAGATATGCATCCTTCATTTCTGTCAGTGAAGATGTGGCATAAAAAAAAAGGGGGCAGAAGGGGGGGACTAACCTGTGTTTGTCTCTATCTTCTGACAGGCTTTGCTCCTCTGGCAGACCCTAAAAAGCAATAGTTCCCATGGCATGGGAAGCTGACAAAGTGAGGTACCGAAAGAGAGGAATGCAGCTGAGAGAAATGCTCCATGCAAATAAATACCAGGATAATATATTTCTCTTCTTTTAGCTTAAAGGAGTTACTGTTTTGCAATCCAGCCTAGTGAGATTGAACTCCTCATGGCATCCTGCAAAAAGTCTTCTAACATCAATGGATATTTATTACTCTATGTAGCTGGTAGAATATCCTCTTTATCTTCTTATTTTTTATTTGGTTTACATTCTGGAGATGTTAAAATAAATACAGCTTTGTGATTTTTGGACCAAGAAAGCAAAAGCCAAGTGTTATTGTGGAAAATGGTGTGTTTACAGAAACTGTATTTTGTCACATGATCCTAGTGACACAAGAGTCATAAAAGTTGAGGGAAAAAAAAAAAAGTATTTTAGGCATAACCAAGCATTCCTTCTGTACCCACCTCACTCATTAACCTCAGGATCAGGTGAAGGTCTCCGATGTACATGTGGGGAAGGGAGTGTCTTGAACCAGAGTGGTACCAAATAGGGTAGGGAAAGAAATTGCACCTCTCATCTTGGTGAATGGAAAATGGAGTAGTGCAAGGATGGTAACCCCAGCTCAGAGGGGAAAGTAATGTATAGCAAGAGAACGGATCAGTATGTCTTCCAGTACCCCTGTACTCCAGCACCATGCTTTAGGTGTATCAGAGCAAAATTGTGATTGTCCCCCTGTACTCAGCTCTGGTGAGGCTGCACCTCGAGTAGTGTGTTCAGTTTTGGGCCCCTTGCTACAAGAAAGACATCGAGGTGCTCGAGCAAGTGCAGAGAAGGACAACGAAGCTGGTGAGGGGTCTGGAGAACAAGTCTTATGAGGAGCGACTAAGGGAGCTGGGATTGTTCAGCCTGGAAAAGAGGAGGCTCAGGGGCGACCTTATCATTCTCCACATGTACCTTAAAGGAGGCTGTAGCGAGGTAGGGGTTGGTCTGTTCTCCCACGTGCCTAGTGATAGGATGAGGGAAAATGGGCTAAAGTTGTGCCAGGGGAGGTTTAGGTTGCATATTAGGAAGAACTTCTTTACTGAAAGGCATTGGAATGGGCTGCCCAGGGAAGTGGTTGAGTCACCATCCCTGGAGGTCTTTAAAAGACATTTAGATGTAGAGCTCGGTGATATGGTTTAGTGGAGGACTTGTTATTGTTAGGTCAGAGGTTTGACTAGGTGATCTTGGAGGTCTCTTCCAACCTAGATGATTCTGGATGGTTCCTAGATGGACCTAGGAACCTAGATGGACCCTGAACCTAGTTGGTTCAGGGACTGTGTAAGCAGCATGGATGAGGCCATCATGTTTTGTACTGTAATAAGGTACAAAGACACAAGGTGAAAAAGAAAAGTGATAACATTCATATGATGCATAGTTGATTCCAAATGAAAGAAATGTGTCACTTCTGCTGGACCAGATAGAAACATCAGAATGGCATTCTCAGCATTTACAAACAGTGGTACTAGCAGGGGAAAACGAAAAAGAAAATTGGGTGCAAAATAAAGGGTTTTCTTTAAACCTTGTAAGATTCCTAAGGATATATTTCTAAAGCCATCAGATGAGGATCTGGAGATGGCTGTGAAATGTGGGAAGGTGAGTCTTATGGTTATGGATATGGGCTGCACACTTCCAGCTGAACCCAGGTACTGTTCATGGCCACACAGTGAGGAGTGTCTGCTCTGATGCATCTCCAGGTCATGCAGAAATTACCAGTCCTCTCTGCTGGTAACTAAGACCATGAAAGTTTATGAAATGCTGCTGTGTGAAGTGGCATGATGGATACCCTATAGCCTACTGACATCCTCAATTATGAGTTGGGTGCCCACCTATTGCAATGAATAAGGAAAGCTAGGAGGCTAGATAAGAGAACCTCAGAAACCAGCTGAGCCAGGAGCTGACTAAATCAGCTTTGTGAAGTGTAAAAACAAAAATACATTTATAAACACACGTAGACACATATATGTTTAAAGAGACTAAAGCAGGTGTTCAGGTATCTCTGATGGCTTTGGCCTTTCGTACCTCTAAAGATTCATTCAGATACTTTAAATCAACCCAGGATAATGCAAGAATGTGACCACATACCTACAATACATATATTTTGTACATGTAATATCATACACATATAATATATATTATATACAAGTATATAATACCTGAGCTAGCTACTTGTCTTCTTTCATAATCAGAACAGAAAAATAAGCACTTTTAGACACAATAGATTTCAGTCAAAAGTAAGTGTCTGTTAAAGAAGAGACGTTATGAAAACATATATTTCTCACCACTGTGACAGACATGCACAGGTGGATGAGGTGAATTTCTTGTCTTTGTTTCCTGTGTGTTAAGTTAATGGTAACTACTCCCATTTTCCCCATCTTTGTTTAACTTGTCACTTGAAGTTTGCTTTAGGGGAGGGGGTGTTATACAGCCTGTAGACATTCTGGTAGAAGTTGATGGTTTGGAAGAGGCTCTAGACATCATTGTGATATTGCTATTAACCATGGTTGGCTGCACAGTTCATAAAAGGAAGGCCAAAATGCTGTCTCTTTCATGAACCAGGTGAGGTCTCCTCACTCTGCCTTCACGAGAGCAAGCATGCTCAACCATCACAATCAAAGTGTGAATGTAAAGGCTGACTTTATTGTGCTCCATCTGTCCCCTATTTCGAAGACAGATGTTCTAGACTTCTATATGTTTTCTCACATTCCTCTGACTGACTATTAACTTCTCCTTGGTGAGATGGAGACTATAATTAACACTTGATTTCACTTGAATCAATGGCAGCAAGAATCTTACATCCTGTTGTGTTTGGAGTTTATTAGAGAATGGGTTTGAACTGGGGATTTTTCTGAGTTGGGGAACTCCTCTGCTCTCTTTCTCAGAAACCCATACTTAGAAATTTCTTGTTCTGCCTTAGTTTATTCCAAATATTTCTGCACTTCAGAGCAACTCTTTATTCACCTGGGTGTTTTATATGTCAATGTGTTATCATTACCACATTTAATTGAATAATTCCATATGATGATATGGCAGTCCATACATACTATGAAAAAAAAAAAAAGAAAAAAAAAGTCAGTGCTTCTTTGACTCACATTAGTTTTAAAAGATCTCTAATACATCAGGTTATTTGAAGAACAAATATTCCCTATGTGTGTGAAAGAGAAAAAGGAATAGAGAGTATGCAGAAATTCCTACAGGCATACCAAGTCAAAACACACTGTTATACATTTTGTCCCCACAGGATAATGGTGAGGCATCCACAGTATGTGGCCTACTTTTCTCACAGACCCACGATTAAAGTCTTGAGAACTGAGAAATGCACTAAATGTTTGTTCTGTACTCCCTTGTCAAGCTCACATGCAAATCCTGATGTGATAGTTACAGACTGTCCTTCCTCTGGCTGTCTACAGGACCACGACCTAGTGGTCCTAGTGGGAAGGTTCTGATCCATTTTTGAAATGAAGTCTATATAGGACTTTTTTGGAAGTAATCCAATGGCTGTTAGAATGAGTTATGGGGGAAAAAAAGAACAAACCCATCCCCAAACCTTTCTGCAATATTTTTGGGAGTAGGTCTCTATATAGTAACATTAGGTTTTTAGTAAAGTTTTTCAGATATTCTGGACAAATTCCATTTCAAATAATTGCATTTTATTGATTTACCCTTACCCCCTATTTCTGTAGAATTATGCTTCCCATACCAGTATTGGTCTAGGATATGGAATATGTCTGGCTGGTCCTTTGCTGTCCATATTTTAAATCAAATCTGATTTCATGTTGCCTGAAACACTGAGTTCCAGTGAACTTTTAAGGGAGACTGACACTGCACAAATGTTTGGGGAATATCATTTCTCCATATAATTTGAGTAGTCTAAGGCAGCCTATTTTTATGACTGCTATTATTGTGATAGCTGGATGCTAAATGTTGATTTGCTTAGATTTTGATTTCATGTGAGGCTTTGCCCACTTGCCTTGTATTTGAAAACATAATAAAGTAAAAAAATCCCTCAGAGCAGTGATTTCCCAGACACTGTTGCTAGGTGATCCTCCAAAGCAGAATGAATTCTTAAACTCCTGGGGCTCCAGGCACCCGACTAATAACCAGTAACCACATGTTCAAGTGAGGAGGGAGCATCACCATTTTCTGGTTGCTTCTCAGTTTTGCATCCTTATGCAGACTGAGATGGGCACCAGCTGTTCTGGTCTAATCTTTTCCTCCCTTGGAAACTGGGCAAAGCATTTGCAAATACAATCAAGATTAGATGAATTAGTTGGGTAGAAAGGGAACATACAGCATGTCGGTCTGCACCTCCTCACTAACTCTTCTGGCAGCTAGATATGTAACAATGTTTATGTTAAAAAGAAAATATATGCTTTTATATGAATAAATATTCAGTCAGAGGTATTCATGAACTCTAGAAAAGGTGAAATCTTATTTTGGTTGAAGAAATACAACAAAATCATTTTTTTTTTTTTTTTAAACAGCGGCTGTAGAAAAATATAGACCCTCCTAAAATTTAGTCACTTTAATTGGAGCTTAGCTCATAACTGGTTAATTATGTCCTTTAACACAAACTATTATCCTAAGAAGACTTTCAGATAAAACTTAAGATTCCCTCTATTTTTTGGCTTCACTGACTATAATGTATATCCTTCACAAGGCTTGAGTCAGCACAGGCTGACTTTGCAGCAAATAGTCAGATAGTGTGTACTGTATCCCTTGCAAACAGAATTGAGAATTCTGTAAGAGTATTTTATATGAATGTGATATAATGAAATTAAAAATGAAAATACAGCTAGAAAATCTAGATTTTTTTCCCCTTGACTTTCTTGCTTCTAGGAGGCTACCATGACATTATAAACCATGTGCTTGATATGCTGCCAAAATTCCTCTGGAAAAGGAGGAAAGTTTTAGCATTTCATAACGTTCACAAGCTTCCTTATCTCCTGATAAGCTGAAAATCCTCCTTCTTTCTCCCTTGAGACTCCCTACATTAGTCAGAATATTCTCTCACATATGAAATACAGATTGTTATCTTCCTCTAAGCCCAGATCCACATCTCAGCTGTAACAAGTATGTCAGTGCTCAGCAGGGCTGGCTGAGGCGTGACAGTGATGGCACATGGAGAGGGCATCTTTCTGAAGGTTCCTCCTTTCCTCTACTCCATGGGAGAGGCACACCAAGACATTCTGGCTTGTGAAAAAAAAAAAAATCAGACTTCGTTTCTGACATCAGACCAGCAAATTTCCAGCAGTGCTGCAGAAACAGTTACCTCAGTATAATCTGTGACTGTACAGTTAAAAGCTATCATAATGAACACACACCACAGATACTGGATTAAGTATCTGGCAGATCTAATACTCATACTGAATTATTGACATTGTAGTCCTAACAAAACAGTCCTTTCACTTTGATTCTGTGTATAATTTTTATAAGTGTTGTAAAAATGAAGTTTGGAAAAATAAGACTGAACCATCCCATTATCAAAGACTTTCATTACATCTATATGGATTATTAGGAGTGTTACTAATGGTAAAAAAGAAAATCAAAAGAAAGTTTTCAAAATATTTTGTGGAGATATTTCTTTTTTTCCTGTTTTCACATTGGACCTCTGCATGAGTCTGTCTGAAGCTCCCTCTCCAGCTATGTTGGGAAATTGTTGTAAATCTGCTTTCATTAGTTCCTTGCCTGTCCTGCTCCTGGGAGAGCACATTAATGCCTAATGGTGACCCTGAAAGCTATGTGCTCCCCACCTTTCAGCTCATGTCCCATCCCATCCCAGCACACAAATTGGGATAGCTTGGGCCTTGCCTGCCCGGCAGATGACCATGGTATGACAGCTCTCTTCCTCTTTGTGGGGGCTGTGAAGCTATGAAGAACATAAAAAAGCAGGTCCTGATCACCTGCATGGAGCGGAAGGAGGAGGAAATGAAGCAACTGGCTGGAGCATTTTGCAAAGGGTTGCTGAAGGCACCCCCAGGATGGATTGTTTCCACTGCACTGGAGTGAGCAGTGCTCCATGGCACCATGTTCCCTCTCCTCTGGATCCATTCCCTAAATTCATGCCTTTCTCAGTCTCCTCCAGCCCCTTCTGATTGAGCTGGTCCTGGTGCCATATACTCTTAATGGAAAGGCAGTCTTCACTAGGCCCAGTTTCAAGTCCTCTTGGTAAAGTGTGGGAGAATGAGGCTATACTAAATAAAAGCTTGGCAGAATTGTTTTTGGCATGGCTGAGAATATTTCTCCCACTCTTATTCTTGAAAGTGGGTCAGGGACAGTGACCAAGATTTTTAGAAACTCTTGGGTCTGTTGTTAATATGTGGCAAGGCAGATCTCAGCCCAACTATCTCAAGCATGGCATTTGAAAACAAGGTCCCTGTAAGGGACAGGAGTTGTCCTGCGAATGTATGGAATGAGAAGGTTCATCATTATCAAGCACCAGCCGAGGGCAATGTGAACAAAGACTATTTATTTATTTATTTATTTTTATTTTTTTTCTGGTGACCAGGTAAATAACAGTGCTGGCACAAAAGCTTTTTGCCAGTAAGGCAGGCCTTCTCATCCAGTCCCCAGAGAGATGGTTGGACTTGGTAAGCATCGTTACCATCACTTCCTCCTCATGTGCTGTAACCAGCTCTCAGGCAAATGAAAACAAATCAATAAATGTCTGAGCTGTCAAGTGAGACCAGACCCTGAGTACTCCTGCATGTTTTCCCATGAAAAGCTACTGTAGTCAGTGCTGCAAGAGGGATCCCTTTCAACATAGAAAAAAAAAACAAAAAACAAAAAACAAAACTCTCACAGCCTTGGGTCCTTGGAGTTAAGACACTTAGGACTCAGTGACAGATTTGGAAAGCAGAAGATGTGGTCAAAAATTACAGTCCTCCATGGGTCATTTATCTGCACAATGGATTAACCATAGCCTGAAAGCAGAGATGCTGGGATTGTCCATCTGGCTCACCACTGCTATCTGGGGCACAGCTAAGCTTATTTTGGGTTTAGTTTGAGACAGTATCCCACTCAGTAGAACTTGCCCAAATCAAAATGGTGCTGTGCTGAGCTAGCACTGTTTTTCCATTAACAGGACCCACTGAAATTTGGAAAAGGTGGTGCTGTGACACCTCTCAGGCTCTGGGAGGGCTTTGTTCTGTGCCGTGAACTGGCATGGAGCCTTTGGAGGTTCATTGCTGCTTCTGCTGGCAAGTCCTCTTTCCTTAAATGCGCAGAGTCAGGGAGCATACCATGGAGATACTTGCATTAGCTTGGGTCTGACTGAGCTTGTGAGTTTATGGAGCCCAGGAAGTACCCTGCCTACCAGAAGCCTTCCCAGGCACCGTGGCATTCATTTTGTAAGTAACTTGAGAAATATTCAGCAAGGCACCTAAGGCAAGACCCAACTCTCCTAATTTTAGTTATCTGTAATTTAAGTGTCTAGTCTAAGCAAATTATCTAGTTTCTTTGGATGGAGCCTATATGGAGATACACATCTTCAGAGTGTTGTTCATCCCACCTACTCTAAACACCTATAATGAATTGTAATGACATGTACTGTGAAAGAGTCTATCTTTCTCCATTGTTTATCAAGGAATTCTGATGAAAATTTACATTAGTCACCTAGATGCTAGATAGCTAAAGTTAAAGAATCCCATTCAAGTGTTTCAAGGCAGATTATTCTTATTTCTTGTACAGCGAATTTCTGGGTGGTTATATGGTTACTATCAGATTCTTTCATATTTCTATCCAGTGCTAAGTAATGTTTTCTCTCCTTTTCTTTGGGTGTAAGTCTTCTCAGTGTTTCTGTGCCCAGAGAAAACAGGTGGGGAGATGTATGTAACTCTTTTCAGTTTGGATGAACATGATCATGCTTTCACACTGCAGACACAGCGATCTCCTCTTTAACATCTCTTTAACATCTTCATCAATGATCTGGACGAGGGCATTGAGTGCACCCTCAGTAAGTTTGCAGATGACACCAAGCTAGGTGCGTGTGTCGATCTGCTCGAGGGTAGGAAGGCTCTGCAGGAGGATCTGGATAGGCTGCACCGATGGGCTGAGGTCAACTGCATGAAGTTCAACAAGGCCAAGTGCCGGGTCCTGCACCTGGGGCGCAATAACCCCAAGCAGAACTACAGGCTGGGAGAGGAATGGTTGGAGAGCTGCCAGGCAGAGAAGGACCTGGGAGTGATGGTGGACAGTCGGCTGAATATGAGCCAGCAGTGTGCTCTGGTGGCCAAGAAGGCCAACGGCATCCTGGCTTGTATCAGAAACACTGTGACCAGCAGGGCTAGGGAGGTGATCGTCCCCCTGTACTCGGCTCTGGTGAGGCCGCACCTCGAGTACTGTGTTCAGTTTTGGGCCCCTCGCTACAAGAAGGACATCGAGGTGCTTGAGCGGGTCCAAAGAAGGGCGACGAAGCTGGTGAGGGGCCTGGAGAGCAAGTCCTACGAGGAGCGGCTGAAGGAGCTGGGCTTGTTCAGCCTAGAGAAGAGGAGGCTCAGGGGTGACCTTATTGCTCTGTATAAGTACATTAAAGGAGGCTGTAGCGAGGTGGGGGTTGGCCTGTTCTCCCATGTGCCTGGTGACAGGACGAGGGGGAATGGGCTAAAGTTACGCCAGGGGAGTTTTAGGTTAGATGTTAGGAAGAATTTCTTTACTGAAAGGGTTGTGAGGCATTGGAACGGGCTGCCCAGGGAGGTGGTGGAGTCACCATCCCTGGAAGTCTTCAAAAGACATTTAGATGTAGAGCTTAGGGATATGGTTTAGTGGGGACTGTTAGTTTTAGGTCAGAGGTTGGACTCGATGATCTTGAGGTCTCTTCCAACCTAGAAAATTCTGTGATTCTGTGATTCTGTGATCTGTGTAAGCAACATTAGTGTACCTGCTGGGCACAGCTCAAAAGGAGACAAGGGAAATATATGCAATTATCTAAACATTTCATTTAAAATAGATAATTCACCTGAGGATGGCACTGCAACTGGGTGACATGAGATCCTTGTCTCTGGAAGGGAGTGCTTTACAAGAGTAGATTTTTTTTTTTTTTTTTTGGGGGGGGGGTGAGAGGAGGAGGGAACAGAGTGGAAATTAAGGAAAGGAAATCTGAATTATCTGGAGCATAGAAATTATAACAAAATTTCCAAGAGACGTGTTGTAAGCGCTGACTTATGGGTTTTGTCCTCGACATAAAAAGACGAAAGCCTTCATTTTAATGTTCTCTTGGACAATATCGCTTGAAAGGAGGAAATTTTCATGTGTACAGATATATTTTCCTAATTATGGAGCAAAAATAGTACCAATACACCCTTACTGCACATGATAGGTCATCCTGAGTTGCAAGATATCTCTAAAATATTAATTGAAAAATAAATATGGAAAAGAACAGAGAAGAACTAACATCCTTTTTAAAAAGAGGGAGAATTCAATCAAGAACTTATTCACTGCAAGAAATATATGCCTCTCTTTTTTTACTTCTGCTTTCTATTGTTATTCCACTTCCTTTTATCTAATCTCCAACTTTCAGTTCTCAATTTTTGGAAGTTTGTTATTCATTTCTGACCAAATAGTGACAGCTGGCCTGATTCATTGTCTGAGTTCTGTTGGTAGATCATGATTTTTTAGAGATGAACTTTTTTTTTTTTTTTTTTTTTTTTCCTAAATAGGCTAAGAAATAAACAGAATTCAGAAAATTCAGAAATGGATTTCAGATAAGCCTGAGGACCAGGATTCATGCACCGGGGATTTCAGACCAATGCATCAAAATAGAGACCTTTTGAGAATGGATCTGAATTCAGATTTTGGGTGGTGGAGGCAGGGAATTGGTTTAGGCTTATGCCCCTTCCTCAAGATGGCTATAAATAAGATTGCAGTTAATTAACCTATTTAGAATGCTGGTCTATTCTTACAAGTGACAATGAACAGGATTAATATTCAGAAAGAAAACAGAGCTCAGTGGCTGATCCGTCTAATTATTATAATTGCAGTAAGGGCTGAAAATGCTAGCTCAAACTCAATACATGTACCAACCTCTCACAATATTTGCTGTACAGGTCACATTGAGCAGAACCAAGACCTCAAAGGAGACAAGTATTTTTCAACCTCCCACAGGACTGGCTTGGTATTTTGACAAAATGTTGAACACAAACACTATTACCTCCAAGATAATCTCTTATCTGGAATTGATCTTTTAGTGGCTGGGTTTGTGTACTGCTGTCTGTTAGTCAAGTTAACCAGTCATAAATAACACTGAAAAGAGACCGGAACAGTAGCTTAGATTACTGGTGGGAAGAGTCACTGGCAGCCCTGACTTTAACATGATTCTCTTGAAATCAGTTACCTATCTCAAATGCTATTCAAATAACTAAGTGTTGTGGGATAAATTCTTGGATTACATACATTCTGTCTTAAATTTATGAAGATAGACTAGAGCAGGGCATCTGAAGTCTTTGTCTCATACTCATTCTCTTTCTTAAATCAATATGGTTTTGAATTAAAAAACAACAAAACAAAACAAACAAAAAACACTAATTTGTTTTGTATATTAAAAAGCAGGAAAGTTGCTTGCTGCCTCATTGACTGCATGTTGAAGCACAGGTACCTATCATCTGGCTCTCACTCTGGAAAATTACATAAGTTGCCTAAGTTTAAACACCAGAAAAAAATTCTAAATAAGAAATGCTTTTGAATTCATACTGGGAAGATAATGGTAGGCAGTAGGCCCAAGGCAATTACTTGATCCATACAGATGTATCAAAATCTTTGACCTTACTGCAATGCTCTATTTTTATGTTTATTTCTATCTAACATTTAATCTTAGTAGGTTCAAGGAGCTACCTTCTATTCTTGGTGCTGGATTTAGTCACAGGAGCTGGAAACTTAAAAATTTAACCAGTAGAACTAAAGACAAGCTGAATACATTGTGAATATACTGATGAGTCTACATCCATTTAAAACTATATATATTGTTATGCTGGAAATATATGCATAGAATCACTAAAAATGAAATTATCACTTTTACTATAAAATCCCACCCTCTTCCCATCATGCAAAGACAGAGAGCCACAAAAGTGAATCTTACTGGAGGTCTAAGGCCAGGAGCAGTTTTTACAAAAATCTCATCTGAACCCCCAAACAACACAGGAATCCTGCCATCAAGGCTGACTCTGTTTGAATTTGTTTTAGAAAAGACATCCTGATTCTTTGAAAGCCTTCAAATGAAGGAGAATCCATAGCAAGTTGTTTCAATAGTTAATTGCACAAACTGTTAAAAACTTGTACTTTATTTCCAGTCTTATATCTTCTTTTTTTCTTTAAAGGAAGAGACTAGAAAAGAGAACAATTACTCTGCGAATCTCATCAGGCTTGTTCCACATTGTTCATCTTTATTCCCTCCTGTAACTGTTCCTGTTTGCTCACCGGCTTAGAAATGAACTGAAGCTTTAGATGAGTGCCCCACACAGAGACAATGCTCTTATCTTTCCAATTTAAGATGTACTAAATAAATGATAATGTCTTTCAACTGTATGAATCCACAAGCAGAACCACCTCACTGGGAAGAAAGTGATTTCAAAGAGAGCTGGCAGCATATTCTGTTCTACTCAGATTCCTCGACTGTGCCCATCACCATGTACACAAGCTCCTTTCTGAGCAACACTGGCACAATGCTACTTACACCAACACTTAATACTTGTGTTCCCTAGACTGTAAGTAGGTAAGCCTTGCCAAAGGAAGACACCAGAGAGAGGACTCCCACTTCTAAATTGCCTCAGCCTATAAGGATGCAGTCAACAATACACTTTCTCTGTAATTAAGTCAAACGGAGAGGTTCTTTTTTTCCTTAAAAAAGAAAAAAAAAAAAGTTTTTTAATCATTACAGCAATCTGGTTTACAGCATGAATCCATAAACAGTTTCACTGGCACAAGTGATGTAGCAGCAGCACAGAGGTGAAAGGGAGTAGCCAGGGAGTGTGAAGGCAAGAAATTATTGTGCTGGCTTTGTCATCCTTCCCTGGAAGTTTGTGAAAGTTTAGGACTCCTGGAAAAATATGTAGAAACTCAGCTCCAACGATTTGTAAAATCAAGACTGCATGTTTGTTTAATGGGCTGTGGTCCAGTTTAGACAAAAGATATTGAAGGGAAATTACTGGAAGAAATTACTTTTGTGGTTCCTGTCCCTCAAATTCACAAAATCTTATTAGGGCTTTTCAAGCCTGAAATCAGACAGCCAGTATTTTTCAGTAAGAACAGGAGGAAGGACAATGCTTTTAATACTTACGCAAATTGCATTGTTTATCTAACTGTCAGTATTATATCTCTGCATTCAGTGGGGGTCAGGAGCCTCCTGCAGAATGGCTCTGCAACATCAGTTGTCTGACCAAAGGGCTGTTCAACCAAGCATTTCACTGCTCATCTGTCACTGGGGTTGCCAGTAATAACAATTAGCTTGACTTAATTGTGTATTTTAACAACGGCTTAATATTACCCAGATCTTTCCTTCACTCATAATGTAAGATACCTTTCTGCTGAATGTGGTTTTAATTAAGGCTCTGTTCACAACTTCTCACGAGCTGTTGAAAAAATCCTGCCCTGTAAGAAAAGTGATGATGCAGTAAATGCTGCTGGGGCAGAGACTGACTTTATTAGATGCATGTTGAGTCCCTATGAATCCATGACTCTAGATTAGCGTATGTGGATACCAAAGGAAAGATGGAATAGATTTAACAATGGTAGTAATATAATGGTGTAAAATATGCAGGTGATGATACCAGCACTGTTGTACATTGGGAGGGAACGTATCCTTACAGTAAGTGGTGGCAAGCTATGATGTGAAAAGCAGAGTGAAAAGTAGGTTGACTAGATTTCCATGTGGTTGAGTAGAAGTTACCAAGCTGATGAAGAGGACCACGATGGAGCAGTAGTGCAGCATTGCTTATGCTTAAAGGCTGTAGTTTTTGTTACACAAGCAAAAATAAACAAAGCCATTTTTTATTTATTTATTTTTTTTTTCCAAGCATGTTTCAGGAAACAAATGAAGCCTGGAATATCTGCTTCAGCATAAGAAAAGATCTCACATATCTCTGTGTGTGTGCCAAATAGATAATTCTTTGCAAGATATTAGCCACTGAACTATTATTCTTCATCTTCAAAAAGGGAATTTTAATTCCAAACTCTCTTAACAATCCCATGCTATTAGACAGACAGTCCTCCCCAGATGCCCCAGACAATTCCTTGGTAACTGCAAAAAGAAGTTAAGGAAGTTTTTATATATGTGGAATTACGTTATGAGTACGAATCACTTTCATCTGGAGCAGATGTCATGTGTCCTTAGCTTGGCTTCTACTCAGACATGGAAGGCACGACATTTATATATCATTATAAATGGGCTGGGATTTGGGTCTGTGCAAACTTTTGGATTACAGACATTCAAGAGTACAGTCATCACCCTCTCCTTTTTATTGTCCAGAAGCAAACATTTTATAAAATTCTCTCCTCATATTCTGCCAATAAACATTTTAGTGATCCTAGCAACAACCTTTAGATGTGCTGTAAATATACTTGGCAAGCTAATGGATGCCCTTAGCCACTTTAAACAGCCACTTTCCACTTATTTTATGAATTTTGCACATGTGGAGAACAGCAAAGGAGGGTGGAGCAGCGTACGCGGGACCCACAGTATTCATTTGTTTGGTATCTAGGAAGGTGAAAACACTCTGCCTGAAAACTTTTGTCAGGGCTCTGACAGGGTCTTTCTTTTGTAGACAGTTCTTTAGGTAACAAATGATCTTTGAGGCTTTTATCCCATTGTGAACTTGGCTGGAATATGCAACATCCTGAAAAGTTGTTTTGACAAGGCGTAGGTCTGCAGAAATCCAAGAAGTCATACAAAGAGTGATCCAATCCCAAGGCTATTGGAACCTGGACTACATATCAACAACCACCGCTGAACAACTAAGTCAGAAAAATGTCAGAGCATAGAAGCCACAGGTGACCTTGTCTTTTGCTCATCCTCCTTGTGTTAAAGTCCACATCAGGGTATTGCTCAAACAGCCAATCCATCTGCTGCACAGGGCTCCAGTATCTCCCAGTTCCTGAGGTTTAAAACTGAATGACTTACCAGTACCTTTTAATAGCATAATAATTAAATATTCTATTTATTTCTTTTTTTTTTTAAAGTGGGTTGTTGACTGATGCTTTTCCTTCAACACAGGCAATAATGTGATCTTTCATATCAAGTGCTACCTATTTTCATACAGCTTGTAGGAACTTTATAGACCCGATTCAAATTCCAGAAATTAGGAAGTAAAAATATACATAAACAGATACACTTATACAAACAGCAAAACCATAACTTATACAAACAGCAAAGCCATATGAAGCTCATTTTAACAGGAAGTCACATTAAAAA
This sequence comes from Anas acuta, assembly GCF_963932015.1. Lineage (NCBI taxonomy): Eukaryota > Metazoa > Chordata > Aves > Anseriformes > Anatidae > Anas > Anas acuta. The sequence goes on along the minus strand of NC_088980.1, from coordinate 24,240,024 downwards.
TTAACCCACATTATGTCCTTTCATGCTGGCCACACAAATATGTCAATTCAACCAAATAAACCCTAATGCTAGCCAGGGGAATGACCTGCTTGCTGTAAGAAGTGAGGTCTATGTATGCATCCCAGTTTCTAAACTAGTTTCCCCAAAATAGTCCCAGAGCAATCTTTCCTCATAATGGTCTTTCTTGGTTTAAAGACAATAAAGGGAACAGATTCACAGCAGAAGAGATTCTTCCTGCTTTGAATCTTTAGAGAACTCAATGGGATTTTTATAGGATGCTTTTACACAGGTGAAGGTGAACCAGTTGCTGTGTTAATGATCCTTGCTGAGTTTAATGATGAAAAGAACTGCCTGGCAAGCTGATGCAAAAGACTGGGACATCTGAAAGTCTTCCTTGGGTACTTCCAAAGCAGCAGCTTGAATGCCTTCCTTGGGAATTTAACAGCACTGGGGAGTTGTCTTTCCCGTGTTGTAACATCTCTTTGACTATTGTTGTGAATGTTGGATCAGTGGGGTACCGCTGTTCCTAGTTATTCAGAAACAAATGCAAAATGCAAAATGCGGATTGAGATCCGGATCTAGAATTCAAATGTTGCAGAGTTTGGATTTGGGGTTTTGGTCTCAAAGTTACCAACAGAGGCTAAAATCTAGATATGTTCACTTGTTTGCATTCAGGTTTATCTCTGTTTTAAGACAGTGTATCTTAAAATCTGCAAAGTTTGAGCACAACTTGAGGGAGCTACCCTCTTCTTGGGCTGTGGCTCCATAAGGGTGGTGGGGCTTACATTTTTACAATGAAACACCTAAAGCTTTCATTGGACCAGGCTTCCTGTGACTGTGTGTGTTGCCATCATCACGCATTCACAGATGCCCACACCTCTGTGCTCTGGCTCCCACACACCCAGGATGAAGCAGATAGGACAACAGGGTAGAGGAGCCAGCATGCTCCAGATGTGATTTTTTTGGAAAGGCCCTACAGGCTTTGCACAACATAACAAGTCTAAGCAGGTAACAGGAGAACTAGTGTTTTTCCCAAACATCATGATAGTCATAATTACAGTCATATAAATCAATATGATGAAAGAAAAATCACATATTTCCAGATGCCCATGGTAAACCTACTTACTGTAAATTAGAGCCAGAGTAAAGTGTGTGGAAAACTCCTATAATTTGGGCCACAGCTGCAAGAAAAACTGTAAGAAAAGGCTCTGAGCTGTGACTTTGTTTTCATCACAGCATTTTGTTATGTCTTTTATTATTGCTTTATCAAAAGAAAGCTGGGGTAGCAACATTCTTTTTTACAACAGACCTATTTTGCATTGGGGAAAAAAATACCAAAAAAAAATTACACTAAATGAGTTGAATGATTATCTTTAATTACCATTCACTGACTATGCTATGTCAGATAGAAAGATTCCTATATTAAAATGAATGCTTTTGAAAAATACATCAAGAACATTGCTGTGATTTGTCCTGCCAGCAAATTCCAGCATTAATCCTTTCCTAGCATTGCAGCAGAGAACTGAGCTCTCACCAGAATTTCAATAGCAGTCACTGCACAGAACTAAATGATTAATTTTTTTTAATATATTTATTTTCAGAAAGCATCAGTATCTCATTCATAATATTTTGATTCATAACAATAAATTGGTTCTTTGAAACTTACTGTTTAATACCAGATGATTTGATATTATATTTGTTATTAATACATGTATGCTTTCCTAATGATAAGTGTTGATTCATGAATAAGTAAAGTCATCACAGATACATTTTTTTATTTTTTATGCAGTTTTACAACCAAGATTCTGCTTTACTGATAGGTATCAGTAGAACAATTTTGATATTGATGGTATCTTTTACATCAGTGGTTAGCATGCAAATGCCTTAGACCTTTTTTACAGCTACTAACCACATACCCTCTAAAGATGGGTTTTCTCCACTCATTCCTGATACAAGCTTAGAGTTTTTTTTTTTTTTCCTGAAAATTTCCAAAAATGAATTCTCTGTTGGTTACCTCCCACCCCTTACCCCCCATCTTGCAAATGCCTTCACACAGCTCAGTAGAAGTTCCCAAACCACTGTATGACAGGCTGCCGTTCTGGCCCCAGCATGTTGTCTGTGCTCTGTGCTAAGCTTTTCCAACAGGGACGGAAGTTTTGCTTTACACATCATGACCTACAATTTGCTTCTCATTGTTGTGGCAACATCTCCAGCTGTGAGGAATCCATCCCAACCCAAGCCACAAGCCTCTCAGCTCTGCAGTACCTGCAGGCCATTGTAACTAAACTAATTTGACTACTAACAATTTTGTTTTGTTTTGCTTTAATAGAATTGTTTCTAGTGATAAATTGGTTTTAGACTAATTTTCTGCTCCATCTAAATTGTCATCATGGGATGGCAGACTGCAAACTCCAGAAAGACCTTGCCTGAGCAGATTTCCTGCTAGAAGGGAGCTAAGCAAGGTCTAAAGGAGCAGGCAGATGCCCAGAAACATTCCAACTGGACCCTCTTGTCCCACCACTGGTGCCCTGGGACCAGCATCTCCACCACCCTGTTGGTCCTGGACTGCTGCTCACAGCCTTCCAGCCCAGAGGCACCCTTGGGTTTGGGGGACACTGCTGTCCTGTCCAAAAGAGTTGGTGCTGGCAGCCCCCAGGGACATTTCAGCCAGGTGCAAGGCACAGTCACAGAGAAACCTTAAAACAGGGCTTTTTGCATCTGCGGCCGACAGCTGCAGGTCGGTACCTCAGCTTCTGAGGCTTTCTGTGCTGCAGTTTCTGTCAAACACAGTCCCCAGTGCCTTCCATTTTTAAAGACAAATATGCTTTTCTTCTAAGCAAAAATAATCTGAAATTATTTAAAATCTGTGTCTTATTTTGCCTGTCTTTCGCAAAGAAAATGTACATAGCACATCATTTATATAGAGTAAAAGTGAACCTATTTTCACAGCCATAGGTTCAAGGGCACAGCACACACAACTGTATTTAATTCTGTTCACTTCCATTATTAAGCACTCCTGCCAGATCAGGAGCATTAACACTTTTGCATCCAGGCTACAGAAAGTTAAATGATATAGCCAATATTTTTAGGCTATATTTTCAGTGTCTAACTATCAAAACTTTAAATTCATCCTTATGGAAAGGTCTGCTTAGAAGAAATGGGAGACCATTGAAAACCTGAAACATAGTTGGGTTCTGTAAATGACACCTTCAAATTCCCCACATGTATTGTTTTGTTTCAGGCAGCCTTTGATCCTATAGCTCATGTGCATTCTATTTAGCTTTATTGAGTGGATTTATAAATATGGCTCGTTTTGTTGTTGTTGTTTGTTTTTTAATTATAAAGGGGCACTCCATTAGAGTGCATTTAGGGATGTGGAGGAACAGGTATGTTTTCTGTTAAGGGGGCCAGTCCAACTCCTGTTGAAGATATTTTATGAACTCCTCCCGGAATGAACTGAGCCATTTGCCTTGGTGTCTAGATATTGGTTGACAGCCTCAGACTCACTCCATTCAGAACACTGCCAGGATTTTTGGTGTACACTGTCTCTTGATTTTCAGGTCCTATTAAAAAGGCTGAATTTTCAGCAATAAGGTCTGAAAAGTTTCTTTCAAAAACACTTTTTACCCTTGAGCCTTAGCTTCAGCAACACATTATATCCAGATATCTACAGTTTGCATTAACATTTTACTAATCTAATTAATCTTAATTAATTAATGATGTTACTTGCATTCCATAGTCAGTTCTAGGAGCTTAATCCTGTTCCATGTACTGAAGTAAGTAGCTTTTTGGTCATATTCATATTGAATGTAAGCAATCTGCTTACAAGAACAGTAGTGAATCAGCCTTGTATCTAATAACAGATCTACTAATCTGTAATTGTGTAATAGCTGACTTGAGTAAAATAGGATATTATAACCTCACATGTGCTATGGACAGCAATGAGTCTGTTTGAGGGTCCTTTTCTCTTTTCTCTGCTGTCATAATTATTCATGCTGACTACTGAATTTCAGCATTTTTATTTGAATAAGCGATTCATAGATATAATTTGTGATTGTTTAACTATCCTGGAAGAATAACAATCAAGATAATTGAATAACATTCAGCCAGTAATGTATCAGTTGATTTTTATTCCTTCTCATGATTCTATCAATTGAGACTACAATTTTTTCTTGATTTCTTTGATCTTTCTTGGAATTAATGCAGAAAATGGTACAAAGAAGCAAACTGCTTCAAAAAAGTATGAAAAAATAACATCATTTTTTCTACATTCGCCCTCTAAATTGCTTATTGTAGTAAAAAGCACTTAAAATCAAACACCCCGTACTATAATTAGAGTACAGTCCATGAGAAGGAGCATGCTTGGCCTTATGTTTCCAGAACTATACTTTAGGCATGCAATAACAGCCAAACCAATGTCGTATTTTATCAGATAAGAGTCACAAAAGTAAACTGAAAATCTTTGAAATACGTGTTTTTTTAATATATGTTTTTACATATTTTACAGGTGGTAGGAGATTAAAGTGGGTTTAAGTTGTTCCACAGAAAACAATTCAACTACACAGCTTGAGCACAGGCATGCACAAGAGGCACAAAACTATTTTGTGTTTTATTGCACTAGTTACAATGAGCATTACATTTACAGCTTTCTTTTGAATTCACATTAAAATGATACTGAACAGAAGCAGGTAAAACAGAAACCTCAGTCTTTAGCTCTCCTGGCTTCCAGGACAGTTTGAAAAAGAAGGAAGGAAGGAAGGAAGGAAGGAAGGAAGGAAGGAAGGAAGGAAGGAAGGAAGGAAGGAAGGAAGGAAGGAAGGAAGGAAGGAAGGAAGGAAGGAAGAGAGAGAGAAAGAGAGAAAGAGAGAGAGAGAGAGAGAGAGAGAGAAGAGAGAGAGAGAGAGAGAGAGAGAGAGAGAGAGAGAGAGAGAGAGAAGAGAAGAAAGAAAGAAAGAAAGAAAGAAAGAAAGAAAGAAAGAAAGAAAGAAAGAAAGAAAGAAAGAAAGAAAGAAAGAAAGAAAGAAAGAAAGAAAGAAAGAAAGAAAGAAAGAAAGAAAGAAAGAAAGAAAGAAAGAATTATGACTTAGTTGTAACAAAAGCCTCGAAGCGGATACAGAATCTGAGTTAATGATATCCTGTAATCTGATCCCGAGCGGACACTGACAGCTGTTCTCAGGGCCCTAATGAACCATGCACATTTGCAGATCACTGATTAGCAGAACTTGATACTGGTGGGCACAGACAAGTCCTAACACTATTTGAAATAGCTCTGGTGGTATTAAATAACAGGGATCTGTTATCGTGTGATTACCTGTCTGTAAAATTCCTATTTATCTTCATTATGCTGCTGCTTTTCTCAGAGATGAAAGTGGGAAAGGCTTGTCATCTTTGATACTACACCTGTTGCTTTAACTCTTTGTGCTGCTTTGATAGATGAACAGATTCCTTGGCGTCAGGTTGCAGAGGGCGGCTCTGGGCACAGCCATCGCCCTGCTGCCTCCTGCACTGCTTTGCAGGGCAGCAGGGATCCAAACCAAAAAAGACAGAAGGATTCCTTCATGGTTTCTGACAATAGTCATTTTAATTGTAGAGCTGGGAAAATATGGTCCCATGCAAATAATAACGCAGGCAAAGGCATTCATGATGCCAGTTATCCTATAAGATGCTGATTATCATAAGATGCCAATTATCCTATATAGCAATCCAATATGCTTTATTTATGTATCCAATGTCTGCATTTCCTTGATGATATCTCAGGTGTTTAGCCCTATCTGTGCAAGTTAAACATTGAATTCCCATTAATAAATAAATAAATAAATAAAAAAAAATAAAAATGACACAGCTGATTCTAATGACCAACACATGACACTCAATGTGTCTATCAGAAAGCATCCACTGCACTTATGACCACTGACTGTACGGGGAAAATGCTTTGCCTCTGCAGGGTGTTCCTGACTGCTGACCTTAGACCATCACCTCTCCAACTAAAAGCAGGTCTCTTCTTGGAGGTGGCAATGCAGTAATTCTGTGCAATAACAGCACAGAACATTTGCATAACAGTCAGAGACTAAAGCATGCATCTGTCTGCATGATGTTTGCATGGTAGGCATTATTTATGACCGGTCTTCAGTTGATGAAGAGTCTTGACAGGTAAACAAATACTGCTAAACCCAAGCAACCTTTTGAGGGCTGTGAAAACAGGGATTCCAGCCATGTCAGATATTCAAGGATGAAGGGTGGAAACCTCAGTATTTAAAACCTTTTTATCTCAGTTTTTAAAGGGTGACTAAATTGTGTAAAACACCTTTTTTTTAAAAAAAAAAAAAAAGTATGACTTTAAATTAGTGTGCTTTCCACGTACTTTCCTTCATCTGTGTTTCCTCAAAATTAATTATTCTGCAACATTTGTTGTCTGTAAACGATCAGCTTCACCCTGTATATATGTACAACCTTTTGCATCCCAGAAAAGATAAAAGTCATGTTTCTAAGCAACACAGAACACTGAAAGTGAGCTCACTTGCAATATCATCTGCTGGTTCCTGAATCACCATTTCCCTCAACTTTGCAATTTCCTATCCTGGCAAACAAAATGGTCAATACCTGTACTGACATCTTTGGGATAATGGTTAGTCTGAAACCAGCAAAAAGAAGAATGTAATAATTATGGCTGAAATCAAACCTGTACAACAACAGCACATCCCAAACTTGTGTTTCTGTTATTCTGTTATTTTATTCACTATGACAGGTTCAAATTTTTGAATATCCTTAAGTAACACTGAGTGCTACACAAGCATATTAATTACGTACAGAGATTAAAACTTCTTTTCCTGGGTTTATTTACCTGCATTTGCTTTTTCTTCAGAACTTGTCCTGAAATATTCAGTGTTTACCTTTACAAATTGCCTGTAGATCGATCTGCTGCTTTTTCTGATCAGGTGGACGGAAGGGAATGAAATATGTTTTTCAGGAGAAACTTCTAGGAGAAACTAACACTCTTCTGTGGCTAAAAACTTCACTTCTGGGGGAATTCCAAAAAGATACCCTACCACAACTTCGACTTCTACTTCATCATAGAGAAGAAGCAGTTTTGCTACTGTCCAGCAGCTCCATTTCAGGCTTTCTTATTACACATTTCACAACATACCAAGATTTATTCATCATCTAGCCCCTTCCAGGAAAAGAATGTAATCTTGTGCAACAAAGCCTTCTTGCTAGGTGGAGGATGCCTAGTAGTTTGTGATGTGAAATTCAAGTTTTGATTTCCACGATTTGTTCATTAGTGTTGATTTCATAGATAGTTCTAAAAGATTATTTTAGTTAATTCTAATATAATCCTATCACACAATTAAAGGAACCTCATAGCAGTCAATACATCCAGTTTGGGGTTCCTCCTACTGGCAGCTACTGAATTGTATTTAATGTTCTCCCTAGAACTGTCTTGCTTGCTTTCTTCTTCTAAGGCACCAAAAAAGCAGTGTTTCAATTACATTAGTTCTTAAAGAAAATAAGCTTTTCTCTGATGACGTAAAGTTTGGGGACACTAACGTTTGTCTGGAGTCCTTTTCTGGTCAGGTAACTTACACAGCTTAGGTGAAACAGTCAGCTGTCTATTTCTGATGGGATTCATTGGCCTTCATCTTAGACCTCTGAAGTTAGGCGTTTATTCTCTGCCAGTCATTAGGGTCCCTTAACCATCAATGGGAAGAGACAAGCACTTCCAGAGAGTGATTTATTCCATCCTAAAACAGGAGTTTAAGATAGGGAAGATGAATTGCCCTGTGGAGGTCCTATCTCTCCTCGATGACTAGAACAGTCTGAAGTCATTTGTTCCTAGGATCTGTACAACAGGACCATGAAGTATGCTGTCATTAATTTCAGAATAAAGGAGTCATTGAAAATGATGTGGCTGGGGTGAACAGAACGTATAGCCAGGCTTTTCAAATCATACACAAGGAAATTTTAAACTGTAGTCAATGAGGTACTTCAGAAAACGGTGACTGGAATCTAATTCTGAGGGCAGACAATGCTGGGGAGTGCTCAGCGCTGAGCTGACAGAAGTTGAGCCTTTGGCTGTTAGAAGCATGGTTTCTTCTTTCTGATAGCTTTAATTTTACACCTTATATCCTGAAGAGAGGCAGTTAATTTTTGTACTTCCCTCAGTCACAGCTCATTTAGGAAAACCTCCACGGAACTGCAGAACTAAAAAATGCAGAGAATACTCTGACAAATTGAAACCCTCAGCTGTCCGCTTGGCATAATCACTACTTTTTAACCACTATTCCGGGGGAAATGTCCAGAGTGGTGCAGAGTAAGAGGTGACTGCAAAGGCAGATGCCCCCTTTTGTACTCTCTTTACACAACTGCTCATTTGCTCAGAGACTATGAAAAGGGAAGAAATTGAAAATAAGAGGCCAGGAAGATGAGTTTTGATCAATGCTGAAGCACAGTGGGACCAAGCATCACAGACAGAAGACATTTTCCCAGGCACAGGGAGTGGAAACCCTGTTAGCTGAGCCAGGGGAAACAGGACCTCCTTCAGCAGAGACCTCCCATGCATGGATGGCCACCAAGGCTGTGGATGCCCAGGGGATGAGCACAGCCACTTCCCAGTGATGGCTAAGAGCACTGTGAGAAGGGTAGGGTAGAAGGACAAACTTAGCATTTGAAAGACAAACAATTATTTGGTTTCACTTTACTCACACATACTTCCTGGTTTTTATTAACCAGCTAGCTTTGGTAGAATCATATTACTTTAAGAGGAACTTTAGAAGAGATCATCCAGAGTATATGGTGCCATTTCAGGTAGATATACATGTATTTTGTATTACACAGAAATTACCTTACACATTCACTTAGGAGTATGTCTTTCAACATGGTTGTAATCCAACTGTCAGATCAAAATATTGCCAGTGAAGATGCTTGAGATGAAAGAGAGAATTTTCTAGAGGCCATAAAATTATTTAATTTCTGATTCTCAAAGCAAAAGAGATTTTCTAAATATTTGGTATTAACTTTAGCAAAGTAAAAGGTACTGATACTTTACCAACCACATGATTTCAGACATGGGAATAATAAAAAGCTATGAGGTATATCTAAAGATAAAAATAAGCAATACATTCAGTATATCCAATCAATAACACAATTTCTCTCACCAGGTCTGAACCAGTCTACAGACCTCAGGAGCAATATCTGAATCTCACTGTAACGGTCACATAGAGAGAAACTGGTGTGCAATAGATCCCCACATTATCCCCACGTTACTCAGGGTGATGGAAATCCCAGGATGTGCATACCCCACCTTGACAAGAATATATTCTTTCTCTGAAATCTTCTGCAGGTGAAGCACATGCATAAGAGAGCTGGTCTTGTCCTGCTCCACTTTCAGTCTGGTTGTATCTGCAAAAAAGGGCCAGTGCATCAGAGAAGGCTGAGGTTGATTCAGCCTTTCTCAAGGTAACTGTGCTGAACCATGCAGGTGACTTCGAGCTACTGGATACAGCAAATGCAAGTGAGGGGTGGAACCCATTTGACCTATGTATTGACATTTATATCATGGTTACATTTGCCCAAGACCTGAATCTTGATTTATAGTCAATGCAGATAAATGGCCATTTTATAGGAGCTGTTTGAAAGCTTTAGAAGGAAAGCAATCATGCACTGATTCCACTGATATTAATGGCATTGGTGACCACCTCAATGTAAACATTTATCTTAATCAGATAATATAATGCCTCTCACTCCCCATTTGTAGTAACCCCAAGCCTTCAGGATGAGGATACAATGTTTGCTCTGTAGATGTGTTTTAGATACCTTCTCTGGCATCAGTGCAAAGGAGCTAGAAAGCTGCTATAGCAAGGTGACTGGTGATAACAGTTGTCTGGAAAACTCCCAGAGCCTGAGTTGAAATTGTGAGAGCTTCTGGCTTGGTTACACTCTATTCTAGTGATCTTTGTTGAAATGTAGACCTTATAGTATAAATGTGAACTAGCATAAGCTGTCCTGAAATTGCTCTGACTTTTTATGGGAGCCAAAGAGGCCATCTGTTCCCTAGAGACTGCTGAGTTGTTTTAAACTGTTTTAAAGCAGGTCTGCAAGCAGCATGTCTACTACCAGTGAGATCTGGTACACTTTAGGAATACTCTGAATCAACAATTAGTCTCTTCTTTAGCAGTCCTCGAGCACCAAGACATCAGACTCTTTTCTTGCTTTCAGGGAAGCCCTAGAGGAGTGTCCCTAATTGAAGTCTAAATGAGAAGTTGTCATACTTTCCCTTGAATGAAGTCTCACATGTCAATGAAAAATCTGCCCTTTTATCGACCCTGTAGAGAAATTAAAGTCATGGAAAGAACTATGAACTACCAGGATCTTACTCTTAATATTTAGATGTTATCATTAAAACTCATTGTATTGCTACCCAAGAAATCTTTGTGAACAACCCCTCCAATTCAACTGCTTTGACTGTGAAGATATGCAAAAATAAGAAGCAGAAATGAATCAAAGATGCTGAAAAATCTCATAAAGAGTGTCTTTTTTTAAACCACTGCCCCTGGGTTTTAACCTATGCCCATTTGTCAATATGAAAATGCCACTTGATCTCAATAGAAAGGAGAATAGCCCATAAACCAATCTTCAGATCTGAATGAAAACACAAACCACTGCATATTTTCAACTTTAGACCTATTGCAAGGCCATTGCAGAGTATCTGATAATGGCATTTATGTTTATATAGTCCATTGTTTTTCCTGTGCTGCAAACTTTCCACTCTTGACAGCCCTGTTTCCTGTTTCCCATTATGGAAGTCTCCAAAGGGGGTTTCCTTCTGTTTTTCTTATGGTCAAAAGGAATTTCATAAGTACAAGTCAAGTTTCTTTTCAGTGCTACACGTGCAGAATGGAATCTGAAAGCTCCCAGTGTAATCATCTCCAGCATGTACATAGTTAGTGTTACACATAATCCACATCTGGGTCACAAAATCTCTGAAATGCTTCCAGGAATATTTAGACAGCCATAATGCAACACGTTGCTGTATAAGGGAGAAATAGAGCTAACCTCAATGTCAAGGTTATAGCTTTTGAGAAACACAGCAGCTCCCCTTCAAAACCTTACAGTTCACCTTCTGGGTCCTGACTCTGCCATCAGTTTGAGTAGCATTAATATTTTCCTTTCCACTCAAGCCCATAGAAACATCTGAAAACAGTTTACATCCCAACGTGCCTTATGCTGCTGATGTTTAAGTCTAAACTGTGTATAAAACTTGGTGCATATGTAACCCATATATTTTAATACAAGAGACTATCTTGGCACCTTTTTCTGCTACAATCAGCTCAGAACCCCGGGAGATAAAATATGGTTGAAACCAAACTAGCAGGCAGTCTGCATTACAGTATTCATTTCAGAGTTAAAACACATTTCAAGATTAGATCTGGGCTTGGCACTATGCTGCAGCACTGCCTTGTGTGTAATATAGTATCTATAAACTACTTTTTAACCACTGCTTATGGCACAAAACCCATGATGATATAAATGCTATATGAAGCCCTTCAAAGACTTCTTTTAAGCATAGGTTACTTAAATAGTGCATTAAGGATGATGCATCAAGGAAAACAACAACAGGCATTACCTGCAACCATCAATCATACTAGCTACTGTTACAATTTCTTAAAAAATAATAATCAGGGGAATAAAGGTAAAAAGGTAGTTTATTTTTGGTCTCCTCTTCATGCAACTCTGTGACTGTTCCACAGATTATTTTTGCTAAAGAAGTCCTTCGTTTTGATGTTTTCAATACCCCAAAGGATCTAACCAGAAAATATTATCTAGAATTGCATTAATCTGCTCTGTCTTGCCACTGCCTTTGAATTTTTAGTTGAAAATATACCTTATGAATTGCTTTTCCTACAGATGACTCTGATCTTGTGTCACCCCTATATGTCCATTGCTGGAAGGGTGTTCCTGCGTGTCCCTGTGCAGTCTGTCCTCTGCAGAGCATTCTTCAGCAACAGTGATTCTGGGTTCAATCCATAGCCAAGATGGTGGGAGTCACGTTTAATGAGCAAATACAAGAGTGCTTATCCACGCTCCATCTGTGTTGACCTCTGTTTTCACATTCCTACAATAGCCTGTGAGGAGCAAAGAAAGATATGGCCCTTGGAAGGGGCCCTTGGAAGGAGAGCCTAAATAGGTATCCTAGATGAGATACTCCACCTCATTTTCTTTCACTACTTTTTGTCTCCATTTCCCTTGTCCTTTGTATTCCAAATGGTGCAAATGCTTCTTGGGGGACCAGGGAGAAAGCCTTTTGGCAGTTTCTCTCTCTCTCTACTATGAGAAGAAATGCTGTGGTATCAGAGGTAGCACTCTGTTTCATAGTGGCTTCGATGGGGTAGAGGCAATGTCACTGTTTACTTATTTATTTTGCTTCTTGCTAAGCTTTGTGTGTTGTCAGTGCCCCTGACACTGACTACTCCACCAGCAGACATACTTTCAGAATCTTTTCTTTTCTGAATCTATTCTTTTTTTTTTTTTTTTTTTTTTTTTTTTTTCCCTTTTCTTTGTGTAAAGGATATGTACTGGCTTTGTGGAATCCCTGTAGCAAGTTGTGAATGATGTATGAACTGAAAAATCTTTGCCTGGTACACAGTAGGAATACAGAAAGTGCTGTGCAGTCACTGCTGTGCTCTGCTTTTTTCTATATATACAGACACACAGTAGTCATCTCATATTCATTTCGACAAGCCCTTTATGTCCAGACACCTTGGGATGGGATGGCTTGTGTACCATTGGCCTGTAATGGAATATATATCAGAGAGATTTTTGTGCATAATTGTTCCCTGTGCTGTGCTCAAAAGAAAGTGGTGCCTTTTGCTTTTGCTAATATGCCAGCCTGAGGTTTCTCCTCAGTTGAAATTCCAGGCAGCAAGAATACCTGGGAAGCATTGCTAAGATGTCTGTATTTTGCAAACGTGTGCTCAGAGAGGGACTTAAATCCTAGATAGTGAGCTATGAACTTGAGGACATGCTCCTTTTGCCTAATTGGCATGAACCCTGTTTATAGCGCACTGTGAACTCATTCATTTTTTTTCCTTTGGGCATCCAGTCCAGCTTAGATCGTGGAAATAGTACAGAATATACAGTAGAAATGCAAGTGTAAATCAGAGAGGAGGTTTTTCCCTTCTATTTTAATGGCTACAAGATTCAAATTCCTTCTCAGACACCTATTGCTAACTTAGATTTTTGATTTCCCATGCTGCCATACCTGAAAGAGATGACTTTGCACTAATATATTTCTGCAAGACACATACCACCAAAGGAAATCTTATTTGATTTCCCCCGATCATACAGGGGTGTCTTCCTAATGTGCAATGGCTGACTGTTTTTCCTTCTGTGGTCACATTATCAGATGGTTGAACCTGTTGTTTGAATCTACCTCACTGGAGAGATTTCATTTTTTGGGCATTGGCCAATGAGGCTGCAAGGTAATTTTAGCCTTTCCCTCAGGGTAGGTTTCTCATTAATAATAAATATTGAAGTTAAAGCAGAGGCTCATTTTATTAAAAGAGGGGAGCTTAGGGAGGAAGCAGAGGTGATTGAATAAAGCACCAGGATACTGGCTTATGCCAAATTAATCACATCCCTGCTCTGAGCCTCAGTTTGCTAACTTGAAAACAGGGATAAAACAGATAGCTCTTCAGCTTTGGAGACTGGCAGGTGAACAGCACTGAAAAAAAAAAAATTATGGACTTGTTTAACATGTGAGTAAAAAGAGAAGCAAACAGATAAATGAAACCACAGAGGGAGAAGCAGTAGCTGGGAAGGGGGATGAACCCAGGTTACTTTAAAACAGGGTGTCAGAAATCCTCATGCATGGTGAGGTAGGTGGTAGGAGTTTGCTAGGGGAGGATGTGCACAGCCAGCCTAGCCACAGATGACCCAGAGAAGATAGGTAAATCTCTACACACAGAGTTTCTTTCTTGGGAAAAGAAGATAGGAAGACAAAAAAGCTAGAGTTATTTGCAGCTGAGCCCAGTGCTTTGCCCTAGGCATCCTCAAGCCATGGAAGGAGAGGAGAGGAGAGGAGAGGAGAGGAGAGGAGAGGAGAGGAGAGGAGAGGAGAGGAGAGGAGAGGAGAGGAGAGGAGAGGAGAGGAGAGGAGAGGAGAGGAGAGGAGAGGAGAGGAGAGGAGAGGAGAGGAGAGGAGAGGAGAGGAGAGGAGAGGAGAGGAGAGGAGAGGAGAGGAGAGGAGAGGAGAGGAGAGGAGAGGAGAGGAGAGGAGAGGAGAGGAGAGGAGAGGAGAGGAGAGGAGAGGAGAGGAGAGGAGAGGAGAGGAGAGGAGAGGAGAGGAGAGGAGAGGAGAGGAGAGGTGCAGTCCTGCTGTAGCCAAGACTATTGGGGTTGCACGGGGAATTGGCAGGAGACTGTTCTTGCTACAACAATCAGATAAAATGTATCAGCAACTATTATGTTATTGTCTGTCTCTGGTTCTCCCTAGTTAAACAGACATTTTACAGTATGCCCGAAATAGAAGGCTATTTATGACTTTTTTTTCATAATTTTGAATAATAAGTATCCTTGGCAACATTTCTTTCCTATTTTTAGCAATCAGCTGTTGAACCCTACCCCAGAGCATGCAGTGTCTGATATTCTCCTGTATTCATGTCTGGACAAATGAAGCTGATTCCTGAGCCTGTGAATGCATTGAAACTCTTGCTGCATTATTGCAACCTTGGCAGAGGTAAATTGGGCTGAGGCTACACCCCTGGCCACGCTTTCAGTATAATCCTTTCTTTGCACTGCAGAACCCTGACATCATCCTGCCCTAACCTTTCTTTGAGCCATTTCTCCTGCTGGGGAAGTTAAACAGCGAAAAAAGAAGGTTGCTGCACTTGCTTGAATTCAGCAGAGAACAGCTAATGAGCCCTCCTGGTCCTCCATGCTGCCAGGGTGCGTGGGCATGGTGCCTGAGCTGTGGGGCCCCGAGCTGCCCTGGAGAGGGGGGCACACATCTGGCTCAGCTTCCAGATGTTGCAGACACTCTTGGGCCCCTCAAGCCACCCTGGCAGTATGTGCTGCTTTACACAGCAGGTGTGCCATGTGTATATTTTTGTAACGATGTGGCTCACTGTATATCTTTCAGATTTTTTATTTTTCACTGTGTTATGCTTGTAAACTAGTATATTATACTCCCTACCAATTGCATGATTAAAGTTTGGCTCACGATTAACCTATAAATTGTTTTTGTATGCTTGCAGAGCACTGATGTAAAAATGTTTCGTAGATAACTGGAATGTTCTAGAAACATGATTTTTGTTATCAAAATATGTTGAAGTGGACTAGGAACATATTGTCTGCATTTTGTTAATACCTCTGTGGTTTTCTCATCATTCTACTTTTAGAGAGTTTAAAACTAATACATTCAAGTCTCTACCACTCAATTTTTATTCATAGACTGAAAGAAGAAAGCAAACTTTCCTGTTTATCAGTACCCAATCAGTTTCTCAGCTTGAATGAACGACTCAAATAAGTCCAAACACAGAAAAAAGAAGACTATGCACCTAAAGAGAAGATACAGCTGGCAAAAGCAAACAGTTTTCCAGGTGTTTAGTCACCAACTTCCTGTTCTTTAATGGTCAGACTCTCTTAAAATTTCAAGAATAAATACACTCAGCTCAAGAATTATTTTTAATTTCACATAAAATAGCCTTGAGTTATTTTGCTAATCTTAGGCCTTCATGTAGGTTAAGCTAATTTAAAAGTTAATTTTAAATTATTTAAATATTTGTATGTCAGTTTTAGCAGCACTTAAATACAGACCTTGCATTGTTATTTCTGAGAACTAGTTTTTGTACCCTTTGTCTATAGAAAAAGTCAGTTAGATGCTTCCTACTTCTAAATCATACTGAGATAATAACAGTTATTCTGTAACTCGTAATGTAAGAAAAGCTGTGATTACCAAATAAATATGATGTAATCACAAACCAGAAAGGTTGTGCTCAGCAGGCAATTTTGTTAAGACTCAGATCACTTTACTCAGAAAGTTTGAACCCTCTGCTCCAAAGCAAAAGCCTCTTTGGACCAGTGCTCCTTGTTGGGCTGGGGCTTCTCTTTCCCAGGTTCTCATCACCAAGCAGCTGGAGAATAATGATGTATGGAGGGAAGCAAAGGCTACCTATACTTAAATGACCTTCTAAAGCTGACACAGGGCAATATGATATGTCTTTTCTGGAAACTGCTCAGCGTACTGTCAGTGAGGCTGTCACTAGCAATCCTAATCACATTCCCCTGGTTGTCTGAAATGTTCTCTTACACACTTGATTTTCCTGGTTGCAGGAAAATAAAACATTGGTCTCTCTGCAGAGAGGATATGATCAGACAGATTCTGTAATATGCTGTCTTGCCACAAATAATACCTTGACAAGGGAGTGCATAGAAAAGAGGTGGCTCCGAGGCCATGTGTTGGGCTGATACATGGTGTTTGGGATATTTTGGTGTGCCCTGATGAGCAGGGTTCCAAGGGTGAGCCATACCCTGTGGTCGGACTGTCCCCTCCACAGCCTTGCTGCAGCACAGCTGCATGCCTTGCACGCTGCACCATATCCTGCACCCAGCACTCATGTTGGGAGGCACTTCTTTGCAATAGTCTTTAGTGATTACTTACAGATATTTACTTTAGCACATGGCATATAGAACATTCAAAGGGTTTTGAAAATCTCTCAGTTTTTCAACTTCTGAAGGATTATTAACTTCAAAGTCTGAAGAAATGTCGGCCTTCTATGTTTGGAAATGCCAGCAGCCTTTGCATATCCCCACCGCAGTACCAAGCAACCCCCAGCAGAGAGGAACGATTACTGCCTTGGTGGCGTAAGGATGGCTTTTGATCTCCTAACATATTGGAAATTACTTAAAGGTAAGCCATCTGCTAGCTGAGGAACAAAAATAGATTACATCACACCCTGCTAGAAAGATTGTGTTAAATCCTGTGTATCAAGGCTTTTAATAATTCTATATTAAGTCAGCTAATAGGATTAGGTACACATTTTCCTTAGGCTTCTTTCACCAACTATTAACAAAAAAACTTTTTTTTTTTTTTTTTTTTTTGGTGGAGATCTGTAAAATTCACACATCTTCCATTGTGAATAAAAGGCGTTCTTTCAGGAACAAAATATTTCTTCGCATCACAATTGCTCTCCAAAAGTAGTTACAATAGGAGAGCAGGACAGTGAGTGGAAGCTGGGAATAACTTAACACCTTTATTTTTTGTTAATACAATAGTATTAAGTGCAAATGTTGGAGTGCAACGCTAGAGTATCATAACTAGTTATATATGATGTAATCTCTCTTTAAGAGGTAATTAAAGACACTGCTAAAAGGCTTTAATTAATTAATTTATTTAAAGTACATAGCCAACTAAGAAAAGTGGTTCAGAACAGTTATGTTTAAGCTTAGAAGAGACTTTGTCTAGTATTTCTTGTGGTTAGTGGCATAATATAACAGTCAGAGTAGGAGAGCACAAAGCTCATTATTTTGTCTTTGTCCAGCAAAATGTTTATAAGACAATCCTCTTACACTGCTGTCACTAGTACATCTGTCTGGTCCCTGGCAATCTGAAAATCATTGACTACAAGAACTGGAACATATATCCAAGTCATTGGATTTAATAGCACTTAGTGGACATTATCTTCCATTAATTTGTGCAATTATTTTGTAAGATCATTTATAGTTTTGGCTTCTAAAATATCCTTTGGCAATTAAATTCAAAATTTAAATCTATGTCATGTGGTAACTACTTCCTTTTGTTAAAAATTTTCGAGCTCATAATTGTATAAGGGTGGTTGTTTATTGACTGTGTTTCTTGCCAGAGTTAAAGAATTTGGAATTATGCTTGTATGCACAATAAGATGTTTACATCCTGTTTAGAATTTGGCGTTTAGAATCACAGAGTCATAGAATGGTTTGGGTTGGAAGGGACTTTAAAGACCATCCATCCAGTTCCAACCCCCTGCCATGGGCAGGGACACCTCCCACCAGACCAGGTTGCTCAGAGCCCCATCCAGCCTGGCCTTGAAAACTTCCAGGGATGGGGCATTCACAGCCTCTCTGGGAAACCTCTTCCTGTGCCTCACCAACCTCACAGCAAAGTATTTCTTCCTAATATCTAATCTAAATCTACCCTTTTAGTTTAAAGTCATTATCCTGTGTGTTATCATTACACTCCCTGACAAAGAGTACCTCCCCAGCTTCCCTGTAGGCCCCCTTTAGATACTGGAAGGCCACTACAAGGTCTCCCCAGAGCCTTCTCTTCTCCAGGCTGAACAACACCCACTCCCTCAGCCTGTCTTCATAGGAGAGGTGCTCTAACCCTCTAATCATCTTCTTGGACCTCCTCTGGACTTGCTCCACCAGGTCCATTTCATTCTTATATTGGAGGTCCCAGAGATGAACACAGGGCTCCAGGTGGGGTCTCACAAGAGTAGAGGGGGAGAATCACCTCCCTCAACCTGCTGGCCATGTTGCTTTTGATGAAGCCCAGGATATGGTTGGCCTGGATGTTGAGCTGTTGACCATAATACTTTTAGTGCAACCATCCAGCTAATTCCTTACCCACCACTGGTCCACCTATCAAATCCATGTCCCTCAAGGATATAGTGTGGGACAGTGTCAAATGTTTTGCACAAGTCCAAGTAGACGCTGTCAGTTGCTTTTCACCTGTCCACCAGTGCTGTAACCCCATTGTAAAAGGCCACCAGATTTTTCAGGCATTATTTGCTCTTAGTTTACATTTAGTTTACACTTGTTGCTATTATTTCTTACAAATTTATTAGTGACTAAGTTTTTCTACCTCTTTATCAAAAATATCTGAAAGAAGAATTACTTGTGATTTATTTGTGAAGATTTCTAATATGGCAAAAGAAGGCATGCTCATCACTAATAAAAAATCCTACGAGGCAACAAATATTCATAGCTTTACCATGGATTAGAGGTAAACATACTCGACCATTATAAGTGGTATGTTCCTCGATCAGTAATTGATTTCATTTCAAAAGAAGGTATTCCCCCATAAAATAAAGCTATACGAGTCTGGAAACATATCAGTTAGAACCATATCTTGAATATATGTTTTCTGAGCAATGCAAGAAAAGGAAGCTGATGCCACTGATAATTTCACAGAGCTAAACCTCTTTTAGAGACCTCATTGCCTAGAACATTGGTTAGATCTACTGCTTCTGTTTTGGGACAAAGAGATAACTTTGCTATAGTGCTGCTCTCTGCTTGTTCTACTCCTTTCCTAAAAATTAACATTTGAATTAATTTTTTTGATCACTACTCCACATTTATATGACATCTATATTGAATTGTTCACCTAAATCTCACTCCTGTGTGTAAAGACTACCATAAACCCATATTTTTTCAGATAAAGTTAGGATTTTCCCATGCATATCACTTTAAATTTTTCAACACTAAATTTCTGTCATCATTTTATTGTCCAGTTGCTTAGTGACATAAAGTCTACCTACAATCCTCCACATTTTGCCTTTGTCCTTTGATGTTCTGGGTACCTAAGTGTCATTAGCAAGCTTGACTTGTCCCTTTTCCAGGATATTTTAACAGTCCTGAAAATACTGAACAGTCTCTGTAGATTTCCCTACAATGTGAAACTAAACATTTACTCCTACCCTTTATTTTCTGTCTTTCATTCAGATATCCATCTAAACAAAAATTCCCCTTCAGGCCACAGATGTTTAGGTTTCTTAAAATCTTTACTGAGGGATTTTGTAAAAAGCCTTTTGGAAATCCAAGTAGACGGTACCTAGCAGATCACCCTTATCTACATGGCTTTTTATTTTTCAAAGAACTCTAAATTTATAAAGCAATACTTCCATGGACAAAGACATGGAGTAGTTCCAGATGTGCCTTATTTCTATTATTAAACATGCTACTGATGTGTCCTGTATAGATGTCAGTCTCAGAGGCCTGTAGTTCCTCAGATCTTCCCTGGAATCATTTCTATAAACTGACATCCCATTTGGCAGTCTTCAGTCCTGTTACTAAGGCAATTTCAGGCAAGAAGTTACACACCCCCAGCAATAATTCAGTTATTGCATCGTTGCATTGTCCTAGAACAACTGGCTGAATAACATCTGCTCTTGGCTATTTTTTATTGTTCAACTGTCCATTTGTTCCTTATCCTTTTTCTGCAGTCATTTCAATTTCAAAGAGATACTCTGCTCAGTACTCAAAAACAACAAAAAAATACTCCTGAATGTGAATGTCCTTAGTTTCTTCTACAGTGAGCACTAATTCATTTAAATGGTGAAGTGATCTTTTCCTTCTGAATCATGATCAGCAAGAGGCCCTGCAGACTTTTAAAAAATATTGTTAATAGTTTTGTTGACCTTAGAATATTTTCACATTTATGCTTCCAGAATTTATGATTGCATTCTCCTTGTTTGGATATGACTTCAGGTTTCTGAAGGACACCTTCATGCTGTACATAATAATGTTTTTCTGTTAATTGAAGTACTCAAAATAGTGTTTTTCTGTTAATTGAAGTACTCAACTGGAATTTTTACAAAAACTGGTCTTGCACTGAAAGCAGCTGGAGTGTTGGCTTTTTCCTCCCTTTCTGATATTTGAAAGCAGTTAAAATCAGTATATGGGAATGTAGGAGACCTGGTCTTCATTTATTTCTTTTATTAAAATAATTCAAGCCTATCTCCATACTCTAAAAATGGGCAAATAAGACTATGTTTGGACTATAATCCATGTTGTTGAAGATGTTCCTTTTCTCACAGCATTTGTTAAAATATTGTCTAGGTGGCAGAACATTTGTTTTGGAATAGAACTCTTGTGTTAGGTCTCAGGACTTGTGGCTTTTTCTGTTTTGTGTTATACAGCCACTGCTTAATGCACAAAACTATGTTTAGTATAGAGAGAGGACTCCATTGTCCGCCATTCATGGTATATGCGTGTTAAGCTGTAGAGCTATTCTTGTAGCTCAAAAAATCAATGTAAAGTAGAACTGCACAAAAAAAATCAAGTATTTTTACATTTTTGACATTCAAAAGACCCTGTAATTTGGTGTTTTAGATACACATTGGGAGGTACAAACTCACTGTGGTCACAAACAGAATTGAACCTCGGTCTCCCAACTTGTGACTGAATATTGTGGGGTCATCAGAGATACTAATGTCATCTGTTACCCACACACACATATTTTGAGAGAAAGAACTTTAATCTGAGTCCTCTGAAAGAGTTTAAATTTCAGTCTTCAGAAGAGTGTTCAGGGTCTAAGACTGCAGCAGGGTCTGACCGCCTTTGGTGCACTGTCTCTTGGGCTTTGGGAGCCTTCTCTGAGGTACCATAGGGGGAACTGGATCTCTTATTAAAAAGTGTGAATTCTGTTATGTGACTGACTTCAAATTTGGACCAAAGGGATGAATCTATCAAAAGATTTATATGACTAACTGCTACTTAGGCACCTAAATCTAATGTTTATATATCACTGAGACTCTCAAAACTCCCACTGAATTGCTGCTGACCATTTTAACTCATTATTACTTTCAAGATTTATATCTCCTAACTTTAAACACTTGCAATGTAGGTATTTATATCGGAGTTAATCATCCTTAGCTCCTCTTGTTCTCCCTGGAAAGAAAAGGGAGTTTTTAAGGAATGATTCATCAGAGCCACTCCAGAGGTCTCCAGGACATCCCATGGACTATACAGTGAGCCCTCAGTGACAAGTTCAGATGTACCTGCCCGTGCAGTAGGTGAGTGCATTTTCATAGATTAATTGAAACACAGGTGTCAGCAGAGCTACAGATCATTTGTACACTCTGTACTGCCATAAACCACCTGTGTATAGCAAATGCCAGGCAATGTAAGGTATTTCAAACCTCAGAGAAAAATCACATTGAAAATTGGTATAAACTAAGAGCCAGCCCATGAGCAGTTACCATGGCTGACATGCAGGGAATTAATAAATTCCTTCATGTAGTGTGGATGCAAGATGTCCAAGGTCATCCTGTACTGGGGCTCCACAGAGCCATTGTCATCTTCATGCCTCACCAAGGTGGTGGCACTAGGCATGACCACATCTCTCCCGAAAGTGCCAGCACACTAGACAGCCTCCATTTGCATGGTGTTTTTCTTAGAGAGTTGGAACAGAAGCAGATACCTGAAGTTTCAGAATGCCTAAAATTTAATAGGTTCTGGTGTACACTGACTTTGGTCTGAAGTGCAGCAAAAGGGAACAAGTGTCCTAAAAACTGGTTAGAAATTAGGCTTAGGGCTTTTACAACACTACTGTATGCAGATGATAATTTACTGAAGGTAAAGGAATAACCTGAGTGGTTGAAGTGATGTGCAGGACAAAAAGGAGTTGCACAGTAGGAGTTGTACCTAAGCGAATGGTTAGATAGGATGCAATACTTCAATTGCATATTATCATTAAATACTGATGGAAATATTAATAATCCTTAGTTATAAAGTTAAGAAGGTTTGTTTCAACTACCACTGGAAACCACTGGAAACTTATATTGGCTTTAAGTAAAAGAAGCTCAGAGATGTGCCAGTCGTCAAGCCATAGGTTTAGCAGATTTTTATATATATATATATTTTTTTTTTCACTTGAATGAATGGACTGGAATTATAACTAAAGTGTCAGCACACCCAGAGCAGGCAGAAGGAATTCTCTGAAAACTTGCCATTTTAACTGGTGGAAACCTAAATGCTAATTCATCCTGGTCTGGAACTATATGGAAAATGTCTTTATTCTCCTGTATCTATAAGCTAATTTTGAGATGTATCTCAAAAGATACTAATGTATCTTAATACTAAATTGGCTTTCTTTTCTGAGCTATTTTTTGAAGAATCTGTCCCAAATGACTTTTATCTTGTTACACTTCACAAGCATGAGTAAGACAATGGCAAGCAGCTAGTGCCATAGTCACTATAGAAGGGAAAGATTCCCAATAGAATTTGATGAGAACAAAGGTTGTGATGCTTTGTTTGTTATTTTTTTATTTCTCTTAATTCTTCACTGCAGGAGAAATTAATATATTTTTAACATAAATGTTATTAATTATACGTATCTACAGCTCTCTCTAGTGACAAAAATTCAATAAAAACTATAGCTCTAAACATTTAGTAGCTGTCTGTTATTGTTTAAATAATGCAAATTACTCAATTTTCTCACTTTAATTCACTTAATTTCACAAATCTACATAGTTATGACCAAACCATGCTGTACTGACTCATTACATACTCAGTACTCCCAGGGATGTCAACTGAAATTGCAACTAAGCAATGATATAAATATTTGCTCTCTAATCAGTAAATATTGCTGGTTTTATAGCTCATGATCATAGTTCAATATTTCTTCTCCCACAAGAAGTTATCCACAAGTTCAGCACATGCTCAGCATCTCATGGCAGGGGTGTTTAACCTGTTTTATAAGGCTGTCATGCCCGGAAGAGGCATGAATCTTTGCAAGAACAGAAGATATATGTGAAGTGGGATTATGCCTGGCCTGAAAACTATTGTTTACAGTGGCATTAGCTAATTCTTTTGCTATTGAGAGTATTTAACCTGAGCAGAGTCAGAGATTTAGTTTTATTTCTTCATGCCCTGACAGAAAGCTAATCAATGCAACTTCCGAAGCACTTAATGAAAATTCTAAAGTATTTGGCAGTGCTGTTGGCTTTTATAAAACTTCTCTACATAGCTCTGCATAACTGTATATTCCTTTCATATCAATCCTTGCCAGCAATGTGAGTATCACTCCAGAAGAGTTGGCCAAGCCATCAAACTTCAAATGTGTTGGATCACTGCATCCCTGAGCTGTGGATACTGCACAGTTTTACATAGATGTGCCAGTGCTACCCCTATTTGGATTCATTTGCTTTAGGGCGCTTTTCTCACTTTGCCCCAAGACAAAACAGCATGCAAACTGCTGAAGCTCCCATGCCTTTTGACCTTGCCAAGCTTTGTTAGAGCATCTTATCTTTACACAATACCCACAAGCATGCATAGGACACTAGAATCAGTGTACCAGAAACTCAGTGCAGTCTTGAGTCACAGAACCATAGGCTAAGAAGATGTGACATATATTTCCATATCAAAACAAGAAAAACCTTTCTTTCCCCTCTTCACCGATGCATAACATCCCAAAAGGCAAGAATGGCCTTCAGCTAACACAGATCAATTTTCTTTCAGCTTCAATCACCATTTAATTACTGTTGACTTCTTTAACCTTTTTCTCTTCCTTTATGGATTAGATTCCTTTATACTCTATTGCCATTTACTTTCTCTGTGACATAATAAAACTTAAAATGGTATGATAAAATTTCACATTTTTCTTCTTCTTTCCTACTCTTTATGTTCAATTTACTTCAAAAAACAAATAATTTCTTGAGGATGAAAATATTTTTAATGAATTGTCTTTTAACTTTATCTTTCTCCACTATCTAGACGTCATTTGCTTTAAGCAAATAATTGCTCAGATAACTGGATGGCATGCTGGATAAAAGTACTGCTTTTCACCTCTTAGCATTTCAGGAGAAACACACTCGCATGGCAATGTATTTTTGATGCAATGAGTTTTTTTGTTGACTCAGCTTCCTCTTCAGCAGATATTCCACACTTCACTCACTAAACCAGTCAAAAAATAGTGCAATTAGACCTTTTTATCAGAATAAAAGCTATTGCTCAGTAGACACAGAAAATGGATGATTTCCCTACTAATGGATGTAAAACAAGGAGAAAACTGGGCAGAGGTCCTCCCAACAAAAACAGATCATTCATTCTTTGTCACCTTCCTTCTGCAGATCTACATAGGCCTGAACAAGTGGTATAATTCAGGAGAGAACAAGGCCCCTGACATGCTTCAAACTTTAAATTCCCTTTATCTGGACATAGAGTGAAGCTGGTCTTTTTTCTAGCACCCCAAATTTTGCACTAGGACTCTTAGACTCAGCACACGTACCCAGTTCTTGGTGGATTTGCGAATACCTAACATCATCACCTTTACAGTGCAGTGGTAGGAGCAGGGCATTAGGGAGCAGATTGTTTTGGTTTGTATATTTCTAGGGCCCAAATGAAGAAGTGGGGCTTTAAGTACTAGCAACTACAGTGTAAATGCTGGTGAATCATTTACCATAGATTGTCTTTTGTGATTTTGGTGTTTTTTGTTTATTTGTTTGTTTGTTTTGCTGTTTATTTATTATTTTTTTCCAAAAACATTTCTCCTTGAACTTCGACTTAACCTGGAGCAATTCAGTTCCAATAAATACAGAACAAAAGATTTTAGAGAAGTGACGATGGTCTGAGGTATTACTGACAGTAACTTTGACTCATGCATCCTTTAGATGTCACAATTAATAGAGCCAAAATAGCTTTATTTTGTGGGATCTTATCACTGATGTCCATTATTCAAACTATTTCTTTGGTTTTGCTACATATCTTGTGTGGGTTGTTATACATATTTGTGTCTCTGTCTCCTTCTTATACATCCATCCACTAAGAATGAGATCAATTCTTGAGGGCAAAACAAGATAATTAAAAAGCATAATTCTTATTTATATTATGCAACATAATACTTATTTTTGGTTAATGATTAAGCAGTTAAAACTAATTTTATGTTAATGATATATTACTGCATAACTGTAGATAGTTATTGATTCACTGGATAAACACATTTTACTTGCTGATTCCGTTACAGTAAAGTCAATGAAGAAAATACTTTCAAATTAATTTTACTGAAAGAAGAGAGTGGAGAATCCTAAAACATGTCAAATACAGATGAGAAACAAAAATTATAATCCTTTTGGGTCATCTAGTCTCTTTTTTCAGCCAGAAAAAGCTTACTTTTTTTTTGGTGTTAGTTCTTGCTCTCCTGGATTGTACACTTAAATATACACACATATATTTATAGAAGATGGTGTAACTTTCACATAATTTTTAGAGTGAAGATGAGCTTACTCTGAAGCACAGTGATCTACCTGCCTTAACAATTGGTAATTGTGACCTAGATGATTTAATTTTCTGAAAGCACTATGCATATCCTATGACATTTTGTATAAAGAACATCATTTTCAAGCATACACGTCTATAAACATCCAACACTAAGACAAAATGCACGTATCTGAGTTTCAGAACATCAGTAAAAAGGTCTGGCTGTTATGCATGTAGACATGACAGACCAGACTGGACTTTACAAAAAGCC
Source organism: Anas acuta (assembly GCF_963932015.1). NCBI lineage: Eukaryota > Metazoa > Chordata > Aves > Anseriformes > Anatidae > Anas > Anas acuta. Next base: position 24,213,803 of record NC_088980.1, on the reverse strand, counting down.
ATCAGTTTTAGCTAAAACAGTTGGAATTTGTTGCATTGGCTTATAAAATTTAAACCTTTTTGCAATGAGTCATTTATTTATATAACTCGGTCATATTGTCCACAACTGTAAAAAGCCTAGTAAATCAGACCTTCTGCCATTCCATTTCATTCCATCCTCTCATACATATCTTAGGATAAACAGGAAGGGACAGCTATTGTTTACATATTTTAGAAATAATTTTAGTTTCTTAGTTTAGCACTGGAAAATGTTAAATGAGTTGCTATCAGAGTTGAAGGATTTTATCCTCAGAATGTCAATAAGTATATAGTACTCGTAGGCACTACAATACCTGCTTGGAATCAGTATGCAATTACTCTAAACTCTGGAATTCACAAGTTTTCTAGGCCCTCTGTGTAAGTTAACAGGTTATCTTGAGATTTCAGCTAAAAAGCCTTTAACTACTTAAAAAAAAAAAAAATCCAAAAAATATGTGTGAAGTCTTCGAAACTGAAGAGTTTAAAAGCAACTACAATTAACCAAAGCTCAAAATTTTGGGAAAAAAAAATCAGGAATGAACTAAAGGAAATGACTGGATCTTCCTGTGTTTATACAGCTCATAAAATGAGCAAAAGTTCAAAAAACATGACTCATTTAAAAGATCAGTACAAAGTCTAATAGTGCCAATTAAGTCTCGGCATGATGCATTCAGTCCTCTGATATAGACTAGGCAGTTATTGCACTGTAATTGGACATTAAATGTAATTTATCTCACAGCTATTAATATTTAGAATGTAAATGAACTGAAAGGTTTTCATCTGATGTTTGCAATATTTATTACTTATTTTTAACTGTCATTTTATCCAAGCGGGGTCTGAACATCCCACATGAATCTGAAATCTAACTTTTTGAAGCCCTGGAGTAAGAGAAAATATAAGAATGATCTGATAGATAAAGTTCTGAGGGATGAAATTGTCAAAGGGACAAAGGGCCAGATTCTGAGGCAACACAGTGCATTTTTCATCATTCTCTTTATAGAAGGAATCATATTCAGAAAATATTCCAGTATGTAGGACACTGCCGTTACAAAGTGACAGTAACTATTCCTTGGAAAGAGAGAATTTACTGTGTATTTGTGACATTCCTGACATTGTTCTTTTTCACCCTCGTCATGACTCCACAATGCTTTATATTTCCCAGTCTTCATGCTTTACACTAGGGTAGGTCAGAAGAAAGAGACAACATCTTCCATTCATCCCTGGGCCATGTCTTTCTTCAAAGTAGGTAAAACGTGATAGCAATACAGCTATGGAGAAAATCTGGGGCTGCACTACAGATCTAAGCCAGAGTAAATTCACAGCAACTTCACAGTAAACACCTTTTAATTCCAAACAGATTTTATATATTAGTCCATTAAAAAAATGTTGGTGTTCTCAGTCCAGATAGCTCAGGGAAAATTAAACCCAGGATATGAAGCAAGTGAAGAAGAAGAAAAAAAATCAGCTTAAAACTTCATCTATTCAACCACTAAAGTTGTTGCTTATGGTTAATTTTTATGTGGAACATGAAATTTGCATTACTGTTGTCTCCTCTTCACAGTTTAAAACTCAATTATTTTGTGATTAGACTGTTTCTCTTTCCTCATCACCAACATAATGATTTAAATTGAAGAAGGACTGGTATTAGTCAAATCAGTTAGACAGTAATGCCCAACTGAAAGAATTACAAAATAAAAGTTGCTTGATAGAAGTCAAAATTAAGGGTGAAAAAATGTATGAAAAAATCCTTTTAACACTTGGTTCTCAAGATGGCAGAGATCATTAAGAAAATAAAATATTGTTTATGAATACCATATATTTTGAAAATATTGCTGAATCTTAAGGTACAAGAAAATATTGTTGTCCTATGGGTATCACTACATAGTAAGTATTAGCAAATACAGATTAATAAACATTTGGACAAAATGTAAGCATAGTAGGTTGCTGGTAGTACTGATTCTTATGACCATGCTTTTACCTGTCCAGAAGTACTGTTCTTTTGCCTTCATGCCACTGATCTGTTTCTTTCTCCTATTAGACTATTTATACTCTTAGATAATACTTGGGGATTCTGTGTATAATCTTTATGACCCACTATCTTACAGCAGAATAGTCACTGAGAAATAGTCAGATGTTTATATTACGTACTCCCTAGCTGTTTTGCATCATCTGTATTGTATATAATCTTATTTTGCAGATTTCTGTGGCCTATTCTAATGCTGACTCTTTCTAACCACTCCTTGAGCTTTTCAAGCAATCAAATATGTAATCAAAATATTTATTTCCTCTGTTGTGCTTGATAATACAAATATTCATGCAGTTGTCTGGAATTCCTCTGTTTTAGAGAAAAAAAAATAAGGAAAAAATCATACTTCCATGAACACTTCCCTCGTCTCCTTTTCAGAAGCATTGGTGCACACAAAGACACAAATACCTTTGCAAACCTATGTTCCATAGATCTCACTGGAAGCCACCTTCTTATCTCATTTATAGAATATGATATACTCCAGTTTGACATACTATGCCTATTTTAGCTATTGACTAGGTTACACAGCGTACAGAAGAAGCAACATTTAAAAGTACTTTCATTGGGAGCTTCAGGTAACAACACCTGACAAACCTCTTTTGATACTACGTACTAATTGAGTTGAAAAGCAGCACATTATTCACGAACAAAGAAGTAGCAGATCTCCACTCAAAGAAAGGGATTGAGGGGGTAGGAGAACAGGGTGAACAGGAGGGAGAAAATACAAAAAGACACCTGTTCTCATTAATTCAATGACTAGTGTCAGCACAGTCCTATTACAAGGAAGAAAAAAAACCATAATGAACATGCCTCAAACTAAATTCACCACGGAAAAAAAAAAAAAAAAAAAAAAAAGAGAGGAAATAATGCCATTCTGGTTGATGTAGCACAAGGTTTGGAAAGTTGGTGCACTCACAAATGAGAACTGATATACTGCACTGAGCATGAAAGCTAAGATGTGTAATTGGAAATGCTCACATTGCCAAGTTCATGCTTTGTATGGAATCTATTTTCAGCAGTTGCTAAAGATCAAATGCTTTTAAATACGAGGTCATACACTGAGCTTGTCTTGTAACAGAAAATTAAACAGCTATTTTCTTTGTCTGCTCACCATGCACATAAGTTAGAAATCCTCATTGGCCATGCAGGAAACTTCCAAAACTACATATTGTAAAGCTGTACTAGCTAATGGATAGCACATTGGATGGAAATCCATAGCCATTTCATTAATGGATTACTCCCTACAAGAGCTTGCAAACACTGATTTTTTTCTTCAGACTTTTAGGCATATGACTCACAAAAGGAGAATATAAATATTTCCAAGACATAGCATGAAGCTAGGGAAGACAGCAAAATGTTAGAATAATAAATCTCTTAATCATATACAGGATAATTTTACAAGTACCCTTTTGAAAAGCGGGAAAAGAAAAAAAAAAAAAAAAGATAGCTTATCCATAGGCTGTCAATAAAAAAACATCAATTCTGTGTAAATGCAGACAGAAACTATTGTCCTGTAAATCCAAATTTGACTTTGAGCTTCTGCCTGAGTTTCTGCTTCAGCTAAGAAGGAAGGAACAAATTACAAAATACAAAGAACTCAGTACTCAAGTATCCACATGAGATTTCGGAAGGCTCAGCTAAAAGCACTACATCAAAATTTTCATGGTCTCCACTTGGCGCCCTCAAAGGCTTCCCATCATCTGTCAAAATGGAGCCACTGCATGTCACACAAAAAACACAGTGTATGGTTTTTAATATGACAAAGATGTATTGCTTAACCCAAATAGAAAGATGGTAGTTTATTTTGTTTTCATGTTATTTAAGGCTAGATGAGGAAAGGATAATATTTTCAGCTGGACTTCAAAAGCATGCCAGCAAAATATGGTAGGAACTGCTTTTTGCCAGATTAGCATCAATGAGTGTTTATATGTAATCTGTCATTTACTTGTACAAACCCATATTTAGCATGCAAATAGATACTTGTCACTGGGCTCTATTTCTATAGTTGGTCAAACCAAAACCCTGATGTGCATTGTGCCAAACACTGGTGCCCAAAAATCTGCATTCAAATTCAAACCTATTGCTCAAACCTATTTCTAAATAAAAGTAGTGCAGTTTTCCAAGAAGGTCACTCCCAGTAAAAACTGCAGTCGTGCTGGGATCAAGTGGAATACTTATAATTTTTATTTATTTATTTATTATTTTCCTCTCTGGCTTCATGCATATTCTCTTCCTGGACTGATTTCTCGTAATTGAAAAGATTTCTTCTTTTTCTAGGAAGATTTAATCACTACTTCTAAGTGAACATCAGCAGAACTAAACATGGTTCAACAGGATGTGCCAAGTTCAACCAACAGGGAACAAGTATGGAATATGCTTCTTTAAACTTGGATTACAGGAAAGGCAAGAGGAATCTCTGTTTTCCTCTCCTATAAGTACAACTTTGTTAACTGTTATTCTGTTTTGATATTCTACTTTCTTTGTCAGTATTGTTTATTACTTTTAAACATCACTTAAATGTGTGGCATATACTAGAATGTTACACTGAGCATGCACACAAGTTTCAGGGAGAATTTAATAGCACAGAGCCTGGAAGATTTGATTCCTTGGAGTTCTCAGCAATTCATTTTACCAGACTCTGGAGGTTTAATAGCTATGTAAGCCTAAGCTAGGCATCATCACTACCTCTAAAGTCAGTGAAGAAGGCATGAAAAAGAGCATCTTTCAATAAACATAAAAATAGTTGGGATCTATGCACATTATTCTAAATTTAGTATAGTGATTGTTTTCTTTAACAAGGTAACTATTAGATGTCTGAAGTCAGGTTGGATTAAACTAGTCAACGAAACCATCTAATGTTAAAAACGGAGTTTGGACAGTTCAGGGTTAGGTGCTCTGTATCTGGAGAGTTTTAAACACATCACACAAAGTAGCTGTGATTTTGAACTGCAGCTTTCAAATGACTGTATTTGGCACAAGGAAGCTGCATTCTTCACCTGACATCTTCCTCAAGCATTTGTTTCCTACTAATTGAATAACATTAATACATGAAATAAGCTACTGAAATGTAAAAATTACCTTGGAGGTGCTATCACCTGTTGGGCATCCCCTGATGTAAGTGTTAGCCCTGGAACCTTTGCAGCTGAAAGCTGAGCACTTAAATGGAATCACAGATGGAGTGTGAGCAAGGCAGGAAGATGGAGGAGATATTCAGGGTCCCCACTTTGTCCCAAGGGCAAAACATGTATATGAGCTATAGGCACGCCAATGCTAATGAATTTAATATACTGCTTGCCTGCCTGTGGGAAGCAGCCAGTGCCAGTAACAAGAGCTTGGGGAATCCTCATTGTGGGGAAATAAGACAGCAGGGGAGCAAGAACAAATAGAAAAGGATGTTGGTTCTGGGTTACAGAAAGATGCTAAACAATCAGGGTCTAACACACTCATTAAAATACCTTATCTCTGTGGCTGTTCAGGGCTGTGGTCTTTTGTCACTGGAGAGGACTCAGCCCTCCAGCAGAGGTGGGACTGCTTGCGATGTGCAGGGACGTTGCAGCCACCCCTGTCCAGAGTGCCTGGCTCTGCCCACCAGCTCCCTTGCAGGGGGAGCTGCAGGCTCCTTTACCCTCATCTGCTACCCCGGCATGTCTGCCCTCCTTCAGTTTGGTCAGATGACTGCAAGCTTAGGAAAGACACATTTTCTGAAGCTGCTTTTAATGTAACTTTTCATAACGCCAGAGAATGCCAGGGATCCTGTTTAACACTGTGCTGCTAAAAGGCTTTTTTAATTTTTGGCTATTATCTTAAAGGGTTCAATTCTGCAGTGCTATGTAAAATAGAATTACAGCTATCTGGATGTACAGCTGTCTTTATCTGCCTTCAGTACCACTTATAAGCAACTTACTGCCTTATTACCAAAACTGAAGCCAGAGATTTATTTGCACAGGGACAGAATGATCATGCCCAATGTCAGGTGAAGGACATTTGCTTTCATTATGTTTCCCTTGTCTCTTGTATTATTCACATATTTCCTCTTCTTTAATGTCTCTCTTCTTGATTATTAATGTATGAAGAATGCTGGCTGCACAGTTCAGAACATGACAACACCTGAGAAACCCCAAAGAAGCAAAGCATTGCTATGTGTTATTTATAGGATTTCAGGTTTCTCTGTATTTCCCAGAATTTCTGGAATTTTATAATTAAGGAGAGAAAGACTACTAACTCAGATTCAGATGGTGAAGGAAGTTCCATAGCTCTACATTTGACCTATTTATGCCAGAATGTCTCTTTAATCACTAAAACATTCATGTTGTAGGGGGTCAGAGGCTTCATGTATTAATGCACAAAGTCATGGGAGAGAGCTGAATAATTTATTAATTGCTTTTGTGCATCACACCTAAGGCCTTTTTGGGAGAGAGGTAAACTATTTGATGAATTAAAACAAGTCTATCTGAGTCATTTAAACTTGGTTTAAGAATGAAAAGGCAAAAAGACAAGTGATTCCTTCTGTGATTTTAATGCTTAAGAATTTGAACTGGTGCTTTGAATTCACCAATAGCACAGACTCCCTGTTTTAGCTGTGTCCAACATTAGCATCATACTTCATGACTGCAGTGAAATAGCACCATGAAATAGTCTACAGAGGACTAATACTCAGGAGAACAGGATTGTCTTCACCACTTGAGCAACATATGTGAACATAAGTAACTCACACACTCACACTCTGGATCTCTCTTTTTTTTTTTTTTTTTTTTTAATTTAAAACATTTTCTTGTGCAAATATATAGAGGGGAAAGAAATTACTTGTCTTACTATTGGAAAGTGTTTTGAAATCTTTAAGTGAATAATACTTCACGGGCAGCATTTAACCTCAGTTTGGACAGCCAGACAAGATGCTCCACGTCTCAGAAGACTTTTGAGGGTGTTTCAGGTGAACAAATCCTCATTGCTCTCAGTCCTTGTGTGAAAAAAATGACCCTTGGAGTACTGAGCACTTCATTTGGAAGGGTTTTTCCACAGGCTTTTCCCCACTCTCTGGACCTGGTTGGCCTCCCCAGCCATTATGGGAGAGAACTGCTCCTCACTAGCAGCTGGAAAAGACCAGAACAGCTGGGAGACTGCAGTTACAGCTCAGTGTCTGACTATATCCTTGCGTTTAGTGACTGCAAAAGAGATTGTCTTAGAGGATACCTGCAACTTTTAGCAATTGTGTTTGCTAAGGAAATGCATTCACTTTATACTCTTTCATAGCCCTCTAAAGCTACTTTTATGAAAATGTCATTTTTATTTTAGATACTGCCATCAAAAATAGACAGAAGAATGTAAAATGTATATACAGGGCTGTGATTGCTGAACAGATTGTTTAAGTTAGAGAAACTCTATATTTTATAGTTGTACAAATAACTCAGAGTTGTTTGGATTATGAAACTAAAGATAACATGGAAGCTGTAAAAAGACATTATGAAAGAAAGAGTGATTAAAAAATACCTCTCAGTACTCTTCCGTATGCCTTAGAACTTGCCACCAGAAGTGCAAAATTGTGTCAGGTTTAATTTCTAGAGAGATTTTGAAATCATTCTGTTTGCTCATCTTCTTATTTTTTCTTATAATGCTTTACAATTCATTTTTGCAGAAGAGTTTATTTGTTAAAAATACTATAAAAGCTTTTACTCCTGGTCAGAAATTGTTTGCCAATAACTCACAATATTTACTTATTTTTCTATTATCCTGAATTTAGGGAGGCTTTGTGTAAAGTATTTAATTCTATAAAGTAATTGCAAACTATTTGCACAATACTTACAGAATCTTGCTATTGAGCTGTGTGGTTGCTTGCTTTAGCCCTGTGGTCTTGTTTCTTTCCTAATCTGGATGACTCTACCTCAGAAAAATGCAAAAGGCCCTTAAGGATGAGCTCCAGCATGAAGACTGGAGTTATCTTATGAATGGTGTCAAAAGTGACAGCAAGCTCCAAAATCAACCTGGAAAGTTGCCACTTCACCGGATAAAGAACCAGTCCAGCAACTGGTATGTGTCGTGACATATTTAACAGACTGGGGCCCTCTAGGAGGCTCTTGATATGGGCTTTTGGAAGTTATATTCCTCTCTGACATCTTACGTTAATATGATAATTTTCATCCTGTTATTACACATACAGCCAGGCCACACTGTTCATCATTCCATGCTGTCTGATCAGCTGGACACCAAACAGAAGAGGAAAGAGGTACCTGACCACTGGAAGACAAAAGGGGCACTGAAATGCAGTCAGAAGCTTTAAAATTCTTTTTTTTGTGTGTGTGTGTTCTGGTTTCCTTGTTCATTTTAGTAGCCACTTTGAATTCATCTTAGGATGACTGCAATTGTTCGTAATTTTCTACTTAAGGTCCCAGAAGTGGCTTGTAGCTGTAATTAGTACTTACTTCAGTCAGAAATATGGAGACCAATGCATTTCTTTTATTGCATTTTCTTTTTTCCTAATGTCATGTACTCATTGCACGATCAACTAATCTCTCTCTTCCATTGCCAGCCTATAGCAGGAGTCTGTGTTATATCAGACACAACTTTGCATTCATACAATTTAATTTATTCGGCCTGTCTTCATGACAACATTCATTTCCTGCTTCTCAAACCTGAGCTCTTCTTGTTCTGTATCATTCATCAACCTATTCTACTTAGTATGTCAAAATGATTAATGAAAACATTAAGTAAGATCAGTCCCAAGACTAAGCCTTGAGAGGCACATCTGGCAGCTACTTATTGGTACTTCTGTTTGCAGCAGGACCCTTTGCCATCTCACTTTGAGCCAGCTCACTATCTATTTCAGAATTTGTGTGCTATCTCTACATTCTTCATCTTAACTAATTGTTTTATATGTGACATAATGTCAAATGCATTTTGAAAACCAGATAAATGAGTTCTACTGCAATTCTTTTTTTTTTTTTTTTTTTTTTTTTTTTTTTTCTTTTTAAAGCAAACCTATTACCTTGTCAAGGAAAGATATAATGTTATTTCAGCATGATCTATCTTTAGTAAGCCTATTTTTTCACTTTATGCTGTCTTCAGTGGGAGCGGCAAATTGAAAGTGAAAAATGTAAACCTTGCTCCTTTGGAAAATAATATATCTTTATTACTGATATATTTATCATTAGAAACTGGATTTATTATATTCTTTATTTTCAGGTTTCATACCTGAAGAATTTCAACACAATGATCCAGCTGATAAAAGTCTTTGACACTTTCTGCTGTTCTTGACTTCTTATCCCAGGAAAATGAATGAAGAAAACATGTGGTGAGATGGGATGCAATGTTGGATGGTTTTAGTGCTCACAGAGCTTCCAAATGCTGATTTGTAATGTCAGAAACAGTTAAAGATTAATGACAAATGTATTTCCAATAAGTTCGTATTTGCATTTCCATAATGTGTTACACGAGGAAGGTAAGGATATAAGAGACGAGCAACATAGTTTTGCCCTTCAGAATGTTTCCATTATGCCAGCTGGACATGCAAGGTAATTTCCCCCCTTGCACAGTCTCTTACACATCCAGAGCTTTTCTCCTTGGTGAAGGCAGCACAAGAAACTGCTTCAGGACCCTCAGGCAGTCAGCAGGGCCTGGGCTGTATCCTTCCAGCCCGGGATCGCTCGTGCCTTGATGGAGAGCAGGAGGCAGCAGCTGCTGTCACCCAGCCTTGCACCACCACCATTCACAAGTCAAGTTCACAAATAGAAAGAGAAGGGAGCAAAGAGATAATCCATCATGTGCCAGCTGAAATGAGCTACATTTCAGATGGAGCCTTACAGGAGGATTTCTCTTTTTCTGCCACTAAATGAGAGATTAATGTGGTGAGCATGCTGACTGCCTATGTATGCCTGTGCAAGACTGAATAAATGTTTTGCTGTTGTTCAGCCACAATGAGAATATTATAACCAATCGACATTTTTGGAACAGAAATTAATTGTACACTTTATTGAGATGACACTGATAAGGTAAGTGACTGCTTCAGGCACTCAACTACTCATCTCTATTTATAGCTAGATAACTGAGGACAGAGAAAAAGGAAGTGGGCGGGAGAGAAAGTAAATCCCCAAAGAATAGCTATTAATTGCTTCGCAGTGACTCACCATATTCTTTATCAGAAGACAACTTTCAGCAGTTCTATTTTTCAGGTTTCTCCTCACCAAATGACACCTCCGAGGCAGCCAGCCTCGGGGTCTGCCCTGCTGGCCCTTCCTGAGGCCAACCTCAGGCCAAGGCAACTGTGGCCTGGCACTGGCCAGGTGGCCCATGGCGCTTGGCACAGATCTGGCTCTGACCTATTTTAGGTGTTTACATCAAGTGAGTGAGTCACACCCAGTATCTTTTGTTTCTGTAATTCCCCATCATAAAGTGACTATCGCACATGATCAAAGGCAGTTTTTCTGTCAGCCCTTCCAACATGAGAGGTGTGCCATAATGACTGACGAGATAGAAGAAGTCACGAGTGCAAGAGAGCTAAAAGTGGCTTTGTACAGACAGGTGTTGCAGTGAACCTAAGACAGCTCAGGTTGACAAATTCAGTTCAGCTCACTCCAGAATCTGTAAACACAGATATTGGCCCAAACTTCATCTGACTTTTACTGGCAGTGAAGTCTTGGAAAGGCATCAGTGTGTTACTGGAAACCTCCTGGGAGCATTTCAGTGCTTCTGGTTCAAACTCTAACCAGGAAGTATAGAAAGAATAACAACAAAAAACTTTAAAACAAAAAGTTTTAAAGCATCTGAGGCACCAGCTCTGATGCTGCAGTACTGAAATGATCTGAGCATGACCCTGGAGGGAGCAAGCAGGCTTGACTTACCTGGGCACACATACATGTGCAAGGGGAGAAAGACAGCATGAATGCTGTGAATGAGGTTGTATTGCTGTCCCACTTGCAAATGCAGTAGTTTTTTAACACTGTGGCAGAGGATAAATGAACTGATAGAAGAGCACCAGAGTTTTCTCCCCTTGCTTTTGGTCTGTTGGGGCTCAAAGTTGGATATCCTCATTATATGCCATGATCCACCCCAGGCTAGCTGGTAACTCAAGCTGGTACAGGTAGTACCAAAGGGCAGGAGGCCAGGACCAGGACTGCTGCTGTGACCTGGCTGCTTCACACAAAGCTGCAGCCATTGCAGTGGCAGGGGAGAGCTGGAGGAGGATACCAATGGGCTGCTTTTGAAGGACATTTTGTGGGTTGCTTCGCTCAGGGCAGCACATCTCAAGGTTTACAGAGTAATTGTCGGGTAGAAAGGACTGTGCTGCTGAACACAAGTCAGTGTGGCTGGAAGAAAAAAAAATCTTTCTGGCAATCAGCACAGAGGTCACCCCTAGTGATGGATAAAAAATATATCTAATAATAACAATAATGAAACACTAGGTCTGCAGGGAGCACACAAACACCCCAGCACCAGGGATGACACACACACAGCATGCTTTGGGGGATGGAGGGGATGGAGAGATGACTGGAGTATTTCTTGAATTCTCTTCTCACCCTGTGGGTGTATGATTTTAACAAAACTAGTCTTCATTACTTTTCCTACATTCACATAAACATTATCTGCACAAGAATGTAAACAACTGTAAAAAAGTGGAATCTTGGAAGCAGGACAGCTCCTGAAGAGTGCCTGCTTTCTGAAAACATGCACTTGCACACAGTCCTGCAGCTTGGTGCTTCTGGCCTGGCCACTCTGCCAGTAAATTACTGTCTAGCATGCAGGGGAATGAGGGCCTCCAGTGCACCAGCATGGATGTTCCTGGCATCCAGGCTCTGATGAGAGCTCAGGTACCACCATAGCTCCCAGTACCCAGTGCCTACAAGTTTTTACATGAACTTATCATGTCTACATGATTCATCTTTTTTTTTTTTTTTTTTTCAGGCAGAGGAGTCTGCTTTCTGCTGTTTTCCAGGAAGCTGCATTAGCCTCTCTGAACCTGTCTCTGCTTTCCCCAAGCTTTGCTGAGATCCAGGTTGGTTAGTTCCAGCACAGAGCACTGCTCTTGGTTAGTTAACTGTGTCTGCCTGCTTTTTAGCCAGGATTCTTTCTGCGCTGGGCTAAGCAAGGATTCTCCAGAGGTGCCTTTTTCCATTCTTTTTTTCTCTTGTCCTCAGAAGTAACAGGATGTTGACATGGGTCCTACCTGTCAGGGTGAAGGAGCATGGGCTGTGGGAAGTGAGGACAGTGAGAAGTGGTGGTTGTTATTTTTCTGGTTTCTGTGGAAGAACAGGTGAAGTATTTCACTGCCTCTGTTTGGAGTTGTCATATTGAAAGTCTCCTTTCAGAACTTGGACAAAGTGAGGGTAGGTAGTTATTTTTCATCTTTTTTTTTCTTTTTCTTTTTTTTTTTTTCTTTCTGTTAAATCCTTGGTATTTCTACAGTATCCAAGCAGTGAATAGGTGGTTACTGTTGACCTGACTATCTAAGTGTGTCCTGTTGTTTTCAGGTCACAGAAGAGAAATTCACTGGGCTTTCAGAAAGCATTAGAGATGAAGAATATTTTAAGAACCCTATGGAACATGATGGGGGCAATTACAACAGAAAACACTTTAGTGATGTGGGTAACTAAAAATCAAGTAAGACAGTGATTTAGAAGATCAGATGATATTATTAACCATGGTAGTCATCTTCAGATATCACATCTGACATATAGAGCATGACCATCTATACCAGAGCAAAGAGCAAACTGGTTATGTCTTCTGATGCTAGAAATTTAATACAATGTTTCCTGTACCTTAAATTGTATTTTCAATCTGCTGTGCAAATGTACAATGCCTTCCACAAAATTAATTGTGTTTTTCCATTATTGTTGGGAAAGGCAAATGTTCATATTGTCCTATTCCTCTTGCTTTGTTGGCAATTCCCTACCTATATATTTTTCACTCACATGCAGGCTTATGCTGGGAAATGTTCCCCAGAAAGAGTTCACTGCTGAACCTCTGTGAGTTGTGCCTAGTAAAATGCTGAGATATGACCTTCACAAGACAGCACTGTGATGAAATAGCACCGAATATATTCTCTCAGCCCTCTTTGATGATGGTAGTAAATGTTCCTCTTGATATGTTCTGAAACCTGCAACTCTAGGCTAGGTCTTGATTGCACAAGGAGGCAACTGAATGAGGATTTCACCAAGTTTTCACAGTACTCTGTAACTGTTTCTTGTTAAGGGATGCTAGGGCTGTCATGGAAAAAATCAAGGGCACTGTAGAAAGAGACTGACTAGGAATCAGAACAGGATTAAAAACAGAAAAACAAAAAAAAAAAAAAAAAGAGAGAGAGAGCAGTGAGGTGAATCTTCTTTCAGGAACAGAGAACTAAATTATTGCAGTATACAGTAAAATATATGTAGTAAAAGTGTTTGATATGATCCTGTTGCAGGAGGAGAAACTACACAAACTGATAGTGGATCCATTGCCTTTGACAGCAAATATGGGTTGGTGGACACAAACCTGTATTCAGTTCCTCATACTGGGTAGGTAGCTTACAATATGCCATGACATATCTCAGCAGTTGCTTTAGCAAATGTTTTGCATACATCTTCATTCCTTTATGTGGCACCTTGAACCCTCCTCTTCTCTCTGAGATGGAGTTCACATTGACGTCTGCTTGGCTCCAGTCACAAGCTACAGCACAGCCCTGTGAATGCAGCCTGGCAGAGCTGATTTCTGGATCCACCAGTCAAAGAGGATGTGATGTTTAAATGACAATTCATGGCTGAGTGATCCAGGAATCAACATCATAATGTTTCACATGTGAGGCTCAACATTTACTAAAAAAAAAAATGAGAGCAGGTGTGGGGTCACAAGTAAAGAGGCTGGTCCCTATTGATGGGATGCAAAGGGGAGCAGGAAGTCCCACACATGACAACAAAGTCCACCTAGTTTGTCCACCAGGTCTTGTCCTGTATCCCATTGCAGTGTGGCCTCCAACTCATTCATATGAAGGGAGTGTGATAGTGTAGAAGAGGCACTGCGCAGTGCTGCTGCTCCCGGGGGTGGTGGGGAGTGCCCAGAGGGGGCTGAGGCTATTTTAACCTCTACCAAGCTACTTCAGGAGTGTGAGATGTGTGACTTGGTGCTGGTCCATGAAACCCTGACATTGTAAACAATCAAAAAATTTGGGAGAGAGGAAAATGAAATCTAATATTAACCACAATCAGCACTCAAAAAAATTCCTGTTGAGTATTATATGTGTACTAATGGTACTAATTATATGTGTACCATGGTACTAATCAATATTAAGATCTATTTTTCACTTTTTGAAGAGAGTTATTTTTACTAACACAGGGGTAAACAGTAATAGATATCTGCTTTTTTCATCTTAAAAGCAGTTAATGTAAAATCAGACTTCATTATCTATCAGAAATATACCTTTAAGTCTGTAGAATGTATAAATTAGTAGTATTACATTGCATTTTTCTTTTTCTTTTCTTTTTTTTTTGTTAATTTGGTTGACAGTCTATTGTGCAAGAATGCAGTGCAGTGATTAGTTTTGACTATAAATTGTTTCCCTCATCAGCATATATAATAAACACCTAAATATCCTATAGGTATTTAAATTTGTTTTAATCTGAATATGCTTTTCTTAGTATTACATACCTACTCACAGATGAAATCTAGGAGAAAGGAAAAAAAAAACTTACTCTAAAAGGTATTTGCTGGAAGGTTTTATAGCCTGTTTGGTAGCAGGTGAACAGCCATCAATATCAGCTGGAACAAAGTCAGAAGACCTGTAGCTCAGCAGCTGGCTGAGAGAAAGGGCAAGTCCTCATGGCTCAGAGTTTCCACTCCATGTCAAGCTCCTCATAATAAAATCCTTAGAATCCACCTGCTAAAGCCTTTGGTCTAAGAAACAGGCTTATAAAGCCTCTGACTTTGAGGTCTGCTTTCTGGGACTCAATCATATTATTTCATCCTCTGAAGGAAAGCTAACATTAGTGGGGCTTGGTGGTGGCTGTATTAAAGGACAGAGTGTGACCCGCTGGCTTAAAAAAAAAAAAAAAAAGAGGGAGGACTCTTCAAGTCCATAGCACCACTTGACACACTGAAGGGAATAAAATCATTGCCTTATGAAGTGAAATAAAAATTAGAACATTTTCACTGCAAGACCTATAAATCCATGTCCATGAACACATGCCTTATATTGAGGACTTACTTTGCAATAGTCTAGCAGTCCATTACTCTGTACTTGGTAGCTTGGACAGGTGAGATGTGCCCTCACTCTCTCAAACTTCTTGTTACAGATGACAGATCTTATTTGCAGCTGCTTAAACTTCTACTTTTTAACCACCTGTAAGCATTGAAAAAAATCATGCTTGGTGTCTGATTCTGGCTGATTTTCTAGGAGAAACTTCCAGCAAAAGAAATTCTCCTGGCTCCAAGAATGAGGTTGGGGGTGAAAAGAACACATTGTATTGCCCATGTGGGCCCAGGAGGGACTAGTTCAGGTAGGGACTGGGAGGCTCAGCAATGCAAACTGCTCCAACTGCCAGCTCTGCAACTTTAAAGCCCCAGCATGAGAGAGCATACTGGATAAAGAAGTCCTTCCCACGACTCCAGCTGCTGGCTGTATCACTTCTGGCTAATGAGAGGCAGAAGCAGAAGAGGAAGAAGACAAGTGGCAGGAGATGGCAGCAAAGGTGCCATAGATAAGCAGGGGGGAAGGATGAAAGGGGAGCACTAGTTTGTAAGACACTTTCCCCAGCATAGGGCCTGAGACCTGAGCCTCAGTCTGCTATCAGCAAATACCTGTGAAACCACTGATAAAACCAGCATGGCAGTCATTTCAGGAGATGGCTCAAACACTGCGCTATTGCCATCGGTTGCTTCAAATCACTTACTATCAGAGACCTGGAGCTCTCGTCCTTTCTGAGATGGTCAGGAGAGACTGTTCTCATGCAAATGGACATGTTCAGCTTTGCGTTGTTTAAAAAGGGAGCCCTAAGAAATTAAAATACTATTAAAAGTACCCTAAGATTGCATAGTCAGGCACTGAAAAGACAGGAAATACCAGACTTGGGTTGTGAGGTGCACCTGCCTTTGTTCTCCTTGTACCCATTTAGTAGGATATGACTCCAACAGAAATGACTACATACTCATTTTTTCTGTGGGAACCCTGACTCATTCAGAGCAGAGGATGGACATTACTCAGAGTATGAAAGCTGGTGAATGGATGTGTGGCTGTGTGGGACTGCTTCACCCAGATGTGGGAAATGTGTCCTGGGTTACACATGGGGCTTCAGGATGGTTTCAGTCTATGGTTCTCATTTTCCACGTCAGGCCTGGCATGAATCACAAATGCTTTCTATTGCAAAAGAAGTTACAGAAAGCTGCTTTCTTCACATATGAATTTTATGATAATGTTAACTGTTGTATAAGCTGGTTCCCATGTTTTTGTAGGGAGAGGTGAGGTTTTGGTGAGATCAATAGAGAGAGGTGGCAAAATATCATGAGATATTCAGGAATACAGATGCTTCAGGAATACAGATGCTTGCAGCCTGAAACAGAAGTAGTAGAAAGTAAGTAGAGCTGTGATCTAAAGGGGAGAAAACAAGGAAGAATTACATTGTTAAAGACTGTCATGGGGAATACTGTCAGAGGCCAGGGTAAAGTCAAACGGAGCATACTCTGGCATTGTTTTTTTTTTTCATGCCGAATGCTTGACCTTGTAGGCACATAATTTAGAGATCAGCACGTTAAAGTTAGGTATAAGAAAATACCAGAGTCAGATACAGAACAATCTACTTTCTATTCAATCACTTTTTTTTTTTTTTTTTTTAATTCAGCTCAGGTTATAATGGCTGAAATACATTGAAACATTGATGAACTCCATATGGCTTGCTCTATGTACAGAAAACAGCTTCAGCTGAAACTGTTTTCTACCCAAGAAGCAAAGAGCAGCTGGGAACTGCAGAGTGCTCTCATGTCCCATTTGAAAGATAGCTCTTTCTGATCAAGATCAAAAAGTTTTGGTAAGGGAATTTAAAAATGTATAGTTATTAATCCTACTGTTTGTTAAAATAAAACAGACTTTCAAATCTTATTCTTCTAGCATTTTTCTGAAGCTTATTAATTTTATTTATTTATTTATTGTATTTATTTATTGCAGAGGAAGATAAAGAATCAGGAGGAAATGCCAGTGAAGAGGCAAAATGAAGGAAGGTAAACATTTTGCCTGTAAATGTTCCTAAAGTTTAGACCCTCACAAAAACTGTAACTTACCAAATCAGTCTTAATTGCACAGTTTATAACAGAGAGCACTTAAATGGTTTCCCAAAAGCATGAATGTAACACCCAAAGTATTGAAGAGTCTTCTAGACCCCGTTCCTAGCTCTCAATCCTGGATCTCGGAAACCAGAGCATGAAAAGAAAGCAAATGCAGGAACACTAAGCTTAAACAAACAAACAAACAAATTACAAACCATGTGCTACTTTCTTACTCTACATACCTTGCTTCTGTCATACAAATACAGGTAGTATCTTGCTAATATGTGTGTGCTTGCATTCAAATAAAAGAACAGGTCGCGGAAAAAGGCCCTAGATATAGGAGGCGCTCTGATTGCTAGTGTTATTTCTACAATTGTAGTAGCATTCATTTTAGCATTAAAGTTTTCTAGGTGTAAAATAATTTCATCTGCTCTCTCGAGCCTGACAAAGAAAAAAAAAAAGACAAAATCAGAAAGCTACCAATCACTTTTTCCTAACACTTTCACTCAGAAAACATTAGCAAGGTGTGTTATTTCATTTTTAATTGGGATTCTTCTAAAAACAAAAAACAACAAAAACAAACAAAGAAAAAACCCACAAACCCACACTTAATATGCTTATCCCGAAAACATATTAATTTGTATGACTTGGATTCTTTCTGCAGCTGATATTCTCTTTAATCAGAAATACTGCACAGAATCAAAGAAAAAATGCTGATTTATATTTTATTGCTCATGTTTTATCTTTCTCACTTGCATAAAAGACCTATTTTCTACACTTTTAACAGATCTTAATTTGAATATGTTAACACATATTCGTATGCCTATTCTACATACAAATATTTTGTATAAGTATAGAACAATGCCTACACATATATGCATAGACATAAATATGTAGATATACAACTTTCAATTATTTTTTAAAATACATCAAAGAAAATCACTATTGTTATCCACCAGCTGTGACCAGAACTGTCTCTTTAACATGCTGCATTTAATGAGACATTATGTTAGTGTTTCTTGCTTTTTGTGTTTCTCAGGGAAGAAAAAAAAAAAAAAGTTTAAATCGGTAAGGGAATTATGTAAATAATATACCAACCCTGATGAAACAGCAATTATATACCTCAGCAGCTGCGTACATCCATTTATGATAGATGATTAACTAGCAAATTGTTGGCATATTTGTTTTATGGAGCATTTGGCAATTTAACTATTAGCTATGAAGGTTTAGCCAAAAGTCATTAAAATGCTGAGACTAGTATAGATCACAGCTGGTGCTGTTTTAGCGAACTTATAAAAACATCAATATGTAAGCACTACCTTAAAGTGAAGGACTCCATCCACAATGGGGAGTTCAAGTGGTGTGACCAGATACTATGCTGGGCACCTCATCCAACCATTCCATGGTTTGTAGACATGCAGAAGACCTGAGTTTTGGGTTCTTGTTCTCTTTGAGGGCGATTTGAACCCTAACACCTATGTCACAAAAGCTATCTTATCCATTTGTCCTGCTGATATTCTGCTAGGAGGAATACCTCTGCATTAGACCAGAATACAGGCACAAGTTTAGAAAGCCCATAGAGCTTCACAGGTCTTGGCTTTTACAGGCTTCGATTCCAGTTCCACTTTGATGGATATCTAATATAAATCTCTTGCAATGTGGGTTTAAATCTGTTCAGAAAGGAACCTGCATCTTGGATCCCCACAGTCTGGGTAAGTGCAATGACAAGGAAAGAAGAGCAGACAGATAACCCCTTCCAGTAATGACTGGAGTGGCTGAAGACATTGTCGTCTTACCGGTAGAATTTAATTGTGAATTGTTCCTTTCTGTTTTCAATGCCAAACAAAGAGAGATTCAAGCTGTAGAAGCAGACTTTGTACTAAAGATGGAGATTTATATGTATTTTCTTATACTGCATGCTGTTGCAAGCAGCTGAAAAACGTTATCTATCAGCTGTAGATACCTGAAAAGATTGTGGGTTGCTTTGAAGGTAGATAAGTTTAGGTTCTGGAAAAGAACTGTTAACTGAAGTGAGCATTGCTACCCATCTGGGGGTTTAAGACTTGTCTGAAGGCTTTTTTTTTTTTTCTTTTTTTTTTTTTTTTTCTTCTTCAGGGGAACAATGAAGATTCCAGTTCTTCTATTACTGTACTTCATGTTTTACATAAAAACAGGTATTGTGCATTTTTTAAGTTAACCACATGTCCCCGTGCTTTGATGTAGGAGGTGCTGATGCTTTGTCATCCACTCTGTTGGCTTCCATCTTCTCTCATCCCTGACTCTTCACTGGCCCACTTTCCCCGAGTCACTTTCTCCAAGCACTATGATGCAAATGCAACACTTGTTGCCAGACACAGACCCACAGCATGCAGGAGCAGAAATAAGGACAGGAGGCTTTCCCCCTGTCAGTCCCCTGCATGTCTGCCCTTTATCTGGACCTAGTCAAACCCAGAGCAAATGTTGATCTGTTGGTGCTGCTACACAGGGATCATGTAGCTCTAGCTGTTAATTACAGGCAGAAGACTCACTAGTTAGTGGAGAAAGGCGGGCATCAGAGTAACTTCACGTGTAGCTGCAGCTGCACTGCTGTGCATATATAGGTATACATTACAGCTACACCCTGCCTGCTTCTCCTATGCTGTCATTGTGCCTACTCTCCCCTGCCCTCTGCCTACCCTGGTCTCATCCCTCGAGAAAGAAGCCATGTGAGCTCCTTTTTTAACATTTTTAACTTATTCTTTTTGGAGGTCTGAGACAAAACAGAAATGAGCTTATGATGCTGAAGCCACACTGGTTCACCAAATTAGCCCGCTTCAGCTTAATTTTGCTGTAAAAGTAAGCAGAGGAGATTAAACAGCAAATTGCACCTCGCCAAAAGTCCACTGTCCTTTTTTATTTATTTATTTTTTCTTTTATATTTTATTTTAAGAAAAATAATTATATTTTTCTTGTGTTCTTCTTCACTTATTTCATCATCAGCCTTTCCAACATCAGAGTTAACCTAGAAGATTAGTGAGGAATTAGATAAGTATGTTGTTTTCTCTGTTTGTGAAACACACTTTCCAGGAACAGTATTCCCTTCTGTTTCTCTTCTCTCAAATTTCCTTTTAGCCTGTTGCTATGCTTGTGCTGTGTGTATGCACTCAGTTTACACCATAAGCTGCTTACAGCAAGGAGGCATTACTTGTACTCTTCTATGCAATTTTGTCACTATGGACGTAGCAACCCACTCAAATGATCTTCATTATACAAGCTATGAGGGGAGATGAGTAATGCATCACATCAATCATAACTCCCTAGTGAGGTGAGGGCTATGCTTTGGAGACAGGCTATAATCTGTTCAAGTGAACTTGATGATATGTGGCTATTGTTGAGAAATAGGGAAAGAAAAATGAAAAAGAAAAAAAAAAGGAAAAAGAAGAAAGAAAATAAAAAAGAAAAAAAAATGGGGGAAAAAAAGAAAAAGAAAACTTGCATAAATCACACAAGCTATGATGGGCTTTTTTTTTTTTTTTCTGAAGGTGGAAGAATAATTTTCCCCTTTAACCTGCTGTGTGGCTTTCTGTGAGATTCATCAGGTAAGACGTCTGTCTCGCATGGTGCAGGGGGGTTGGAAAGCACTGTGGGATACGCTGCCACAATAGATTCATCTAAAATGTCAGATGAACCAAGTCCAGGCTTTCCCACATTCTCATTTTTCCTTACTCAGTGCACAAGAGGATGGTGAGGAAGAAAGCAGGAGGAAAATCTGCTTGAAGAGTTGCCTTCCTAAATTAAGTGGGATAAAGAGGTGACCTGAATTTGTTTGCTTGTTTTTAAATAAAGAACTCATGAAATCTTAAAAAGAAGCTTTTGACTGTAAACAGTGACTTTGCCTATTTAATGCATCTTAAAAGACTTACTCTGCCTCCTTCCACCTTCAGATGACAGGGAGGCTTCCCAGGGAATACATGCAGGGATGTTGCGTTCCTCAGGCTCTGAGCTTTTGGTGGCTTAAATAGTTTCTAGCCCTTCTGGCTAGAAAGAAAACCCAAAATATAAAAGTGTTCTCATGCTTTCTCAACCGTTTTAATCTACTTGTGCGCTTATGGGGGCTAAATGAAGTGCTGATTAAAGACATTTTGCTCCTAGCCTCTGCTTTTGAGAGAGGAGTGTTCACATCTGAGTCACAACTCTCCTGCAGTCATACCCACCGGTTGCCCATCCCTGGCTCTCCCCTTGCCACCCCATGAGTAGGTGTGCTCTGAGCAAGAGGTGCTGCTGGTTCACCATCTCCTGCCTTTCTTTGCCTTATTGTCACAGTCCGGACATTTACCTCCACAATTATGGGAAAATGAGAACCTCCAAGTGGGAAACATTAGCACTACCTAGCTACTGTCTCCCTCTCCCTCTTCTCTCTCCATCTCCAACCCAGCATATTGTACTGCTTTTTCAGATGGTACAGTCACTGGCACCAAAGATAGCATGAACTGATTGTCTGAACTCGGAAGAGAGCCCTAAAACCTTGTTGTTTCAAAATGGCATATTTTGATGCTTTTTATTTGCCTTCTGGGTTTGAGTTTTTAGAGTCATGCCAGTGATTGCAATCATGAAGCCTGCATTTTTTTCCTAAAACGGGACCTCAGGCTGCCATTAATGGTTTCTTTCCACAGATGAGGCTTTAAGAAAAATATCAAACATTTTAAGACTCATAATAAAATCTTGAGAACTGTCAACATTTTATGTCATTGGCTCCCTTGCTCTCCTCATCTCTTCCTGCCTTGAAAAAACAGTTCATTCATGTCAGATAAGAGAGCCAGGATTCATGATATCCATCCAAAATTGGAGTGCAGAAACACATTTTGCAGCTCAGGCCAATCTCATCTCACAATCTTTAATAACAGTTCCATTTTAGAGCATTTGGAGAGTAGAAAATTAAGAGTAAACAGCAATATTTTCTCATGATAAAAAATGCAGCCAGGGCCCAAAATATACTTTTACTTTGGAGGGGCCTCCTTTAATGCACTCTAAAGCTTTGGAGGTGACTATATGGTAGAGTGAGCTGTAGTCCTACTGAGTGAGGTGCAAGATACCAAAGACATCATTTTAGTTTAAATTGGAAATATGGTTGAGGCCATTAGTTACTACAATAATAAAAATAAAAAATCATATTGCTTTTGACATTTTTTTAATGAAATGTCGTCTTTTCAATGAGATTTTTTGTAACCTGAAATTACAACAGAAAAAAATATGGTTTTGAGAGCAGCCATCTGAATTTTCCTTGACAGATCAAAATTCTGAAAACCAAAACCAATTTCACTACATTTTTGTGAGAAAATCTTTGAAGTGTGTGAGTGTATGTATACATGAGTGTATGTATGTGAGTGTATGTATGAATTGATCCTGTTTGCCATTTTATTCTGCAAATAAGAAAAATAAAGCATTCCTTTATTGCTGTGATGGGAATGCCACAGGTCTGCAACTGAAGCTGAGAGTCCCACCGTGGCAGTCACCAAAAGAGAAAAGTCTGCTCCTGCTCCAGGACACGTACAAACCCAGATGTCAATTACAGGAGAGAGAAATGAGTCAGGGTGATGAGGTCACATTAGAAAAACAGAGTTTAGCAGAAAAACAGGAGTCTCAGCCTGCCACAAGAGCTTTTTTCAGGGTGATGTAATTTCTATTAAATGGCTTGAAATTAAGTTATTATCCAGTACTGTGCATACCCCAAAATATTGACATGTATGATGTTACGTAGTTTTGCCAAAGAGAAGAAATATTCAAAAATAATTATGATATCTCAAAATACTGTGATTTGTTTTAATGGATACAAGTACTGTGGTTTCCAAGGTTTTCAACATTTGAAAGAACATTTGCAGACCTTTTTTGAAATAACTGTCCTTGAGTATAGAAGATAGTCCCCTCTTTTTTACAATTAACTGAATATAGCAAGTACATCACCATAAAACTTTGAAAGCATTGGGATCAACTTATTGTTTGACAAAGCTAAAGCAAGAATGGTAATCAATCCCTTGGCAATGGAAATTTTAAATTTAAAATAAGCTTTAACAAAGCCTTTGAACCTTCAAACACTTTATCCTTAAGAAATTAATGGGTCCCTGTAGAAGTCTTATTGCCTTTTCTGTTGCAGTTATATATACTTCAATTACATTAATCAACAATGCAACCAAAAAAAAAAAAAAAAAACCAAAAAAAAAAAAAAACAGATAAGAGACCAGGCTCCTGGAAAAAAAATCTCCCATGCTTCTTTGCTTCTTCTTCCCCTTTTCCCCCCTTTTTGGACTCGAGTTGTTTCTTGGAGTTCCTCAGAAAAATAAATAAATAAATAAATATGGATGTTCTCATTTTTAAACTCTGTTTATTTCAGCTTCAGTCTGCTGTCATAATTACACCTCTCTACACTCCGACCTATTCCCCTCTCCAGCAATTTGTGTTGACTGCCGCAACACCTATGGATGAAAGCAGCCCTACGTGAGAGGTTTCATTCTGCTGCACTTGGAACAGCACTGAAGAGTCCTTCAAATGTTTCTCTCTTTTAAAGGCAATTGCAACTTTATGGAACGTTTTCTTTTTCCTCTTAGGAACAATTACAGTTGTGGTCCCCAAGCTGCCATGCCAGCCTCTGCCTTTGGGCAAAAATGAATATATTTTTCATGTTTCACTACATCAAAAACTCCTAGAAGTGACCTTCCTTGTTACAGGTATAGCTTGTGGCTGCCTTTTTTGTGTCTACTCTTAAATCCCATCATAGTTATAGTTTCAGTCCAGCTCGGCTTCTCCCAAACATGAAAAAAGAGCCTGTGTGAACTGTTGACACTGTTTTCCCCTCTCAGTTCCTTTGCTCTCCTTAAAAACCTAAAGCCTAAAAATAAATGTCTTCAGCTTCAGCCCTCCATTTGGTGTCTCCTCACACAGCTTTGTAAGGAGCTCATACTCACCATCCAACATTATTTTGTTATTCCTGTGATGTTTAGCTGAGCTCTCTGCTAGCATTACCTGGGAGCACAGCCATGTAGAAGCTGCATGTCTATTAGTATTTGTACTATAAACGTCCTACTTAAGGGGTTTATATAACTCAGAAGTAAGAATTTGTTTTTGGCTGAAACTCATTACCTCTCAGCCAAAAAGCAGAATTTTGTTTAATTTGACATAAATAAAATTGATGTGCTGTGGCAGGCCTATTTATACCAAGGGAAGGGCTCTTGTGTTTAGATCAGCTTCTCCAGATACCACGTGAGGATTGCTGTGCTGGCAGAAAGTCCACAGCATCAGGTTGGAATTTGTGTAGTCTCTGACACAGATAGGTGAGGAGGTAACTAATGCAAAGTGAGGCACAGAGACCAGTACAGAGTGATTTACCATATCCCTCCGTCCCAGTTCTACACAGGCTGCAAGAAGACCAAACAATGACGTGTTATGCCCCAGTGCAGTAAAGGCAAATTTGGCATTTTCTTCGTCTACCATATAGAAATAATTATTTGTTTGTAATTGCAAATAACTAGCTGGCAAGGTGGGCTGATCACTTTACAGCAAGTCACAGCACAGCCACTGAATTGTGAATAGCAAAGTGCCTGGGAAGATCATGGTACAGATTCTCTGTGAAGTTATGTTAAGGCATATGGAAGATGGGAAGGTGATTTGAGACAGCCAGCACAGCTCCACCAAGGGATGAATGATCAGAGGGCTAGAGTACTTCTCCTATGAAGACTGGCTGAGGGAGTTGGGGTTGTTCAGCCTACAGAAGAGAAGGCTCCAGGGAGACCTTATAGCGGCCTGACAGTACCTAAAGGGGGCTACAGGAAAGCTGGGGAGGTACCTTTTGCAAGGGCATGCAGGAATAGGACAAGGTGTAATGGCTTTAAAGAGAAAGAGGGTAAATTTAGATTAGGTATAAAGAGGAAATTCTTTACTATGAGGGTAATGAAGCACTGGAACAGGTTGCCAAAAGTGTTGGATGCCCCCTACACAAGGGCAAAGATCCTCCGAAGGGATCTCTAAAGTTTCTTTTCTACCCAAACCAGTCTATAGTGCTGTGATTCTATGAACTTCAGCCTCGACTGTAGTGGGTGTAATCACCCTGAAGCCGGAGAGTGGGGGGAGAAGGAAATTCCTCCTGTGCTGTGATTCCATTTGTATAACTGTGTACAGTACAGTTTTGATGATTTTGAAATGGCCCAATTTATCTGAAATGAATGCTTGCATGTTCAGAATTCTTATGTTTCTACCTTTCTGCTTTCCTCTGCAATAAGCTTACATAATTTGCTTTGTAAGTGTGTTCAACTTTCGGAGATGTGTCTTTACTGAATTTGTCTAATGTTTAATAAGACATGCACATACAAATGTCTTTTAAACCATGATGAAAAGACCTGTTAATACAGATTGTTAAGTTAGTTCACTGAACTCATTGAAAATAACAGTAACAGACTGGTTGTGAAATGAAATATCTTGTTTTGCTTCCAAGGAAATTGCAGAAACAATTTTGTGGTTGAAATAATTATGGATATGGGTGTGTTTTATATAACATGGGTACTTAATTGCTGCATTTAAAGCACTCTGACTTTTTTAAAAGTACTTTTATTTATAATAAACTTCTGCATGTCCAAAATTGGTTACAGCAGTTTCAAAAACTGTAGACAAAATACATAAGACAGAGCCTTGAAATTCACACCACTTCACAAATGAAGCCATCCCGAGATGACTGCTGATGACAGTTCTCCCAAGTTCATTTGAATTTCTGTAGCATTATAAAAAATTAAGTAAAATTCTTGGCCTCATTTTTATGCCTTAATATAAAATTTCTGACATGGTAGTCTGCTCGATTTACAAGCAGAAACCAGTGGCTATCTGTAAAGAGTAACCAATTTCTGGTTTCTGTACCCCTTTCTGGATATAGAAAATAAACTATGAAGTAGAAAATAAGCTATTAAGTAAACACGTAATGGAGAACATCGCAGGCAACCTAAATCCTAATGGCTGGAATGTCAAGTGCTGGGAAGACCTAGGCTTGCTTGGTGGCAGTGAATTACTGAATGTTGTCCAGAAATCTATAGAAGAAGCAGATAATGCAGAAAAAATGTAGGCCAATAAGGACTCATGCCATTTGCAGCAAAGAAACATTCTGAAGCATTAACATTGTCATGGACATCAAGAAACAAGTTCAGTTTTACTCCATGGGCATAACAGTGAGCAGAAACCTCCCAGAGGAATTGACATTGAGAAAGGTACTCACCAGTAACTAATTCCCCCAGCACATGATACACAAAGAGACACAGCACCTACATGAGGCACAGTTTTTGATCCATTGCAGAGTTTCTTGGGGAGCTCTGGAGTAGCAGATCAGACAAAACATTCAAAAGGAAATTAGATAACTGACAGCGAGATCACGAATGAGTAAATGGAGCCCAAAACCTTCTGGGAAGAACCAGAGAGGAGAGCAATGCAGTTCCTGTGCTTTGTAACGGAGAGAATGTGGAGCAGGGTAGAAGAGAGATCTTTGTGGCTCTGTCTGGGTTTGAAAAAAAGAAGTATTAACCTGTCCAGAAGGTGAATTACAGGCAAATCAAGAGCTCACAGAGCATTCACTCATCCTGGGCAATATGGGGTAATTTGCTAGACCTTGACACAGACGCAAGACTAGATTCTGACCAGTGCAACTTCCTGGGACTTTGATGCAGTAATTTATATGACAGATTTATGGGGGAAGCAAAAGAGCAATTTAACATCTTTTCTTATCTCTCTCCTGCTTGACTGGCATTGCACACATCTCCCCCACTTCTCCAGTTCATCTGAGACTCAATCCATCACCAATTATGTGTACATAAATCAGGGATGAGATCAGAAGCAGAGCCTTTGTATAAAGAAAAATCTCCTTTTACTGCTTAAGCAATAGCAATAATTAGCAATAAGATTAACCCAAAGTCGTATGTACAGATTACAATAATATAGTGAAACACAGATTTTGGATCTAAAATTTGAGAGTTATGATACCAAACCTACTAGAGAAATAGGAGTCTTAAAAGAAAGGACAATGGTGGTTTAAGCTACTTCTTTGACAGTTCCTCTGTCTTATTACAAAGCACTGGAACTGGTCAAAGAATGTGATTTGACCTTCTGCTTTCTTCTGTGTAGAAAATTTTCTTTTAAAAGGGAACAAACTCTTTCCTTCCCCCAATGCCAAAAAAAATATATACATATATATATCTTTTTTTGTTTGTGTTTTCTGTTTTGTTTTGTTTCTGAAACTGACAGTTATGCTGTTGTGCATTTCTACTTGCTCCTGTTTTTTGCCCTAGACTACCTAACATTCAGCAATTTTTCAACATGGCTTCAAGAAAGTTGCAGAAAGAAGAAAAAAGAAAAAAGAAAGAACTGCAAATGCTTTGGAAAAATTTGTGAGTTTTTTTTTTGTTGTTGTTGTTGTTTTTTATTTTTTTTAGAAAGGTTTTAAACTGCACATCAACAAGCTGTGACTGACATGGCATTAAATATAAGAAAAATATGGAGGCAAAAAGTGTGGAGAAAAACATTAGGACTGCCTAAAGAAGGCAGGCCATATGACCTTGTGACACAATGGCCATATGACACAACTTGCAGCCTGGAGTTTGCTGCCTCTGCATCACTCACCCTACTCTTCCTTTGGCATTCTTGCTGATGAAATTGGCAACACTTCACCTCTTTGCTGGCTTTTGTGTCTCTCACTCTGCCCTTGCCCCACTGTGGGGATGATGTGTTCAGCCTTCTAGTCCTCATTAGTAGCATGTTACCTTCTGCAGAGAGGCACACTGCATTACCTTTCCTTTTGGCTTTCCACCACAACTGCTCTCCTCCACCCAAGCAGTGTTTTTAACTTCTCTGCTGATATAAGCCAGGGAAAACTCAATTGGTTCTTCTGCCTTGGGTGAAATTTGGGATGCAGTTAGATCATCCTGACAGGTATTGTTTGCCTGTAGGAGTGATTCAAGTCCTGAAAGTGATTTGGGAACTGAGGCAGTCAAAGCTTAGTCAGAAATTCATGGTTCCCTTGAAACATTGTCCTATAGAAGAAGAGAAGTTGCAAACACTGAAAGTTACATCTGTGCTAATTAACTAGCCATGACGAAGGCCATACCAGAGCCCTGTCATGCCATCCTTTGTACTGTGTATTAGTTAGCACCTTTCTTGCCAAATATCCCTCTCCCAGACAATGCCCGGCCACAGATTAGGGCTGTAAGAGAGCCCAAAGGCTATTCCCAGTAGGCGAGATGAAAGAGGTCCCCTTGTTTGAGGGGAAACAGAGCTCAGGGTTATGGACACAAGCAGTGCTAAGTCAAGGACCCAGCTGCTTGTCCCTCTTCTGTTTCATTCACTAGTATACATGTAGTAAAAATATTAGTAGTAGAGGACTGGTATATGGAGGAAAAATACTTTTTATCTGTAGGATTATCTGTAGGATTATATCTAGGTCAGCTGTTTGCAGCACAGCTGGTAGAAGAAAACAACTGAAAAATCTGGAGCTTGTGGCTCTCAGCTGGCACTGGGCCAGCTTTGAACGAACATGGAGGTCATGGCACATGGTCCAGCTGGTGACCTTACTCCATGTTAGGGCTCTGATACTGCTCAGTCCCACCAGCAGAAACCCGGGCAAATACAGCCACTATTCAGAAGCCAAATAACCCTGAGGGTGACTAACAGAAGAAGCTCTACAACTTTACCTGGGAATTGGCGCAAGGCTTCTTGGGGGAGAAAAAAGAACAGCTCATATACTCTTCATTTTGAGAAAAAAAAAATCCGCAGTATTGAAAAAGATTTCTACAACTAGTTCAAAAAAGTTACAGCTTCATTTGGAAGGGCACACATTATATAATGTTCCACAGCAGAAATACAGCTAAGTCAGCTTTAAATAGTAACCATTTCAAATAATGCCTTCACAGATCATTTTCAGAGTGTTATTTTCACAGCAATAATGTCTGCATTCATAATTACAGTAGCAAGTTCAAGGCTTCTGGAAAAGGAAAGTGAAAAGATGGAATAAAAGATTGCATGTGGGGAAAAGAGATTGAGAGAGTTACTCAAGCACTGAAGTGATAATATATTCTTATATTAATCTGAATAATTTCCTAGTTCCTATCTTAATATGTAGAATAGGGAATTCTGCGTCCCTCATGTAGTGATTTGGTCAGAAAAATCACCCATGCTGTTTTAAACAAAACACTGAAACAGACAGAACCAATTTCCATTAGTGTTCACATTTTTCCCCCAAAGCATCTACTTACCATTAATGTAACTGCTCTACATTGTCCTCTTATTGTCCTGGATATGAATAAATCATTAGCCTTATTTTATTAATGAGGCCTAGCTAACAATATTCCCCAACTGGCTGTGCTCTCATATCTTTCAGTGTTACAGATAGGTGTACGCTGTACTTTTGTTCCTCTACCAGAAAAGTCTGGAAGCTTCACTGAGGTGATTATGTAGCATCCATTGACAAATGATACCTGTTCCAGGCAAAGCTGGAAGGAAGAAGTCAGGTTCAGTTTCTGACTTATTTTTTTCTTAAACACTGGAAACTTTTTGCTGATTTTACATGTCATGCTTTGCATCTACAGTAGATAGCACCTTTTTATCTTAAATATTATAACAAAAAGCCTTAAGCATCCTTGAGCATTAATAGGTAATCCCGAAGCCTGTTACAGAGGGCTGGTGTTTTGGGAGCTGCTGTAACCTGACTGGTGGGGATGAGCAGGGGCAGAAAAAACTCTGAAACAGTGCTGGGAGCATCTGTGGTTTCATCTGTGTGAAGGGAGCATCTTCTTATGCCCTCACTACCCCTCACATTTAATATATAAATCAAAATTTAACTCGGGCAACTCGGGCAATTGCTGGATTTATCTGACTATATGAATCTGGAGCCAATGCTTTTTTGGGGGACCTCTGAGTCCAAAATAACTTGCATCTACCCCTACTTGGCTATAGAGACAGATCAAGTGTGCTTGATAAAAGGGTCAGTTGTTTTTTTTTTCTCCTAAAGATCAGTCGAAGTAAGAAGATGTAAGCAAAGGAATTTCAGTCATCAGTTCTATACTGGACCTGTCCTTGCAGCTTGTATTATTTCCTTGCTTCCCACCACTTGCCCTACAGGCCAGTTCTACCAAAGGGAAGGTCGGTGTGCACGTCTCTGCTCAGTCCCAGCATTGGTGCAGATGAGATTCTGTGCCCTTTGGCAGCACACAGAAGGAGTCGATTCATCACTCTCTCCCTCAGCTATGCTGCTCTGCAGATCTAATAGGAGCATAGTGGGGAAACATTTTTGTCTCCAAGTCACCAATATGAAGATGAGTACATCCAGGGAACAAATATACTGAGAAAACTGCGGGTTTTACACAGCCCCACTGCAGGATAGACCTGTGCTTTACAGTGTTTTTCTTTATTGTTACCACTGATTTGTTTAAGGGATCTCTTATGGTGCAGGCTGTGAGGAGAAACTGAAGGTAAGTGTGTGTAGGAAAAGAATTAAGATAAAAGCTGACATAAAGGGAGTGAGGAATGGAGAAGCGTTGAAGAGGAAATCATAAAAGATGAGAATTGGGGTGAGCAGAAGATGCAAAGCTGATACAAAAACTACATTACTGGGACAGCTGCTCAAGAGACCACGAGAAAATAATAAGTAATAGGTATGGAGATGAGAATTTTAGTTAGACTAGATGAAATGGAAAGCCAGGAGTTTCGCGCTAATGGCTGTGCTGCTGTGCTTGCTTCTGAAGATTCCCTACTTGAACTCAGTAACAGCCATATCCCAACATATTTAATTCTGGCTTTTGGCCTCGAAATTGATTTACCACAATGTTTGCACCACCTGACTGGGGATGGAGAGATTATCTTATAAACAGGACACATCATCACAGTTGCATGGTTGAATTTCTCTCCAGCTATAACTCTCAGCTCTTTGCATATTTTTGTGTCAGTTGTTGTTGTTAAGAACAAAGAGCGTTCCGTATATATTTTGTGCCTTTTCACTATGTTTTGGAAAATTATCATTGCAGCTATTTACTCCAGCTGTGGTGAAACACACTCGCAGGAGATCTTTCCTGTCTGTCTTACTTTATGCACCTTATTCCCATAACAACAAATGGTCCCTCTTGCATTGCTCACTCCATGAATCCAGATACTCTTGAGAACGGTGCTATATAAATACATGGATGGGTAAAATCAGCAAGATATTTATTTTCTCCATACCCTGATAGGAAGGAATATGGAGAATGTGCATTCCTCAAGAGTCTGTCTTTGTTTTTGTAATAAAGTTTCTTTTCTACTATGCCAGCAAGAGAAGACAAGAGGTGCCTGGTGCCAGTGAACTCTTGTACTTGCTTAGAATGCTAGAGTGCTATTGTTTTTAATATTTAAAGCTGCAATGTTGCCATGTAACTGGGGAAATAGCTTTTTGTGTTTAAATATTTCATGGCTTGTTGGAGTCCAAGTACAAGAAGAATTTCTTTAGTATGTTAGAGGCCCACCCTGCCTGAAAAGTTTTTTGTTAACCCTTGAATGTGTTAAAATTAGTCTGTGTTGCAGGAATATATTAAGCATGATTTGACTCATTCAGAGACCATGACATGAAGGACTGGAAAGTAACTTTTTTGTTTTCACTTTTCTATAGACTTATGTTAATCTTTTTAAAATGTCTTTCGATGTTGGAGAAAATCTTTTATTCTATATTGGAACTGTAATTTAGCATTTTATAACAATGACATTTAAAGTATATGTTTATTTGTAAATCCTTCCATCATTGCAGACTTCCAGAACCCATCAGTATCAGAAATAAAATCTTCAGTGTGGATATTGGCTACTATTTACTAATTCAGAGTTGCACATACTGCTCTGAGAGGTGCTAATGGTCTTGGGGAAGAGCTACAGCCCACTTAGCCCTTGTGAGATTTGTTCAGGGCTACTCTAGATAGAGACACAAAAATTTAGTTGATTGCTCCTTTTTCATTCTTTCTTTATTTTTTTTCTTTTTCTTTTTTTGGTGTATGATTACACATTTTGTTTACTTGCTAGAACAGGATTGTGCATGTGATTCCTTAGACGAAATTAACTCCATAAGCTCAGTGTTTTATCTTCAGAACAACCAAAGTTCAAAACTTTCTTCTGGTTTCATCTAGAAAGAACTGAAATTTAGTGTCTTCTGGAAGTGTGTTCATACACTTATGATTGCAGTGTAAATAAGCAGCAGAATAAAAATGAGGTCGGAAAATTAACTTCTGATATCAGTGATGAAATGAACTTTTTGAATCAGTTCCTGAATTACTATATTTTTCTGCATGTCCCTTTGTCCCCTCAATGATTTTTATTGCAAATACAATAAACAGTTTCCTCATCTGGGAGATTAGTTTTGCCAGCTGCTTTGCATAGTCATCCAGAATGGTAGGTTTATTGTGAAACTGAGGAGGAGGGGTGGTGCACAGTAACACCCTGGGAACACTTGGGAACGGTGACAATGCAGCAGGACAGACATAAACATTTCAGTGTAACAAACACAAAACCTTTTAAAGCTTGGGAAAAAATCAAACTCTTCTCATAAGCTTCTCGATGTGATAAGAATGTTTGTCTAGAATCCTAAAATCAATGAAGTTTTTTAGGGAAAACCATAATTAACATGTTCAGAGATGTAAAAAGAAAACTGTATGGTGGATAATCACTCTGCTGACAAACACGTTTGTTTTTCCTTTACATTAAAAGTTAATGATGTGTGCTGGCATGGAGAATGAAGTACAGATGAAGGTTTGAAAGCACCCATGCCAGATGTTCAGTCAATACTTGGAGTAGTTGTATTTCCATGCTCTGTTGCTCACATATCTCTCCCAAATGCTGTCTGCAAGGCTGGCCTGAGGGCTCCTCGTGCAGGATGTATGCTGCCCGGGTGCTCAGCTCCTGCCTTGCTGCTGCTGCCTGCCTGCTTCAGCCAGGAGCTCTGGGTGCCTCAGCCCACATTTTTTAGTTAGGCCTCAAAATTTGTGCTTGAAAAACCTTATGGAGAGAAGACCCACAGAATGTAGTATTAGCACCTACCAGGCACTGGGACTTGCAGTCCTGGACTGTGTTTTCTCTTTGTATTATATGGGAACACTAAAGAACATCTCACATGCAACCAACGAAAAGGAATGGGCTGAGTAAAGAGAAACCTAAGGTCCAAAGGGAACCCAGAGAGCAAAATCTGTGTGCTTTCAACTTTAGTCTCCCAGTTTCTAGACATATAATTTATTCTTTCCCTAAACACAGCGAGGATATACCTGTTCCATTTCACAGCCATAGGTATAGCACAGTGACCTAGGATATAGGAAATCACATTCAATTTTCTTTTCTGCCTGAAGGGATGTGATTCAAAATCTGCACTAGTGACTTCACCATCAAGTTAGTCTGGGATAAACGTGTTGAAAAATTGCTCTGGCTGCTCCACTGTGCATGGAGAAATTCAGAATTATTTTGGCTTACAGAGGAAGTGAATCTCAGAAGGTCCCTATATTCCTGTGACATGACGAGGCAAGGTTGGCTTGCTAACTGCCCCCAGCAGAGCTTGGTGGGCGATAAGAAGACACCCCAGTGCTTGGTACCTCCTGGATTATGTATGTTTAGGATTTTGTTGATAAAAGTGAAGCTGTCAGATAAAAATTTGGGAGGTGAGAGGGGGTGGAAAGTGTGAGAATGAGTGGGAGCTGCTTCTGCAGAAAGTGTCAGAGAAACAAGCATGAGGGGTCATGGATGTTGGGCATTGCTAAGTGACTAAATACCCAAGAAAGACAAGCTTAAGGCCCATTCCTCTCTCTTGCCTGCCTCCTGCTTCTCTGGGATCTATGAAAGCCCCAACAGCACTCTTTTTTTTCACTGGGTTACAAAGTTCCTGATGCAAAAGGCTGTGCCTCGAATTTTAGATGATCCCAGAGAAGTATGAGACAAACATATACATCTGAGAGTAATATTTGGCCTGTTGTGCTTTGATCCTTCAGTGAATATTGAATTTTAACTATTAAAAATACATGAAAAGTATTCAACAGCAATCAAACATCACCTTCACTGTGAAAAATAAACCTTCCCCAGTTTTGTTGCTTTCTTGAAGTCATAAATATACCAGGCTATGTGCTGAATTCCCCGCTCTGAAATAGCTGGAATTTCACTTTCCACTAACAATCTTCTTCACTATAGAGACTACAAAAATCAGTATGCCTTGGCCTAAGTTACCTGGAAGTCCAAGTCCAAAAGTGATGGTTGTAATATAGAAATGGCAAGCATTATTAGTCTTTAGCTTAATTTCTCCAGTAAAATAACAGTCTACAAAACAAGGGAATAATCACCTGTGGTATAAAACTGGCATGGAGTGGCAAATTAGCAAAAACTCAGTGAAGCAACAGAGTCTGAATAAAAAATGACAGTTCACGCAGCAGGCTTTCATTCCTAATCACCATTTTTTGGTGATGGTACATGTCTCCATCTGCCAACATTATTTTTTATGAGTCCAGTTGCCATATGTTCCCATCCTTGCAAACCCTAAAGCAGGCCACTGTTTCAGTCATGCAGGATGCAGTGAGTCTTGGGTAATTTCAAGTTCATACACCTCCTCCTCCCATTTCGGAAAGGAAAGGAAAGGAAAGGAAAGGAAAGGAAAGGAAAGGAAAGGAAAGGAAAGGAAAGGAAAGGAAAGGAAAGGAAAGGAAAGGAAAGGAAAGGAAAGGAAAGGAAAGGAAAGGAAAGGAAAGGAAAGGAAAGGAAAGGAAAGGAAAGGAAAGGAAAGGAAAGGAAAGGAAAGGAAAGGAAAGGAAAGGAAAGGAAAGGAAAGGAAAGGAAAGGAAAGACATCAGCAACAAGAAGACCAGCAGCACCACCACACCTGTTTCATGGGAGAAGTTAAGCAAGAAATTTCAAGATCTCAAGCACAAAGGAAAACTAGATGTAGGGTACAACTTTATAATTACTTAACTTCATTATTCATAGTAAAGTCATTGGAGGAATAAACTTCCCTGATTTAGAAGTATGGACTCATTTTAGTATTCATTTATGATTAATTTCTGAGGAACAGAAACTTGCTGAATTAGAAACAAGAAGAAATAGCCTGTGCCATTTTTCCAGAGAGTTTGTCAAAATCTGAATGATTTCACAGGAAAAAGAAAGTCCAGTTCTGATCTACTGATGATATAAATGCAAGCATAATTAAAAGAATTTGTTCATATTTTGAAATATACTGTTGCAAGATGAAAAATATTTTGAAACTGGAGTTGTACAGTGGACAGAAGATCCATTTTCTAAGGAGCCGTGTCAGAAACTATAAACTAAAGTGAAATTTAATAGTCTGCTTTTATTGAGACAGCCCCTGAGTAATGCAATCCAAAGAGGCTCAGTGGTAGAGCTGGTCTGGAATTTTCTGGTGAAGCTTTTTTGATCTGAAAATAATAGTTCCATCTAAGCGGAAGAGTTTTGTGGAAACTAGTCAGCTGAGAAGAATTTCCAGTCAAATAAAATCCAGGGCGCATCAGAAAGTTGCCTGGCTTTATGCCAAATTGTCTCATGGTTTGCCTGAAGGACAAACTTTGGTAAGTGGCTCAGTTTCTTTATCGTGCAAAATTCCTCATCCCAGGTAATACAGGGCTTTTGTGACCTTTGCTCCTACTGCTGTCCCATTACACAGCTGCTCATGGCGCACAAGAAGTCCCCCAAACCTGCAGCTCTTGATTTAGCCCCTCATCACTCTGCTTTGAATCAATGAGGAGATACAGGTTGAGTTGGAAATGTGCAGACACTTCTCTGAACTCTCATCTTTATGGGATAACTGTCAGCTCATCCTGGGCTGGGGGTCTTTGAATACTGACAAACCTGCTTCATTGTTCACTGCCTGTCTTACCCCTGCTCCCACAGAGATCTAGGCAATTGTTTCTCTGTTTTATTTCAGAAAAACACAGAACTACTCACTTTTATGCAAAAGAGTGGCATTTTTCAGAATGACTTTTACATCAAGATTTTCTACTTTTCCTACTATGTAGGAGAAAAACCTCTATTGACCTCTATGGATTTGGAATGAAATAGAAATCCTGAGTTTTAAACACCTTTGCTTTATGGTCTCAGGGAAGAAATCAAATCCCATGGGATGCAGCCTCACCCAGAGGAGTTGCTACCTATTCCAGGCTTTTCTAACCCAAGAGTTTCAGTCTTCCAAGAGCCAGAACTAGTCACTATTAATATCAGCTATTGATAGCAGTATCTTGCAGATTTATTAAAGCCCTGTGTTGTTAGGAGCATAGAGTCAAAGTTCATTATGAAGACCACCAAATGCTGTGTGAGTTACATCACCAGATTGACTCATTTCTATTTCAGGAAGTCAACTTTTAATTTTTCTTGCCTGTAATAGAAGAGATTTCTGGAGAATGATAACAGAAAGCTCAGGGGCTGTAGGACGGGGTGCAGCTGTGTTTGTAATTGGGAAGCTGCATGACCTGCAACTTTTTACCTTAATCAGATTAATCCTCTTGTTAGTTTGAAGCTGACTTTTGCATTTGATTTCCTCTCCTCTTTCTCAGAATTATTGAGTAAACTGAAATTGCTGTCTACAAAACATCCATTAAAGCTGAAATAACGAAGCAGCATCTGTGAGATCACCCATAATAATGCTTTTGTTCTCCACTAATAACAAAATTGAACTCTTCCCTTTACCCCACACAGACTTCTATTGACATTTGTAATTAACAATTGTTGCTGTTTGTTACACATTAAAATAAAGTATTTCCATAGAAAGATTTTCTTTGGCTTGACCTAGGCTTGGACAAAGTGAGATTTATTGCTAACTATATGTAGATGTGAAAGAATATACCAGTAAAGAAATTCTGTAACAGACCTTCAAGCACATGCTCATGGATCATATTAGATATATTTAAAATTAAATCTGAAATTAGCACGTGGGTGGTAATTTATCTTGGGGGACAAAGACTGAAGCAGGCCTCTTACCACAACACCTGCCAGGAATATCTAACCCAAAAATCACAGTTTTCCATCTGGAGGGAATAAAAAGGGGTGGGAAGCAGGCAGCAGGCCTAGCCAGCCCACACAGACAGCTCTTGGGTTCAGGGCAGAAAGACCCAGTCATGCCGGCTGAAAATCCCCAAGCTGTGACTCCCTGGAGGTCCAGCCGGGTGCTGGCAATGTCTGGGAGCACAGGAGTGTAGGGAGGAGCTGAGGTCTTGCAGCAGATGTACTGGCATACTTGCTGCGACGCTGCAGAGTTGTATCAAGGGAAAATTATTTATCTTTGGCTTTCTGTCAGGATTTTCGGTAGCTGAGACTTTCTGCTTGTGAAATATTTCCTTGGTGCATAAACTGTCCTCTTGTGCTGCTCTTCTGAGCCTTCAGATGCTTCATCCAGTACAGTCTGACAGACTTCACAAAAGCTCAGTAAAATCAGATGCACGATGCCAGACAGTGATTTGCCAAAACCCATTTATATGAAAACTATCTCAATATGGTTGCTGCAGTGGTGATCCAAAGCAGAAAGTAATCTTATATTCATGAATACACGTATTCATCTGCTGTACTTGTCTTTGATGGCTAGGTACCAATAATTTAGCAAGTGACATGTACTGACATTCACTCCAGAAGTTCAGCCTGTCTCAACAGTATAGCAGTACCAGTAATATAAAGTACACTGGCTTTCTCTCTAGAGCAACATTATTTATGCATGACATGGAATAATGCCTAACAGGAGCAATGAAAGGAAGAAAAGTGCAACGAGCTAGTGTGTATATGATATGACCTTGTTAACATTTCACCGCAGCATAATCTTTTTGTACTATCAAGCATGATAAGTTAATGCATGCTGCTGTGAGACGTATTGGAAGTGACAGATAGACATGCATTTTAAAAACTTGGTTCAGGGACTGTCACTTTACCATTAAGCAAAACATATAATGGACTGAAGAATGCAGATGAGAAATGTTCCAGAAACAATACAAATCCTTCCTTGTGTTCCTGTGAATATGCTTAAATACCCTGCAGTTTCCATCTGCATAATTTGATCAGATAAATCTAAATAAGAAATATGCATTGTGACAATCAACAGACAGTTTAATATAGGAATCATGAATATTGTCATGAAAGACTACCAATTGCTTGTGAATCTGAGGATGTAGTAGCCATGGAGAAAACACCCAGACGGAACTGTGAAAGCTGATCTTGGAAAAGGTTATATAGCTCAAACTTTGCTTATATATAATGCAGGATCTCCTCTAGGAATAAACCTAAAAAGAATGAATGGCCTGTGAATAGGATACATATTTAAAGGCTATCAATATATAAACTTGCTTAGCTTTAGGATTTTGAAACTGGCAAAGCAGTTTCTTCACTGCTTACAAAACAGTGCGATTTGACTAAGTGGGAAATTGTGAGCTGTCAAGTGGATGTCTAATGACAGAAAGCAAATGACTGGTATCAGTTGCCTGAGTACTGGTGAAAAGAACTGGAAATGATGTGGCACTTGAACAGAGCTACAAGACTCCTAAAGTTTAAAAGATGAGCAGTTAAATTTCTAAATTAGGCCCTGAACACTACTTGAAGTTTTTATGCATGCTAAGGATATAATCATAGAATCATAGAACAGTTTAGATTGGAAGGGACCTTAAAGAGCACCCATTTCCACCCCCCTCCCCGCCATGGGCAGGGACACCTCCCACCAGACCAGGTTGCCCAAAGCCCCATCCAGCCTGGCCTTGAACACCTCCAGGGATGGGGCATCCACAGCTTCTCTGGGCAGCCTGTGCCAGTGCCTTACCACCTCACCACCAGCCAAGGATTTCTTCCTAATAACTAATCTACATCTACCCTTTTTTTTTTTGTTTAAAAACCATTACCCTGTGTGCTATCCCTACACTCCCTGACACAGACTCACTCCTCAGCTTTCTTGTAGGCCCCTTTTATGTACTGGCAAGCCACTATAAGGTCTTCCCAGAGCCTTCTCTTCTCCAGGCTGAACACTGGAGCACTCAGCCTGTCTTCACAGGAGAGGTTCTCCAGCCCTTTGATCATCTTTGTGGCCCTCCACTGGACTTCCTCTAACAGGTCCATGTTGGGGGCCCCAGAGACGAGGGGCAGTACTCTAAGTGGGATCTCCTGAGAGCAGAGTAGAGAGAGAATCCGCCCCCCTACCCTGCTGGCCACGCTGCTTTTGATGCAGCCCAGGATACAGTTGACTTTATGGGCTGCAAGCACACATTGCCAGCTCATGTTGAGCTTCTCATCCACCAACACTCCCAGGGCCTTCTCCTCAGAGCTGTTCTCAAGCCATTCTCAAGCCATTGACTGCAATTCTTTGAGTGCAACCTTCCAACCAATTCCTTACCCACCAACTGGTCCATCTGTTGAATCTATGTCTTTACAACTTAGAGACAAGGATGTTGTGCCAGACAGTGTCAAATGCTTTGCTACCAATTCTATGTAGACTTAAAGAAAATAAAAGTCATTTTCCAAAAACAAATCTTCTTCATTCTTCATTATTTTTTGGAAAATGGAAAATTTGAGGAGCAATTGAAATTTATGCAGTAGCTTCTTTTTGGCTTTAATGATGAGGAATAAACCAATAAATTTTATATGTGTGTAGTATATACATAAATATACTTTTTTTTTTTTTTTTTTTTTTTTTTAATAGTGAGAAATAGGACACCAGTGGAGAGAGAGTTTTGCTATCTTTCAAGGAAAAAGTAATTTTCCTTGACAGTTTCTCTATGAAATGGAAAAAAAAAAAATGGAAAGGTTATCTATACAGGTCTGAAACAGATTGTATCTAGAGTTCTAATATAGAAAAAAAAAATCATATTTCTAGATGAAAAG
This sequence comes from Anas acuta, assembly GCF_963932015.1. Taxonomy (NCBI): domain Eukaryota; kingdom Metazoa; phylum Chordata; class Aves; order Anseriformes; family Anatidae; genus Anas; species Anas acuta. Next base: position 24,173,711 of record NC_088980.1, on the reverse strand, counting down.
CTTGAAAATGTATGTGACATCCCCATATATGCTTTCAAGTAAATGTAATGAATGCAGTGAAGTATTAAATGTTAACAGTAAATTTGGTGCAGAATATATTGAAATTATAGTTGCATGATATTGTAAAGTTTAGTTACAGAATAAATGCACTGGAAATACCTAATCATTTCACTGGAAACACTATTCATTGTTGAATGTGGTTGAAAGGGCTGACATGAAGCAGTAAATGCAGCATTAAAGTAAATCAGTAATAACATCTTTTTAGACATTATTTCATCCTTTTTTCTTTCTAAAGCAAACAATTTCCTGTAATTTTTCTTCTCTCTTCCTCTCCCCCCACCCCCCTCAAGTTTCAAGTTTTTCCATCACAAGCCTTCCAAAAGAACTGAAGGAAAGGGTTATGAGGATTTTTTTTTCTGAACATCTTTCTCTGACCATAAATCATGGAAAAAAATTTAAGAAGTCTGATGGGATATACTGTTTTCATACCAAGCATCATATTTAATTATTTAATTCTTTCAAGACAGTCCTGGATGGAGAAAAAGTACAAATAAAAAAAGAATGAAGAAAAAAATAAGGGGGAGAATGGGGGGGAGGGGGGAAAGGGGAAGAATGCATAGCAAATCATCACCAAATCATCAGGTGAACTGCACTTGCAAGCTTTGTCCCATCAGGCCATCCAAAATGAGGCAAATGCATACTGCAGATCTGGATCTAGATCTTCTCTATCTTTTTGGTATTTGGATCAAGGTTTTCTTGTAGTCACTTTATGGAGAAAGAGATCTGTTGTAAAATGTAGATCGCAAATGGAAAAGTCCGAGGCTTCTGATGATGATATTCTGGGTTTGGCTTCCATCTGCAAACCTGAACCCACATCTGACCTTTAAAAGAATTTGGGATGGTCTGGTCTTTTCTTCCTTTCCCCCCCTTTTTTTTTTTTTTTTTTTTTGGATCTTTGGAGGGCGTGTGCAACCCTGTTACAACCACAGCTGCAACCATAGTACCTCATCTCATGGTTTCTCTTACAATATGTTGCATCTTTCATATTACTGCATAGGATATATTTAGTAATGAGGGGAAAGACTTTCTTCTTTTTCCAATATTCCTCAAGTAATCCTCAACCTTAATATAACCTAAAGATTTTTCTAGCTCATTAATTACATTCATCCCAAGATCATTACTAAAAGTTGTCAAACCCTTTAATAATGAATTTTCACTGAAATGATGGCTTCTAAAAATGACAGAGACATTAAAGAGTTTACAAAAATAAAACAAGTGTTAGGGCTCCACAAATGTTTTGAAGTTTCTCATCATTATTATTTACTCAGTGAAATCAGTGTACTGAATGAGAAATGCATGTCAATAATTGTTTCCCATGGAGTGTTTTGTTTTGAGAGTCTGTTACACCAGTGATGGATAAAGCTTTAAAGGTTTGGAAGTTTGGTTGTTCATATGAACAACTACTTTTTCATAAGATTGAAAACAGACCGAAAGAGGAAATCTATCTCTTCGGGGAAACTGAGGAGTGTCTGTGCTATAATAGAGGGCACTTGGTTAAAAAATGAGACTGATATCTCAATAATCTTTGGGACATGTTTCTGCAAAATTAAAAGCAGGATTCACTATCCATATTTTTATTCAGAGCAAATTTGAGCCAAACCTGCCTTAATCATTTAAGCTGAGCTAAGTTTTGATGGCATATGAGAGCCATCATGAGACATAAGTTCCTTCCACTTTATTCATCCCGTACCAATTCTCTCCAAGTTCTCCTTTGTTCCCTCCTGCATCTGGTTCCATCCAAAAAAATCCCAATCTTCACAGGCATCTTCTTCACTTCAGCACTTCCCTTCTTGTCATCCAGGGAGCCTTTTGCCATTTCATTTCTCTCTATCCGCCTTGACTTCCCCACAATATGATGCTGAACTGTCCCCAAAACTCTAGGGAGTTGCACTTAATTTTAGAAAGAGGCCAAAGCCTCTCAGATCAAGATCCAAATCTGAAGTTTCCTGTGTCTTTGGCCTTTTTGATACAGCTTTCCAGTTCTGGCACTCCCATGCTTATTTCATATGTACATTCCCAAGTGTGTGGGAGTGCTGTTGTTTGGGTCAGAGAACTGGAATCCTGGAGTTGGGAACTCACATCCTTATAAATTACTCCCTCCATGGTCTTTAGGACTAGTTGCTAACTTGTTTATTTAAATGACACTGACACAGGGTGTTTCTTGTTTTTTATGCCAACTTGACACACAGTTGACATAATTTTTGGAAGCTCTGTTTATCTAATTTAGAAGCCAATAGCACTTTGAATCTATGAAAACTGGCATAGAATTTCCTAAGTTGGCCTCTGTGAAACTGAAGCACATTAACTCATCAGCAACTTAGGAAAATTAGATGTTAAAACATCCAATTTATCGGTCATCTGCATAAACAAAAGGCATATTTAGTGACCTCACAGGATGGGGTTCTGTTGCTTTTTCTTGCAGACCCAGCTTCCTTCCCAACTTTCTTATCCTCCTGATGTCCAGATGCTCCATTCTTCCGATCATCAGCATGGTTGCCAAAGGTCACAGACTGTGGATCATTGAACTAGATTAACTTTTCAAATTACTGTGATCATAAACCCTCTTGTCTTAGCAGCAAAACATTACTAACTTGGTAATGAGTTTTTTACCAGTCTACTATCTCCAAAACTGCTGTTGTGAGTCACAGCACAGTTAGCACTGCTTTTAGTGCACTTACCATGTCCTCCAAATTTTGCAGAGCAATGCATGCTATTTTACAGGAGCTCAGGAACTCTGCATTAGACACAGCATGTTCTTCACTTTGACTTGTTTTACTTAAGCAAAGAACTTTGTCACAATGATTTTCCCTGCTTATAGGATGAACTATTGATTCAAACCGTCACTGTAGAGAAATATTAACATTCTCTCAGTCAGTGCTGGAATTTGGCTCTCAAAATGTACTGGAAAGACAGAGATAAAATTTATATTCAAGGCAATTTCTGTGCTGCACATTGAGCCAAGCATCTGAGTTTTCCTTTTAGAAGCGCCCAAAGATGTTATTGCCAAGTCTCACCATTAAACCAGGAGACATGATTTTTGGTCTTTAATTTTGTTTCTCTCATGGGTTTGCATTTTTTCCAAATCTAATTTACATTTTATTCTACATCTGCCTTCTTAGGAGATCAAAGTGTTCATACACTGTACAAATGTAGGTTTCCACACCCATTCCTATTTTTTAAGTTTTAGAAGGCACATTATAACATGTGAAATCAGTTTTTCACAGAGCCAGTAGTAACAGAGGCACATATTTCTGCAGATTAATAATTCTCTTTACTGTAGATCTCATGAATTCTTCTCCTCCCTTTTCCTTCTTTCCTCATGATTTGAAAGTCCACCCAGTGATTTCAGTGATCAAGTCACATTTATACAATTATCTGCTTCAAAGACATTTTTAAGGAGAAAATTAAAAAACAAAATAAAAGATGAATTGACAACATGAACAATTTCCTCTTCACTTTAATCATTGCCATAACCATTAAATAAATAAATAAATAAATCCTTCTGATTTGAAGTGGAAAAGATCTTTTCTAACTTGGTGGTAGGCACCACCATAAAAAAAACGAAGAGTAGGAACCAGAAGTGCAGGAGTCTAGACCAATCAGCTTCACAAAATAGGTTTTGTTGTTGTTTTCTAAAATGCTGTTGGCTTGGGTTTTCTGTCCCTGACTTTAGCTTTCTGAAAGCTATATTTTTGCTCTGAGTTAGTCATGTAGGCTTTCTCTGCAGGCAATGGTGAGAGATGGGTGTCTCCTATTCTAATACAGATGAGTGCAACAGATAAGCCCCTGGAACTGGCTGTATCTCTCTACGGGCTTTAGAGGGGACCTACATGACTGACTTAGAATAGATGATAGCTTTCTGACAGGTAGATATAGGTGAGATGAATCCCACCCTCCACGTTTTCCTAATGATGGAGATAAATTGTTGCTGTCTATGTAACCTACAACTATTTGTGCATGTACATGGATATGCACATACATGAATACACCCATAAGTGCATATAATACATGTATACTTACATATATATATAAAGAGAGAGAGAAAACAAATGCCATATGCTAGATATACCACAGTTGGATTGATGAACTATAAACACTCTGTTCAGGATGTTTTCCTGCAACCAAACATTAAATTGATATAAATTGCTTTATTCAAAACAATGAAGAACTTCTCTTTCCAATCCTTTAAAGGAATGTAAGCAGAAAGAAAGAAACCCATAAACTATATTAAGGTTGTACAAGTATTTCTAAACCTCCTCTGAATCCCTTTAAAGCTACTCATTCCAAAAAATGATGGTGAAAATATTCAATTAAAGGTATTTATTTTACTATGAGAAAAGGTCTGCATTGTGATGCAATACTGAACTCATAGCACAGCTATGGAGTTGGCAACCAAGATCTGTCATGCGTGTATAATACAATATGATATAATGATTGGTTCATCTAGGTAAGATATGGAGTATATAGAAAATTCAGTGCCTGTACAGCTAAATATTGGGGCCTACACACAGCCAAGGGGTCACTGTGGCATGCATTCGTTTTCCCTGAATCTCAACAAAATTGGTAGACCTAATTACAGTCTACCAGCCTCTGCAATTCCTCCTTCATGCTGGTTTCATTTTGGTTTGTTTCAAATGATACATTTCTTCCCCGGTACCACAAGGACAATAAAATAACAGCATGAGGCTTCTGTTACTACAATTTCTAAACATGAAGCAAAATAATATCTATGGGTGAAAATACTACCTCATTTTATTTTTTAAACACTTAGAGGCTTGTGAAATGCCGTATATCCCATACATCTCTGTGGAAATTAGTAATAAGTAATGCAGAAAATGACCTTGGTTGGTGTCTGTTGGTGGAACAGTGAAACAGTATTTTATTTTATTTTATTTATTTTATTTTATTTTATTTTATTTTATTTTATTTTATTTTATTTTATTTTATTTTATTTTATTTTATTTTATTTTATTTTATTTTATTTTTTAAGTCAGCTGCATAATTGCATGGAGGTTGAAGTTCCCAGCTCACTTCTAATGAATGAGACATTAATATTTACAGGTGCATATGTTTGACATAGCCACATCCCTGTTTTGTTTTCATTTTTATGGAGTACTTGTAATGCTCAGTGCTAGTAAGTGAGTGTGCAGTTACCACTACATTTTTATGAACTTGCTTTTCAGACCTCCGGCAGCCTCTGCAGTGAGAGGCATGGTGAACAAGGTGGGCAATGTGTGATACAAAAATTGTCAGTACAGTTGCAATCATTTGGAATGCATCCATTTTAGCAGATTTTTCCTTGGTTTATTATACTTTGCCTATTTTAAGTTTTCAAGTAGAAAAATGTGGTAGAAAAATTGGCTGCGTTTTTTGCTCTTTTGCACACTTCACTATTTTATAAGACAGATAAGTAGGGATGAACATATAAAAAAAAAAAAAAACAGCATGTTCATAATAATGATCTCTAAAAATAAACAACAACCATCCTCTTACAAAGCTGGTTGTCTACAGTAGCTAATAAAACACTAACAGAAAATACTGTGTTCCAGTGAGAGCATCTTTTCTGTATTGTTGTTACATACTACTTGGAATTTCTTTAAAAGGTGGAGTTCTGGAAAAGAAGACACATCCTGGCAGAAGCACAAGTATTTCTTAGAGGGAGTCCACCCACTGGGAAGTTTGTGGAAGCAGCTGTAGGCAGAAGAATGATACCAGTGGGATCTGAAAGCGATCCTCACAATCAGTGAAACAACAGGAGCACTGGACTCATTTCCAATCTTACTGCACCCAAAAGAAAAAAAGTAATGCTGCAATATTTATAGCTGGGAACTGTGTTGTACAATCCTCAGTACTCCTCACTGATCTATTTTGGAAGACATTTTAGGTATTATGAGCATTGGTAAAATGATTAGAAAAAGTTATTTTTTTCTTTTTTTTTTTCCAAGATCATTTAGTTGCAATTGTAGATAACCATGTCATCTCACTTTAAAAATACAGTTAACAAAAACAACTTAAGACTGAGGTTATAGACCCCAGTAAGTTCCCAGAAGTCCAGCTGAGACTCTCACTTGTTTCATTGTTAGCACTTTTTGTATTCTCCAACATGAATGCATTCACATCCATTTTATATCCACTTGTCCTTGTGCCCACATTGCCCTTCAGAAGAAAGGACCTTTTCCTCCTGGAGACATACTTAGAGAAATAAACGGTATCTTCAACGAGACTTTCTTTCACTACATGAAACTAGCAAAATCCTTTTAACTTCTGTTATGTGATGGGTTTCCCATTCTCTGGTTATTGTCCTAGTCCTTGCTTTCACTTATGCCAGTCTGAATTCACCTGTCAGTGGTGGAGGTAAATCAAGACCACTCCAACAGTACCTTGTGTAATCATATCAATAGCTCTTTAACCACAAAACATACCCTAAATCTTTGGTAAACCTTAAAAAAATTGGCTTATGGGGATCACATGGACATGAAGTATTCTGACTGGTTGAAACCCAGACCCATGGGTCACTAAAGATTTGAACATCCTTTACTAGAGTCGTGTAAGTAATGTGCTCGTTTTTTCAGCCAAAGGACATGACTGACCTTCTCAGCATGCAGCTAAGCATAGCTCTTTCTTAATGATATTAATAAGAGGGAAATGTGATAAGGATGGGACTTGTGGGAGTGGCTGTTCCAGGCCGAGAAATTGTACATTAACTTTAATAATAGTGTGATAAATCAGTAATAAAAGCAGAAACTATTATTTGTATTTTTGGATCCTGAAACCTAGTGTCGACTACAGACAAAGAAGCCTGCGTCCCTGCCCATCCTGTCCTCCTCTGACACGGGAGGAGCCCAGGATCTCTGCCAGCCATGTCCTCCTCTCGCCTTCGGTTTTTATAAAGCACTTCACGTACATAAATTTTTGCTTAACCTTTCATATTCAGTTATGTATTTTTTTTTTTATATATATATATTAAAAAACACCTACCGTGGAGTTGGAAGAGGAAACTGCGAGATGGTTTAATATTTCTCCCCATTCAGATGTGCCTGTCTGTTGTGGAGGATGCCAGGTGCTTCAAACACTGCCAAACATATGGCAGGGCTGCGGTGCAGCCGCCTCTGACGGGGAGCTGAGCTAATAGCCCCACATGCGTTTCATTTAAAAATATGGATGAGGATTCAATCAAAATGATTTTTGTCATCTTGGTCAGGACTGCATTCAATCTGCGTTGAGAGACATGAAAGGATGCTCTATTGCCCATATTTTATAACAATGACTCATTCAGCTACTATAATCCCACTCAGCTACAGCACAATACTATTCCTTGCCTGTTTCTTTTCTTTCAGCTGTAACTTTTCCTCTGCTACACACAAAACTCAATGGTTGTCAAGAAGGTCTTGTTAGCACCTGCTTTAGGGGCTACCTACTTATATCCAAGGCTTTGCACTTTCATACCGTTTTTCCCCTCCAACTCTGACCCTTTTTCTCCAAGTAAGAAAATGTGTCTCATCTTCCCCTTGCAGCTACAGGACAGGAAAGCAGCTACAGTCATAGATCTGTATGATACAACCTTCTTGCCTGATTTGTCTGATGAAAAATGTATAAGGAAGTAGAAAACATTATTATCCCAAAGCAATTCGTACACAAAAGCATTACAACCCTCCTCACCCCAGCAGAGGCAGCAGACAACTCAGCTTTATTATTATTATTTTGTTTAAAAGGGATTTACCTTCTATCGTGTTTTCCTAGACTGGTTCCAATGCTCATTAAAAGAATTGGATCAAAAAAAAGCCTTAGTGAAACCCTAGACTGAGTGAACAGTGAATATTCTCACAACAAAATCAGAAATAATAGTAATTGGGAGCAATAAGCATATAAATTAATCTGTGGGGCTCGTTAGGTAGCATCGAGAAAGACATTCTCTGTCTCAAGAACTGGACTAGCTTAGATATTAAAGACATGAAGCAATTTTAGGAGAAACAATCAGATTGAATAAAAAGGCTTTTCTGACCAAAAAAAAAAAAAAAAGAAAAAAAAAAAGTCATTAAATAATCAAACAGCCAGAGCCAGGTTGCACTTGTATCAGGATTTGCAATTTCTCCTAAGTCAGTGGGAGAGAAAAAAGATGGAAATAATGATTATGTGCAGCCCATAAATAAATTAGTAAATTGTATTTATTTATTTTTTTTAATTCTGCTACCTACATCCCTGCCTCCTACCTTTCCTCCCACTAGTGCTGGGTGGGTGAGCTGCAGGATGTTGGCCCCCCCCATGGGAACCCTTTGGACCCCTTACTCCCCAGCTAGCAAGGGCAGGGTGGTGGGTGACAGGTCCCTCATGCCAGCTCCCTCTTGGCCTCAACATGGCGTCACAGCCTCCCTCCCCTGGGACATCCCAGACCTGAGGAGCAAGGCGATGGGGAGCACCAGCCACGGGCTCTAAAGGCTTCCAAAAACAGAGCCTGGGGTGGGTTTCTTCAAATGGCTCCACATTCAGTTCTTGTCAGGCCGAAGGATGAGCACTGAACAGGATTATTTCAGCTAAATAATCAGCAGGCTGAAGTAAGTGGCTAGACCACAGGTATTTGGAGACAGTAACTGTAAACTTATTGTATGCACTGACTAAAATAGCTTCTCGGCAGCTGTAAGTTATTACATAAATGCTGGAATCTTACATCCCTTAATAACAGCCACCAAGGAACCAGCTCAAATTTACTTTTGTATCATGCACAGCTTTATGAAAAAATATTTTTTAAAAATTCCTCAGCAGATTGTTATAACTTTTCTAAAGACACAGCATGTTACAAGAATCCAAGCCAGTTACACCGGGCTAGAGTTTATTAAAAGTCCAATTTTGATTTAGACCTATAAAATGTAATAAGAATATCCAAGAGGAGGAAATATTTCTATACCTTTGTATATGCTCATCTCTTCCTTGCAATCAGAGCAGAACATGTGAATCAAAATGCTGATGTTTATGGGCAGTGGATGTGGCTCTTTTTCAGGCTGTGTGTGCGTGCAGGGAAGATATTCCCCTGGTTAGGGAATGCAGGTCTCTTGGGTCAGAAACCAGCTTGCCTCATGTGCTCTGCTTCCAAGGCAGGGAGAGGGGTGCCTCTGAGCCTCGCATCCCACTGTGCTCAGCGTGGGTGGGAATACAGCAGCTGGACAGTGTTTAACATGCGTGCTTGTGGATACAGGCTACCTCTTACCAGCTAAGCCACTTCTGGGATCCTCCAATGTGAATATGCCTACATTTATAGAAGCAGATCACTAAATAAAACAGGTGACAGTCTATTTCCATGCACTGTAACCAGCAAAGTGCACGCTCCCACTCAGGAACAGCACGTTTTGAAAAAAAATAAATAAAAGAAGAAAGGTCCTCCTTTCTCTCTTGAACTGAGTAAACAGGACTGACACTCTATGATGTTCATACACCTAGCAGAATTACTTCTGTTTGAGATTATAATAAACAAAATGCAAAGCTGACTCAAACACTACAGAGTATACTTTCAAACTGAGGAACAGAGATGAGCTGAATACTAGAGGGACCAGGAGAGGCAGAGATGCTGATCAGATGTAAAATAGAAATCTGCAGCTCTATGAAGGAGACCGGGCTAAGGATGAGGTCCTGATATCAGGAGTTTAAGCCTGTGATGAACCCTTTTGTTGTTTGTCTCCAGAAGAAGGAGGTAAGGCTTGTTCATTGTGTTCATTTGTATCTCAATCATATAATCTCATGCCTCAAGCTTTTCTGGGACTTTTAGGCAAAGAAATAGGGATCTTTTTATTTCCCTTCTTCCCACAGGCTTGAACTCTGTGATTTTTTTGGCTCCCATCTGAAGCATCAGATATAAGGCTCACCTAGAGCCTGGACAGGCTACATTGTTAGGATCATCTGATAATTAACTAAGAGCATGAATGCTAATGAAAACTCAAATCAGCAGTGAAGCCCTTGACCCCCAGCTGTCTCTGCAACATGTGACAGTGTGTTGGGCCTTTTGCTACAGACCTGCCTGTTGTTACAGGGAGTTGGCAAGCTTTCTCGGCTCTTTTGTGGCTGAACATCTATTGAACAGTCAAATGCACTAACAGGGGGCTGGGCACAGTAATCTAAATGGTCCTTTTCAGTCCATGATCATGTAATGACTTTACTTTTTTGCACAGGCTGTGCAGCTAGGTGGGTGATGTGCCACAGCAGGGGCATCATGAAGCAGCAGATGTTCAGTATGCTCGGTTTCCAAATGAGTGACCTGGTGGTCGTTCACTAGGAGCTGAGGCCATGAGCATGTGTGCAATGCTACTGGGACAGACCTCCTGAACTACTAACAGTGATCTTTTCTAAAAACAAACAAACAAACAAACAAACAAACAGTTCAAATATTCAGTATCTGCTTCACAAAAGCTTCTATTTCAATATGTCTTAAATATCGTATTAAAAGAATTATTCTGCTATTATCATTTAATCCAATGTGGTATGAACATGACATATGATGGCCTATGCCTGAAAATTCCAGCTGCCTTTCTGGATTACCAGGATAAAGTTTTACAGCTGTATGTGGCAAGCTAGTAGGGTCAGCAAAAAAGAGCCTGAATTTTCTATGCAGATCAGTAAAGCTGCTGCTGAATTGTTATTCTTTCCCTTAGTGGGAGTCTCAAGAGACCAAATGAGCTGAATTATCTTCTCTTCACTAGTGGACCCATTTCTCAAGGGAAAGGTCAAAAATAAGACATGGCAGGGAGTGTAGGAAAAGGGTTGGGCACACTTTGAAGTCTTCAGAGCTGTGTGGCAGTCGATAACTCAGGCATGAGGGTCCAGTTAAAGGGCCGTTCTGTTTCCCACTTTACAAAAACCCTTGCATGAACCTTCTTCCCATGGAAATACATTTTTAGGTGATCAGGCTAAAGCAGGATGAGGGTTATGCTTGGCAGCAGGTGGTTTCTTTGTAAATTAGTGACAAGAAGGAAGTCGTGTGTGTATCCCAGAGGACTAAGCTCCTGCACAGCCCAGCCATCACTGCCCTCCACACAAGCAAGGACTGTCGAGGTCATGACACAGCAGAGTGCTCACAGCTTACTTGTGAGGTAGAGAAGCAGGTTCATAATACTAACATTGGTTGGTGAGAGCTTGGGGCTTCAAAGCATTATGCTGCATAAATCCAGAACAAAGAAACAGTCACTACCCCGAAGATTTGCTAAGTAGTAATTTAATCTGAGTAACCTCATCTAAGTGATTTACATTTTAATAAATCAGACTAGCAAAATGTGAATAATATAGAAGGCACAGACCTCATTTCATTTAATTTATTTATTCTGGAAAGGGGGAAGAGTATCCATTTAGGAAGCAGACTTTGGGCACATTGCAATCAGGTATGGTTGAGAGATATTTCACAAAACTAGGAACTGTTTCAATTTTTGTTGAATGCATTCCTTACAGTGATTTCACTTCGTTATATTAGTTATCCATGGAATATACTAAACACTCTCTGAATAGTTACAACTGTTCAGAATTTTGAGCTAGAAAAATCACAGCTTGTGATGAAGACTGAAGAACTTCAAATGTGGAAAATATAACTACCTTCCCAACACTGAATAGCTTTTTTTTTTTTTTTTTTTTTTTTTTTTTTTTTTTTTTTTTTTTTCTGAAAAGCAGCCAGCAAACCCACCCTAAATGGCTTTAAAATTACATTGAGGAACACAATTGCTATATATTAAAAAGGTTGTCACGCACAAAAAAAATCATTCTTCTCAAAAAAGGCCAACTTCTGTTCAGTCGCAATGAATGGCTCGGCTACAACACAACAAAGGGGGCAGAAGTCCGGCCCTCTTTCCTTGGGCAGCACTTTCACAGAAAACAAACGGGTTGTTTCCCAGGGAAGATCAGGCAACACATGAAGGCTAGGCAAAGAGTAGATGGGAATAGTGAAGAAGCACCAGGAACAGTAGGAAAGAGAGGACTTCAGCCATGAAAAGCCGGCTGTTAATAAGCAGTAGCAAGGTAGCCCTCCAAACATGATCCTGTGTAATTAGGTGTGGAGCTGCAGGGAACCTGGCACAGAGAGGTACAACTTCCCAGTTTTGAACAGTGAAATGAACCCAACCACTCAAAGCCTGCTATTTTCCTTCTCTTTCAACTCGTACTCCACATCTGTAAACATGCTCGTGTGGGTGAAATATTCTTCCTCTCTGAGCAGTGGTCCTCACAGATGCTTTGTTTCTTAGTGGGACTGTCCCCACACCATGGCGTCATCACCAGACTCCCCATGAACAAAGGGAATGAGGGAGAGAGAAGGGAGAAAAACCATGATTTGCATCACAATCACTCCTCAAGGCCCCCCATAGGCCGGGCTGGCCCAGCAGCTCTGCCACATGTGGGGCTCGAGAAAGGTGCCAGTGGAAACAGGAGAGATGGGGAATGATGGTGAGGAAAGGTGGTGAGGATGGGGAAAAGGGACTGAACAGGTTGATCTGGTAACTGGAGGTTCGTATAAGCAATCTGTACCATTTTTGTTTAAATGACAGATGGGCCTTCTGATGGGAACCTCTTTTGTGGCCTGGCCAGTCAACGGCACAGCTGGGGATAAAACCCAGGGGTGAGATGTCCACCCCATCTCCTCTGTGGGATCAAAGGGCTGGAGAATGGGTAAACCTTGGCTGCAGAATGGCAGGGCTCTCAGGCAGGTCATGCAGGGACAGCCAAGTGCTGCCCGAGAGGCTCTCTGGATGCTTCCAGGGCTGGAAGTGTGTGGTGACCTCCTGGTGGGACAGTGCCTGGGCACAAGTGTGCACTGGGATGCTGAGCAGGGCAATCCTGCAAGGACAGCACAAATCACTCTGACCTGGAGCTGCAGGGGAGCCTCTATAAACCCAGAACAGGAAAGGATTTAAGCCACTTTCCTGACCTGACCTCTGTGCTGAGCTTCTGCCAAAGTTATCACAATTCAAATACTTCCTATGTGTGTGTGTCCGAGTGTCAGCACTGGGTATTTGACTCTTTCAGTAACAGTTTCTGCTCAGACAGCTTTTACCGTCTCAGCTTTTCTCACTCCTTCTGACAAAATACCTTATTAGCAGCCAGTTAATTACAGCAAGCATTGCAAGCAAGGCTAGGGATGAAGTAAGAACAGCTGAAGCAGCCATAGGAATTTAGGGAAGCAATACAAATTGAATTATCCCAACTGCAAGCAGAGGTTTGCTCTCCGGAGTGTCACTACCACGGAATTGAGGTGATCTGTTCCAGCTCCCAGCTCCAAAGCCAGGCTGCTGATGCTCAGCCTCTCCTGACAGATGTTCATCTGAGTGGTCCTTAACAGGCTCAGTGATGGAGATCCTGCAGACCGCCTCTGCAGCCCTGTCCTGATGGTGAGAAGCATTTGCTTCAGAGGCTCACTGCTCCAGAGGGTCCAGATCTGGCTTTGACCTTAGGCCATCTTGAAAAAAGTACTTCCATGTTTTACCTTTTTATTTTGCAAAAGTGGAAACAAACTGTCTCCTCCCTGATAAGATGTGTTTTAATGATGATGAGTTTCACACACTTTTGATTGCTCTCCCAAATGTCTTCTGACACTTGTTCCTACCTCCTATACCAAAGGAGGAGGTGTGATATAACCAGCAACCCAAAAGAAAGCAGCAACTGCAGTTCTTGACTGAATGCCCTCTCTTTCTAAGCACTGTTTTTAAACCTTTATTTTCCCAGGAAGAGCAATTTTACCAAGTGCTTGGTAAAGCAGAGGAGTATGAACTCCTCAGCAGTGAAGTGAGTGATCTATCAGGTGAAAAACAGCAGGGATGGGATTTCTATTAGTAAGGCTGATTCAACCTTTCCTACTCATGAAGATTTTGATGGATTATGTGATATCAAGTCAAGCAAATGTACACACCATTACATTAATGCAGTAAGATGTTCTTTGGCAGCTTATCCCCAGGGACCTCTGCAGGACTGTGAGGGTGCTAGCAGCGCTGTCCAAATCTAAAGAACTTCGATGACAGTAGAATGGAGACATCTGAAACTATTGAAAAAGTATGGGTTCAGCTGAGTGGAGCACATCACTGTCCAGGGATGTGTCTTCTGTATACCCACCCAAACACTTCTGAGTGGAAATTAGGTAGCCGGCATTGTGCTGAAAAAGCACTAATTTTGCTGCTCTAGGGAAATGTATCTCCCTTTTGGGAAGGGATGCATTGCTACATTCACCAGTCTTGAATCAGAAGTTGAGATTGTGTAGATCTGATGGAGAGGGAACATGTTACACTCCAAATGAAACAAAATCAAACAAGAAGGGTTTCTGTCTTCTGCAGCCAGAAAGACAGAGCCTGCAGAAATTATAATAAGGCACTGCTGTGACTCATTGCATCAATAATAATTTGCCCAGTATCTGGGAATCCTGCTGGATTTATCTGTTGTCTCTTGTCTTACACTTAATATGCGAGAAATCTGGGACAGAAATCATCTTCTCTGTTTGGACTGGAGGCATCAAGCTCTGAAAGTGCTAATTGCTGCCCTAATATAAACTATTAAGCAATAACAATCACCACATAATGACTGGATATTGGGAACGATGGCAGGGCATGCTGTTCGCTCTGGTAGCAACTGATGGTGTAGGAAAATTGGGTAATCATCATCTACTGCTGAATGGAGCAGAAAAGGGTATGTCCTGTATTTATATTGGTTGGGGTGCTCACCAGTTTATCTATGAAGTCAAGCTTGCCAGCTCTTGAAATGCAATTTGGGAGATAACTGGATCAGTTCTTCCCAACGGATGTAAAGCAATGAAGGCTCTGATGAGAGACAAAGGGAGAAGGATTTGGTCAGAAGAACATAAGTTCCAAATTAAACACAAGGAAAAAAAAAAAAAAGCTCAAAGAAGGGCTTTAGGAAGGAAGGGGGGAGAAAGACAGAGATAAAGAAAAATAAAGGGATACTGTAGAGGGAGCATGGTTGTCTGTTAGAGTGCATGTCGTTGGGCATGGAAATGAAAGGAAGATGTCGTCATCCTGTTTTTTGTGCACTGAATCTTTAAATTGTAGATGAATCTCTTTCCCTGCTGTGGGGGCAGCTCCGAAGCAGCTGCTGTCTTGTGCTTCAGTGCAGAAGCAGAATAGTGCCAGAGCAAGGTGCTTTCTTCCTCTTTGCTGACTATATCTTCTTTTAAAAATATTTTATTTGAATTTATTCTTTGCAATCATAGAATCATAGAATATCTGAGTCGGAAGGGCCCTACAAGGATCATCAAGTCCAGGTCCTGGGTCCCCAAAGGACCACTCCCCCCCAAAAAAAAAAAAAATTCATTAAAAATAAAAATAAAACCATGTGTCTGAGAGTGTTATCCAAATGCTTCTTGAACTTTTCCAGGCTTGTTGCCATGACCACTGTCCTGGAGAGCCTGTCCCAGTGCCTGACCACTCTCTGGGTGCAGAACCTTTCCCTAATCCAGTCTGACCCTCCCCTGTCCCAGCTCCATGCCGTTCCCTTGGGTCCTGTCGCTGTCCCCAGAGAGCAGAGCTCAGCGCCTGCCCCTGGTACCCAGGGCAGTACCATGCACCAGCAAGGCTGGACATCAGCACACATGTACATCCATGCTGCAGCATCACATACACACACAGCTTTCTGTCGCCCCTATTTGGGTTATCTCCATCCCTACTCAACCTGAAAATGTATCATCAGTAGTCAGTTCAGAGCATCATGCCCTTAAGTGTGGCCAGAACTGCTCAGATTGCCGCTTTTCTTGTTCATCTCCATTTTGACAGAGCCAGAAGTCAGTGGGGTCATAGGCTTAGCTTCTGCCTTGGACTCCCTGGAATATTTCTCCCCATACACTGCATGCTGTAATGTACAGTACACATGCCCCATTTCTCTATGAAAGTCTCTGCCTTTTGCATAATTTCATGCAAATGGAGTCACTGCACCGCAGACCTTTAACTTGTATTAACCCCCTCAAATATCACTTGCAGTAGAATATCCTAAGGGTTATTCTCATTCCACTGTGAATTTACCCAGAAGTTACTATTCATTCATGTATTTTTTCTAAAAATGCCATAATAGCCTAAGTGCACACTTTCATCCATTAACCTCATATTGATGGAGACAGCACAAAACTCACAGGGCTAAATTCTAACCTGAGTTCAGCTTGTAGACCTCAGTGCAGTTGTATGCATAGAGCTGAGCTCCAATTTTGACTCATGCATGAGAAACAGAAAGACTGTAAAATGTACTTGTTGTGACTATGCAGGAATTACACATATGAAAAATTACAGAGGTGCAAGTCTATCCATCAAGAAAATGACAGCCTAAGGAAATTGTATCTTTCAGCCCTTCTTCCCCATCAGCAACACGAATTGTTTTGAAAACATTAAGTCTGACTACTCATTGCACTGGCTCCCTATAGGGCTTCTCTTCAGATTCATGTTCCCATTAAATGGCTTAAAAATTGTGGAGGTAAGGAATGCACTTGACTACTGAATTGCTTTGGCATGAGGTATTCCTCTGTAACAAGAAATAATGACTTTTGTGCAAGATAGAGAGCTTTACAGGAATCAGAGCCAATGCTGTGGATGTTTGAAGTGGCCTGCGCATTTGACAAGGTCAATAATCCACTCTAATTAGTAAAAAGAAAAAAAAAAAAAAAAACAACTAGAAATTAAAAAAAAAAAACAAACTAGAAATTAAAAAAAAAAAAGCATGGAATTTTTAACCTTCTAGAAATGTCTATATGCATGCAATAAAAGTAATACTATTAATGGCACATGCCCTTATGTTCTGTGCCCTCAAAAAGCATTTCAATGAAAGCATTCAATGACAGTGGAGGGAATATATATGAGCTTGACCAGAGTGAAAAAGAAGATTAGCAAATGACACACAAAATAAAAGGAAATATATGGTCTTTCAGCCTCCAGGTCACTGGGTTAAATCAAACTTACATGAGCAGTGGTGGAGGTCACTGCTATTTGACGGCCTGGTTGTCAATATGAAGTTGGCTTCCGAGCCATGGGTCATCAGGACTGTTCCTCCTTCCCAAGAAATGAAGGTACAATCTTGTTTTTATAATCCCTTATCCTTTGTTCATTTAAATTCCAATAGCATTAATATTTGATAATTCCTGGTACATGCACATACCTCTTGAATGCTTTATTACCTTGCAACTCACACAGAATCATTACAAAACAAGGGTGCAGTAAAACTGCATTTGGTTTTACAGCATCTAACAAATTCTTTTCTTTGGTGGAAATAAGCATGCAGGAAACAAACTAGTAGAAAATCAGACCATATCTCTAACAACATTTCTTAATCAACTGAAAGATCTCTGATACCTTTATCTTTAATTAAAAACTCTGGGGTACACTTACAGTGGCAGTAAAAATATGCAAAATGTTTATGGAAAGAAAATGATATGTAAAACCTCAAGTGACTAACAGAACTTATGATTATAGTTGTGGAGGGGTAGACAGACTGTCTTTCAGACTTTCTAGTTTTAATCCTGTCATATTGTAAGCCAATTGTCTATCTATCTGCAAAGTAGGATATTTTTCCACACCTTACCTTTAAAAAGCAATAATATATTTTCAGCTACAAAAGACTTCACAAAAGTTTACTGAGAACATTGAATAAGATGGGTATTTTCATTTTTTATGATATTTTTTTTTCAGTCATTAATTTAAGCCAGCAGCATGCAGGCTGTCTGCAGCAAGTAAAATATTCACAACTACGAAGTGGAAGAAAGGTAACAAAACTTCTCAAAAAAGTAAACTTCAGTTTGCCTCTGCAAAACCCATCTATGTCACACATGCAAAAATGACGAGTGGAATGAGCTTTTATTATTTTTCAGAAAATAAAATCCCATTCAATGGCATCCTTTGTCAAAAAATACACATTTAGTAATCGAGTTGGAGTCCAGAAAGCATGAGAGCAATATACTTTAAAAAGAAAGGCTCTGCACCTTGCTTGAATAAAACATGTTTTTACTAGCAACCTACTCATGTCAGCAGGACAACTCTTGTTTGTGTGAAGGAGTCAGTAGAGGATCTCTGCAGTCAGACTCTAAGTGGTCAAATCAGTTTAAAGAGTTAAATAAAGGGAATTTAATGTTTTTAAATGCATTCTCCTGTAACTTCTTCCCCTGGGGGAGATGCGAGCAGGGCTGCTTCAGGCCAGGCAGCAGGTGGGCAGGTGCTTTGACCTAAAACGGTCTTGACCTAACATCTGCAGCTATTTATCAGTGGTATTTTGTTGCCTGTCATTTACAAGAAAGTAAAATATGCAAAATGACCTTATCTCCTCCCAGCCCATGCTCTTGTGCTTTGCCTTACACTCTCCTGCACTCTTGCATTTTTTTACACCTCTGCAAACAGTAGTATGGCGTGGTCACAGCCCAAAGCCCAACGTGTGCTTGTTGACTGCCCTGTTCAAAGTGGAAAGTTGAGAAACAAATTGTCCAAACTCTGGTAACCAAATTCAGGCCTGGCATGAGCAGGTGAAGCAGGCCTCGAGGCCTGTGACCACTCACTTAGCTACACAGGGCCTGGAATTGCGCACAACCAGCTGTGAGCCTGCCCACACACTAAAGTGTATTTACATGACTTGATATGAGATAAAAAGGCCTTAAAAGTAAGAGGAGAAAGGGCAGAAGGGTAATTATTCATTTTTAAATACTTTTAATGTCATTCAATATGATTTGGGCTCATTTCTGATCACAGTCCTCTGACTACAACTGTGTGGAGAGTAAACTCACTGTCACGAACTTCATAGGGTTATCCCAATGCTTGGATGGACATTCTGCTTAGACTCCTACGCTATTTTTTTAATATATTTTACCTTTCTAATTTATCCGTAGTTATGGCCACTCTAAAACCAAGGTGAGTGACTTTACATGATTTAGAGTTGCATTTCTACAGACTTCCACATAACCTCAGGCTGTGACCTCTCCTTTGGTGTCTCAGTTCCGCAAAAATTGCTTGTATGAGCAATATGGGCACCAGCAGGGTAGCAGCAGCAGGATTTTGTTGTCATCCATTATCAGATAGATAGCTTTAGGCCAGTATTAGCTAATGGAAGAGTAACACATATATACATACAGTCCACCCAGTGTCAGACTCCGGAAGGAACCAGCAAGACAGGGACTGCATCTCACTCCAGTTTGCTGCTTTGCTCTTACCTGCCCCTACATCAAATGTATCAGCCTTTCAATACCAGACCTACATACAGCTTTTTGTTTTCCTGGCTCCTCTACTCAGAAGGACTCAGCATTCTTTCCACTCAACAGTGAAAAGGGCTAAGAAAATACCCAAAGATGCATTAGATCGCACAGAAAATTATGGGCTGAATGCATTCTAGTATTTCGGGAAACGGGAGGACTTGTGAGGAAAACTTTCCTCGTGATTGTTCACTTCTGGGTTTCCAGCTCCTTTGTCCAAGGCATCTGCAGTTAGCTGTTAACTGCCCCCGATAAGCCCCATCACCCTGCCCAGATCCACATGCTAGCTGCCAACAGTTGCATAAAGACTTGTGAGTGGGCAATAATGCCAGCTGGTACCAAAGTTAGCATTTTGCAACGGGGCTGGAGATTGCACAAAGAAAAGGGAAAGCAGTCATCACCACCCCATTTTACAGACCACAGACCCAAAACAAGGTCATGGGAGAGATCTGTATCTCTGGCCAGAGCAGCAGCAGGATTATCAGGCTGCCCTCTTTATGTATTACCCAGAAAATTCTCCAAACAAACCAGAATTGTACAGGAACATGATGTTCTCTTATGAGAGGAATGGCCTTAAAATACTTACTCATTTTGCTTGGCATTCTGTTCTCCCCAAGCAATTTTATTGTGTGGAGTATTTTAAAAAGATTCTTCATATGATGGGAAAAGTTCTCTGTTTTCAACAGTGAGAAACCAAGTGAACAAATTATATACTTTCATTTCTACAAACAAACTGCCTTTAGTACCTGCAATTGGGAGTACTGCAGCAATATTGGGATGAATTGATCCATCTGCCCTCTGACAACGATCTTTTCTATACAATGCTATGTGCTGCAAAATTTTATAAGCATTTATTTTAAATATGCTTTGCCTTATAAGAGTTTCCTTGGCACAGGATTTCATCCACATATTTTGAAATGTCTTTAGTAATTTATTCTTAAGTCCATCCATATCAATGTTTAATTGTGGATTTTAGGGGGGCGTATAAAGCATTTCAGACACAGTCAACTTTAAATTCACCCAGCGTGGATACACATTATCTATGGGAGGATAGTTGTGAAGGGGAAAGTGGAGGTTTGCCAGATATATATTGCTCAAAGAAGGTTTAAGTTTGTAAGTGATGGAATTCACACAGTCTAAGATAACGTCTTGAAAACTGGGTCATACAGGCTTGAACCTGGCCCCTCTTACAGAGTCCATAAACTGCCTCAGATTGACAGCCAGTTTTATGGTCAGCCAGTCTGGAGACTTATAGGTACTGTAATGATGATGATCAGAAACCATGAGGTCAGAAGCCCGGCCCCACAAGGAGGTCTGAAGATACAGTTCCTACATTCTGTGTTAGAAAACACATCAAAGTGACTTGGAAGAAACTCTGCATCCTTTCAGCCACCCTGGAGATGATATTGTCAAGCTTCAGTGTGATAAATCCAATGTGAAAATGCTCAGCAATGTAAGGGCTCAACAGCCCTGCCCTATATTCTTGTTTCTGGTAGCCATTTTTTAAATCTGTCTGTAGATGAGGGAGTTAAATTTCACCTCCTTCCCGACTCACGTTACAAAGCTTATCTAATTCACATTTATCTGAAGTCTGATTCCCCTGCTAAGTGCTTTTACTCTCCCACCCAATTTGGCATACAACGAACAGTGCACAAAATAGCTTTAATTGATTTGTACAGGTATTAAAACAGATTATTATCTACACAGATTTGGAGAGCAGTCACTGTGCGTTAGCCAAATGGATGATGCAAACTATAATTATTTACAGAGGGTTTCTGAGAGCTGGGTATTAGCAGACAGTAGGCCATGTTAGACAGCATAAGAATTTCACGTTTACCCATCAGATGACAAAGAAGGTCCAAACATAATCAGGAGATGAACTGAATATCCAGGAATTAATTATTTAAAACATCAGCGTGGTTATTAAGAATAAAATTTTCATACAAAGGCTCTTGATCTTAGCTATTCCTGCAAATGGTATGCATGATGAAATGCATACATTTCCAGTGCAGACCAGAACTTTCTACCCAGGTGCAAAATGAAGTGCCTTATGCAAAAGTCACAACCGAGCATATGTGTGTAGCTCCAGCTAGAAATCCCTGCTTTAAAATCCATGCCTGCCAATTTCTGGTGGTGAATATCGACATACTGGCATATGGCTGATAAATACGCAATGCAAATTGTACCGAATTCCCACCTTCAGCATGCAATTAATAAAGGAGAGGAAAGCACAAGAGAGGTAACCCCTCTCCTGGAAGGGCTGTTGTCCCTTATTTTGGGTCATTATTTTGTCCCTTATTTCTTATTTTGGAATACTATCACCCATCCATCCCACCCCACACCACCAGCCTGGCAGGGGGATGGCAGGATGGTCGTGGGCTCACGGCACAGCTCCAACCCGATGCAGTACCAGACCATACCAGCTGCCCGTGGAAGACGACAAAACCAGGACAGTCACGCAGTGATCTTTCTGTGCAGCATCCACAGTGGCCGCGCTTTTATAATAAATGAAATTGTGGAAAGAAAATGAAAAACCTTGCCTGGAGAAAAAGGAGGCAAGCTGTGAAGATGTTGAGTAAAAGACTCCCTTTTGTGCACAAAGGGGGGAGGTTGTTTTTCCAAGGGCACGGGACGCTTTTACATGATCAGGGCTATAGAAACTGCAAAAGAAATTGTATAGTGTGTTCTTTAATCAAATGCCTATGACAGCTGAATTAAAACATTATTTAATGGAGTTTGCTCTGAGATTTGAAGTTTGTTTCTCTTTGTTCCGCAGCCCAGGAGACCACTCTTTCTTTATGTCTCCCTGATGTATGAAATCACTGCAGTGTCCCTCACACTGCTTCAGGAATAACGAAGGCTGGAAAAATACTTTTCTCAGGTAATAAACTCATAGCTGGCCTGATTTTTTTCCCTTTTATAATGAATATGCAGCTGAACAGTCAGTCTCCTTATTCAGCAATGACCAGTGCACAGTTCTGACCAAAACCCTGTTGTTTCAGCTGATTTTGAAAGGTGTCTGTTCAGAAAAAAGTAAACGCCACAGAAACTCACTCCTGTGAGTTTTATGCTATTGCACAATAACAGACACAGCTTTTAGGCTTTGACTGAATAATAAGTCTTGAAAGATAACTATTGAAAAATACTTATGTTACAGACTTTAAGGGGACTTTTCACACATTGTTAGCTGCTTACCCACATCATTGCACAGAGGTCTGAGGACAAAGTATTAGTGATAATTATTGTTCTCTAAAAACATACAAAAACATTCAGGAAATGTTGGGCTTGATGTTCAAATGCTGAATAATTTAAAATATTGATTATTCTATGGTATCATTAAAAAGAAAGAAAGAGGGAGAGAGAGAGATAGAGAGAGAGAGAGAGAGAGAGAGAGAGAGAGAGAAAGAAAGAAAGAAAGAAAGAAAGAAAGAAAGAAAGAAAGAAAGAAAGAAAGAAAGAAAGAAAGAAAGAAAGAAAGAAAGAAAGAAAGAAAGAAAGAAAGAAAGAAAGAAAGAAAGAAAGAAAGAAAGAAAGAAAATGAAAGAAAAAAAATGAAAGAAAAAAAAAGGAAAAGGAAGGGAGGAAGGGAGGAAGGGAGGAAGGGAGGAAGGGAGGAAGGGAGGAAGGGAGGGAGGAAGGGAGGAAGGGAGGAAGGGAGGAAGGGAGGAAGGGAGGAAGGGAGGAAGGGAGGAAGGGAGGAAGGGAGGAAGGGAGGAAGGGAGGAAGGAAGGAAGGAAGGAAGGAAGGAAGGAAGGAAGGAAGGAAGGAAGGAAGGAAGGAAGGAAGGAAGGAAGGAAGGAAGGAAGATCAAACACTTCCCAGAAAAGCTCTGAGAAGTATTAACCAGCTCTAGAAAGGTACCAGGATGGGTTCCATAGTTATAGAATTTATTGTATATCTACATGATTTTTTTCATCCCCAAGAACCTCAAAAGGCTTTATAAACCAGGAATGAATTTTATCTCATGGTTATAGAAAACATGCAGTTTCTGCTTTCAAAACCCCATTCTGGCTTCTAGGAAATGTCTCCTTGAACTAAGGTTGGCCACTTTTTCTGCAATGCATGGGCTGATGTATCATGTGCAGGTCCAGCACAGTCCTCTCCCATCCTCTGGCCTGATCTTCCTTATTATATTATGTTTCCTCCTTAGCTAGTGGAATAAAGAAAATCTGATCAAATTTCAAAGGCTGAAATACTTACCATGCAAATTAAAAGAGTAAAATGAAAACCGATTGTAGTAAACTCAGATTTTATTCAGAGATGTTACTGGCACTAGTTTTACAAATCAATGAAACTAAAAAAATAAAATAAAATAAAAATCTTGTCAAATAAAATCTTACAGTGAAATTAAAAATAGTAGTAACACAGTTTTGAAAACAATGCCATATAACCTTTAATTACTTCAGTTTAAATGTATTTATTTATGGTACTCACCGCTGACCTATTCTTATCTTACGATCTTTTTATAGGCAACTGTTCTTTCCACAGTAGCCCTTCTTCTGTGGATAGAGAGGTTTGTACTTTTATTATGACTAAAGTGCAGGTATAGCTTTGTCAAGACAAAGTAATTACATCAAACACAGACCTGATCTAGTCTAATAATGACAAAGCTACACAGCTGAAATGCATGCTCCTCTCCTCCTGGGAAATCTAAAACCCACAGAGGTGTTGCTTCAGGTAAATACATCTTAGAGGCTTTCTGGTTTCGTTGCTCACTGTCATTACTAGAAGAGGATGTCATGGGACAGAATTTAAACTTTTTTGGAGAGCAGGCGACATAGAACTGGCCTTATTTTGTTTTTTCTAAAGTTACTTGGCACTGTGGATCTCTAAATAAATATAAAGTCATACACAATCAAACAGGCAAGCAAGAAATGACAAGTGTTTTGACAGTGCTCAAAATACTTTGAGGTATTTTTAGCATATTTCTGAGTCGTATTAGCTTAACCTGTAATAGAATATAAATGAGCCCATATGGCAGAGATGTAATTATGTTCCATGTGAGAAATCCCTGTGGTAGATTTGGGGAAAAAAACTCACCACATGTGCCTTCTGGAGGGCACGATTTACACATGATTACCTACTCATTTGCATCGAGAAGAATATGAAGTAACACAATGCTAACAACACTGTAATGAAAAGGGCAAGCAAAGACTCCAGATCCCTGGGGGTGCTGATCCCTCTGACTGACATCCAGTTAGGAGCAGGGAATTCTTCCCTTTAGGGAGTACATTTTATGAAGCGATCTTTGATTATGTGGGCACAGTAATCACGAGTCTTAATTATTATTACTGTGAGAGAATGGGCTACAAATCTCCAGGGAATGTCTCTGTCACAGATACTTTGCCGGCGATTGCTGAAAATGAGTGTTTTCCCAAGGATCATTTTCATTCCAACCTGATATTTAGCTGAAGTTTCTTTGACTACTAGTCATGAAACATTAAATATAGATTAGAGGCAGAGAGATGTTGAAAGTTAAAATTCACCGGAGGTGCACACCCGTGCACTTGAGAGACAGCCCCAAATGTTGTCCAGATGTTGTAGCAACAAGGCTGAGGGTTCCCAAGCTGCAGCACAGCCACAACAGAAGAGAAAGTGGATGTTTAGCATTCCACCGGCCTTCTGTTTAGTTTACTTGTAGTGTATTAATTTAGCAGAAAGTCCTAACAGCCTGTTAGCGGTAGATGTTACCAAGTGTACACTACCCTGAAAGAATGAAGAAATTCTTTTATAGCAATAAAGGGAGTAATTCAAAGCATGTAATTGATTTTCCACATTTTCAAACTGTGATAAGACTAAGCTTTAGCAACAGAAACATATGTTTGCAGTTTTGTCAATGTTCCTCAATGAATAAAAAAAAAAAAAAAAAAGGACCTATAACTTATTGGTTAGATTGTTAACATGCATTGGGCATTTCAGTGGCTATTAAAGCACTTGCCAAAATAATATCATCTTCTCAACAGACTCAGAGGTGGTAGGGATTGTTTTATGCCACAGGACATGTTTTCGTGATTATCAAAACTAATTCTTTTTGCAGAGGAACGTGACAGAAGAACATCATGGCTTTCATAATGAGCTATTGTCACATTGATATGCTATCCTCCCTTACCTCCTCCATCCTTTTCTCTCCAGAAACATTGCACAGCTCCTGTTTTTGCTTACCCTTGCAGCATCCTAGCCCACCTGC
Organism: Anas acuta; assembly: GCF_963932015.1. Classification (NCBI taxonomy): domain Eukaryota; kingdom Metazoa; phylum Chordata; class Aves; order Anseriformes; family Anatidae; genus Anas; species Anas acuta. The sequence goes on along the minus strand of NC_088980.1, from coordinate 24,148,287 downwards.
TGAGCAGCGCGGTGTCTGATGGCCATGCTGCCGCCCCCCGTCTTCACACCAGGCGTTAAGGTCCGCTCTGAAGCTCCCTGATAACGTCCACCAGAAGGACTCAGAGCAGAAGCATTTGAGTAATTTCCAAATGTCAGGCAGTGCACTGCACGACAGCAGCAGAAGGCTCAGGTGAACTCCTGCAGCTGTCATTTCAGATAGAGTTTAAGTCCAGAAGCAACATTTAGATTTATTTAACCTGGCCTTTTGCCTCAAACAAACCTCAGAATTGTATCAGGAATACCTGCATCAAATATAATAATTTGATGATGTGAAAGAGCTTATATTTTGGAAAAATAGACTCTCTGAATTCAAAGTCAAGTAACAGAGTTTCCAGCAAAACCTTTCCATGTACCTCTCATTCAGCAGTTTTACTGTTAAAAATACATGCTTACTTACATATTAACCATGTCAACATTTATCAGTAGAATTCAGAAAGGTATTTGTGTTCTCCTGACACCAGAAAGAAGACAGTGCAGAGTGTTATGACCAAACTACAGAGCCAAGCCCCAGGCACTTGTCATGATGTTTCAGCAAGAGGTCACTTTCCTGTCCTTACAGGAAACTTTTACAACTTCAGTCCTCTTCCCATCTTGCATTGTGAGAAACCTAAGATGCTTAGTAGCTCCTTTGTGGGAAGAAAAAAAAAAAAAAAAAGAAAAAAAAAAAGACACAGCCTCAGAATTACCTTATTTATCAGAACAAGCAAGGAAGGTATGGTAAATTTGAGTCCTGAGTCCTATTCCTGATTTCTTGGCCTTGGAACTAACATTTGAACACAGATTTTAAGTCCTGCTAGGCATGCTAATCCCTAACATGCAGCCTTAGATTCCCCTTATATTTCAACAAATACTCGTGGAGACCAGCACAGGCTGAGATGGCAACACTCATCGGGACCCACCAGAGAGCTGCGAAGCTTCCAGTGGCTGATGTAGTTACAGCGGAGAGAAAAACAGAGGTTCATGTCACCACATGTCATTTGCCCCGACTCTCGTGATAGAAGATTTGCCAAAGCAAGAAGGAAACAGCTTGGAGGGATGCCTGCCCCCATTTGCAGCATGGGGGTAAGAAAACCATCTTTTGGCATGGTGAGGAGTTGGCAAGGCTGACTGAGAATCAAACAGGGCAAGGGGGAAAAACCCCCAAAGACTGGAAGCGAGCTGGTTCACGTTTACTCCCTCAGGACAGCACAGAGCATCCCCCACAGTGGATGACTTCACGGGTTTTAAACCAGGTAAGCAGGCTTCAGGTAATAGGAAATGGGGATACAAGACCCTTTAAACTGAAGTCTATAGGTTTGAGTTTGGCAGATGAAGCATGCAGTTTTGTCACCATCTCATGACCATTTGGTGCCAGGTAGCAGCGGATGATGCTCTTGTGTGACGACCTCACGGACAAACACAGTGGAGATCAGCATCTGAATCAAGGCAGGTGCCTGGAAGTGGAGGAAAGGGGACTGCAGAGGCCAGGGGTCCCCTCTGGGCCTCCATGGGCAGGGATGGTTCTTCTAGAACCGTGGTGGGCAATGAGTTTGTGGAGCCAGAAGCTGGAGCTTCCAGCACAAAGAGGTGTTTTAAAACACATGAAGTATGGAGAATGTCTGAGTGACGTGTTTGCTGCCCCCTTTCCCCACAGGAACTGGTATTTGTAGAGTCACAAGGCTTTTCTTCTACAAAACAATAAAACTAAAAAGGCAAAATGCCAGTGAATTCATTCTGCTGTTTAATCTGACAGCCTGGAAGAAACAGAAAAACAAACAAAATCCCCAATGGTTGCTCCATCCCATCCCTCCTCCATACGTGCCTCCTCCCTTTCAAAAGCTATGCACAGAGAAAACACAAAAGGAATGCTGCTGACTTCCCCAGGGTTTAGAGAGCTGTTTGCAGTGACCACTGCAGGCACTGTTGTTTGTGTGGATGTTTTAACAGAGGCAGAAGGTAACTGCTCAGCTCCAGGTTCCAGCAGGTTGTGAGGCCTTTGCCAGTAGGTGTGTGAAGTGCAAAGGATGCTGTAGACTGTGCAAGGCTCCCTACACAGGGACAATGGGAATGGAGGGGGCTCTGGTCTCTCTCTATATAACCAAACACTTGATAATCTCTGCTCTTGCTGGTTTCTACTTTCAGTTTGCACTTAAGAACTCCAAATAAACAGAGCCTTCATACAAGAACCCTCTTCAACAGAAAAAAAAAAATATCTTGCTGCTTTCTAGCCTCTTTTGTTGTTGTTGTTGTTTTGCTGTAGTTTAGAATATAACTTTTTTTTTTTTAAAAAAAAAGAAAGAAAAAAGGGAAAAGATACAGGAACTGCATGTGCTTCACTGCAAATGCTGCTGATGTAATTCTCTTTGAAGTGAAGAGCAAAACTCCTTTGGAAGTTAATAAGAACAGGATCAGGCCCTCCACACTGAACATGCACTGAGAGCAGATAAGATCTCAAATCACTCAGAGCCAAGCATGTTATTTGTGCAGCATAGGCAGGCTGAGTCAATCTCTGAATATTTTTAATGGGTGTCAACGTGAAGTGTTAATTCCACAAGTTATGTTGTTTTGCAGTTTGCCTGTGCCTGCTCTCCAGACTGCCTCCATGGATGGTACACATCCCCTTACTGCCTGTGAAGAAAAGCTATTTCCAGAACTGCTGCAAGAAGAAAACAGTTCTGAGAAAATATGAAATGGAAATTTTACAAAGAATTGGAAAAACAAATGATGGTAGAAATACCTTCTAGACATTCATGTTAGCAGCATGCATGGAAGTGAAAGTAGCTCCATTTCAAATAGGGATGACAACTTCTTTTAAAAGACCCCAAAATCAAAACAAGCATTTTGCAACTGATCGTTTTTGAGAAACTAATCTTGTTCTCCTTTTTTTTTGACAAAACAGAGGAGAGAGGTACTGAAGAGTCAAAGATCCTTAGATAATATCTGCCCCTGGATAGTACCGATATACTCTTAATAAACAGGATCAGAAAAACATTGAAAATATTTTTAAACCCGATGAACTGAGCTAAGCACTGTGAACAGCTTCTGAATGAGAAATTTTTATTTGTGCCCTTACCTTTTTCAGTCCCCAGGATCTCAAAGTAATTCCAAATGCATCTTGAACCCAAGAAGAAATTATGGCCCTACCGAGGCCAACGGGAGACTTGCTATTGCCTTCTGCAGGATCAGGATTTACCCTTACTGTAAAGGCATCTTAAGAAACGCTGGGCCCAACTGCCCACTTCTATGGAAAAAGTCAGCTGGAAACATAGCAAAGCCTACCACACAATTTCCTTTTCACTCTCCCCTGAGGGGAGATTTTTAATCTCGGAGTGGAAAACAGGATCCAGGGAAAGCCAAAGGAAAGCCTGTGGTTGCCATCCAGAAGGAGCTCCCTGACCCACCACGGCCGCAGCCCTGTGGCCCACCCCTGCCCTGGCCCCGGGCCTGCCCAGCGCCCCGGGGCCAGGCTGAGGGGGAGGCTGGGCACCGGAGAGGCTGCTTGGCGTGAAGCAATCAGGATTTTGTCTTGCCATGATTCAGAAACACCCAGGCAAAAGCTGTTCTGCTGGCTCTGGGACATGTTGCTGGGGGAGCTCCCCATGGCTTCTGCAAGCTCTGATGAGCCGTTCCTTTTCCACATATGAGTTATGGTGGCTTGCAGCTACCTTTGGCAGGGGAGGCACCAATCCTGCAGATTCATCCCAAACCTGGCCTGTTCAGATGACCATCTCCTGTTGTAACCCCACCAGCGATCCCTCCTCCTCCTCATGCTGCTTCCTTTACCTATCCTCACCCATGCGCTGCAGCCTCCTCCCTTCCCAGGCCCCCATCTTTGCTTCTCTCTCTATCCTCAGCACTGCAGGACAGGAGCCCCAGCATGATACCCAGGGTGACAGGTCTACCAGCTGATGTAACCATTATCACATTTGGGCTTAGGACTCAAGCTTCACCCCTCAGGAGCTGCTAAACTTTGCCTTTACGTCAGGAAGCAAAGACAATGCTCAGCCACCATGTTACAGCAGTGCCAGCTGCAGCTTGTGACTGGCATGGGACAGATCCCGTATCTTTACCTTTGTGACTGCACACCATTTGTTTCTAATAATTACACTAACACTGAAGTACCCAATCCTGTAAAACACTAACCCCTTGAGCATGTTCCAAAATTTTCTTTTATTTCTCTCTGAATTACTAGGTTATTATTTTTTAATTAAGAAATAAATAAATATGCTTTTTGACTTTTAACTGAGGGCTACATATTAGGAAGTGACTAATTCCCCTCTGTGTTCACAGAAAATAAAAGTGAAGCTTTTACCATTACAGACAAAGAAGTACTGAAAAGTTAACAAGAGTCACAGTAAAATCTGACTTTGTGATGAGCTGTTTCTTCTGCAATTTTTTTCAGTTATGTAAATATTTTGAGAAGCCCACCTGGAGGTTTGTGTGTTGTTTTTTTTTTTTTCTTTTTCCTTTTTATTTCCTCTTAACATGCATTTGTACAGGAGTAGGCTATAAATGAAACACTCATTTTCCTGAAGGCAATCATGAAGGTGTGATTGCACCCTTTTCTTCTCAATTTTATACAGAGCCAATTTATCATAATGCAGTCATATTTGAATTTGAACAAGTGGAAAATCCTTATTTGCTCACACTACGCTTCCAGTATTAACTCAAGATCAGCTCCTTTCAGATAGTATTTGTGCTTGTACTTCAGAGTAAAATGTTGTGAATAAAGAAACTGTTGAACAACTCCAGAGCAAGTTACTTCTCTGGCCAACAATGACTTTGTGATGAACGCTGCACTGGTCAGTCCTCAGGAATAAACTGGTAACTGAATGAGCTGTGTTCTGGCAGTGGTCAGGGCAATACAACTTCCAGTGGAGTCTTCAGGGATGGCATGGGTGAGCAAGCAGCAGAAGAGGAGCCACAGAAGGCCAGCTAGGGATGTTGCAATGGAGTGTACTGCCGGGAACTTCCTCTGTCAACTGCAGGGATTGAGGGCAGCCAGTTAGCCTCCACCCCAGGTAGGTGGGTGAAAAACAAAACGAGAGCCAACATGGAACCAGGTTAGCCAAGGAAACAGGCCAATTCAGCACGCCCTCGGTAGTGCTTTTGCCAGTAGGACACCCGTGGAGTTCACAGAAGAAACAAATGTCACCTCTGAGGGAAGGAGGGTGCCTAAGTGCCCAAGATGGAGCAGCAGGCATTATATCAGTGGTGAGCAAGCTGCCGGGGAGATCTGACATGCTCTTGGCTTTCTTAAACAGACTGCCAACTCCTGTGGCCACTGGGCTATCCCTCATTTCTGTAGTACTCTAAGCATGGTAGTGGATGTCAAACAAGTTACCAGTGAGAACGCAATAGTAATTAACATGAAGAAGGCAACATGACAAGTCACACGGCACTGATGAGTCATATTGTCAGTCTCAAATACAGCAATGTGACCAACACTGAGTCACAGAATGTAAAACTGTCATAAAAGATCTGAATTATACAGACAAGTATGCAACAAAACAGCATAAAGACATCCCACCTCAGGGATACAGGGCCACTTTTATTTTTCTTGTAATCTTTGTCATCAAAATGTCCCATGACAAATGACTGTTTAAAATTGAGCTGCATTAAGTAGCTAATATTAGCAAAGTTCTATTAGACATAGACTAAAATACTGTTTCCCTTCACCCGAAGGGATTCTGGTGATGTAACACAAACAATTTAATTTGATGTGATGCACTACTGAACTGTGGCAGCCTTACATGCTAGCCAACATCACCTTATTAGATGTTGCAGACCATTGATAATGAAACTATCCCAAAGTCAGTTAATTGCAGAGAAGAGTCCATCTTTTTTGTGTATTTTTGAAAAAGTTATTTCTAAGATAGTCCATCAGAAGCACACCATGGTGGCTTATGCAACCCTCCCAACACAGCAAGTTTGCATTGTAGTTTAACAGTTAACCATGAACATCCCACTTACGTGCAGTCACGTCCCATCCTGTATTACGAGCATGGCTACAAAGCCTTGGGATATGGGGAGAAGGCAAGGCTTGTGGGGTCTCCCAACTGCAGCATTTCACATGACATTGATGACTGAACACGGGTCTTCATTAAGTGTTGTCTGACTAGAAGACTAGAGTTTATTTATTCAACCTCAAGATAAGCAACTTAATGCTGCTGATTTGAATGCAAACAAGGGCAAGACCTCATGCATGGAAGACTCTCTGATGTGGTTACACTGGAAGTTTAGACTAAACACAAGTTGAGATCTGAAACACAGTTGTCAAGGCCTACAAAATCAGGATGTTTTCTTAAAATATTTAAATTTTTGGAAGTGTTTTCTACAACTAAACTGTCAAAGTGGTATTGCTTTTATCTGCAAGTTGTTGCACATGCATATATTGCTTATTAAGGACTATTTTGCTAATTCACTGAAATCCCTCTCATGACAGAAACAGTATTTGCATCTCCATTCAGTGTTCATATAAGGAGTTATTACTGACCTCAAATGACTACCTAAATGCAATTAAGCCTTTCTTCTTTCTTACAGGACATAATATTATCTAGTCTGCTTTAATAGAGCAGTTGGGCTACTCTCAAATCAATATGGGGTCTCAAATGCTTGTGATGTGTTCAGGATCCAATCCTTGCGTGCTTAGTTTGTCCTTACACAATTATTTCACATCTTAAAGTGTTTGGGGACTTCTAAAACCTGAACTGTGCAAAGCAAAGCCTCAGCCTAAACCACCAAGCCTCACTTACTAAACCCACTCTAACCTATTTTTAAAATTATGGTACTACTATTTCAAAACTGATCAGGAACTTCAGAACAAAGCCTTTCCCTGGTGACACTTCTGTGCGGTAAATACACAGGCAAGGGGCTCAATCTAAAACAAGAAAAGCAATATTCCCTCTCTCCATATGAATGTGAATCATTGCCTAAGCTTTCCAACTCAACCTGTAGACTACAGCAAGAGATTTACAAGTCAGCTATGTGTGAAACTCCCACAGCTCCGGACCAGAGAATGACCCTCACTAATGGAACCGTGCAGCAGAAGGACTTAGATTTTGTATCAACTTACTTTTGCATTCAGAATCCATATTATCTATTTGCTCTACATTTGCATAATATGCAGAACAATGGCACTCTGGTTCGGCAAATGCAAACAATAATTAATAACAAAATAACAGAAAGTAGGGAGGGGAGAAAGAGGTGTTTATATTTAGGGTTGATTTTACACGGCATTGCCACATACTCCTGTGGTGCTATCACTGCAAACTTCTATTAAATGTGCTGCAATTCCAGTGTTTGAGCACTAGAGGGTCAATTTGTGATGAAAATGGAGCCTTACCTCAGTTTCCTTATTTTTACAGGTAAGCAATTTAACCTCATATCACCTATTCAGCTGTCATGAGAAGTTCTGCTTCTAACTGAAGATTTCTGATGCCATGCAGGACTGGGATGGGCAAGTTGATACACAAATGCAAACTTTTTTTTTTGAAAAAGTACTATCAATAATTGTAAGGTACCCATGTCACACCAAAACCTTGACAGATTTCCCTGTTCAGCTGCTGAGTGCACACATTTCAAAAGGATCATCAGGTTGGTTTGGAAATTGTCTCTTGTGACTTGGAGAGACAAAAGACAGATGAGGTATTAGCCTGTAGCCCATTTTCAAAAATACTCATCCTATGCATTTACAGAAGCCTCTTTCCATACCTTTGAATACAAAAAATGCAACTACCATCCATTTGAATGAAAGAAATCCTCAGCACCACCTGTAATTGCACTTGTGCCCACCAAGAATTACTGAGATGGCAGCAGAAAGGTGGGCACCATCCACGGGGCAGAATTTAGGCCCTGCAGACTGCAGCCTTTCCATTCAGTTGGCAGGGAGGAAGGAAGAAGCAACATTATAAAAAATACATGCATGGACTAGAAATTTGGGGCATTACAAAATGAACTAACCAGAAATCCTTCCTCTTCCCAATAGGATTTGTTATGGAAACAGCATATAATTTCATTCCAATACCACAAATTTGCCACTACATTAAAGAGCATTAGTGTTACTGAAGGATGAACAGTAAATCAGCATCCCCAGTTCTCCAGGCTACAGCTCTCTTCGGTGGAATGGATAGAGTAACTTGGTAATTCCCACTGCCTCCTCATTTCAGGCTATGAATATATCCTGTGAGGGACAGCAAAGTTGTTGACTAAGGAATGCCTTAACAAGGACTTCTAAACCAAGAAACTTTGCTATACTACAGTTTTTGTTCTTACATTATCCATCTCATCAGGGACGAGGAGAACTGGGCAACACTGCTTCTTTTTAGACAGTGATACTGTCTCAGGAAAACAAGGTACATCAGTTATACAGATGGTGTTGTAAAAAATCCTATCTAAATTCCCCAGAGCAGTGGATAGATTTGGTTTTAGAGAGAGGTAAAGCATCAGAGATCACTGCAACATGCCCATGCAAAGGACACCTCTGTACCATATTAGTAAAAAGTCTAAAATAATGTGTTGAAAAAGAGAAGCGTAAGAAAGTAGGGAAGTCTCACAGATGGCACCACTGCATTCAGTAATGACTGTGAGCTTTGCAAATTACAGCATTGTGAAAGTTCATAAAAATTAGCAAACAAAAAGCAAGGCTTTGCTGTTATATGAGTCGAGCCATTTAAACGATTATACTGTGCTCTCTAGTGTATTTATCAAAATAACCAAAACTTAGCACTGAATTCAGCTCTACAATATACGGAAAAATTCCTGAGCTTTGAAGAGGGACCATATTTGTTGCAAACCATGAACTGCAAATATTAGCAACATTTTACTTCATAAATAAACTATAATTCCATTACTGATCTTTCAAAAGTATTTTTTTTTAAATTGGTCCTCCCATCCCTACCACAAATGAAAAGTCTCTATTACAATTTAATGTGTCCTCCCATGCATAAAGAAATCACACACATTCAGCTGCAAGAAGACAGATCAGTCAGAATGGCTTAAATGTAATTATACATTGACCAAAAAGAATTCCATTGCAAATGAAACTGAATGGCTTGTAGTTCAGGTTATTAGCTGCATGCTGACCAGTACAATTTTAAATGCTAAAATATTGAAGAAGGAAAAAGAAAAAAAGAACTTGTGAAAAATGTGGAAAACAGGGAAAGCAGGAACTACGTTTATATAAAACAAATTTAAAAATAATGAAAAAAATTCCATCCTCTTGTCTCACGTCATTGGAGCAGATTTTTTTTTAAGCTTCCCTTACTTCTCTACAGCTGTTTATGCATCACAATTTGAAAAAAGTAAACGTGCCAAAGTCATTTACATCTTTCTCTAGCTCTACAGATTGAAATGCTGTATCATCTTGTAACACTTGAAATCAGAAATCAAGTGTCATAATTAGCCAGCCTTTCCTCAGAAAACCATGCTTCCAGAATGGCACTTGGAACAATGAGTATTAAAAAAAAAAAAAAAAAGCGTTGCACTGAAACATTTAAGAATGTGTTTAGTTTTCACAAAGCTGAAATCCTTCCATGAACATATCATTTAACTCTGGATTTACCAAACAGTTCAAATTCAGGAAAACAAAACTATTTTACTCATTAAAATATTCTGACAATATTGCAACATAATCTGAGTGTCATTTTTGAGCAGTGAGAAAATCTTTTTTTATTATTTTAGCAGCAAAGGGAGAAGAAAGGCTAAGTTTAGCGGACCCTTTTCTTTAACAACAACAAGAAAAAAAACAACTGGTGAGCTTCTTTCTTCTCCGGCCATATAGCAGATCTCTTCTTGGATTTCACACCACCAACCATACCCTGTCAGAGATCTTGAACAGTTTACATTACTTCTTTTGAAGGATTAATCTAGACCAGCCCAGAGATAAAAACCAAAATGCACAATGAATTCCTACACTGAATTCCAGCTTGTTACTGTGAACTCAACATAAGAAAAGAAAAAAGGAATCCCACACATCTTGTAGTATACACACTGCTTTCACACAGCATTTGAGTTAGTCAGAGGAATACGTAAAAGGACAAGATAGTTTTGTACAAAACCTCAATTTATTTCAGAGAAATTAAAAATATGGTATTTAATATATATAAATTTCTATTCCTCTATAAATATAGATGATCTTGTGATAATGAACAGAAATAAATGCATACCAAATTCAAATAATTTTGCATTTCAGGGTATGGTAGCCATAGATAATGTTTATGAACCTAAATACAGGCATTTGTAATATAAAAAGTTTAAAACAATACAATCAGGAGAGAAGCATTCTGCTGGTTTTCATACAGAGGACTAAATATTCAAATGCATCTGTTGAAAGTTACATTTCATTTTTAACCTTTTTTTTTTCTTTTGTAACAAGAAGTACAATCCCACACACCCAGGAGAATACAAGGCAGTAGACATACTGCACACATGATACCAAATCTTTGTAGTATGTGATGTTATTACTGAACTCAAAAAAAAAAAAAAAAAAAAGACAGCAGAGGCTCTTTAAGGACTAACATCCCACCAGAGTGCTTAGACATTCTGGTTTTCTGTTTTCCCTTCCTTTGTTTTTACTACTGAAAAAAATCATCACACCCTCATAATGTGTAATGAATTAAATGTCAATGAATTAAAATTCAGGAGAATGGCAATGGCTCAAATGCTTCCAAAATGAAGAGCCAGCTTATGGATTTAATTAAAAAAAAAAAAAAAAATCTGAATGCTGCATTTTATTCTGATGAAGCTCTCTTTACTGAGCTCATATTTCCTGATCCTGTTTGCACTGAACCCTCTGCTAACCTCAGTAAACACCAGCAGGGCAGCAAGGCGTTCCAGGTAGTTCTCCCTCAACATTTTCGTTACCAGAAGAATGTGAACATGCACAAGCTGCCCCGTGATGACAGCAGGAGCTGCAACTGACTCCCGGGTTCAGATTCACAGTTAGGCTCTATCTTTTTCCTCCAAGAACTATGCACCTTGTGACAGACAAGACCAATAATCTCATTTCTACAGGAGAACCCAGAGCGGACACCTCTCAGTTTGATGACTGGAAAATTCATTAGGTGGGTTTAAAAAAATTAAATAAAAATTATTTTTTTTTAAAAAAAGGAAGTTTGGTATATCTACGTCCCCGTTCACCTCTGAAGCCATCCAACATGCTACAGGTGCAGACGGTATTCGACCTCAACTCCTGGCCAAAGCCAAACAAAACCTGCCAACTCTTTTTCAACTATGTGGTGCATTTAAATAAATTTAAAAAAAAACGAGAAAGGGCAGCCAGCAGCCAGCCCCCCTTGTACAGGGCACTGCGGCGATGCTCTCCCTCCGGAAAAAGGCCGGACACACCTTCGAGCAGGGCAGGCCATTGTTTTTCCCCCCTCCAAAACTGACTCGGGCGTGCAGGGCTTGGCTTTACTGGGGCCGGCCGAGGCATGGCGAAGCACGGTCCCACAGCGTGGCCATGTCCCCACGGCGTGGCCGGGTGACTGTCCTGGCTGCCCTGTCCCCACCGTGGGGCAGGGAGGCCGTCAGGAAGCGGCGCTCCTCCCCAACCCCACCTCCACCTCCACATACCTCTGGCAGGCTGGGAGCAGCACCCAGCCCGTGTCGGGAGGCGCCCTAGGCAGTCACAGCCGCCTCAGTCCAGGCCCTGCTGTTCATGCAACTGAAACTCCAAGCAAAGCCATTACAAAACCTGTGGGGGGGAGAAGAAAGGGGGTTGTTTTGGTTTCTTTTGCCGGTAATTTTTTCCCCATCCTGCCCTACAAAATAAAAATCCAATGCCTTTTTTATTTTTTTTTTTCTCTCTTTAAAAAAAGGGGAGGGCGAGGAAGCAAAATCTGCAAACGGGTTAAAAATGTCCTAAATAATTAAAAAAGTGAGACTTTTTGTAATTTAAATACAAATATACTTACAAAATCTTACAGAGGCTATTTACATCCCTCTCCCCCAACCTTACAGTACGTTCAGTTCCTACAGGAGACAGCGAGAGAGAGGAGAGAGAGAGGGAGAAAAAAAAAAAAAAAACAAGTCTGTCCCAAGCGCAGGAGTTTCCCACCTGACTTTTTCCTCTGCTCCCCGTCGCCTGCAGGACGACAAGCAGTCCGCAAAGTTTGAAGTTTGCTGGGGCTGGATAAGCGTGAGCATGCGGCCGGTACCGGGGCACGGCAGGCGCTCTGCGGGCTGAGCCCAGGTCCTCCGCCCGTCCGGCCCCCCGGCCGGGGGTCTCAGACGGTGGTCTCGCCCTGCTTGCTGTTGGTGAGCCTGGTGTAGAACTTCCTCCAGGAGTTCAGCGTTTTCCCCGACCAGATCCAGAAGCCCGAGGTGATGCCCACGATTAAGGTCATGAGATACTTGATCATGAAGACGGTGAAGTCAGGGCTCATGGGTGGGTGATGGCTGCTGTGGTTATTAGGACAGGGGATGGCATAGCTCTTACAGCTCTGCGTGACCCAGCTCCTTTCCCACTGTTCCCTAAAAGCTTGCTCGTAAAAATAGCAGGCAATGACGATGGTGGCCGGCACCGTGTAGAGGACGCTGAAGATGCCTATCCTCACCATGAGCTTCTCCAGCTTTTCTGTCTTGGTGCCATCGTGCTTCATGATGGTCCGGATCCTGAAGAGGGACACAAAGCCGGCCAGCAGGAAGGAGGTGCCGATGAACAGGTAGACAAATAGGGGGGCCAGCACGAAGCCCCGCAGCGCGTCCACGTTGTTGATGCCCACAAAGCAGACGCCGCTGAGGACATCCCCGTCTACCTGCCCCAGGGCCAGGATAGTGATGGTCTTGATGGCTGGCACTGCCCAGGCGGCCAGGTGGAAGTACTGGGAGTTGGCCTCGATGGCCTCGTGGCCCCACTTCATGCCGGCGGCCAGGAACCAGGTGAGGGAGAGGATGACCCACCAGATGGAGCTGGCCATGCCGAAGAAGTAGAGCATCATGAAGAGGATGGTGCAGCCCTCCCGCTTCGTGCCCTGCGCCACGGTCCGGGAGCCGTCCTCGGCAAAGCGCTCGTTGCAGACCACCCTCTCCTCCAGCAGGAAGCCGGCGATGTAGGCCACGGCCACGGCCGTGTAGCAGCCCGAGAGGAAGATGATGGGCCGCTCGGGGTAGCTGAACCGCTTCATGTCCACCAGGTAGGTGAGCACGGTGAAGAGGGTGGAGGCGCAGCAGAGCACGGACCAGATGCCGATCCAGGTGCGGGAGAAGCGCAGCTCCTCGGGCCCGAAGTACATGAGCCCGTAGAGGCGGCCGGGCTCGCAGGGCGCCCCGCAGTCCTTCTCGCCCAGGAAGCGGTAGTTCAGGTAGGAGGGCACCTTCAGCGCCCGCGGGCAGGAGAAGCGCCCGCGGGGCTCGCCGGACCCCGAGCCCCCAGCCCCGCCGCCGGCACCCCCACGCTGGGGGTTGCTGGTCCAGCTCTCGGGGTGCAAGGCGGGCGTGGGGGTGCCTCGCTCGGAGGCGTTCTGCCCCACGCACAGCTCGCCGGCCCCGTGCACCGGGAACTTCTCGCAGCGCAGCGTGTCGGGCCACTGGAAGCCGAACTTGTTCATGAGGGCCTCGCAGCCCTGGCGGGCGCGCTCGCAGAGGGAGCGGCAGGGCGGCAGGGCCTGCTCCAGCACGGTGCAGACGGGCGCGTACATGGAGCAGAGGAAGAACTTGAGCTCGGCCGAGCACTGCACCTTGACCAGCGGGTAGAACTGGTGCACCTCCAGCCCCGCGTCCTCCTGGTTGGTGTGGCCCAGCAGGTTGGGCATGATGGTCTGGTTGTAGGCGATGTCGGTGCACAGCGGGATGGAGATGGGCTGGCAGTACCCGTGGTCCGGGATGGAGATGCCCCGCTCGCCGTTGTACTGCGGCGCGGGCGGCTGCCCCCCGGCCGGCAGCGCCGCCGCCCACAGCAGCAGCAGCGGCAGCGGCACCGGCAGCAGCCACCGGCACCGCCACCGGCACCGCCACCGCCACCGGCCGCCGCCAACTTCGCCGCCGGCCGCCGGCCCGCGCCGCTCGGCCATGCTCAGTCGCTGCCGGGCTCCCTCCGCCGCCGCCGCCGCGCCGCTCCTCCGGGCCCCGAGCTGCGGCTCATGAAGGGAGCGGCGGGCAGGGACGGGGCAGCCCCGGCCGCCACTCGCTCTGCTGCTGCTGCTGCTGCTCCTGTTGCCGCTGCTGCTGCTGCCGCCCGCCCCGGCAGGCAGCGCCCGCCGCCCTCCCTCGCTCCCTCCCTCCCTCCGTGCCTCCCTCCCGCCGCCACCGCCTCCTAGCGCCGCCGCCGCCGCCGCCGCCCGTCCATTTGTGCCGGCCCCCCGAGCCCGCGCGCCCTCCGACCGGTTTCCAGGCGCCCCGCAGTCTGCCTGCCCCGCCGGGGAGGGGCCTTGAAACCGACGCCGAAGTTTCCTGCGCAAGGGACCGGCTCCAGCGCCGCGCCCGGGGGCGGGCGCAAGGCGGCCGCGGGGCTGCCCCGAGCCGCGCACAAAGGCGGTGGGGCGGGACGGGGCGGGACGGGGCCCGGGGGGGGCCGGGCCGCTTTGAGCCCCCGCAGGGGGGGGGAGACGAGCTCGGAGGGGCTGGGGGAGGACCGAGGGGGGGGGGGGGGGGTCCCGGGGAGCGCGGGCGGGCGGCACAAAGGGCGGGCGAAGCCCCTCACAAAGCGGCCGCCGCGCGCTCCCCTCAGCGCGCCCCCCGCCGCGGAGCCGCAGGGACGGGAGAGGGGACGGGGGTGGGGAGGGAGAGGGGGGACAAGTTGTGGCCGGAGGCCGGGCATCGCCCCCCGGGACGGCCGCCCTGCTGCTCCCGGCCCGGCCGGTGATCCCGAAGGGGCAGGGGAGGGGAGGCAGGAGCGGGGAGCAGGGACGGGGTCGGTGCGGGGCTCGCACCGAGGGGATGCGGTGGTTGCAGCAACTTGGGGCCGTGTGAGAGCGGAGCCGCCTCAGAAACACGCAGCTGGTGGTGTGAGGCGGCCAAAACCCACCTCCCTCCCTCTCTCCAGAGACATCTCACGGATCGCGCTGCTCAGTTGTTGTCAGTATTTCACCTACGTGTCCCTCCCACAGCCTCTACATCTCTAGCCTAAAACACAAAAGTACCACGAAAATAGGGCTGCCCGGCCCCTCGTCCCCCATCTGCCCAACGCGCAGCTTTTTGAGCTTAATTTAAGGTGAATGCTGCGTGACTTGAAGTACCTCCCGGCAGGTTTTTTAAAGTGCTCACTGTGTCCTGAGAAAGGGGGGTCCTGCCAAGTGAATGGGCACACAGTAATTGCCAACAATGGCCAGTTCTTTCGGCGTGTCGAAGGCGCGTCCGCTGGTACAGAATGGCCGTTCTGTTGGTTCTCCCAAAGTGCACAGCCTGGAAAAATGGTGGAGGCTGAGCGGGGGGTTTACTGGGCTCGCTGGAATTCAAGAAGAATAATAAACTGTGCTCCTGGAGGTGAGGAGGATCCTCGCACGTTTTCTAAACGCGCAGTAACCCAGCCTCTGTGTCATGGACATGAATGTCCTCATGTTTGTCTGACTCTTAATGCTGCCTTTCAGAGCAGAACCAGGCATGAAACTTCCCTGGCCAGCTGTCTTGGTTCTCTGCGGCATGCTACGAGCCTCTTCGCTTTATGGGCTAATGGGCTGCAAAAATCCATTAGGAATAAGACAAGCCTAGCGTGTACTTCTAGCTGTCACAGGTGGCAAGGGTTAATAAAAGACATCCGTATTTCTTGGATAGCTGCAGATAAAATTTGGGCCTGCTATTTAGGCCACTTTCTTTCTCCCAGCAGTGCTGTCCCACATTCAAACTAATTAAGAGCAAGATCTGTGCTGTATAACGACTGCCTGCCGGAGCAGGATCATGTTTAGAAATTGCCCAGCCTTAAATATGTTGATTGCTGATGTCCTCATTTACTGAGGTTCATTGAGTTCTGTCAAGAGCTCTCTTCTCCGAGGACTGTAGTTCAAAAGTGATGAGTACAAATGCTGTCTTTTTCCATCTCCTGCTGAAAAAGGTTTGATTCCTCATGTAACATATTTACTGTTTTAATCTAGAGATTTTCCTCCTCACGTCTGCCTCAGTAATTAAAATTACCAACGCCTTCCTAGCACAAAACCTAATTTATATTCAGCCCTAAATGATAGTATTGTTTTCCTATTCATTCTAAAATAATTGAACACTGAATCTTTGGAAAGGAACAGATATGCACACTCTTTCACAGAGAACATAAGCGTGAATTTCTAGCCAGTGTCAGGAAGACTCTGTGGATTTCCACATGTGGTTTCCACACCTGGGGATGCATCACAGAATCCAGGAAAGGCAGTTAAAACATGCAAGTCCATCCTCAGTTGGCTTAAATTCTCTCTACAGGGGTCTGCATTTGAAATATTTATGAAATGTTCAGTTCTCAAACACAGGGAAAAAATACACTGAAAAGTCACTAAGTTAGTGTGTGCAACAAGCCAGAAGTGTATTCCTGTAATAGGATCAGTGCAGACAGGGCAAGATTTGTAAGGAAGGGAAAATAGACAAATTTGGGGGTTTATAAACCATTTTTGCAGTTTTGAAGAAGTAGCTGCAACACTAAATACAACTTGGGAGCAACTGCTTAGAGCTCAGATATGGATATATCAGGAAGACCAGCTTAGAAAGGAGAAGTAGAAGCTGGAACAGATGGGATGTTGGGGGGGTGGGGGGGAAGAACAAGGACTGAGAGCTGTTAAGTTCCTAGGACTTGATGGTTTTAACTGTTTAATGATTTTTCACCTTACAGAAGATTTCCTGTGTGGAAAGAATCTTCCCAGAAGCACTTGTCCTACATTTCAAGCACCCCAAACCACAAAACTCATAATTAGGAACATTATTCTCTGTGGCCCAAAACAGCAGGTCCATTTAAACCCTGCCTAAGCAAGAAACAGAAAACGTGTTGATGCCTACCTGCTACTACTGCAACAAATACCCCCTGCCACCAACCCATCAGCATCCTCCGATATTCCCTTTGTAGTTCCAGGAATGTATTGTACTTTGTCCTGTGCATCACCATGCTGTTAGTGAGTGAAAGTTTCCCACAAAACAAAAACATTCTGCTCCTGCTTCCATCACCCACTTCTCTCTCTCAAACAACAGGCCATCAGGTAGGTATTTGTCTCTCCTTTTTGCTTAGCTTATAAGTGCCATTCTTCCTCCCACCCACCTGTATGACTAATAGCCTCTCTATTCTGCAGATACCACCTTCTTCCTTTCCAAGCTGGCTTAATACCTTTAGGAAATCTTAATTGAAATTAGTAAATCTTAAGCAGTCATTCTTAAGTGAAAGGTGCATTTGTAACCTGAAGAAAAGCTTATAGCAAAAGCCAAGATACTGCTCCTTCTGTAGTATTACCCACTACCCCAGTCCTGCACATCACATCCACAGGAGAATATCACTGTGTATGTCTTGTTCCTGAAGTGTTCTTGAAGTAGGTATTCACCAGGAGTGACTGAGAGAGAGGAAACAGGACTGAATGCTACCTTTGCTTGGTTCAGTACAACAGTCATCATGTTTTTACGCAGGCGTATCGGGTCTTTGTTGAAGGCCAGGCACTCTTCCCCTTTGCCATGGAAATTCCATGAGAAAAGAAGTGAAAACCTAGACATTAAAGTCATACCTTAAAAGGAATTTCAGCTTTTTTACTTCAAAACAAAGTCCTATTGTTAGAGTTGCCACTAGTGGAAATTAGGAGCTTGGCAGGAGGGAGGAGTACCAGATTTCGTCCTCAACCCTCTGTGTGACTAGGCTTCAGGACTAGGATGATAAAACACTGGAATTTTGCTTTCTGCCTATTGTAGGTGCTTATGGTCTCCATCTTGCATTGGTTCTATCCCAATTGCATCGTCACTGTGCTGCTGTCAGCAGGGTGCTTTTTTGTGCTTTTTTACTTGTTATGAGGAGGGGAATGAAAACATAAATATTTGAGGAAAAACAAAAAGAACCATGAAGCCATCAAATTATTAATTTAATTATGGGAAGAAATGAAGAAAAAAGTAGTTACACTATTTTCTTGTTTTCCTCTAAGTGACTGGCAGAAATAGGATAGAGTAAAAGTTTCCACAGCATTTAAAGAAAACTTATGTTTCTAGAGGAAATTGTTCAGCTTTATATCACAGACCTATGCTGCATACAGCCAGAAATGCAATACAACCACAAACTGAATGTGTGGTAAGGTTAGTGGCCACCCAAATGAATGAAATCTAAAGACAGATGATTACATAAATGTATGTTTGTCCACTAAATAAAAGCAAAAGATATACTCAGCTAACTACCTTTTAAGTTGATGATTTGAATTTCAAATGAGGGTTTAGAAGTCTGGTCATCCTAGTATGATGTGGCAAGTTAAATGTTGAATGATTTTTGTTTGATGCTGAGCATGAATCTTGCCTGATAAAAACAGTTAAGATTTTTTTGATTCACATTCATGAAACCTCTCAGAGTGACCTAGGGGATTCCAAGTGAAACAGTACAGGTCCACAGTTTCAGGTACGTCTCGTTACAGCATCTCTCTCCTCAGTGCTGGGAACACATATCACATCAAGCCCTCACTGTGCACAGACAAGGATGCTTGCTGGAGAATCAGTATGAACAATGTAAATGCAGTGAAATGAAGGACAGGTAATTACAGTGTCATACACCTGGAATTGTAACATAAAACAGGGTTCCTCCTTCTATTGCCATATTAAAGCTACCATATATTTCTGATGATAAAATCCTTAATCCAGGTAATACAGGCTCTGTAAACTAAGTTGTGTGATCCTCAAAGTTGACACAGAGATCTACAGACCAAAATTCTGGAGAAAAATTATCTAGGCAAGACTCCCAAGCAGCTTTTACTGTTGCATAGCAAGATATATTTCACTTTGCAACATGCCAATGACATAGCCATCTTCCCCAAGGCCATGAGCCATAGCATCTCATAGATTTAGTCTTGCCAGAAGAATAAAATCCTGAAAATTTAAAAGCCTACCTTGAACATTGACTGTTTCTTGGAACATCTAGGAGGCTTGGAAACATGCCCGTGCTGACAGAAATAACAAACACATGCAGTGACTGGCAGAGAAAATCGGTAGGAGCTGAACACGAGCCCTAGGTGATGGTGCCGCCAGAGCACTTACTGCAGCGAAGCATCTCTTGGCTCTACAGCCAAGTGCCCAGAAAGTCTTTGCAGTGCAGAGGCAGTGGTTATTAACAGGCATTTGACAAGATATAAAGTAATTCTCTTACCAGCAGCTGGCCCAGGTCATCTTATCCTCAGATTTCTCCCAGATGCCTCTATATGTGCCTTTTATTAATTGGCTGTGTTAGTTTGTGATTGTCAATTTAGGTTAAAATTGTACTGTATTTGTATTTGGGGGTTGTGGAATGGGAGAAAGAGAGTGGAAATGCAGCTCTAGCACTAAAGTCGGTGGTAATTTACTCCTGCTGTGTGACACCTATTGTAACCCAAACTAGCATGGGCTAGGAATAAAGAGCAATCTCTGACTAGCACTCGTGTAAATCAGACCCCCATAACAGTGATTTTGTGTGCTCTAAAGAGGCACAAGGAGAAACGCTAGGCACAGTCAGAGCGGACTACAAAGAGTCTCTTCCTCCCAATACCCACAGCATTTTTTCCTTAACACTGTTTATTCAAGATAGATTGAGTATGTGGAGATTTGATTTTGTTTTCTTTTCTGTTCAGAAGAAATGTAGATGATCCCTTGCAAATTAAAGCCGCATGTTGCCTGCCTTTCCTGACATGTTCTGCGTCTGGGCGAGAGGCGCAGGGGCTGCTCTCTGCTGCTGCAAGAAGTTTTCCGGAGAACGAGACAAAGTCAGAGCTCTTAAAAGGGCAATTGCAGAGCACAGCTCGTTTTGTTCAGAGCAAATGCGAATATTTTTACTCTCTTGTCGTTTCTCTTTCTTAGGTGAATTCTCCTACAGTTGCGTACAGCGTCTGAGAACAGCACAGTCTCTCCCTTGTTCCTTGCACACAGAGATGCTGATTTAAGGGCCTGAGCCTGCAATCCTTACTCCCAAGAGCAGACCTGCTGCTTTCATCGATGCTGTGAGAAGAGCTTTAAAAGGCTGGGATGCAAGGAGGAATTACACGATCAGTTTTAACTACTTTTCCACACTGCTTTTGCTATGCTTTAAGTACCTTTCTTTTAATGAAATTACTCCCTATTTATACTGATGCGAATGAAGTTAAGACCATATTTTCTGAATTAGTATTTCAAGATACACAAATGTAAAAGGTTTGTGTGTGAGGTCGGGGGATAGAGCAGAGGAAAGATTTTCTTCTTTGTCTTTTAGGTGTGCGTGCATTTTCCATGAATGTTACTGAGAGAATGAGCAGGATGAGGT
Organism: Anas acuta; assembly: GCF_963932015.1. Taxonomy (NCBI): domain Eukaryota; kingdom Metazoa; phylum Chordata; class Aves; order Anseriformes; family Anatidae; genus Anas; species Anas acuta. The sequence goes on along the minus strand of NC_088980.1, from coordinate 24,127,914 downwards.
CAGAGCCGGGAGTAATTCACAGCCTGCCTCTGCCTTTATCCATGGAATGTGGCTTGGTACAGACTAGAAGAGAATCTCAACTTTCAGTTTAAAAGAAATCTTTTGGGCTTTTGCTTTACTTTGGAAAGATAGCTTTAAATATTTAACCAGTGTAAACAGAGGCAAACTGCCCAGAAAGATTGAAAAGTCCGAGCAACTAGGATCTGCTTGTAAGCATTTATTCTCCCCTGAATACATTTTTCTCCATATAAGAGGAGTCAGCTGTATTTTGAAGTGAATTCTTTTCAGAAACTTTGGGCTGGTTTTGTGAAAGGAATTTTCCTCAGGATAGAGAAGAGCAGTTTTCTAGGCCTTCCCCCAGTTCTGCAGCTGCCTTTTCCAGTTAGAATTTCATCTGCTCTCTGATCCTGGCTGCACAGCCACTGCTTGACACGCCAGCACCTCCAGGAGTATTTAGGATATCACGCATGGGCCCCATATAAACCATCCTTAGCCTGATTCTGCAGTGTTCAAGGAGGAGAAAAAGAAGCACTTCAGAAAGTCTCACAGTTCATGGCAGTGAATGTTACCTAAAGGATGATGAGGTCTAACTCTCTGTTGTCATGGGTGGTCATTCTGTACAGCCCCCATGTGCAATCACAACATACAGTCTAAACGCAAAGCATTCAAGCCTCTCATCCCCCAGTGCCTCTATCGGAACATTAAGCCATTGCACATCAATGTGCATCTGGACTCTTTCCTTCTAGATTTCATGGTAACTCTGTTTTCCATAGTGAACAACATAATTGTATATTTTTTAGTGGATTTGGATTTGCCTGTGGAAACCCACACATTTGCTATTTGCAGGAATGATTAATGTAATTTTAGGTACTTTCATACTGCACTGCTAACATTAAGAAAACTATCACATAGTTCCCAGCATGGTAGGCTAACAGGACAAGCCACGTCATCTCAGTGTCCCAAGCGTTGTGCTCCCCTCTGGCTGAATGCAGGATCTGAATCAAGGTTTTGTTCCATACCTCAGACTCGGATCCAAGTTGCCCTCAGTTAGGGCAACTTCTGGCTGTATTAATCTCTAACATCCAGAAGATTCTGGTCTGCTTCTGCACCTCTGTATTTTCAGAGGAAAACACCTTTTTCCTACTGGTATTGTTACTGGAATACCACTTTTTCTGGGGGGTATTCCAGTAACAGCACTGCAAGGGAAAGTCCATCCTTACATACTCTACCGGGAAAGTGAGGCAGATGAGGAATTCTTGTTTGTTCTTCAAGTCTGGACACTCATGAGGAATGATGTACATAAGAATAAGAACACTGGACAGAAAGTGGGGGAGGGAAAAGAAGGATTTTCTACCTCATGACTCATGTGTTATCCTCAATTATTTTTGTATTTATTGTTAAAATTCAAGAAGCACTTTACTGATGTCTTTCGGATGTTTTCTGTTGCTCTGCCATTTTCTCTAGATAGACAAAGACATAGTATTTCTGCAAAGCCATTGATATTTTATATTTCTATTTATATGTTTTTATGATTGTATAGCTTCTTCTTGGATACATCTTGTCTTTTAAAATGTGCAGATTCTGATTAAAATATGTTAATATAATATTTGCTTAAAGGTCTGTGATAGGATGCACTGTGCCTACATGTACATCCTTCCAAATACATATGTAATTGCAGTTTACAGTTGGAAGTCGAGATCTTCCTTTTGGAGGAGAAAGACTGGCAGCAGGTTATCCTGAACTTTATCTATACCACTGCCACGACAAGCAACACGGTTTGCTAAATGGGTTTTGGAAGCACCATTTAATTTCTTCTTACACATGATGCATTGATTTGCAATAACAGTTCCATAGGCTGCTGTGAGACCACAGCCTTGAACCCCTGTCTCTGGGATATGCCAGCCAGTATTATTTCTGCCATTAAAAACCTGTGTTCCCACATGAAGTGTGAGATAGCAGCAGATTTAAAGATGCTTCAAATCTAAGCAAGCCTAATTCTGAGACAATGCAGCACTCAGACACTCAGAATGCCGAGGAAAGGATGTTTCTTAAACCTAATTGTTTTGCCATGTCTACTTTGCCACATCTTTTTTTTTTTTTTTTCCTTTTGAAATGCTCAGCACTAGGGATATGGAGCTTAAAGGCTTGTCTGTTTCGGAAAAAAAGTGCCAATATTAAACTAACCCCCTGTGTAGACACTCTTATTTCAGTTTAAAAGTGCCTTTCATGGAATTAGCAAGTTGATTCCTTGCTGACATAAGCTTAATCAATATGAGGCACTCAGGCTGATGCAAATTTATCTCCATGATGGGGTTGCACCAATTTCTCTAGATCTCTTTCAAAAACCATTTAGTTAAATCAGTTGTTTCTTCAAATGGACAAGTACGCACTCATTGAAGATGTGCAGTACAACATTGTTGTGGGCTAAAAAATGAATTGTTTTAGTAATATGTAAATAAATCTTTGCTTTTGTACAGTGCTGCCCATTAGAGTTCATTAAGCTGCAGATATCAATAAACTTGGAGCAGCTTCGCATCAGTGTTCTTAATCCCCGTTTTCTAAATGCAGGAACTTAAACACAGAGAAACAAAGCGTGTTTCCAAGGTCAGGGAAAAAAAGTGTATGGTAAAGCCAGAGAGAAAATGGAGGCACATAGTTTCAAAAAGAGGTCAAGGGACCTTTCAGGGACCTTATACTTAAAAGGTGCTGGTGCCCATGCTTTCTGGTAATTGGCCCTTTAAAGTCAACTCACCAGAGCTGGACTGATATATCCCAGAATAACTAGTCTGTAATCTCTCATTTGAGTTTTGTAAATACAGGACTGACTTCTTCTTTCTGAATGATGATCCGCCCTTGTAATAAAATCACCACCTCAATAAATATTTATTTCTAGTGGTATCCTCATTTAGCTATAAATATAGACACTCTAATCTCAAATTCTGAGGCAAAAAGGATATTCTACCACTTGTTATGGCTATGCCAAGTATATTTTTTCTAGAGATAAACATTTCAAATATTACTCTCTGAGCAGGGCTTTTTAGACTAGGAAGAGGAACACAATGACAGTATTTATATAGTACTATCATCCATTTCTGGAAAAATGGTCATGGTCCAAACAACCATTCCATCTGCTCTGTATTAAAGCAAGTTTATTAATCTGAAGTCCTGTAAGTGATGGTTCTGGTCACAAACTAAACCATCCATTAGCTCTGTTGGAAAAAAAAGATGACAAAGTCAGGTCTGATGAGCTTGAACCGATCTCCTCAGATCAGGCCTAGGTTCAGATGAAGAGAATAATTCTATGGTACAAATGATTGAAAAGTAACTGTGCAGTACAAATTTTGCAGTACAGATGCTGTATTCAATTAATGCAATTAAAAAAGGGAAGCTTGAGACAAAAGCAGTTTAAAAATATTTGCAGATCTGTCAAGTCTTCCTGTGCCCCTGCTCCCAAAGCACCCGGACACATCGTCACCTCAAAATCTCTAACGTATTTGTTCTGAAAGATAAAAGCACTGCTTTGTCTTCATTTTGGAGAGGGAAATCTAAGGCAGAAAGAGATGAAAATGGCCTGTTCAAAGTCAGGTAGGAAGTCTGTGTTAGCAAAGGGAATTTAACCTAAAGCTAGCACACACAATTCTTTTTCCTTAGGCCTATTTTTCCTGCCCAGAAAGCTTTGGAGGGTTGTGAATCACAATTGTTTTAAAGTCCCCGATGGTCCCACATTTCATCCCACTCCCACAGTCCCAACCCCTGCTGCGTGCTGCAGCACTGCCGGGCGACTTGAAGAAGCAGAGCGGTGCACTGCCCCGGATTAAGGCTTTACACTAAACCTAGTACCCTTCCTGCTGCACCAGTTCCCTTCTCCAGCTCTGGGCTAGTGCAAGGGGCTGGTGCCAGCAGAGGGGAAGGGGAAGGCATGAGCTGGAAGCTGGGAGGGGATGGCTACGACCAGCAAGAGCTAAAGCTTTAGTGGGTTCATGAAAGTGGGCGGTCATGAAGCTGCAGCCTGGGCTGCACCTTCAGAAAGGAAATGTAGTCATTAGTTATTCTGAATTGAAAAATAAATAAGCAAATCTGGACTGACACTGAGGTGATAAATGTGGGGAGCAATCCCTCTGTTTTTTTCTTCCAGTACTGCGGATGAAAGCGGCAGGTTGAGGGGGCCCTGCGAGTGGAAAAGGAGTGGAGTCACCTTGATGCTGACTGCCCTGAAAAGAGAGGTAACAGGACTGGAGGCCGTCATTTATCACCTCTCCCCCGCTGTGTATGGCAGGGCTCTTTAGAATGGATTTATTTAAAGTCACAGTCTTGGTCTGTAGCCAGGCTATCACCTATAACTCTATTCTCTCATAGTAGCATGCAAGCTTCTTAATGTATCTTCTCTTATCTTAAAAACAATCAATATGACAGATGGAAGTCCTGACTAAGCATTTTTATATTCATTTACTTGCTTTGCTGCCAGTTTCCTCACCCTACCTCCCTTGTAGGCTCTAACTAACAAATGTTGCTCTCAGCATGCTGTTGTCGATAGCCATTTAAATACCCACCAGGCTGTGTAGGCAGCACAGACATTGCTGGTTAATAGGGAGGGAAGCCCCAAGGACAGGGCTGTATAGCAGACCTGCCATCTCCACTGGTCCGGATAGCAGAGCACTGCTTTTAAAGTGGCTGTGCCCCTCTGTTGCTGTGATGGGATAGCTGCTAGACACTGACGCATGCTGGACTGCACATCTTGGCTCAATTTACATGCCAGATCAGATGTGATACACCTAAGATCAAGCCAAGATCAAGCAGTGCAAGAGGAGTCCCAAACAAACAAACAAACAAACAAAAATTGATCAGCGCTGATGATCACCAACATGACAACCCTTCCGTAGGCTGAGATTGTTGTCATCCTCGGAATTCAAAGCTGAAATGGATTTTGAAATGTTCTCAGTAGCTGTGCAATAAGAAACTTTCAGAAATGAAATTGCTCAATTAAAACAAAAGCCTGGAAAAAACAAAACAAAACAAAACAAAACAACAAAACAAAACAAAACAAAAAAAACCCACAGCATTTTAATGTTGCTGGTTATTATTTTTGCTACCTTTATTTCTCTATTGGGTGATTTCTTAACTGAAGTCTGTCTGAGAAGACTTCACCGGTATTTGATGTGGAGATTTCATAGTTATATAGCCTTTAGTGTGTACCCAAATATTTCACCTCCTCTTCGTTTGTCCAGTACATGGGAAGTGGTACTGTGGATACTACTGATGGCACATGAAAGCGAGTTTTCCTTCAGTATTTTTGTTGCCTTTAAAAGACTCATCTCCTGCTTTTTTATACATCCCTTGGGCTCAAGAGCCCAAGAGAATTGGTTGATCTTTTAAAAACAAGAAGACAAACTACAGGGAGGGTAATCTACTACAGAGTTTATGATAACAGTCATTTGGCTTAGGTAATAGACATGATGCCTAAAATCAGCAAATGCACTATTTTGTGGAGTATCAACCTAATCAATAAATCCTGTATGAATACACAAAGTTTTCATGATAAATTATCTCATTATTCTTACTTTTTTTCTTTAAAACTTCTGTCTCTTTTCTCAAAGCAGAGAAGAACCAAAGAACTCATAACCTTATACTTATGCTAACAGCATTTGACCCAAGAAACATAATCCTCCTTTATATTTTATCAAGATAAATTCCAGACGTAATTAATTTTCCCAGACCCAAGACTTGGCCTGTATTTCTCACAAGAAGATAACCACCCAATAAAAATAAATACAAATGTCACCCTTCCAAATGCAGAAACTGAGGGAATATCTGACACTGGTCGGAGACCCTTTTCACATTTGCAGAGACAGCCACGTCTTTCTCAGCCCTACCAATTCTGTGCAGCCAGTGTGGCTTCTGCCTCTGAACTATACATGTGTAGCCTTCTCATGTTGCTGTAGACTAATAACAAGGGAATTGGGTGTGTATTTTAGGAGATTCCCATGCTGTAACCAGACCGACAATGCTACACAATTATGGTTTATTTCCATGCCATGCTGGAGGATAAGATAGATCTGAGGTTGAAGGTCATAGCATTTAAAGAGTGAAGAAATTTCTCCTGTAGGTGCTTGTTTTAGAATTGGATAGAGCCTCTTTATTGAGGTTTGTTTGTCATTACAAATTTCCCAAGTAATGTTTTATTTATTTTTTTTTTAGTCTGGGCGTCCATCTACTATCAGTGGATGTCTGCATCCATAGCCAGGAATATGCCCCCACTTCTGGCCTCTGATTTGAATTGCTTTTGCTCTGCCCTGGCAAGCTGCTGGGCAGGCAGAGCAGTAGGGAACAGGCAGCACCCCGGGTGATAAAATGTCCCGTTTCCATTTTGGTCTGTGGAAAATTTTAAGAGCTTTGATGTCTGAAGGCATATGCACTCCAGCAGAGCGAACTTCACATCTCATCCTCTCCCTAGCCAAGAGTAGATCTTTCCTATTATCTCACAAGCTGCCTGACAACACAACACATATAAAAATTGGAGCTATCACCATATCAGATCATGAAACAGCTTTCCTGAATGTTGTTATTAAGGCAATTCTTAATGAGATAAAAACTAGTAGTTTAATAACTCTCCTTAGAAGGATGCTCAGTGTGCCCAGAATAAGGCTCAATACAATTAATTTGACTAAACAATTCAGAAGAAATTATCATATTAATGTGAAAAAGTATACTGGAGGAATTACCACATGAATGCTCTAATTGCCTAGATTCCAAAAACACAGAAGTGTATCAGGGCAGACACTAGAACCCACCATTTCCACTGTTGAATGTTTTTGTAATAAAAAGTAGAATTAATCAAATATTCTTCGCTATTTAATTAAAGCAAGCCACAATTTTACAGATAATAGTCTTGATGCTGAAACAGAGAGCACAGCTCTGTTTGCATGCTCATAGCCAAGAGACTGCTAGCATTTCCTCCAGGAAGTATGCTCAGGTAGTTTATCACCTTGATGCCGAGCAGGTAAATATGCTCTCTGCAGGGCTGCTCATCCAGACATGGAGGCAGACTTTGTTCTCACATTATGCGTTGCCTTCCAGTCTTGCATGAGGACCATGGGGTATGAATGGACCTGGGCAGAAGATGGCCCGGTTCCGGCTGCTAAGCACCACAGGAGTGCTAGGAGCAAGACTGAGCTGGCCAGAGCTTCTCCCCACTTGCCTCAGAAAGCCTGTCTGTTCTACTGGTTTAGGGAAATGTGGCAGTTAGTGAGTAAAAGAAGTCAGGAAGGATTAATAGAAACATTCTTTCACCCAAACAAGACTTCATGCTAAACCGTGGAGATCCATGGAACAGACCTGATGGCAAGGTTGGCCGGGATGCTTCACTGCACTGCCTGCTGTAAGCGAGGCTTTTACATCTGGCAATGCATATTGGTGCACATGGGATTGTTTCCAGAAGCTAAATCGTGATGTCCTGTGAAGATGGTAATTGGATTTGGGCACCATCTTCGAAGAAATCAGACCTCAAAAAATGAGCATAAATACGGATGTGTTGGCCATGCATGTGATAAGCTGTGCCTTGGTCTGATAATACTGGTCATGTATATTTGTTAAGAAAGCAAAAAATAAATTCAGAGCAGTGACTTGAAAGGTTCTGGTAGCTGTGTTGTTTGTCATATTGGTCCCACTTATCTTTGCAGAAGAAGAAAAACAAGAACAGTGGCGTAGGGAGATGTGGGATGGCTGCAGGCCCAGGCAGCACAGTGGCCGAGCTGCTGAAGGCTGTCAGGGCAAGCACCAACAAAGCAGCCAAAACCAGACATGGGGATGCACAGGAGCACAAGGAAGTAGCCGGTGAGCAGCTAGAAGCAATCCCTGTACCAGTTTTGGAGAAAGGAAGATCCTGCTGCTCCAGATAATTACATATGTTTAGCCTTAGTCACCAGTGGGAGAAATCACCCTGAAGGTAATTATCGACAGATTAAGGGCGGTTTCAGGGGACACAGTGGGCCCTTAACGGTAGACTTTACAGCAGACGCAAGCTGTCCTGATCAAATTATCGCTCCTGACAACTGATGGGGGGCAGCAGTAAAGACAGGTCATATGGAGTTTCAGATAGCTGTAATTAATTTCAGATAATCATGTAATTTCACCACTATAGCTGGTGCAATTATGGATCAGTAAGGACAATTCACCTAATATTCATATGGTGTTTTTTTTTCCAAACTTATTACATCATGGGTTGAAAGCAGCTCCATTAAATGAGATAAAATTGCAAAGGACTGGAGACAGTTGAAAGCTGATATCAAGTTCAAGACTGGATATTACATTAAATTAAACTCTGTTTAATAGTGCAATAATCCCTGAATAAGAATGAGCAGCCATAGTACAGTCTTCCCCACATCTGGAAGGGCACTCTAGAACAGCCAGATAAAGAAAAGGACCATTTGCCTATTTTGAGTGATAATTAAAATACCTAAGTTTTCTAAAGACCCAAAATTTATCTGACTGGATATAGAAATAGTCAGGAAGAAGAAGCACCACCACTAAAAACTTGTAATAAAACCACAAATTCAGAAGTCTTGCCAAATGAAGAAGTCAGTGTAGATTCATTATCTTATGTATTTAGCACACACACACATGCAATATGCAAATTTGCACAATATGAAGAGACAACAGAAAAATCAAATACACAGAAACTGCAGAAATCTGATGTACTTGCCAAGACTCAGACACAAGTCTTTACAGGAGTCTGCTTGTAAGCCAATGCATATTTGAATAATTGAAACGACATCTAATGGAAATTAAATGTACACCAAAAAATATGTGTGTCTATTCACCTTTATGACAAAAGTATTAATACAAAGGTACAATATTGAGATTGTCTAGGAAAACATCTTGTCCTAGAAAATGTAAGAGCTTTGTGTTCAAAGGATTTAGAAAATAAACTCCCTTTCTGTGGAGCCCTGCCCCTTGGGATTTGGCATAAGAAAGAAAAGAGAATTTCTAAGAAATATCAGGTTTTCTTTGCTGGCATTTTTTTTACTTTGTTCTGAATGGAAACAACTTGAGCTCAAAAGGTAAATTTCATTGACTGTAGATTTTACTAAGTGTGAGTTTAGCAGAGAAAGCAAAAGAAAGTGAAGGATGTACTAAATATGACTGCATTTTACAACCCCTTTCTTCTTCTTCTTTTGATAAGCACTTAACAGAAGACTATTCAGTGAGAGCTGCCAATTCTTATTTTTACCATATGTACAGATCGAGAATGTCAGAGGAAATGTGTATGGCAAATTAGGGTGAACTCTGTGGCCTGAATGTTAAATGAGAGGGCAAATTATGCAGGATTTGTCTACTATTTTACTGCTCTCATTTGTGATTTCTTTGGGCAGGGCACCTTTATAAGACTGTCCTAAAGATATTATCATAATGGAATGTTTTGCATAATGGAAAACAGTCACCTCAGATCTTCTTTTGCATGACAAACCCTTGATTAGAAAAATAATAGGATGGAAATGGAATTTGTATTTGTACAGGCAGGCATCAGAGCCAAGGAGAATGGAAGCTGACCTCAATACACTGGAGAACTGACATAGGCAGATGCAAAACCTCTCTCTCTTTACAGTAAATTTAGCCTAGAAATAGACTGGGAAACAAGCGGGAGTCATATAAAAGCCTTCCTATGGTGAAAAGTTCCTTATTCATGAGGAAAGTATCTGTGATATACAAAAGATATAACACATTTTCAAATGATTCATAGCTGTTTTTATACTGCAAGAATCACATTGCACCACTGTGACAACAAGAATGTTTTGATATGGAACAAAACTCTAAAATGTTTGAAATTTTACAATATACATCTCGTTCAGCTTTCGCAGCTTCGAGTTTTTTGGTTCTTTGATGTGCAGTTACAAAACGGAGTATAAATATAATGGCCTAAATCAGCATAGCCAGCCATTTACATGATTAGGAGCTGGATTTTTATTTCAGAATTGAATACAGACATGGTCCCATAGTCATCTGGATTCACACTCACATCTGCATACACATTTGTAGGATCATTGGTGATGCACATGTGTCATAAGACCCATTGTATTCAATTATTGAATCTTAATAAGAAAGTTTATTTTGCAAACGGAAGCAAGGAAATAAGATCTCTAACGCATACAATAATTTGCAAGATACTGTACTTTCAGAGAAACTGTAAAATCAAAAGGCAGATTTTGCTAACCATAGTTTTCTTATTAATCTGAGAACATAATGTGCTTTCATGTGACTGGAATTAACATGTGTTCAATGTAGAAGTTAACGAAATAATTTCATTACTGTTGACGATTTTGACAGCACAAAACAGTGTTGTTCTCTGCCAAGTTCACACTATGCATAGGTCTGACATTGATTTTGGTTGATAAGGATTCCAGCACAGCTGGTTTACAGAAGACCCTAACACAACTTCATAAATGTGCTTAGCTCAAAAAATGCCATCGTCTGTGATTGGAAGATAGTGTTGTGATAGTGGGAGTTGTACATGCTCTGAGAGTGCCAATCACAAATGTGCACATGCTCACTTCTGCAGTGAGAACTAAAGTGCATGGGCCAGCCAATATGATATAGGCTGGGAAAAGAACCAGTATATTACTCTGAGACACCTCACCTTAGCCCAATAAAGATAAAATCTTCGCCTGTCTTTGGTTTTCTGATAGTCATGTCCTTCGTGTCTCCCTCACTGCAATTTGCTGAGATATTCTTTGTGTGACCCAAAGTCTCCAGAACTGCCGTTAAAAGCAGCAAGGATGGGTGTATCCAGCATCTCTCAGAATCAAGCTTTAGCTGTAAATATCTGTATGACTACAGTTACATATGTCAGCTTTGAGATAATGTCATGATTTCATTGTGGTCAAAGATCCTGAAAAAGCAAAGCATGGCTGATCTCTGCACAGCACCTGTTCATGGTATTGTCTTAACAGTAAACTCCCAGCTGATTGCAGTTTGGCCCTTATCAGTTTCTCCTTCTAGCAACAGATAAAATCATTTCAGTTTTCTCAGGAACAGACCCACCTTAAATAAGACACATCCTTACAGACAGATGAAAGGTAATAGTAACCTTTATTTTTCAACAAAATTGCCCTTTCAATATAAAAAATGACACAAAAGTAGCCACAGCAATTAATAAATGCATATGAACAATGAATGGCTAATGAAATCCAGGAATTCAGCTTTTCAGTGCTTGAAGAAGCGGATTGAATACCTGGGATTAGTACTTCAAATTGCTTCACCTGACTTCAAGTGAGCTGGTTGATTAGAAGACTAAAAAGATAACCCAATTTAATGATCATACATAGCTTTCCTACCAGGATCCCCTACCTGAACAGCGGTGTAGCAACTTTCTTTGAGGAACAGTTTGCAGTGTATCTGAGAATGAATCTCCCATCTTCATTGACAGCAAGAACATGCAAGCCAGACAACCCCCTACCAGCTGTCTGAACCCAGAAGCACATCCATCTGTGCTCCGAAATGCTGCTTAAAGTCATGAATTCACCTTCTCTAAAGTGCTAGCAACAGGTCCTGTACTGAGATTGCACACTTAATGTATATATTTGTTCCTGCTTTGCTTTCCATTAATCGATTGCTGTCACAAAGCTGCACTTAATCCATTTTGACAATAGTTTCATTTGTTAAAATAAATAAATAAATTATATATATATATATATATGTATACATATATGTAAAAGTCTCTGAAATAAGAAAGCAAGTTTTACTGGAGTCTGTTCAGCTCAGCTCAGTGACAAGCCTGCTCCTAGATTACAGCAAAGCAAAGCCGAACCTCGTAATGACACTGCTTGCAAATGCAGCAGTCAATTTTTGTTTCACTGCTCACTTCCAGTAAGCTGATGCTGGATGCTGTTTAGCCAGCTCCAATTTTGGTGTCTCCTCTATCTGACCCAGTGAAAAAAACAAGCAAATAAACAAATCCCGTAAGGAAGGGCAGGAAGTTGTGAGAGCTGTGACATGGTTATTGTTACTAGGGAAACCACTTCCTTAGTATTCATGTGTTCAGCAGATCTGTCTGGCTGCGTCTCCGAGTCTCAGGCAATGTCATGAAATGAATGGCAACCGGGAAAATAAACCCAAACCAGCACAAAATTACTACAAGTGTCCAGGACACTTCAAATGAAAATCTCATTTTGGTAACAACCCTAGGCAGAAACATCTCTCTGTAATATGCTTTTTTATCAAGAGCGTGTGTATTTGGAAGAGGTGTCACTCTTTTCATGGGCTCTGCTCCACTCCTCTTTTCTACAACATTTATACAATATCTGCCAAAACAGTCGGCACTGATAGGCTAGCATCAAAATCCTAAGCCCAGATACATCTATTTTTTCAATGTTGACCCTAACTCCAATTACACAAGCAGCTCCTTCACCCAAGCAAAGGAAGGGTAAAGCTAGGATTTTGCTCTTGGGGTGCCTGAAAACCAGGTCCTGGTGTTGGAACTCACTTCAGACACAGTTGTATTTTTTGTATCTGCTTTCACAGATTCAACGATAGGAAACAGTGCTGGAAGGTCTCTTAAGAAATCAGCTGTGCTAAGCAGGTTGTAATATACCTAGCTTATACACAGATGCTCACCAGTTCCTTAATCTCAGTGATGGAGTTTCAATGTATCTGGTCTTCAGTGGGAATTCCACAGCTGATAACTTGATTTTGCCTCTCCTCCATCTTGCTGAGCATCACAGATGAGTGATAAAGCCTGAAGGGGGTTACACACACCTTCTCTGACCACTTTGAGCCACAGGCTGTCAGTTCCTCTGCTAGCTTTATTGCAAAACCAGCTCAGTAACCCCAATCGGAGCCACAGCCAGCCATCTCAGCCCAATCTCACTCTAGCTTTAGAGCAGAATGAATTGCAATGAGGAGGTAGTGTGCAACATAGCTGAGTATTTTAAACTTCACTTTGAAAGGCAGACTTTTTTAACCTGACTTTTCAGAAAACAACACAGAGTCAGAGTTACAGCCAATGCCATGGGAAAGATAGCAGTGCATGGTTTTCCAAAGAAAAAAATAGGGAGAAAAGCAGCAGAGAATGAAGAGAAAATGCCACGTGCTAGAGTAACCAGATGATCAACAGCTATTTGAGCCTCACTGCAGCAGTAGGCTCACAAAGGGTAATGTAAAACTCAATCCATATATTGAGATAAAAGTTAACAGAGCAGATGGATATAGAAGATCCTTTTGACTCTACCAAAGTCATTAATATGGCAGAGATACATGTATTTAAAAAATAAAAATAAAAAGTAGTTCAAATACAGAAGGGCGACAGCTCATTTTTCTCTCCATGCACTTTTGTCTTTGCATGCTCTCCAGCCTGAGCCTCAGTCTATGGTGTGGTGTGGACTTGCCTGATCTACAGAGTGACGATGTAAAACAGGCAACAAAGTCCACCAGGAAGAGACTTTGCCAATTGGAAATATCCAGTGCAAACCAACAGTAAATAATCTGTTCATTAAATCACTGATGACATTAAATAAAAGGAAATGTGTGTCACAGCATGTAAAAGCAGTGGGGAAAAAAAAAAGTACACACAGATAGAAGCTGTTGGAGGAAGGCAACACAAATGCACACAAATGCAGGCAAACCCTCGCCCATGTCCTAAACAAAAGATGATCTAATAAATATGAAGAACACATCCAGGTTTCTTTCAGCAGAACAGCACTACAAACAGCTTCAGTCCTTCAGCCTTCTGGATGTAAAGGACAAGGAGGATATAGGGTTCAACACGAGCAGTTTTTATGGCAGGGCTAGTCAAGACACTGAGAGACAGGTGTGCTGTAGTCAGCATTTACTATGGCTCCTTCTGGCTGTTACTTCACCTAGGTTGCTACTTCATGGGGCAGTAAAATGACATTTACCAGCCCCTGCCAGGCCCACCACTTCCAGCACAGGATGTACTTGAGCTGGATACCGTTGAGGGCGAGGAGACTACTTGGAGGCAATATTGCTGTGTGCTTGCTTTATTCACGTACCTTTTCTCAGGCATTGGATGCCAGCTCAGGGGTTCTGGTCTGGAAGGCTTTTGTGCTGAGAATTAAGGACCTTTTGATGAGGCAGGATACGGCCATGGCACACAATAAGCTCTGCAAGGTGCCAAGTAATCCTAGGACCCACAGCACAGACAGGGGGTTGGTCTCCCAAGAGCCCCACATAGCGGCAGGTGAATGGTTGGGGACATTCATGGGTGCCGAAGTGCCCCAACTGCAAGTCTCCATATGGCAAAAGTACCCCACACAAGGAAGCTGCCACTTCAGTTTCATGGGAGCCTGCAGTCACAGAGGAACAGCTAACAAAAGGCAATGACAAAAGGAGGGCCCACATGTGGTGGTACGGACAAAGAGGCAGCCTGGGGAGTTGAGGCAGAAAACCTGCTCATTTGTCAGATGAGGAGTGCAGGCAGCAGAACTGGAAACACCTCCTGTGGTTCCCTGAAGCTGTAGCTGCTGGAAGAGGGCAGGGGCCAAATCACCCGCCTCTCTCATGCTTTGAGATGTGCAGTCTGTAGCAAGTGTTGGGAAAGGAGACAGCCCTGCTCCAGCTGAGCTCACACTTCCTGCAGGAGCTTTAATAAGGAGCCTGGTCGGCAGGAGAGGAGGGGAAGGGAAGCCACAGAACAGCCCTGATTTACCTGTAAAAATCCTCCAGTGCGACCTGACATCTCAGTGAGGGTGGAGAGTGCTGTGGTGCAAGTGAAGAGCCTGGCTTCTTTCTTCATGGCTCAAAATGTGCCCAAGATCCTGCGCCCACAGCTCTGCACTTCGAAGATGACTGTGGCTGCCTTTGGCCCATCTCTGCTTTTAGCTTTCTGAAGAGCAGTGCAAACCAGTGAAGAAGTCCAGTAATGGATATTGATGGCTGTTGGCTGCAGTTTGATCACAGGATGGCTTGCCTGTGACAGGCCACGAAGGCAGTCAATGCAGATGATGGCATTTCCAGCCAGGAGCTGCAGAGAAATCAAATCTGCTAAAGAGACATTTATACCCTCCAAGTGAAAACAAAGCAAAGTGGCTGCAGCTCTTAGCAAACTGCTGAGAGATCAATTCTTAATGTTTTCTACAGATTATAGACGGAATGAAATGCCTGCCAGGGAAGAACATACATAGGCAAGTCGCTTGATGGGGATTGTGGAAGGGGAGGACTGAAGCCATATTTCTTTAGCACTCAGGTGTTTATCATGGAAACCAGTTAGCTGGAAAAGTCGATACAACCACAAAGTTAACACATCCACCCATCCCTGCGGAGGAAGCTGCAGATCCACGACTTAAGTTATATTAGATGCTCCCAAAGCAGAATATGAGGAGGATGAAATAACAGCAGAGCTCAAGCTAGAGCTGAGCACGGGGTGTATAAGGAGTCATTTAGTCACAGAAAAATGCACCCCCTTGTAATGTCAAGACAAATTTAGCCCATGGTTTCACCTGAAATAAAATGTCGAAGGGAGTTTGTTGGTGGTTTTGCAATATTTTTTATTACTTTGACATTTTAGACAAGACTTACAAGCTGACTTGAAAACAATTTCTGAAACAATAGGTTATAGAAAAAGAGCATCCTTATGCCATACCAAGTGAATTAGGTGATACTGGAGGCAACCTACCAACCCTCTTTCATTTGGTTGAAAGCTAGGTCTTAAAATCATGGGCCTCCTACCAGTTCCTCAGTGACACTGATACTGAGTGGGACACCTTCAATTTTTTTCCCTTTGAAGATGCTTGGAAGCAGCCTGGAAAATTCAGATGCATGTGCTCTACACATGATGATAGCATAATCCTCTCCTGTTTTCTTGCTCAGTGAATATTCAAGTTGGACAATTCAGCATTCAAGAGGGATACTCCTCCCTTCTACACTCTAGCTACCGTCTGGGATTTTCTCCACTCTAAGTACCAAAGCCTTCAAGTGGTCAGGGGCTCCACGGTACACACCATGTCTCAGAGAACAGGGAGTAGGGCTGGGCTGGTGGCAGAGCAGGGATGCAATGGGCAATGCCATAACTGCACCTTCTGCCATGGTACTTGTCCTGCCCTGTGGTGTACAAATTGCCCAACAGCCTCAGATCCAGCAGAACCACAATCTCAGGCAATGTTGACAGGAGTTTCATTTGATCTGCCTGTGAGGCACGGTTTGGGCAGCTAGCCCTACAACTTGGCATTTAGGATATTTTTGTGAGAGGAAAACCTGGGGATTGAAGAGCAGTTGGAGTCTCCCACATAAATATTGGAAGTTTCCACTGTTGGGTGCCAAGGGGGATCTCCTCTGAGTTTTGTGAACACTGTAGCAGTTACCCTGCATGAGTTTATTTCCACATTGCTTTCATGTTCTTCAGAAATGCCCGAAATCGGTATGAAATGTTTTATTCAACCTGAAACAAAACTTCTCCTACTTGCCATGCAGTCTGAAAAATTCTGGTTTCATGTCAATCCAAAACGTTTTAACCAAATTTATTTATTTATTTATTTTTAAATTGCCAGCAGAGCTTTCTTCCACATAGGATCATTCATTCATTCATGCAGCTCTAGTTAAAATAAATATCACTAGCCCATTGCTAAGAACATTAGCATGGATGCTCGACTTTCTAGGTCCAAAATCTTTACAAAAAAAAAACACAGGAGATTGATTTCTCATGCTGGAGCACACACACATATCCATTCTGCTTTGTGCTGCCATTTGACACCAAAAGCAAAGGTAGATTTGGAAAATGCAGGCCAGAGAGCAGAAAGTCCTCCAGAATGAACCAAGTGCTTTGAGCTCAGCAGCATCAGTGTGTGTTACTATCAGCTTGTCCTTTCTCTGCAGGCAGGGAAAGAAAGGTCTGTGGGCTGTGTATTCTACTTGGATGGGCACTGAGCATTTTCTATCTACAGCATCTGCCTAAAATTCATTTTATGACAAATTCAAATGAATTGTGCATTTCTGCTGCTGCCCAGAGCAAATGGCCTCACTTTGTTCAGCAGTAGTTTGCATTCTTCAGAAAATTACCAAAGAAACCATCTCCACCATAAAAACTGCCCCAAACGGCCAAATTCTAATCTCAGTGAATTAAAGTCCTATTTCAGTAGGACCAGAATTGGCCAAAATTAATGAACTTCATCTGTCTCAGAATCCTGTGGTGTCTGGATTAGAGATGGAGTGAGACAGCACATTTGCCCTCTCATCTTTACACCTAAATGGAGGATTCAGCAAACTGAGCGGAGGTGTGCCACTTGAGGCCACAGCAGACCTGCCTACTTTCCTCTTCACACATTGAGATGAAATCAATGTTTTCCATTTATCACCAAGCTCAATCACTTACCTTGATGATAACTTTAAAGGTGATGCATCCCTGGAAGTTTGGAACTGATGATGCACAGAGTTTTAAGGATCCCGTGTCACAGGTGACCAGAGCTGAGGTTGGGCGTGAGTGTCTTCAGAGCAGGATTCTCAAGGACAAGCTTCACACTTTGGCTGCCACTACAAAGGTTCCTTGGTAGGAGCACAAAGTAGCCCTGGTGCATCTGGAAACCCCCTTCTTTTCCTTTGCATAATTTATTAAAACATAAATTATGCAGACAATATAAAGATATAGGAAAATATGTGTGCATAAGTGTCTAATTCCCCAGTGTTACCCACATAATCAAAGGAAAATCACTATGGACTTTGCACACAGTCATGCAGGAATACGTTGCTTCTTCTTTATTAATGAAGCACATGATGGAGCAAGTAGCCATACACAGGTAAAGAAAGTAGACTGTTTATGAAGATAAAATAAATAGATGGCATCTTCTCTGTAGCAAAATGAGAGTATCCAGATCTTCTTACTTTCACAATTGTTGTTCAACAGTATACTTAAGAGCAGTATTAAACTAAAAAGCACCTAATTTCACTTCATCTGATTTAAAATGCATCGTGGTGCATCTGAGCTACTGCCTAATCCTTTTGTTTGAGATGTTCTACATTAGTGAGCCACTTTTGATTCATGTGCTAACAATCCCCCTTAAGGCAGGTAATTCACAATGATGTTCACGATGTGCAAAGTGGTGCTCTGGTTCCCACAGACAAAAGTCAGTAAACTTTAAATCCCAGGGAGCCTAAACTTATTTTGCATAAATTGCCCGCACAGGAGGGGAGCTGAAATCTCTTTGCATGCATGTCCTGTATCAACCTAGAATTCAAATATTATTATTTTTTTTTAGAACAGTGGGAATGCCGATTAGAGACAATCACAGTAGAAAGTTAAGGTTGCAACCAATTATGAGTACAAACAAAAGAGAATGTGAATTACATCACTTTAACCTTTATCCAGCCAGCCACATCCTACTGCAACATATTTTCAATTAAATATTTCTTAGAGGAACAATTAACAGAATGTATATATATATTTTATTAAATATTATTCTTCCACAGGTGACATTTTTTTTTTTCTTGCTACAGTAGATGTAATTTACTTCTGTAGAAAGAATAGGTTTTAAACCTAAAACTGTTGATTTTTCCAACTGTAAATTGGACCTTCATGCTATTGGAACTAAAATTTCAATCTTTCCACTATTAGGCAGGGTATGTCCTTAAAACTTCTTGAGATAACTCTAATGATTTAATACTGAACATAGGTAAGTGTTTGACTTCCTTTTTTTTCTGAACTGTGTTGCTTAGACAATCACATTTCTTTTTCTCAGTAATACATGTAGAAATATTCATAACAGAAAAAAAAAAAAAAAAAAAAAAAGAAGTCATCACATAAAGGTAAAAAGATGACCATGAACCAATACTACCAGTAACATCTGCAAATATGTTTAAACAGGACAAAATATAAATTTTATCACCAGTTATGCATGTAGCCATTGCAACCTCTTTTATAATTAACAAATTATAGTGCTATCAAGTGTGACTTCCCACTTGCATAAGCCATTGACATTCACAAAGTGAAATCTAGCCTCAAGCTCCAATTTGTTTTTAAACTGAAGTGTCTATTATAGCACATCATATGAGATAAAGTCCTAACACTACAGAAATCAACACCAAAAAAAAAAAAAAAATCAAGATTGCCAGGATTCCAACTGATTTCAAACTTGATTAAAAACACACCTCTCCTGCATGAGTGGTACTATGGCCAATTAAGTCATTATTTTCTTTAGAAAGTATATATCCTATTTGTAGCCTGAATTTACTTAATGTCTCCTACAGCCAGTGAAGTTTGTATCCTCTTTGGTTACATTGCTAATGATGATCAGTAAGTCATTCTTTCATGGGGAAATGTTTTCTAGATACTTAATTATGAACTAACAGCAAAAGTATGAAAGTGTTTGTGGACTTGAAATACTGTGTCAAAAATGTGAAATATTCAAATATTTGAGGATAGTATTTTGGCCAGTTTCACATTTAACAACAAGCCCATGGTGTCTGAAATCAAAATAATCATACTAATGTCCAGCATCTGCACTGCCTTGTGGCTGCACACACTGGAAAATTACATTGGCTCCCAGCTGTATGGCAAAGAGATGAGAATCCCTGAGGTCTCCAGCCCCACAGTCATTCAGCTGGAGATGGCACAGAGCTGAGAAACTTCAGCTCCTGGCAATCCACAGGTGAAGGGAGTTAATTGAAAGTTAAGTATTTCTCTCCTGATAAATCAAGGTTTTTTCAAAGATATTGAATTATCTTGTGTCGGGGAAAACTTCCAACCAACTCTAATTAGACAGTGCAAATTAAGTTAAGGAAAGCAATTTAATTGAAAGAAAGTACAAGGAGGCTTGGGAGATTTGGGGAAGTGCTGAGGGCCACCTCAAAAGAAAAAAGCATGCACACGGCTACAACACTGATTTTTCTGTTGGGACACTGCAGTACTGGGGGCAAGTCAGAAAAATAACTAGTGTGAATTTCATTTTTTTTTAACCTGCATCGCATCCTGTAGCTAGGGGTGTTGCAGGCTGATCCCTCGTCTGTTAATCACTTGTTTAGAAGACTGCTACTAGAGAACACAGACGGCTGTAAGGGGGAGGGTAAACCAGGTAGAGACTGAGGATCACATGAGAAGAGATATTTAAAGGCATTTTTCCTTCTATCTTTGTAGTAAACATCCAAGTTAAAAAATAAAATAAAACAAAAAAGCCCACCTAAGGCCATTCCTCTAACTCAGGCTCCAGAAATATGTTTAAAATAACTTGGTTGCAATTTTTTTTTTCTCTGTATGGAAGAAAATAATAAAAGAACCAGGTCTCAGGCACGTGTAGCTTTGATACTGTGTTTTATGGATGGCATGACGTCCAACTCCAGTTTCAGGGGCTCACACACAAGCACAAATGCCTGTTACTGCACCAGCTGTTGCATGGATGTATTTGAATATGTGTTACGGATCTGAGGCGGTATCATAAATATGACTGAAGGTGTTCAAATTTATGGGTGTTGCACGTGAGCTGCTGGGTTGTAGCAAAGTACCTTCAAACATGTGTTGAGCTGGTAGAAACCCTGGTCTCGCTCATGGGTAACAGTTTTTGCATGGAAAAGAGGAAGGTTTTTTGGGGGGGAGGAGGGAGAAGTCCCCTATGGCTCTTAGCACAAGCAGCTTGCTGCCAGCGTGCACCTGCAGAACCTCTCTACCATGCTGTATACATTTCAAAGACACACTTTTGGGACCAGGTAGATGTGAGGAGCACAAGGAACAGGGGCTGTCTGAGCATACGGAGCCCTGTGTCTGCTCTGCCCCTTGCTGCCATGCAGGTCTAAACAAGCCTGGAGCCGCAGCTGAGGCAAAAAGGGCCCACATTCACAGAGGGATTCTGTCAAATGTTCCAAAAAATGTCAGTGAACATTTTTTGCAGGTGTGATGGGAGTGGGTGGGCCGGTTCTCCCATCGGGGCCCCCTCTGAGCTGGGCAGGCTGTGGCTGCTCGCCGGGCCTGGGCTGCGGCCCAGCTGACAGACAAACGAGCAGGGTCTTGGTGTTGCTAGTAACGGTATCTTCTGGCACAGCAGACTTTCCACTCAGAGGTGCCATTTTCTGTGGGATAGCCCCTGAACGTCGCTTCAGTTTAAGGTTCCTTCTCCTCGGTGGGCCTCCTTCATGCCTTGTGTGCAACATTTCTGTGGCCTTCCCACCGTGACGCTGAGCCTGCGCCACTGGGCCTGAGCCAGCAGGGCTGCTGAGAAATGGCTGTTTGTTCAAAACAGGGCACCTGAAGTGATGTTCAGCAAGCCCAGCAAATGTAAATGTGCTCCTTGTTTGTTACTGGCACATTCTTGTACCAGACAGATTCCTGCAGTCAAAATATTTTGGTGAGAAGCGAGTGCAGCAGCCAGTTTTACAGATGTAGGAATTCACTGAGCTCAATTTTTTGAAGGGCACTGCAGGCTTCTCTTCATAAAGTTACTTTATACCTGGTACATTCATATCAGGCAGATGGGATGAGAGAAAACAGAAGTGAACAAATGATGTGCTGTGTCACAGAGGTTATAGTTTGATTTATGCACAGTAACAAACACCACACTAATAAGTAGCAGCTGAGAGTCCTGATGGCAGGAGGCAAAGCTGGCTTTAACTCCAATTTGTCATCAGTCCTCCAGTAAGAGGCTTGTGTCATTTCCAGACTCTGGCTCCTTTCTTTCCCTTGTTAAGTTGGTGTCTCCTCCAACCTATGTAGCACTGCTGCTTCCTGCAGAACGGGTGCTTGTCACCAGCCTCCTCTCCCCAAAACCAGGTATTTTCACATTTTTTTTTTATTTCTGCAGTGCTGGTGCAGGAAACCAAGCTGACTAAATATTGCAGGAACATGCTGAAGTGTTCAAAGCTCTGCATTATTACGGAAGGTGAGTGTATAGCACGCTTCCTCATATTTAGGGACTTGTAAGGGCTCATCTAAAACCCTCTTAGACTCTTCCCTTTCCTTTGATCGTCCTAATTGATTGTCCTAAATCTAAGTTACAGTTTCCTTGGGGAAAGGGCTTGGAATGATATCCAAATGTCCCCTTCTCACGTGGGGGTCAGAAAAGAGCAGCCCAGTTAACAAACAGGAGGGTGAATATTCAGCTGATTTCTAAAACAAGGAAACTTGCCTGTGACCTAAGGACTACCAGGTTCATGGCCCTGTCCCCAGACAGCACACACATCTCTGTCTAGTGCCCTCTCTCCTGCTTCCTCCACCTCCAGTACTGCTGCACTGACAGATGTTGTGTTTGAGCAGAGATCAAAAAAAGCAGCTGGAGCTGAGGAGCAGCAAAGGGCCAGGCTGCCGCATGCTGCCAAACAGAGCTCACTCATGGCTGTCTCTGAGCTGGCAGAGGAGTGAGATACCTGTGACTTCTAATGGAGTTGCTCCAAAATTACGGGTTCCTGCTAAAGGATTAGTCCCTCGGCATGCACGAGTGCAAGCTAAATAACAGCCAGTGGGTGAAAACACTGCCGTTTCCAAATGCATGCAGGCATTTCTAGAAAGGACATGGTTGATGTGGGAGAGCAGAAGTGCAGTGCTTCCGTGATTCACATCTCCACCAAAGAGGCAGTAGTACTCCAAAATGTGCTGGGCTGCTCTCCGAGGGCTCAGTAGATAGACAAGCACTTGTGGCAGCCAGCAAAGTACATAAAAAGGGCATGTTAGGGCTATACTACTTTGCATGTATTAAATGTAATGCGCCAGAACAGCACACTGGGAGAGGGGGGGCCATTTCTATAGAAAAACAAATAAACAAAAACAAACTAAAAAGCAGAAAAATCACTTTTGCTTTACTGTTTGTATTGCATGCATATAGAAGGGTACCTGAAAGTCTCTAAAAAGCTTGACAGTTTTATCTATGTCTCCTGATGCACCCAAGTCCATATTTATAGTATTTCCAAGGGAAGCTGACACGGGAGTACATGCAATGTCTTCTGCTTCCCACTGACATGATGCCAATCATATGGTCAATGAACAGCTCTTTGTAGTTGACCAGAGCATATTGTCATATAATAATATATTGATATCTTTCCATCTGTCTTTACTTGTTTTGAACACAGAAGTTTTATGCTTTTCTGCTGTGATAAACCATTCTAGAAAAGTATCTTGAATGCTGTCTTCACTAAACACTAGATAAAGTAATCTGTTGGCTGCTTGTGCCCATGAAAAGCTTTGAAAATAGAGAGCTGAATCTGTGCCTTGGTTTTGGGGGTTGTTTTTTTTCCCCATCCACAAAATGTGTATCTTTCTATCTTCACGGTATATCCCAGGGCTGTGTGTACAGCTCATTTCATTAATGTATGAATATCTCTGAGCTCCTCAGGTGGAAGCTGGGGGCAAACTATTATAATTAGCCGGATTGTAAGCTGCACACCTACCCTTTTGATGGTAAAGTAAATCTGCACTGCAATCCTAATTCCAGTTGAAAGGTGAGGCTGCAATGTTTCTATGATAAAACTCCTAAGGCTTCAAGACGTTACTAGGGTGTATAGCACTGAAACGTTTTGTTGCATAGCCCTTCAAGCTGTTACGTGTTTATGTGCATCACCATATCGATCCCTGGAAAATTAATTTAAAAATACATTTGATTTTAGTTTAGCAGTTCTTTCCAGGCAGTGCATCCCCAGCAATCACTACCAGGCCCTCTGGGAAACAGGAGAAAAGGAAAAGAAAGGAACATTTTTTGGAATCCCTTTCTCTCACCCAACTCAGTACCAGCCAGCGCAGGCAATAACGAAGGGGCTGCAGGACTGCTCTCTGCTATTATTGTGCCTGGCTCGCTCTCAGCATGACTCACTGCAGACAATATGTAGCACCACTCACAAGGGGAATGAACAGTAAATACTTGGCCCTGGATTTTTTTTAATCTCCTCATTTTTTTTTTCTCTCTGATTTGTATCCCTTTATCCTCGCCCATGTGCTATATAAGCTTCTCAAATCTAATGTCCATAACACCACCCCCCACTGGTAGCAGCAAGTCCTTCCGCTGCTGTAGGGTTTACTTTGCAAAGGTTTACAAGGAAAGACATTATTTAGAAACTGTATGTGTTAACCTAGTGGCACAAGGTTGTTCCAGCAGCTTCCCTTGCTGTTTTTTTTTTTTTTCTTCTTGTTTTTGTTTTTCTTGTTTTTTTTCTTGTTTTTTTTTTTTCTTTTTTTTTTTTTTTCTCAGGGGAGGGGTGGCTGCTATTGTAGCAAGTGCATCTCTTGCTTTGCTGCAGCAGCCAGGCTTGCTTAGAAAGAAAGCCTTGGGGCTAAAAAGGCTAGGAGTGCAGCCAAGGGGGTAAGGAGACGGTTTTAACAATTAGACTACATAATCAGCAGCTCACTCTGAGTATGCTTCCTGGTACCCAGTGCTCAAAAACACAAACCTTTTAAAGTAATAATTCTCGGTCCTCATTTGTATCGGAGAGATTTGTAGGTTAAAGTTGCCACAGAGGTAGTGCATCAGGAATGCCAGACAAATCAACTACCCGAGATAAACCTTTCATCTAGGCTTGGAAAAGGCACCACCTTTCCAAATTTGACCTGGCCAGTGAGAACTGGGGGCAAACTAGAAATAGATGAACATGCATGTGTTTCCTTGTTTTGTTTTTGTGCAATGCCTCTGGGGTGCAGCTGATGTCATTTTGTGAAACCTTTCTGTATTCAAATATGGGAATTAACCTCTTCAAGAGTTTTGCCATCAGAGCTGGGCCAGAACATGATTCTACCAGATAAAGCCCAGGACACTGCAGTCCTGTGATCAAGCTATATTGTGCTAGCTCTAAAAAAGACCATTTTATCTTCAATTACTCCTAGATGGACAGAGACAAGACCAGAGTTTACGTCCTCCATTATCTATATTCCAGGTGAGTGGCTTCCCCATCAGCGTAGGCAGTACAAGCACTTGCTCTCCAGCCATCTCCCATCCCAGAGCAAAGTGATGTTAAAACCAACAGATTCCTACAGACATTTAGCATTTGCTAAAATAGCATATTCTGACATTTCAGTCAAACATTCTAATCAAGTCTGTGCGAGCTGCATCGATTTAACTTGTATCGTCTAAAAATAGGTCTTGGCAAGATGTTGGTACCCAAAAGCTAGAAGCAATGGAAAGGAAGGAAAAATACTGAAGGTGCATATTGATTACATTCACGGTAAGTGAGCACTTGCCTATCCAATGCTGCAATGCACAAATAAATAAATTCCTGGTTAACAACCCAAGCAGCACATAAATACTTACAGAGATAAATAACCGAGTATGAACAGGTGCAAATCCAGCTCCCACATCAAAGTTGTGAAAAATGCAGAGCATGTGTTTTACATAATTTTCCACCAGAATTATCAGGTCTTTATTTCAAAAGAAATTGCAATAAGCCAGAGTTTATTCTCCATACAATGATATATTGAAATCAGGCCTTTTTTTTTTTTTTTTTTTTTTTTTTTTTGTCAGTAAACTGGCCCTTCTACCACTTCAGTTAAATGCCAGTGTGTTGTAAAGAGGTCCATTGTCACACATACATATAACAAATGGAAAGAGACACCAAATAATGTACTTACTAACTAGTACAGACAGAAACACACTGCGCTAAAAACCTTGCCCAGTGTAGCCAGCAACTGCCTTGTAGTTTTGATTAAGCTCATGTGTTTGGCTGATTCAATGCCTAATCTTTTCAACTAATTACTGCCTAAGTGCTTGCCTGCTTCTAAGTATTTTTCTTTCCATAAAAATCTGTTGTTTACAAACATTTCCTCGTTCATTTTCTGGAGAACAAAAAAATAAAAGAAAGGCTTTATTCCCTGATTTAGGGATTTTATGTGGTCTAGATCACATATATGAGGGAGAAGAGAGATTCTGCTACACTTTATTCAATATGATGTTACAAGAAAACAACAGTTACAGCTGACAAACCATTACATCTTTCATAATACAGACAAATTACAAGGTGTAACAAATAATGCAACATTTATTTTACTGTACTGCTTACTATGCTGTTCTTCTGAAGTATATATATATATATTTAATTACATTAACATTGTTTTCATGTACCAGCCCTCCCCTTTTTATTCGTTAAAAAAAGAACACCTCTTAGTGCACCATACAAAAATCCACGTGGAAGCTGGCAAGCTGGGATTTTGTATGCAGCACCATTGAAATGCATCTGGGGGGATGGGAATTTTTAGTGCATCCTTTACTTTTAGATTTTTTGCTTATGTGAAAAATGCAAGGCAGTAACATACGGTCACTCCACCTAAACGCTGGTAGGGGAGAGTTTTGTTATGCTCAGTAATGCAACATAATTCTATTTATATGGGGTGTCAGTGTTTTGCTCCCCAGTCTGTACAGCCTAAACATTTTATATAACAAAGATTACAAAATCCAATAGTATTCACAGATGAGTATTTTGTGTGTGAGCATACCAGAGCACTGACCACATTCAATTGCGTGCACTGACACAGAGTACACAGGAGTGGATGTCACCCACTAGCCCACAGGGAATTTATCACCCTAACTTCTTTCCACAGGTGTCTGAAGTCCAGAACCCCTGCACAACAAAGACAAAACGAAAACTCCAGTGCCTCTGTCTACTGCAGATTGAATTTTCAGTGTTGCATGTACTGACGTTATCCTAAAATATGGTTCTGTTTAAAAACAATAGTGAGAAACGAAAAAACCCAACCGACCCGGGACACCACACAAGAATGTAATGTTGGCAGCGTTGGTGTGTCCTGACTGGTGCTGTGCCTGCTGGGCATGGGTTAGAGCTGCTCTGAGCCTAGCACGAGTGGGGACAAAGCCATCTCCAGATGGCTGGCTTTTAAAGCCAGGTTCTGGGAACCTGAACTCGTAAGGAACCTCCGTACCATGCAGACCATCTCTGTCACCATCTTCCCTCCCCAGTCAACTAATATCAGGTATCATACGCTGTTAGGATGTGCTTCCCACTTCTATCTGCCTGCTGTACCTGCTGCCCTGTGGCTGCTCTTCCCTCTGGCAGTTAAGCCATATCCTCTCAGCATCATCAGGAAGGATCTCCTGGGGCCCAGCCAAGTGGTGAGACAAAAAAGTCACACTGCTTCCAGCTATCAACTCCAAGCGAGTCCCGCAGTTCCTCAAGGACTGGGCTGCACAGGCTACTGGCCATTTAAACCAACTTTTGACTACTGATGGCACAAAGAACTGCATTCCCAGCACCTGCAGCATGTCTGGAAGACCAGGCTAATTTTACTTGTCCCTTTGAAGATTCTGCAGGGAACTGGTTTGGGAAGGATGTGAGAAAAAGAGAGTAACACTACTGATATTCCCTGAAGTTGTACCAAGAGCATTGATGGGATTTAAAAGGTCCACTCATCAGCACTGAGAAGAGCTATGGGGAGAACCTCACTTCTGCAAGATGCTGGAGAGATGGGCAGGGGATCCTAACTGATGGGTGTCAAATCAGGTTACCGATGCAGGTAGGGGCTCTACTGGAAAGAGAAAAGGGGAAATAAGGCTGTACAGTCAGCTCCCTGGACAAAGGAGCTTCTACTTCCTCAAAGTGATAAAAAATTAATAAATTGAGGTTTCCCAGAAGATTAGATGAACATGCAGCACTCACGCGAATGGCAGCAGCTGGCTGAGCCCAGGTGCCCTTGGTGCAGGAACACCCCCAAGACTCAGTGCCTCTGCTGGTGACAGCAAACCCAAGTCACCACAGGGAATCAGAACAACCCGAAAGGAGGAGCATAAGTAATCCCAGTCATCCCTTAATTGATCTGCAGCTGAAATAACCCCACTAGTGCTGAAAATCAAGTTACTATTTAGGAACCTAGGTATTTATGCACTTTCCTTCGGGCAACTGAGTTTGA
Source organism: Anas acuta (assembly GCF_963932015.1). Classification (NCBI taxonomy): domain Eukaryota; kingdom Metazoa; phylum Chordata; class Aves; order Anseriformes; family Anatidae; genus Anas; species Anas acuta. Next base: position 24,100,160 of record NC_088980.1, on the reverse strand, counting down.
AGATGTGTGGATGAACTTTAATTATTTCAGCGGTTGCTTAAAAGTGGGAATGGGGCAGAGAAGATAATCTCACACGCACGTGTGTGTACACACACACACACACGCACACACACATACCTTAAGCAAATACCCCGTGATTCACTACGGATAGCAATGTGCTAGGCTTGTGGGAACAGTTAGGGAATTACTCTCTATATTAAACCTTCAGATGTTTAGTTGAGCAGCATAATTGCTTGCCTCCCGATTTAAGCTGCCAAGTAGATGTGTCTATGAAACTACCCTTATATTCCTAATTGAAATCTTTGTTACATTTTCAAAAATTCTTCAGATTTTTGCAGCAAGTTTTTTTTTTTTTCTAAAAATAGCTAATTTTAGTCATCAAACTGCACACAATTTAAGTAGCAAAGATAATGTATAAAAGACTTTTCTCTTACAAAAAAAAGCAACATGAAACCCAAACAAACCACGTCTAAGGCAGTTTCAGTGTGTGATAAAGTCAAAAGTTCAGTGGTCACTTTTTTTCCCCTTCAGAAACACAGGAGAAAAATTGTAGTAACTTCTAAATAGGATTGTGACTGAAAGTGGCTTTCAGATGGCTTTTACCAGATCCTGAAACAGAGATGTCATTGGGGAAAATTGTGTTTTAATGGCTGTGCAAATATTGAGAATATTTCCACGGTTCAACTCTTTGAAAGTGTAGACTCATATCCTAGTTCATTAAGAGGCCTTTCGTAGCTACTTGAGCATTCAAGGATTTGCCTTATTGGGTGTTCTTTTCTTATTAAACACCGCTGGAGTTTAATAAGATGGCAGTAGCACAAATCCTTTTCCCCTCCTTTTAAACACTGAAAACTAACCAAAGTGTTACTGCATTTCTTTAAAATGTAATTCAATGCACCCAGCAAGCAAAGGATGTCAAATTTATGTGTAGAATAATATTGCCTAGCAAGCGGTTCTGTCCTAGCAGGAGCATAACTCAGCAGTGGTTTTTGCACCATACCCTGCTCTTTCTGAATGCAAAGCATTGTATTATGATCAGGGCAGGTTTATTCCACCCTTCAACACAATGTTCTCCCCAGACACAATGTAGCAGGGGCTTCCTTTTCTAAAATCACACAACTTTGTTTCTTGCAAAGTTTGCATTTGAATGATTCATTCAGAAAAGCGATCTAAAGACACGTCATCTGGCAGTGCCTTCCAATCAGATCAGGATAACTATAGAAAATAACTTGAAAGGTGCTTTGGTGTGGAACAGCAAACAGCTTGGGATAAGGAAAATTCTCCATTTCACTCTGTAAGCAGCAAAATAACACAGCTGGATTTAATGGCTCATTAAACAAAAGTTTCTCTGTACCTTAGTATCTGCCTTGAATTAAATGGAACATTTTCAGCATCTCTGTTTTCTTTTCAAGAAAACTTTCTGAAAGGTAAATAACATGAGGAAAAACAGAGATGTTAGCCAAGACCCATCAAAGAAAGAAATATGCATAATGGGAGTAAAACCTTAAAGAATTTGTCTTGTATCTGTCAGCTGAGTATATCTCATCATTTTTTGCTTTGTCCTTCTCACAGGCCTATTTTGAAAACTGGCATGCTACATAGCCTAAGCAGAGTAACCAAATTCAGAGTACTGAAATAAACATGCAATTATTGCCATGTTTTTAATATGGATATAAATGGTCTGAGGAGATAATGAAAAAAAAAAAGGAATAACCCAACACTTCAGGAATAGTGGCAAGGTGCTGTAATTGTCAGCCGATCAGACAAGTTGGGCTTGCTCTGGCAGAAATTGTCTTCCCATTGGTTGCAAAATGTGCACAACTCTCAAAGAAAACACACAGTCCTTTATGCCACCGTTGGCTTTTTTTTTTTTGTACAGTCATTACTGAAGAAGTGTGAACACCAAATGTGTTGTCTTAATGTATTTAAGACTTTGCTGGTGAAAGCATAAAAATCCTTACAAAGATGCAGCACTGCAGTGGAAAATCAAACAAAATCAAACACAAAAGACTGAAAGAGTACATGCCATGTATCAGTAAGCAAAAGCTTAATCTTCACATAGTTCTCTGAAATCACAAGGTATCCAAACACGTGCAAGGTTTTAAATAAATTGCAGGGAAAAACAGGGTCTTGCCAGCTTCAATTTTCTTTTGAATGAAATCCACCACAGAGAAAGAAAGGAAACAGGCCATGGTTCCTTCCTGGTGTCGGCCTCCTCATTAGGTTTTTGTTTCCCTCCTCCAAACTGGTAAATTTAATCCTGTAAGGAAACAATATAAATTATAATAAGCTTCACGACTTGCATTTTTAAATGATTTTTTTTTACTTGGTAAATAATAGGTTAGTCTAAAGCCGGTTATGAAGACACCAGCTCAGAGCAAAGGACAGACATCCAAAGCACTTTCAGAGCTGGTACCTCAAGCAAATGAGCTTAGAACACCGATGTTTGCAGGGTGGTTACCTAAATGGGATATATTAATCCATATTCATATATATCTGCCCCGAGTGCTAATCTTCAGAGGTGGCATCAGCATTCACATTCTCCATGGAAATTACAGGCGGCTATAAATAGACAGCTGGCTCTGCTAAAGGTGGTCACACCCCACGGATGCAAAGGAAGGTTGCTAAATGCTGGCACAGCTTCAGGAGTTTATGAGCTCTTTTTGCCCCTTTTCTTTCGGAGACTCTAGTGATTGCCTTCCCAGCACTGCTTGTGACCAGTTTATGAAAAGGTTCCCTCAGCTTTGCTTCCCAAGAGTTATTTGAGGTACTTCGAGGTGGCACGGACACTTTTGTAAACACAGCCAGGTTATGGAGCTCCTTGGTGCCCTGCGTTTAAACACATTCCCTTTTACTTGGGTGTTTTCCTACTTATAAAAATATATCAAAATCCACTCCTTTCATATATAGAAAGTAAACATTACACCAAGAGTTTCGTTTACATTATCTTTCACTCTGCTAATGACTGCTGTTTACAGAGGCTCCATGCTGTGATTGGACTTGCAGGAATGTACCACGATGTCCCTGAGATTTACACAAACCAGGAGGCAGGCCAAGAACATTGGAAGCATCACTTTAAAACAAAACTAACAACTGAAGGTGAACTAGGTGAGGGCCAGATAAAGGCTGGATGGACTGGAGCCATTAGAGGGATTCTGTAATTAAGATATTTAGCTCTTAATAAATGTCCAAGTAGATTTCTCTGCCAAGTAATAAAGTGAGACTTCATTTCCTGATAATGCTGAGAAATTCTGAAGTTTTACAAAGTTCAAATATCTTTGTTTTACAGGGATTTTCAAGACCAAGGACTATAATTACAAACCTGCTACATTTTTTAAATGTTGTTGCAGGAAGACAGTCAGATACGGAGGAATTTTAGCACTTAAGAAAAAGAAAACTTAAAAAATTAAATATTCATCAAGCATAGAACTGGTTTGTATTAGCATGTCCTAGAACTATTTAAATCAAACTGAATGCAGGTGCCAGTGAATCTAGCCTAGCCCTCATTTCAAAAGCAGGAGAAAAACAAGACATCAGTTTTGAATTGCAGTTTCAAGTATAATATTTTAATTGTGGCTTTCATCAAAACACCCTAATCTCTACACAGCATCTACACTCCATAATTTCCAGGGTTCCTGTCATGGTTCTTTATTGCTCTTCTTCTGCCCTTCAAGTGCCAGAATACCTGACTGGGATTAACAAAAGCCTGTTCTTAATGATGCATGGCAGCATCTTGGGCCCTCCTGGAGCTTGGTCTACCACCTCTTGAGTCCTGCTTGGGTTGTTTCCTAAATGCCTTTGGAGCTTGCATGGAATGTCTGTTCCACATGAAAGTCCCACTTTCCCCAGGGTCTAGGAGTTTGGCTGAAGCCCCAGTCAATCTTGTTTCAAGGAATACATTAGAGTTGACCCATTCAATTTACCCTTCATAAGCTCAAAAAGAAAAGCAGTGATTCACATCAAATGCAAAGGTTCACAACTGCTTACCGGGGAAACACTGCTGCCACTACTGCCCAAGCCAAGCCAAACCAAACCAAATCAAGCCAAACCAAACCAAACCAAACCAAACCAAACCAAACCAAACCAAACCAAACCAAACCAAACCAACAATACATTTTAGGGATTACCTCTTTGGAGCCCCAAAGCAACGAAAGAATCAATAAAACTCCCCAGACTCCATCCAATGTCAAGCCTGCATTCTCTACCACCACCGCCACCCACAGTACAGCTGTGAAAAGTGAGCTTGCAGTTTGGAAACTATGACTGTCCAAATCCAGAACAGCTGCCTGATTTCAGGCTAAACCCAAATTGCTGGAGTTCAGCACCTGGCATAACCAGCAGGGGCATCTAGGACACGTAACAAAATGATTTGGATAAAAGACAAAGAACTTTTCCTGGAGTTACCAAATTGCTCAGATTGGAGAAAAACTGCATTTTAATTAGATAATTATATTAATTACAGAGAACATTCTCCTTTCTATCAGTGGACCTCAAAAAACTTTTCAGAGGAGGTCAGCACGACACTTCTCCCAGAGATATGCTAAAATTTTCCAGTGACAATACTACATTTTCTGGCTTCAAGTTTGGCTCTGTATGCAAAACTGATCACACATTCTCCAAGGCAGGACCTGAGCCTAGGAGATGGGGAATACCTTCATCAGAAGGTATTGCACTGTCAGAATCAAACCCTGTAACATTAAAAGCTTCCCTAGAAATGAACAAAGCATTTAACATGGGGAATAACCTTAGCATATTGGCAACCACTGCCAGCATCAACGCGGAACAAGGTCTAGCTCAAACAATAAACTCAATGGGAGTGAAACAAAAAAAAAAAAAAAAAAAAAAGAAGAGGTGATTTCATTCCAAATTTCCCAGGTGGATCTGGCTGGGGGAAAACTAGAAGACAGTGCATAACCAGAGAAACAGAACGGCTGGCGATCACAGTCTGTGTGAAGATGCATTCAGATGCACTGCCTGCCCTGTTCGGGAAGCAGGTATGGATGAAGACCTTCCACCATCCCCACCAGTGGCCAGGTCCTTCTGATGCTGAACTCTGAGTATGGTTGCCACGGTAATTCTACTTTGTATAAAATCCTTATGTGAGCTTTGACACGGAGAACAGGCCTGATGGTTAGGAATATATACACTGAGAGTATCTGAGGCTTGTATTGGAGCCCCTAATTCTCTGAATGATTATTGTCAATTCAAAGTGGGGTCAACAGGTGAAATCCCTTCTGTTTACACCTTGAAGCACCCTCATGATTAACGCCTTCACCTGGGAAATAAGAAACTGAGGTTTACCTGTCCTGAGGCAGAGGAAGAAACTGAGCACAGGGATGCCACCTCTCAGAGAAGCACTGTAACTGCTGTGCTATGGGACAGAGGATGTCTTTCCCTGTCTTTTTGTTTGGTTTACAATGAGACTTACTGTGTAACATCAGGTAGACACCTCCCTTAAACTGGAGGAAGAGGGTGTCTACTTGTCCACCGCAGAAAATCCAAAATAACACTAACATGAAATTGTATATGGGTGAGAACCCCTTTAAAAAAAAAAAAAAAAAAAAAAAAAAAAAAAAAAAGCAAAACATTGTTTCCCCAGTGAGGCTGTCAAAGTGAAACATGGGTTGTTCACACAACCAAGACCCGAGGCAGTTCCTGAAGCATGACTCTCCATACAGTGCTGCCGTTCAGTTGCCGGGTCACTTGGTATTCCACGTTTGCATTCTTAAAGTTATATTTTAGAAATACCCTTGCTTAGAATTTAATACATTTTCCTGATCATACAAATCAAAGTTTTGCTTGGTGACTTGGCAGATTGTGTTTATGGCCTCTGGTCACAGTTTGCTTATAAAAGCGTAAATTGTTAAATGGGATATTTACAACTTGTGATTTCCCAAGAGCAAAATAGGGTTCTTTCAGATCTCTCTGTTTTCTTTTTATTTATTTATTTATTTTTTTAAAAGGACCCTGAAATATAACAGACTCTTAAAAATGAACTTGTGTTTTTTTCACCACAGGTCCAGGCAGTTTTGATTTTCACTAAACTTAATAGAAGATTACAATGATGATAACAGTGAGTTAATGATGTGCCTGAAATATCAAGTGACCTAAATCAAGTAACTCAATTGTATATTTGTTATCTAGAGAAATCATCTGCTGCATACATCCTGTTTCTCACAGATCCAAAGTGGGACAAAATAAGGTGTTAATACACCTTAAAATGGCAGTGGTCAGTGTCAGAAGAGAGTAGCTGTTGGTGTAACACTAAAGCTAATAGTGTAAACATTAATCATGTTCTCAAGACATGAGGCAGAGAAGGGTGACCAAAGAGCCCTTACATCCCAAATATTTTCCTTTTAATTAATAATAAAATGCCCTTTCCTTTAAAAATGCAAATTACCAATTCAATACATGTTCTTTTTGGCAGCATCAGCATCCTTCTCTAGGTGCTTTTAGTTTTTGTATAAATTATAAAACAGGGTGGAGCTGTGCTCCCGCAGTGTCCTTAGCATGCAAAGCATACTCAGAGTGCATGTCTATTTATGTGGCAGCTGATTTAGCATTATTATAAGAGTATTCATTTTACAACACCAGATTTAAAATCAAAATGTGGGCTGACAACTAGAGATACTGTGTTCCTACGAGATGAAATGTGGGGGTATTTAAGATCATCAACAATATATTCTTTCTCTCCCTCCAAAAGACATGCACATAACACAGCCACTGCTCATCCTCTCTAAAAAAAAAGTACACTATTAACAGGTGATTTTTCCCTCACAGCTTTTATTCCTCTCTTTGTTAGAGAAGTCATTTAAAAAACCTAACCAAACATTATCAATACTATTTGCACTCAGATAATATCTACATGCAATTCGTTGCTATAAATATTAATTAATTGGATCACCAATACCCATAATGCAATTTTATTTTGACCTACATGCCCTATGAACTAGATATTTTTTGGATTCAATTTTCTTAAAACCAACTGTCAGCATCATGTGATGGAAGAGATGAAAAATGAAAATGAGCGTTCCCGCTGTGCAGGTGAGTGACCTGTGGGAGACAGCTCTGCCTGCTAGGATTTTTACACGTACCATCAGACACAGACCAATTGATTAGATCATCTTATACCCGCCACCAACTAGGCTCAAGAGACTAATTAGAGAGAGTACTGCCTGCGCAGGCACCCCATTGACACCTAATTTGCTCAGCCAAAGCCTTTGGGGAGAATGTATTATCTCTGCAGCTGCACTTCATGCATTTCTGATTTGAGGCATAAGCAAGGAGTACTTCTTCACTCTTTTGAGCAAACTGAGTATATAAGCCCTTAAGTGCTAAATACAAGCAGACAAATTAAATCTGGCCAGCCTCCCATAAATTCTTTTTCCCCTTCAAATATATATATATATACATGTATATATATACACACATACATACACATTTTATATCTGTGTCAATAAGATATGTGCATAAACACAAATGTACAAATAACATGTATGTTTGTGTGTGTGTGGAAGGCATGGATGCATATAAAGACATTTCTATACATATATGCTTTAAAATATGGAATTGTCATGTTTAAAGTGCTTTGTTTCTCAGGGAACTTCTAGTTGTGTGAGATTTAACAGCAACACAATTGTTCTAATATATGAAAAATAAATGATCTGCAGTATTGTTAGCCTGGGCTCTGAATTACCCCATGGACAAGGCTCAGAAGACTGCTGCCTGTAGTTTCCCTGCATATTTTCAGAGGTATTAGCTCAAAGATTATTTCAATGTAGTGCCTGGCTTTGTTGAAAGCTTTTCTTCGATGGACTACACCTTGTTTGTGGTTCCCAAGGAACGCTGTTCACTAAAGTTCAATATAAGATTACTACAATTGCTTTCTGCTGGGCTTTAGCTTTATCTAGTTACCCATGCCCCAAAATACACTGGAGAGGCAAGACTTAAGGCTGTCATTAAAAATTTATTTAAAAGGAAAAAAAGATGACACTAGAAAACCTATGTTTTTTTACAGACTGAGAAGGGTTGGAAGAAAATATTTTCTGCCATGGGCTGATATGTGATTCCTGAACTCAAATACTTTGTAACACACAGAAAAATGGTGGATTTTCATCACGGCTAAAATAGCATTGAAATAAAATATCCTCTTCACTGAGATGTATGTGGCTATAAAGGAATTTTCAGGAGTCTAATGAAGGTGTCAATTATTAAGTCAATTTAATTTCAGCTTGTGCCAAAGCCCATGTTGACATTGTCAGTTTACAGTGTCAATTCAAGATTTTGCTGTATCAAAAGAATCAAAGAAGCCTCAGCTAAATATATGCAAGATACTGTCATGACCAAATCATTAGATATAACCTCCTTTACTAAACACAGTATGAATGTGACTTCCTTTTTTTTTTTTTTATAATGACATAACAAAGAGAGAACATCTTCATCTTCCTCTCCTTATACATGTACACATCTTTCCCAATTCACTTTACATTTATGCAGTAATGTTTAATCTTGTTGCATATTCAAATTACACCTCTGAGTTATCTTGGTAACTGTTGGCTGTTCACAGTAGTACTGTATGAGATACTTATACATTATAATAATAATTACTATCAGTCATTAAAAATAAACCACAATTGACAAATAATGAACAAAGCATTTAGTATTTTTTCCCCATTTTCTAACTCTTTTCCCTTTCCTAGATACTTTCTACTGTGTCTCAGTTACTGTGCTGTTATTCGTATACACTCTGGATCTCCCAGACTTATCTTCAGCAACAAATACTGCTCTATATTCTTCTATAGAGTGCTAATGTATGAATCAGAATACAGATTGTATATAAACACATGACTCTTTACAGAATTTGTCTTCCTGCCAATTTTTTTTCCCAGATGGACTTTGTCTTTGGGCAGATCACTGCAACTGCAAGTAAAGGAATTTGTGAGGTGACCACAGGAGCACTGTCTAGTGTCAGGGAGGGTGACAGGGGATGACCCTAGAAGAGATGAGTGCAGGATGAGGACTGTAAACTAGTCAGAAAATAAAATGGAGTAGAAACACAAATTTTTAAACAAAGCAATTTTATGAGCATACATACATTAAAGGAAACAACATGGCATAACCTTATTAAAGGTGAGCTCAGTGGATAATGGGCTGGGAAGTGGGAAAAGAAGATTTTGACTTATCTACTGAATGTCACCACAAGCAAGTCACTTTATCCCTCTGTAACCTCTGTTTTGTAACTGGGGCTTTGTTTTACATTCCAGCCTCTGGGTTTAGAGTGTCTCCCAAAATGAGTGCCCAATTTTGGCTAAAGCAACCAATAGTTCAAATTATATAAATACAGTTAAATTTAACAAAAAAGTGCAATTAGAACAGATGCAAACTTTGGAGCTTGTTGAAATCCTTACTTGGCCTATCAATTCTCCAAATTGTGCCTTTATGTGCACTAAGAATCCAAAGTGAGAGTCCTGCTTCACCTAGAACTTTGTGAACAAGCATCTGACAGCCCAGTGTGGGAGGCTAATTCTGTAGAGTGAAGACTAACCCTTAAATTCTATGCTAGTTGCTAAGTAGCATATATGCATATCAATAATTGCAAACCAACCAGGCATACTTTGCACATAGATCTCTTCCGAATATTAGAATTAGTTCTTTCATACTATGTCTTTCTAGGAAAAAAGGAACACAAATTCTGATTATTACTGTAATATTTTATTAACAATATTCACTTCCAATGCCATTTGGTAACTGATCGGTTTCACAGATGATTTGTAGGTATACCTTAAACTTTTGAGTGGCTGTGGTAACTTCCAAATGAGTTCTCTCCAAGTCTTTCAGCAAAAATTCTTTACTACCCTAGCTGCCCACAGCTGAATTTTTTTCTTTGAGTTGAGAACAAAGTCCACAAAGCCTTTTACAATTACCATTTGAATAAGGCTTCACATGAAAAATGGCCAGGACTGAATCTACTACATGTCTTCTAGTTTTTGAGAATAAAGCACAGCCCTCTGTGAGCGAGCTCTGGGAAAACTAATACTTCAGACGAAGATACTACAAAAATAGCAGTGTTATTGAGCTCAATATATTTTGCAAGCAAAGCCACAGAAACCTTATTAAAAACAAAAAAGAAAGCTGAGGATTTCAGTACACATCAAGACCAGAAAAATATTAGTGCTGTTTGTTTGCAAGAATATACTTCTCAAACCTGACAAACAGCCAAATACTTACAACTTCTTACACCCTAATTTTTGTTTTTCCTTCTCCAAAGGCTTCAGGATTCAGTTTTTTATTTATATTTTTAATGGCTTAAAAATTTCTCTCTTCTCAAATTCAGTCCCTGTAAAGGCATAAATTTTCACTCGTGATTACATCAGTAGAAAAACTGCAGGACGTAAGCCAAAGATTCTCTAGATTCCAATATGCAGGAAACCCAAACAAGCCCCCCACCCCTCCCCTCTCTCTCTATTTTGTGATTAATGTGATGTGTCTAAATCATTATGCTTCTCACTCTGATACTTGGAAAAAAAAAAAAAAAAAAGCCTGCCAAAGAACTGACTGAATGTGAACTGGAGAAATGCTTTTTTCCTGGATCTACAAAGAAAGAGCCTAACCCTACTTTTTGCTAATGTTTGACACAGTGGGATCCATATCTCAGCTGTAGCATCAGCTGAAATGCATCAGTAAATGCTGTGCCTGAATTAAATTTGTGTATAGCTTAATTAAAATAACTGACAGGAAAAAAAAAAAAAAAAAAAGAATCTTTCAGCATGGTTTCAGAAAAAGGAAACATTCAAAGGCAATACACAGCCATTAACATACAGGTTACTGGATTGAATCTCTGGAGAAAAAGGAGCATCAGGAAGAACAGGTAAGAGATTTCTGAATCACAATCTCTCACTTAACTGAACAGCCAAAGGGGCTGGAGATTCAAGCACAAGCAACCAGTTTGTCAGCCGAGCTGTTGTACACAATGTTTTATCTTTGGGGAAAAGTCACGAAATTTCCACTGCCCACAAACCTTGTGTCCCTGTCACTTCTCCTAACAGAACTGTCTATACATCAGACTCTGTACACTAGATCAACTAAAGTATCAGCAGTGGGATTATTTTAAACTGAGATCACTGAGATCTCAGTGATCCAGCTTGATAGAAACTTATAAATATTTGCACCAGCACAACCAGAGGGGTTGCAAACTGGTAAGAGAGCAGGAAGGAATGGCCTGGATAGAGCTAGGCAGAAACTTATCATGCTGTTTTTTTACCTGCAAAGACAAAATTATGGAATTACATCCTTATTTTTCATTAACAGCAGTTCCCCAGTGCATTACTCATGGCAAAGCTTCACTTTCTGAAGTCTGAAGCCACCTGCCAACTCACAAATGGCTAATTATTTTCAGGTATCCAGAAACACAGCAAAATCTGCCTTAGCTGGCCACTTAGGGAAGCAGACAGAAGACTCATAATGACCTACTAATTAAAAAGGAAGAAAACTATACTCAGAATATCTGGGAATACCCTTAAGATTGCCTAATAAGGATAATCTCCTGTACTTGTTTCAAGGGAGCAGCAAACAAGAGATGGCTGAGAGCCCATGCATCCGACTGAATGTTTCTTGGATATTTTTGGTTGGTTTTCTTTTTTTTTTTTTCAATAAAAATATGTTGGCCTGCCAACATATCAAGGAGATGTTAAACAGATTGTGAAGCTTCAAATCATATTTAACCAGAACTCAGAAACTTTAGATGGGACAGAAAAACTTCAGATTCTTTGTATGTTAATATCTAGCTTAAAGCGAAGAAGCGCAGATCAACTATACCCCAATCTAAATACCATGAATGAAACTTACTGACTGCCAATCTCAGGACTGTTATTTAATAGGGTCACTGTTACTTAACAGGGCTATTTATCAACTTGAACAGTTGGCCAACTCCCAGTAAAGATGTGATGATATATCAGACCATCTCCTTCCTCTCCCCCCTTCCAGAAGAAATTTATTCCTGGTTTTCTCTGTCATGGCTTTTATCCCCAGGGTTGCCACAGAGCTGCCAGGTTGTACCCTGCTGGAACAGTCTACTGGAGAAAGTGACATATGATAGACTAAATGCCTGCCAGATGACTCATTTGTATTCACCTTATCCCCCAAATCAAGCACTACGTCATGTGAAGATTAAAGTACTCACATGTACTTAAAAGTAGGGCACTTTGTATACATGTGATTGTTAAAACTACACCTTACTTCTCAAAAGATAAGTGCTCTCAGAACAAATCTACTGCTTCCAGTGCAAATCAGTGCAAAGTAGCAATGACATAGTCTTGAGACTGGTGTGGGCCATTTTGCTGGTTGACTTAAAGAAGCAAAGAGTCCTGGGAACTTAAAGATTCTTCTGTGAGGGATCCACAACACTACAAATTACCTTAGTTCTCACAGATAAATGCTAAACATTAAGAAGGCAAAGTTTGAATGTTTATCATTACTAAAAACCATTGTAGTAGCCTGAAAGTAGCTACAGACAGTTTGGGATTAAGCTATGTTTGTTAGCTCTTCTTTGGAGAAGAGAGAATGAATGTTCGGGGAGAGAAGAAACAAGAAAGAAGGAAAAAAAAATCCATTTTCACCTGTATTTTATTTTTTTTTTAGTGTTTCTCCTAGAGTTTATTTCCAAAAGGAATCTACTTTTCAAACCAGCAGAGAATTTTTAATTAATCCAGAATGTGGAGTTATAACAGCCTTTGTTTTAGCTGGACACAGACATCTCTACAGTCACATTCCGGATAGCAAAGATCCTTCTAGCTGAAAGCTGCTATTTGTAAGAACCATCTGGTTATACAGTCTATTTGCTGCTGTGGATTTCAGAGACTGATCATCATGCCAAAATAGTCATGTCAATTAAAATAAAATTTTTAGGACAGTATTGCAACCCTTAAGCACACATAAAATTAAACAGAATGTAGACCTCACATGCTGAATCACAAGGCTCTTTCCCACAATTGCAGTATATTAAATTAATGTCAAGTTTAAGTAATAGATATATTTAAATTTTGGAATATATTTCCAAATTTCCATTATGTCCAAAGCTCTTAAGCTATGCGTCCACCCACACCATGAATGTCATATGATATTACTGACAGAGAGATCAGGAAGTCTTTGGAGCTGACCTTTCCAAGCCTGAATCATTGCCCAACCCAACAATTCTTAAGACTCAAATGGGGCACAGGAGAAAAAAACTCAGTTTAGGAAATGCTTTGGTGTCTATATGGAATATTGCTTGCCTCCATGTTCATTCCCTATTGGCTCTGCTAGTACTTACTGCAGTCCTTTCATCTATCCAACTCCCACTTGGAATTCTTGCTGAAAATCTGTGACATTAGAAACAGTTACTGGCAGCTTCAGGCCAGCTGCATTTTTCCCTGTCAATCCCATTTTTACATACAAAACCATATGGAGCACTGAAACAGAAATATTTCCACAGTGCGGTCTGGTCTCTGTGGCATTAAATGGAAAAAATGTTCCAGAATTGGCACCTCTTTAGAGCATCAACACAGCAGTGAAGATCTCCTATCTAGTGTATAAAGAGATCACAAAGCAGCATTTTCTTTCTTACAGTTGCCACTCTGACTGCGGTAAGAGCCTTTTCCACATGTATGACTAAGACACTCAAACACAACGCATGATTTGGGAAACCCACCATGAGGTTATTTCTCACAGACACAACTTTTATAAAATGTGGAGCAACCACACCCTTTGAAAATCAGGCCTCCTTCAAATATTACAGAGGCTGTCCTCACAATCCTGATTGTTTTTTGAAAGACTTACATGTTTTGAAAAAGCACTCACACACTCAAGGGGTTTCATATGTGTGGCAGAAATGGTAGATAACAAATCAGGTGTAACATACCATGCATTTTGTGGTATGCAAAAACAAGGATCATGGTCAGATAGAGTACTAAAGACTTTGTTTTCTTGTAACTGCAAGAAATACTTAATCTTTTTTTTTTTTTTCATTTTTTTTTTCTGAGGCACCATTATAAATGTAAGGTTTTGCATAGCTCATTTAAATAGTTTAAATGACACAAGGTTAAGAACAGGAAAGCCTTTCACCAAAGGTGGTTAGACCTTTTCAAAGATTTCATATTATTTGAAGCTTACTTTCACTGCATTCTTTTACCTTGGCTGCTTCCCAAGTGGGTATAAGTTAATTAAATAGGATTTTGACTCTCTAACCTCCCTATAAACTGCATCTTTACCTAACTCTATTTAAATAAATCAGATAAAAAAACAATCATGTAGCAGAATATGTATTTTTACAGCTGTGGAAAAAACAAACACGTCTATTAAGCTTATTTGTAAGTACTTAGTAGTCAAAGCAACAGCCAAGAATCATGGATGATTTTAATTAAAATAAATCTGGGTGGGCACATAAATTCATTTACGATGGATTTTCTCAAACTGAAACTTCTCTAGCACTACTGAATAGCACGGTGCTCCAGTAAGTCCTCATTTGTTCATGGTGACTGAAGTTCAATCTGCCTGATTAGCTTGTATTCATTTTATGAGTCATGTAAAGTATAGTTAGTCTCTATGAAAAATATCAAAGTCACAAGGCTGGAAATGGTTACAGGAAAGGGGAGAAAGAAATGGGAGAACAGATGGGCCGATAGTAACAATACAGAACGATATCCAGCATTTCTGTGACACATGCTCTGGGTCTAATTTCAAAAGAAGGTGAAATAGATGCACCAGGAGAACACTGCATTGCTCTCTATGAGCAGATACTGTGATTTCCTGTATTATCCCTCTTCACTTTAAAATAATAAACACAGCCTATCATCTCAGATCATTAGGCCCTTCCAAAAACACCCACTATGGCCTTCTTTTAATTTTATCCTGAAACACACTGTAATTTAGGTATCAAAGATCATAACAGTTACATATGAATAAATTAGTAACTCACTCACTTGTAAAACCTGAACAAAGAATTAAGCTACCTCTTTGTCTGTAAATGATGTGTTCAGGCCTCGCACAGGCAGTGACAAAGAAGCTACCACTGGGGCCTGAGAAGCGATTACATCTCTAACCCCAGCAGGAACTTCATATATTGGGTTTGTCACAGAATGAAACCTATATGAAATGTAAGCCTTTATATGAATAGTGACAGAACCTAGCCACCTTACTGGTGCACGATGTTCTGATTTTGCAGCCATTAGACGATAAATACACACACATTCAAGAGCGTTTGATTTAGATCTGTCTGCAGTTGATTGATTGGGATGGATTTCTCCGTTTCCTGGTATTATTTCCTAATACTTCTCTGAACTTGTCATTGCTGCAGGTAGACACCAAGAAAGTCATCTCAGGTATATGACAACTATCCAAACAGTATGAGCAGAGAGGTATGCCTACAGGCAGGGAGGGAGGCCTGCCCACCATGTCAGATCCTCTGAGGTGTGACTGCTCTCCTCAGTACAACTGCTTCAGCTTTATTTTTTAAATGGCATCATGCGTCATGCTTTGTCCACCTTTGACAAACTGCATTAGACCAGGTTTGTTACCATGCACAGTTTGTGGTAACGAAGATTAATGGGAATAAACTCTTCCATTTTTCACATTGCATGTAAGTGGATCATAGGCTCTCACCAATGAGGTTTCTCTTCCCCCCCTTGAGTATCCATAAAACAAAGGTTTCTAAAGTAAGGTCTAGTGAACAGTGATCAAAAAAAGGCACTGGAATTTCTGGAAATTATAATAAATAGTTTAAAAGAATGTCAACAGCCTGTAACTCTCACTCATCAGAACATTTTTATCCCTACAAGTAAGGGCTACAATAACGGTACTGTAAGCTCAATGAGATACAGACTCTGTTTTGAAAGAGCTTTGCATAGAGTTATTTTAATTATTTTCCTTATATAGTAAGTGGAGGCTGAAAAAGAGATTTTTTTAAAATAAGAAATGTTATTGTTAACTCACTAATCACAGCTGAGGGACTTAGGGGCAGTCTGGTTTCTGAAATATCTTTGAGCTTATTTTACAAAATTGACTAAGTTGGTGGTATACCTTTCACATGGATTTTAATGCAAGGCACCAAAACTTCCTTTATGCAGAAGCACAATACACAACACTGGACACTGAAATCATATCCTGGAAAATTTTAGAACACCAATATTTGAAACAGGGGATTTTTATTAATTCAAATAAGTTAATTTTTCTTTTGTAAATGTCTATTTATGAGGTGATTAAGTTTAGAGCTGATGTGTAATGTACATGCTATGTTATTTATTTTTAGAACATAAAATGCATATTACCAGTGTTTTGAGAAACTACTGACCCTTACGAGTCAAAGTGAGGGCTTGATTTCTCTCCTTTGATTCTGGAGGCCCAGAACAGATGTGGGGGTTATGAGATTCCCTATTTTGCTTCTTGACGTTCAACAAGCTTATGGCTTGAGACCAACGGAGTAGCTGGGGGCACTGCGGGTACCAAGACGTAGTTAGAACTGCTGGTGTGGACCTCAGAAAAAAGCAGAGATGACAGTAAAGGCACCCAGCATGGCAGGACAGAGCAGAAGGACAAACTGCAGCCAAAGCCAGGCAACAGCACAGCTACAAACGATGAGGTATCACAGCAGAAGCTGCTATAATATGGAAATAGATTCTTACCCTCCAGGCCCATATGTCATCACACCAAGCTAAACTGAAGCTGCCTGCTAAAATGGGCAATTTCACATGAACTTGGCAGGGTAACTGCCAACACAGGGCTTGTTTTCCACTGGTGCCACCCACTCTGCTAATCCAATTCTGCTTCCTGATTTGCTTCTAAATAATAATGAACGAAGCAGATGGGAGGGGGAAAAGTTCCCAGCAGTTAAGCCAGCATGTGAGTGAGGCTCTTTGCTTTTCACGTATCTTGTGCAAACTAACTCTAAATGCAATGTCAAGTGATTAACAGTGGTTAAATGAGAAAGCCAGGATTTGTCATGTTCTCAGTCATTCAGTTGTTGACCAGGACAAGCAGGCAAACAAAATGGACAGAAGGATAACATGCTGAAGAAGAAAGCAGCAACTTTCATAACATTTATCTTGGACAGGGAGAGGGATGGACATCTCCTCTTCCATCATAAATCTTCCTTATCCTCACAAATACCAAGTATTTTTTGGGGAGGGTGAAGGTAGTTAAGCACTACAGCAATACAAAAAATACTTTTTGTGTCAAACATCCAATAACCAGGACAAGCACAATTGAGAGGGATTCTGTGGTTGACTCCTTTTTGACAAGGAGAGGGGAAACAAGCTGAAGCACCAGGTCAGGGACCAGGGATGTGATGGTCAGAAAAGGAGCAGAAGACATGGAAAGGCAAAGGGCAGGCAGGCAGGAGGCTTCACGTCTTTTCAGCAGCAGCAATAGAAACTATTATTCCTGGGTCACACAACATTATATCCTGTCCAACAAACAGCAGGTAAGCTTGTTTTCACAGTGCACGGTGTTTTCTCTTGTGTCAGCCTGACACAGAGGATAATCACCTCCTACTGCTACCTACTGGCCTCACACTGTGGGTTGAAAGGTATGAATCCCACTGACAACAAATCTTGACAAAGGTGAAAGAAGGCATCATTGTGATTCATTACATGTAAACTTTCTTCTTTCAATTCTTCAGTTTCCAAATGCTCAGGGAGTTAAAAATGTTTGTGCAATGCTGTATATATGCCTTCTATGTCTGCGTTATGCCTTCTTTAACTTGTGGTTATTTTCTTCCCCCATGAGGCCTTTGACACATTCATTGCCCAAACTATATGCTGCTTTTGCAAGACAAAGAGATTTATTGAAAATTAGACCCTTGACTCCTTTATTGTGGAAGCTGGAAAGCTTCAAGCAAGTGAAGGAGACTAGAAAAACTCAGAGTTTCAGTAGATGAATGTCTAGAAAATTGCATTTGAGTCCTGCTTCTGCTAGAGCTCCTACATGATGCTAGAAAAGATATTAGAGCTCCTACTTGATGGTAAGGAAGTTATATTATCCTGTTTATTTATTATATATATTTTTTTCTAACAGAAATTAATTTGTCAATTCTCATTTTCCATATACAAAATGGCTTCTGGTTTGGACTGCTGATACACTGAGCATTCACTGTTGCAACTGAGGTCACTGCAAAATGAAATCCAATCTTAACATAATAAGCACTAAAAGATGCTAGGAGCTCTGAGAAATCAGGCAGGAAAATTTGATTTATTTTTTAACAATTGCCATCTTAATACCTGTACCTCAGCTCCTAGTGTGTAAAGCAGACACCTCTGTACCAACTCAGCTGTTGGAGGTACTATGAAGGTGGCTTCCTGATGCTGGGAGGAACTAAGGTATGATGCATCACAAAAAAAAAGCCTCCATGGAAATTAATGAGTCTGTATCTGGTGCAGGCTACAGATACTGTAGCCGTAATGCATAGGATCAAACAGTGAATGATGAAGATGAAGATAAACCTTAACTATCCATCTGTGTTCATAATCCATTATCCTGGAAAAAAAAAGAAGTGATTTGAGGTCCCAATAAATGATAGTATATGACACTGTAAATGAAGACTATAGATGAATGAATAAACCACATGTGGAAGAAATTAAATTTGAAACCTTATTTTTTGTATTTCCTAACTACCGTTTGAATTTGCCACTTTATTAAAAGTTCTCAAAACAGACACTTTAGGAGAAAAGAGTATTGCTAAGAACTAATGGATTGTTTATCTTCCCAGTTAGTCACAAACACAATGAAGAGATTTATAATATAAAACATAAGCCTGGCTCAAATTTACTATCAGCTTCTATTTCTTTCAACTGAAATATTTTGTCTGGTTTGATGTTGCAAGACCAGAGTAATTTAATTTGAGACAGCAGTCTTTGATAACACAGGACAACATATATTCCATTGTGTCGATTTTCTGATCTCTGTTTTTCCATCTGATGTAGCAGCTTCGGTATATGCCTTCTGAAAACTGAAAGAATTTCATGCAGGCATCTGTACTGGCCTGTTCTTTGTACTAATTAAATTAGTTTCCTGTTGAGTAAGTAAAATACTGGCAGCCAGGAACAGTTGGGGAGACAGCTCGGAGGCTTAAGCACTGAACCATGAACTTTTCTGTTTACTACAGTATTAAACAAGTAGACACTCTTGCTGACATTATGGGGAATGAAAGAGCATTCTGTTAAGATATTTGTTTCATTACCGTTCACGAACCACTGATCTTCTATAAGAGAGATTTTTAGAGATACAGTAAGTATTCCATTTGATATAGTTAAGTAAACAACTGTATTATTTGGTTTAAAACTATGTGTGTCAAAGTCAAAGCTGAATTTGAACTTCACATCTAAGGGGGTCAAAACTCAGAAGGGAGAAATAAGCCAAACAACCGCACAATGACCCAGTCTCATCGCAGGCTCCTTACTTCCATTCTAACAATCACAAAAGTGAAAATTGATACAACACACAGATCTTTGGCCCAAGTACCGCACAAGTGGTGTTGACACCTTGAAGGATTAGGGCAAGAGACATCGTGTCTCTGATCTTCTATTCTCGTGCCTTTCGGCAACTGCTGGAGAGTTAACCGTATGTATATATATAAGGCATAACAACAAAGCAGCACATGCAGTACATGAATGGGAGGTCTAAATATCCATCCTTAGTTCAGTCTCATTTTTCCTTCTAATGTAAGAGCTCTTAAAGCATTATAAATTGTTTACATTAAAATATACATGCTTACTACACTACATACACACTGAGACTTTGTGTGCATATATTTAGCTTAAAGCTAATCTCTGAGTAAAACCCCTTTCTGAAAATAGAGATTTATAAAAAGAAACACTGATAAACCTTTAGCTATTGGGACTCTAGTGGTCATTGCAAAAACAGCACTGCAACACAAAACCTGTGTGATTTTGCTGATCACCCCATAAATCTTCCTTTGTCCCATGAGTTTAAGTTTTCAGCCAAGAAAAACAACATTCTTCATAAAATTAATGAAAACAAGCTGCTCTTTGCCTACAGAAAAAGATTTTTCTTAATTACATTTTTTGCTTTGAATCATATATCCTGTAGTTTGATTAAATCCTCTTAGAAGTCAACTAAAAATTAGAGCTTTGCAGCGTGAACCTCAAAGGTGGTGTTTACTTGGAGAATATAAACCCACTGTGCCTTTGGAAGCTGATATTTAAAGCAAGAATAAGAGCAATATCCAAGACAGTTTTTATTATTTTTATTATGTCACTGCATAAATTTATTTTCAGGGCTTAAAGTTTTCAGAGAAATATGATCAGGCCAATGTATTTATTAGAAATAAATGGGCTGTATAAATGAATGTAGATAAAGCGAGAATACTGGAATTCTAGTTAATCCCTTGAGGCAGTAAATCAGGATTTCTAAAGCACTTAATGCAAAATATCTGCATCAAGGGGTTAAATATATAAAATATGAAAAGTCAAAGACAAGAGCTAGATTAAAAGGTTACGTGGAGACGGTGCTGAAAAAAATGGAGCCTGCTGCTAAATAGATATCCAACAGACATTTATTTAGGTTCACTGGCTGCAGCAGCCGCTGGCATACTCTAAATGAACTCATACAACAAACAAAAATCAAATTCTAGCAACAGTCTTTGATCATTTTTAGTCCCAAAGCAGAAAAATTTCCTTGTGAGAACTAAGCTACATGGACTTGATTAAGCTAACACAACTAATTGCCCTAACTGAAAAATAAAAATACAAGTTGTCTATACCCTCATTGCATACATACAGTCTCAGTAGTCCAGATGAGCCTTGCATTCTTCCTGGCAGACAAGACAGCAGACTGTGAGAAGACATTGTTAATTTAAATGTTAATTGAATCAGTTTCTATTTACCTGGAAATCTCCCTCCGCTCAAGGGTGAAACTAGTCCAAAGAACTAAGACTGCCAGGCCTGTATCATGGTCGGCATCACCCCAGCTCCGTTCCCCTACAGGTCTTTCCAGCTCTGAGATACAATGATGTCCACTGGCTGGAATGTGCTCATGAACCTGTTCAAGTCCAATTTTTTGATTACCAAAGTTTCCACACACGCAAAATGTTATCACCACTAAACTGCTTATACTTCGTGTTTGTTTTTTTTTTTTTTTCTCCAACAAAATTGCAGTCTAAAGAAATTTTTTCTTTCACTCTGTCTCCCAATGCTTTCATGTAGAGATGTATTCTAAAATCTTGTTTTTAGGTACTACTAAAGAAGCTCTACCTGAAAAAAAATACAAAACCCAACAAATACCATAGCTAACAAAAAAATAAAACATTCCTCATACAAAAAGCATCTTCCCTTAGATTCTCTGTACCGCAGATGTATTTCTTACACAACTTCAACCACCACACATGACCAGTAAGAGTTGGCTCTGAGCTCAGGGGTGCTCATTTTTGTAAGGTATAAAGGAATAAGGCATACCTTGATATACATATTTCTGCTTTTATGCACATGCATAAAACTGAACTTAATTTTTGTACTACCATACGAAGACTGTAGCCATGACCTTTGGAGGCACTCCATGCAAAGAGACCGGTAGCCACACAGAGCTTGTTTGAAGTCAATGTGGTTTTCCCGGTGGGAGACAGGAAGAGACAGGAATTACTGAGTTAAATTTGTGTATTAGTATTTTCAACATAAATTAAATACTTGCAGCTAAAGCAATAAATACTGACATCCTACTACACATTGATACCTTTTAGATCTTTGGGAAGGCAAGTGACCTTGGTCCTGCCTCTGTCAGTCTGAACTTTAAATTTTTAATTTTTTAAGGAAATTTAGTCCAGCTTGAGAGAAGAATTCCTGTTCCCCACACTGGCACATCCAGAAACTTCATTTGCTTCAGTAGGTCTTAATCACATCCCTAAAGCTAAATATTTGTTCAGCTACATTCCTAAATTGAGGTTTGTATGAACAGGAGATGAAAAGAGATTTTTCTTTGTATGACAAATTACAGTGCTCATCACTTTTGTTCAACAAGGTCATATCAAATACCATTTCACAAACCAAAGAATATCTTTAAATTACTGTGAAGAGATGCAGAGGATTAGATGCTGCACACATCTTTTCCTGTTTGGGACAAGACTGACAAAATCCACCAAAACCCTGAGCATATGAAATATGCACTTTTTAAACCTTTTTGCCTAAAACTGATAGTACAGAAGTTAGTTTCAAACACCAAATTTTTGTTACTCTTGCCACCTCTTCGCTTTTTACTGTTAAAGATGTACATCTATATTATGCCCAACATTAAGTTTTTCAAATGGACATTAACATGACCTTCTACTTTAACTCTTGAAAGCTTTGGTACCCTGAAAATGCCTCTTAAGCAAGCTCTTACATCTTGTTTTATCTAATGCCACTATACTAGATGTTGTCAGATGTTGTCCACCTGAGCAAGCTTTAGGGCATTTTCTCACCTGTTATTTGGCCTCCTGATTATCACTCACGCATAGGAAGAAAATACCAAAATATGCCCACGGAATGGTTGAGTCTCAAAGCTACTATTTTAAGTGAAGATACTGATAAAAATAGCTAAACACATCAAAGGTATGTGAACGGTGAATCACGCTCATATGCACACATTTTATTTGTGAGAAGAGACTATTATGATTATCATATGGATGTCAAAGCTGATTGTAAAAAAAATCAGGTAGTCTTTTGACAACCAGGCAAATACTTGAGAATTCAAGCAAAAAAATGGCACTTTAATCGCTATTTTTATTCATTTCATAAACCCAATATGTTTACTCCCAAGGGTCTGCATTGGTGTGGGAATATACAAGGAACATGCCAGCACAGCATTGCTAATTCATTTGTATTTGACCTCTGAGGAACAGTTTGTGTCATTGTGGAGCAAAAGCGTTGGTAAAACATTTGTCTAGATAAAAGACCTCAAGCAGTTAACCTGCTCAGCAGAGGCAACACAACCAGGCACGAGGATAATGACCCCTACCCAAATGTGGAAGGTACCTCAGTGTAATACCATGACAGCAAGACAAAAGATGATGGTAGCTCAGCAGGAAAACTGTAGCAATGATATAACTCTCGGTACTGTATGTGAATGAAATGCCCTAACAAGTACAATAGCAATCCGTCTTTACCTAACAATGATTTAAAGTTTTGGCATTAAAAAAAGACAACAAACCACCGTATCCTTCAGTTGTATTTTAAGCTCCTGCTTTCATCCCATTTTACTTTTTCCTAAATAAAAATCCTGATAAGAGTAAACCTACTGTGTGGATAAAAGTTACAATTCAGATCGAACCAGCTTCTCCCATCTGATATATGAACTACTGGCTGGCTGTTTGTCTGCCTTTGGTTATGACACTATTCTTTAACGCAGACTAGAAGAACCTGATGAGCCTTGTTCAGCGAGTCAAACCTGTCCTAACAGACAGATTAACTAATTTCTTATGCAGATTATTTATGCTCAGGATGCCTTTCATTGTTTACACTGAACTCTTCTTTCTTTTTTTAAAGGGAGATACTGTGTCACATACACAATATTTTTACCATGCAGAATGCCTCAAATACTTCCCTACCACTCTTTTAGCGCCACACAAAAAGTTCTGGGTTTAAACTATTTATTTTTAAAGTAATAGCATGATAGGACCTGCATGTTTATCTAAAGATCTTTACTTTATGAGAGAGATTTTAGTCTGTGAGGTTTCCTCTACACATGGTAGGCAGCTGTCAGAAGCAGTGAGCAGGGCGAGGGGTCACTGCAGCTGCTCTGCTAAATCACAGGGTTCCATCAACATCGCAGAAATCCTGCAGAGTGGGAGCTGGGAGACCATGGATTAGAGTACATTGGAGTGTGTATATAAGGTCACATCATGTCTATCAAAGTGATATCAAACTGGTACGCCATACAATACATTTTACTGTGTTCTCCGTTCAAAGAAAATAAAAGGAAACTGGACATGTGTGTAGCAGACCACAGTTTAACACAAAATTTCACATTGTCCTTTCAAGTGGATTTACTAAATTTGCAAAGATGTGTTGAATATGTACATTTATATATATATATATATACATACACACAGTAGTGATGTGTTGACTGAGAACTACTTTTCATAAACTATTCAGGTTAAACATGAATGAGATCAAAATAATTTTTATTAATTACATAGTAGAAGAGACTATTAAGAGAAATCAGATAACATTCCCTGAATGCTATACACTAGGATACATAAACATCTGTCATTGTACACATATGTCAATAGTTTCCCATAAAATGCTTATTAGCTTGAAACTTCACTTTTATAAGTAGCTTTATCTTCTCAAGATAACCCTCAGATTCAGATAGATAGGTAGCAAACACATAGTTCTGATGCATGGGTAGACACAAATCAGCCTCAAACCAGCCTGTTTCAGAGGACGGCTATAGGACATGGCATGCTATATCTGTTACGTTGTAGATAATCCACAGAGTACGGGTGTTTGTAATTCTCATTGTTAGGGTGTTTCAACCAAATGCACAAAACCATGTTCCCCGATCAAAAAACAAATGATACAGCGCCAACATCTTGTATGCAGAGAAGGAAATGGGTAGGGCAACACAGAATTTATTTTGGCTGAAGTGTTGAACAAATGAGATGACTAGACAGTAGACAATGTCTTGTACTCCTGGCAATCTTGAGCAAGCTGAAAGCTGGTGGAAGTATTCAGACAAGAAGGTTTTATCAAACCACATCTGTCTGCAAAGTTAAAAAGTTGATGACATTATAACAATTTAATGCCATTTCAAAATAGTTTCCACAAATTTACAATTACTGGTAATCACTTTCAGCAACAGAAAATACGAAAATAGGTGCAAAGATGAAAACACTATGAAAGCATCCTGATTACCAACTGTTCAGTTGTGAAGTATGAACTGCTGAAAGAATCCAAATCATATGATTTAGAAGAAAGTCTCTCAAATATCTGAACCAACAGATACTTTTTCTATAAAAAACTTCTCAATTTTTACTATTTAATCTCTTTCTGTGAAGTACTCATCATGGGCATGTGGACCACTTTAAGATTTGCTGACCTTGGCAAAGTTTGCAAAGTTCTCAAAAAAAATAATAAAAAAAATGTTACCACCTTAAGCAGAAGTAAATTACAAAATTACAAACCTCCTGTTCTCTTTACCATAAATACCAACACCCACTTGCATAGTAAACCCTTTAATCTCCTCGTCACAAAACCCTTCATGCCTGGCATTCAGTCACACATGCATTTGCAGTTATTTTTCACAGCAGATTATCATCCTGCCCTCGCCCGTTCATTGCTCAACCTCCCCGGACAAACACATCCTCACTTCACTGACACATACCCACCTCCACCTCATCTCTACCCACACTGAAGCCCTGTCTTCTTAACCACTGGCCCAAATACAAATGGGGCACCGAGAGACTTGTTCTCAGCCACCAGATTCAGACTGAAGGGCTTGTCTATATTTGGACTTCTCCAGTTTTGTTTTATTTGAAGCAGGATGCTCCAATTCTAGACTCTTTTTTATTGGGAGAGTCTTACCCTTACACTGGACAAGCACGAGTTGGCATGATTACATTGAAAAATAAATGTGGACAAACACTCCTGGCAGTGCCAAGACCTTTCCTCAGCTCTGCCACTGTTGACCAGGGTACAACCTCCCACCTCTACAGCTTTTTACAGGGCTCACTGCTTTATAAGCACCGACGTTGTTGGAAGGATTGCAACAAGGGGGAAAACCAATACACCTGATGCCATAAGTGACATTCTTACTATCAGATAGAAGTGCTGCATCTCTCAGTCTACCTGCCAAATATACTTAAATGCTTTACAAATGTTTTCTCAATCTTAAGTGAATCTTCTTCACAGATGTCTAACTAAATGAAAAGGATTAAGGACAGTTGGTGGTAGATATGAAAGAAAGTGCAAAGTTTCCCATAGCTTTCAGCCCTGTGACTACTCTACTAAGACATGCTCTTTCAAAAAGGAGGGGCAATGAGTTGTAAGACAAACATATCTGAAAAATATTTTTGCACCAAAATTATGAGAAATTTTGTCATCAATTTCACTTTGAAATCTTTCCTGCATCCTCTAGTGCAAAGTCACAAATCAGTACATTTTTTTTTTCCCATTACTTCCTTCTTCCAGCATAATTCACAGGCCAGAGATCAATTTCCTACAGCCTGAACAGCACAGTAGGAGATGAGAAGTCACATGGAGACAGCACAGAGCTTGTGTACCTGAACCCCCAGCTTCCACAACCAGTTCTGTGCCAGTTCTGGGCCCACAACTGATAACTATTTCCCTTTTTTTTTTTTTTTCCATGGGGCGTAGCAATTTTTCCACTGGGTAGATCGGCCAGCTACATAATCAATACATGCAAACCAAAAGGCCCTGAGAGTCATCCCGTAAGCATGATAATTACATCCGAAATACTGTAATTAAGAGCAGGCACCACTACGAGTTCCACAGAACCAGCCACTGAAGGGATGATTCAGAGCACAGCCCTCAGCTCGGCTCCCAGCGTTGGCTGCAGCCCTGGACTAGGATACACACTTGTGTTGAGCTCAACACGTGTTGAAAACTGAACCAGGGAGCTGGACAAGCTGCACGTTTGCTCAGCAGGTTGCCCTCGCTGTGTGTCACAGCAGGCTGGTGGTGTGGGGAGTTTGCATTAGTTAGTCATGGAGTACACGATTCAGAAAGCTTCGCTGTCCCATGCTATCTAGCTTTTATAAGTCACAGCAAATCAGCCAAATGATTCAAAGATCAGCTGCCAAAGTGTGCTCTAAATGAAGAAGTCTGTAATTAGCATCAGAATTCTACTATTAAGAACTTTCCAATAATTCTATATTAAAAATGTCCTGGTTATAATTATTATGTTAGGCTGGTAACATAATTGTGTATGTAATTATTAACCATATTAGAGGAGTAGGGCAAACAGTAGCTAGCTTAGAGTAGTTAGCTCACAATTAGCTCATAATGATTTCATTATTTGGCACATTGTTTTCTTACACAAAGCTCTTATGATTTCATTTCTGAAATTACAGAGAGAATTGCTGATTGAGAATCTCTGCATGAGCCTGGAATTTATGCACTTGTTTCATTGCAAAATAAATAAAACTAAAATGTGTACTTATGCACATATAGGCCAGGCCCACTGAGATCTTCAGGACAAAGATATTCAGGCTTTCAAAACAGAGATACAGCCACTAACAAAATAATCTCTAGCTGCAAAACAGTCTTGCCTTCCCTTTACAATACATGCAATAATTTAGGAATGCAGCAAAATATTTTGACAGTAATCCTCACCTTTGTAATAGATTTTCTAAATTCTTTATGGTCCTTTATATTATTATTATTAATTATTAATATTACTATTATTATTATTGTTACAAAACAAATAGCTGTACTTTTGGAAAACATTCCAAATGTTTTGATTACACAAGGAGAAAAGCAAAACCTTTTAGCAGTATCTTTAGAAAGGTATAAAATAATACTTGCCCACATTTAGATTTTTTTCAGGAACATCCTTACACTTTTCTAAACAACAACAAAGAACCACACTCTTTCCCCCCCACTTTTCTTTTTTCCTTTGCATTTTCTTCGATGGCTCCTCACTGTTTTCTCTATCTGCTCTTCTAGTTTGGCAAGAGCTACTGCAGCATGTCTGGGAGAGTCAGTAAGGAAAAGGAAGTCCTGCAGTGACAGAGCTTCTCTGCATTCTGACAGTGCAAGACGCAGACTCTAAGTAATTCAGTTTGGGACCAGAAATGGCAATTCTATGTATGTAAAAATACCTCAGCTCTGAGGTCAAATGGTTCACATTCCTAAGAACTTGCAACCAGATCTCTGTTGCAACTGCTAAGTGGAATTTCCACATTTTGAAATGAGTTCATCACTTGATTTCAGCTATAGGAGTAAGAAATATTAGTATGCACAGAACTTGTTTTACAATCTTTAAAAACAAACAAGCAACAAAAAATAAACAAACAAAAAAAAACCAACAACCTTGACAGTCACTATTTTAGATTATTTGGTAGTTATTTCGTTTTCATATACATTTCAGTGCACATTGCCTGGTAGAAAGTAGGAGGTAAAAGAAGCAGTCATGACACATACATTAGAAGCATAAGATAACTTTATAAAATCCGTTTCATATATAAGATAGTGGTAGGATGAGGCCTTATGGTGTCATCAACAGGAATAGGGATAATACTATTAATCAGAAATGGCAAGGCAAGAAAAAAAGGTATGTTATCCAAAGAGAGCACTGGAAAACCATGTGACCAAATATTTTGTTTATATATCACACGCACATATAATTAGATTTTTTTTTTAAAGTATATAAACACTACCACATTTCCATTTTGACCCTTATACTTTAGACAATATCAGCCCCATGGGTGCAATGGATTGTCTGAATGCTGAATCCATCTGCGAGCTCTGCCCACCCCTCAGTGCGTGCGTGGACACAACTTTCACATAGGGTACTTCCAGTCCCTGGGGAGGAGAGGATTTTTCAGCGTAGCTTACTGTCCCTTCTGGACTGTTACAAGACAAAGGCTGATGACAGGAAAAGGAATAATACTTCCAAAAGAAAGGAACTGCTTAATTTAAGTCCACGGAATACAAGTTCACATTTAGAAATACGTGCTATTTAGCATGCACTTTCTTTTCAGCTAGATAAAGCCCTTTTTTTTTTTTTTTAAACTAACAAAATGTCTTAAGTCTGGAAGCAATCAAACCGAATGTGAATGTGAAGTAAAACTCCAAAAACGCTTGCAACACAACTCTGGCCTATTGCAATGCTGTTATTCCAGTCCCAGCTTCTGCTGAAACTGCCAGAATGAAGCTGCACAGGAATCATTGAAGAGCAATCACAAAAATACCTTTTTCCCCACTGTCCCTCAAGCAGCATGAATCAAAAAACTGCTGCTCAGCTGTCTGTCTTTTAAATAAAAATATTTTCATCGTTGTATATGTATCAATGGCAGGTTGGTGGGTGTTTCGCCTCTGTTGTTTTGATTTTCACACTCCTAGCCTTGGATTGCCAGGCAGCACTGTGGTGATAAAGGCTCTGCCATGTTTTATAAACTTTACTCGTTTTCTTTAGGTACAGGAGAAAGTGTACCCAGAGGAATATCTAGCTTCTTTTCTCTTGCTTAACACACAAAAAAGCATCAGAAAACAGTAATTGTACAGATCTGACAGAAAACCAGTGAAAACATATTGTTATTTCACATGACATTTCAGATATTTTCAGGGATGTGGCCTATACCTATGACAGGAATGAACACTCAGTGCTGTTGTTTTTCTTCTATCTTATGCTACTATCATAAATATTGTAAAGGAAAAAAATATCCATAAATGGTTTTCTTGTCAAAAACACGTGTGTCTTTCCCACAGAGGGAAAAGCTAAGCACGGAGTGCTAAATGATTCAGAGGAAGATGAGAAATAGAAACAAGTTGGTGGAAGAAGATGTGGCAGCAGTTATGTGATCTGCTGGAAAACTCCAGATTCAATCTTTAAAAGTTTTGATACTTGCAAATGGCAACTGTCAGGAACAAGATACTTGTTTAGATGGACTTTCAGTTTGCCTCAGTATGGATGCTTTGATATTTGTACAGGCCTTGAAAACTCGGGTTTGGGAGGCAGTTAACCTTGACACCCTGAGACTGTTCAGGTAAACCATCTGTCTGGCAAACTCATTTGGGTACTTTTTAAGAAATATAGTTCTTAGCCCTTGAACATTATTTTAAAGTTGTACCGTAGTGTATTCTAAACTACATTTCTTTTTTAATTGCATATATTTTTTATTATTCCTTAACTTCAGTTCTTCCTGAGTTTCAGCTCATTAACTCCTTGATTGTAATGACTAGGAAATACATAATCCTAGGATTTGATTCAATCTCAGTACGTGTCCTACAAATTCCATTTTTCTGCAGTGAAACATAGCCGTTTATGATAAGAATGCATATTTACAATAGTAGATAAAAATAATTATCTTAGAGCACTAAGCAAAAACTGAGAACTTTCCTGATCATCCATGATAGACCCTCAGTTCTTATGCAAAGAAAATCAGTCAACAGTAATTAAACGTTGTCCACTACTGTGTAACATCTCCGTAGATGTCCAGTTATTTCCCTTCATTCCCACAAATGCAATGCAATCTTTTCAGTGTGTACCTATCTAACCGATGCTTTCAAGTACTTCTCCAGGTAAATGAGCCAAGGCATGCCCACACTGCTTCCCAGGCTAGGGATGCTGGAAGGGCAGCACACAGAGGTGCTTGCACAATCAGCCCCACTCTCAAGAATGTGAATGTTGGAAGCTGGAGACAAAATCGAGCCTTAGAAGTGGCATACAAAGTTTAAGTAGATTCTTTTACTTATATGGCAAAGCTGGGAAACAAGCTTTTTGTACATATTTTCTCCCATTATACCTCCTCTCCTCCCTCCCCCAACAAATACTGTCACTTGTGAGGACAGTAGATGGGAACAGTTGAGGGAAATGTTCCTATATATGGAAGAGCCTCTGAGTTAAAGATAGCTCTGGATGACAGATCATGTTAAATTCTCATCATGCCCAGCCTCCTCGCAGTTACAGTAGTAGAGATTAAGTGATGAAGGAAAAACCCGCTATTTAATTCCAGGGGCTTCCCGACAGGAAAAAATACTTCAGAAACTGAGAAAGAGCCCTAAATTCCCAGCTATTTCCTCCAGTGATATCACCCATAATGTTAGCCTACAGTTTTCAGTGAACCTGACACCTGAGCAAGTATTCTATGTTTTTAGTTAACAGCGATTCAAAGGTGCCAGATAATATTTGTCAAAAATGGTGCTGGTTTTCATTTAAGAGAGCTATCTCCACAGCCAAATGACTGCTAGATCAGTATTGCGCTGGAGCCATAATTCAAACCACAAGCCTATAATATGTTGTTTCTACTGCCAACATATAATGTTTGCTGAATATTAAATAAAGTGTTCACAGACTTTAACACTATATACAAGCATTTTCCTTAAACGGATAAGGCCACCGATAAGCAGTGTGACTGCCATTTTTATTGGCAGTCATAAGGCACGTGTTTAAAGACTTAATCTTTACAATCTGGTTCTACACAGACAGGTCTTATCCACCCACTTCATCATTTTTAAATTAGATGTATTTTCTATAATAAATATTTCTACCGTGTGCATTTATTTGTATTAGGGTTAAAGATTTATCATCTCTTAAGGATGACGATTTATTAAATCTTTCTTTTCCTATTAAGTTCCTATGCCACTTAAAGACATAATGAAGAATACTCCTCCCAAGAAATATTTTAAGGGAAAAACATACATATACTTAAATTTTAAGTCAAATGAAAGAGGTTTTGCCGTGTGTAACCAAAAATCATACAGGTCCATTCTCAATCTCTGTACCAAGCTTATGGAAATTGGCGTAGATGAAGACGGTGCTGTTCTGCTTCTGCTTTCCATTCTGTAGGAAATGAAGAATGTCTGGTTGGTCTGCACAGCTGCAAAGCTATTATTTCTCCTCACCTCCTACCTATCACCCAATCTGCCTCCAAGGCTCTGCACAAGATGACCCCAAGGAGCACAACTCATTGGTGCAAGGGCAGGCAACATTTGGCTTGAACATTTGGCATCGTGGATTTGACTCCTGCTCTGAGAAAAGCAATTCTCTCTACCATACTCTTCTTGGTTGGTTGGTAAAGGCTTCCTCTTTAAAGATGCAGCCTCTGTACTCTACCCATGACACCAGGCTCAGGAAAGCTGGCCCCGGGAGATGTAAAATGCACTTTTCTCTTTGTGAGAGGGAAACCCTGTTGTTACCCCCTTGGGTTTCCCTCTGAAAGTGTAACAGGAGGAAGGCTTTCGGCTGACAGAGGCTTCAGGGCAGCTCACGTCCCCAGCAGCGATACGGAACCAGGACTAAATCAGCATCCACAGCCCTCCCAGCCTTCTCCCTTGCATCAGCAGCTACCTCCTCTGGTGGTCTTTCCATAGGGGCCATAAAAACACAGCACGGTAAATGCAGGATGAATATCTAAAGGTATGTGTGCACAGGCGTGCATTCAAGATGTACATTTCACAGCTGAATTTAAAAACTGGCAAAGCCAGAATGTAAAACACATTGAGGATTTTGGTTAGCTTTATCTAGTATAAAGAAACACTCAGGGAAATAGCACTCAGGGACTCCTTTTGAAACTCCTGCAGCTTCTATCCAGAGTCTTGGTTTCAGCTATTCTCTCAGTCTCTCCATTGGTAACTTTAAGAATCCCATAAATACATATAGTGGGAACAGAGGGTAGGACCAAGAAAAAAACTGGACCAACTTCCACTCTCATTGCAGGCAAATGGGAAAAGAAAAAGCAATCCAAGTATCAAAGCAATTTACTGTGTAGCTTAATGGCAGAATGGCAGTCTCATAATTTCCTAAACGTTTTATAAGCAGACAATAATTATTATTATTTAATAGGA
This sequence comes from Anas acuta, assembly GCF_963932015.1. Lineage (NCBI taxonomy): Eukaryota > Metazoa > Chordata > Aves > Anseriformes > Anatidae > Anas > Anas acuta. The sequence continues at coordinate 24,067,677 of NC_088980.1, read as the reverse complement.
AGCTGAGTATATTGTACATAGTTTAGTTACAAGATGAACAGATTTCTTAGCCTTTTTAGAGTGGATAAAATAAAAACTTACTATGTGCTAGAAGCTTCTTTCTTTGCTGACAGGAACCAACTACACTTTTGCCCCCTCTTAAACAAACCAGTGTACTTTTCACTCCATAAATCTCATATTACTTCCTTCCTTTTCATTTATTTTGAACTAGAAGGAGGAGTTTTTAACAGAAGTGCTCTATAGCAGCAGAAGGAAAACAGCAAATGAGGATGGAAGCTGCATAAGGAAAGTAAATCAAAAGTAATAAAATCATGCAGATCCAGCAAGCTTTGTGGGGGGAAATGAAGTCGAAGTTGACTGAATCCAGAGCTGGAGAAACATTACACATGAGAAAACACCATTAGAAATAGGCTACTCTCTTAACAGATGATATGGGAAATGAAGCAATAATTTATAACAAAGATAGGAAAAAACCTGCTACGCTTGCAAATTTCAAATGAGATGCAAGTTTGAATAACAACTGATAATGAAATGCAAACACACAATCTTAAGGGTAGAACACCATGGAACAATTTAATTAAAAGGAAAACAATATGCTCTGCAACAGAGGATCAGAAATAACATACTGCCTGATGTTCCTGTTCATCTAATCGGGTAGTTATTTATCAGATAGGGTAAGCAATGCATTCTGGGGCTTGAAAAATTGTGCACAAAGGTTTGAACTTGACCTGAAAAATAACAGTAATGATGCAAATCTTTTCAAGAAATGATTTTAAGAAAATCTTTCAGCTGACTTTAGGTTACACAAGTATAAAACAAATCGAAATGTCTGTGGTCATAAGAACTTCTGCTATGCATGTATAATTTTTAGAAGTAGCTTTACTTTCAAAAGCAAGCGTTTACTGTTAATAAAATATGGCTATTTTTTTTCCAGATTCCTAATAATGGTCTTAAAAATATTTGCACAGTTCTGCAGGTCTTTAAAAAAATCACATCCTGGAAACCTCCTATAACCATGATATTAAGCAGTGCAATGAAAGGGTAGCTTAGTTTATGTTAAAGGATATTAACTACAGTAAAAGATATTGTAGAAGAAAAAGGCCTGCAGATTTGCAAATGAGTTTCACACATGATTTATAAATGCAAATGTGAATAGTAGGTGATAATGAAATACAAGCAAGTGCATGCACATGACAGATCAGATATCCTGGGGAGGAGGGGGAAGCGATCTGCACGAAATGTAATTTTTCAGACTCGGGAATGTCAAGTACTTGGACCCAAATAGTACAAGAAAGCAGCATCTCAACAGAGTGGAATTATAGGAAAATAGCATCTGGGTAACACCAAATGGTATCTAGAAAGTAAAGGCTAAGTATGTATTAGCAGTTAAGAGAGAAAATACAGTAGTAAGATACATTAAAAATAAAGATATCACACTTAAGTCTGAAAGAGAGAGGAATAGTTATATTGCTCACTAATTTTAGCCAAGGTTACCAAACCTCACAAAGTCCATAAAAGAAGACAATGTATGTGTATGAATATAACAATTCCCTCTAATGCATGGCCTAAGTTAGTGGATATTCTTAGTTTCCCATTACAAGGAAAATACAGATACACACAGGAGATGTACATGGAACACAGAACTGGCAGCTTCCAGATTAAGTTAAGTATTAGTTGCACAGGGCTTTATTAAAAAAATGAATTACTAAAATGGAGCACTAATAAATACAATAAAGATAAAAAGGTTAAAGTATATACAACTATCTGTACTTTACAACCTGATGCCTCATGCAGAGCATATGTGGAGATTGAAAAGAAGCCTCAGATAATCCTCAGGCAAGTATGATTGCCGGACAACTTCGGCAGTTGACTTTTTAGGGCAGCTTTAAATCAATTAAAATCAGAAATCTGCCTGAAACTGGGCTATGTAAGGGCTGGACATCTGGGTTACTCTCCTTTCATATATCCCATGCAGCTAAACCGAACCAGAGAATTCAGCATAATGTTTTAGGTGACACATGGAAAGACACTTTATACACAGTTATAGCAACATTACAAGCCAAACATGAAATGTAAGAACAAAGAAAAAGTGATCCTTATAATGAATATACAAAGCATGTAAAGTATCTCTATAAAATATATAATAGACTGTCCGTACTGCACATGCACCTTGAGCTACTGAGATCTCTCCAGGACATTACAAGGAAGGCATTCAGAAAAGGGTATCCTTCTTTCACACAGGCTGGATGCACCATGCCCATGACATTCAAAGGGTTAATTACACAGCTGAGTGTCTGCTCCATTTACTGATAAGCACAGAATGTTGTAATTTTTTGGATTTATGAATTGATGGGGTCAGTCAGCATCTGACGCACAACAGCTCCTGTCTAGATCTATCCCTTACCTGCTGGGCAGAGACAATTCCTCTCTCACTTGGAACCCCGAAGCCCTTTAAGCCGCTTGCTCTGTAACCTTGGCAGCTGGGCTGAGCACAATTCTTCATTTTTTTTGCAACTGGGCCTCTCTAAACAAAAACTACGCAGCCTTGTTAGCCAACAACTGAGCGTGAAATCACTACATTGCAATCCCCCACTCTAAGAGTCAATCAATTTTTTTCATTACAGATTTGTACGCTAGGGTCAACAAGAAGAAAAAGCACATGGAACGAAATGGAAATAACAGCAGAGAGCTACAAAATCTATTCCAAGCTGTAAGATTATTTTCATTATAATGATGTGCAGTTTGAAAAAAAAAAATGCACTTGATACAATTTATAAAAATGAAGAAAACCTAGTGGTTAATACCGCCCTTCGAATTCTGGCTCACGCGAGACTGGAGATAACAAAGCAATTGGTGCAGCCTGAATTGCCATATCTTGATGATACAATGCTTTACGTTTAAAAGATTATTTAAAAACATTACATTATTTTACATTAAGCAGAGAGTAAACTTAAGTGACAGGTTTAAACTGCTAAGTTTTCTGGGTGAAATTTTCATTGCATTAATTAATAAGAAGGAGAATTAGATATAGGCTTGGGGCTAAGCTGATACATTCAAGCTTGCAAATCAGGGCCAGTCTTCTCCACAACACAGTTGTGACTTTGACCCATTTCCAACAAAGTTTTTGCATACTAGTATCCACTGCACCATCCTTTTGCTTGACCCATTCTGAAAAATGCTTGATGCAGCCTGAAATAGATCCAAACCTGCCTGAAGTTGTTGGTAATGTAAAGGTGGCGCTACAGAGTGCTACCAGTTTTACTAGGCAACCTTCACCCTGGCCACTTTTTGGATGGCCACATAATAAACCCTAATATGAGGCCTGATGAAAAGTCAGGACAATTTTCAGGAAAACCACAAATGTGCTACATATTGTTTAGTAAGAACAGGACAAGTATCCTGCCTTTTTTGTTTGTTTGTTTGTATATATATATATATATATATATATATATATATATAACAGTTTTTCTTTTGCTATTTTGTTAGAGAACATACTTACATTTTTTGCAACTTAACTTCTGCATAATCAAACATTTCTCAGATTTATTTATTTATTTATAATTTATTTATTTTTCTGTATTTGAAAAGAACCATCCCCATGTACCTTCAAAGACTCTTATTCCCAGGAATTATTCTTGCAATAAGCCAAATAGTGTCTTTGTACCATTTCTAAGCCGGTACTTTACAATGTGTGTTGAACCTCACATTGTTGAACCCGTACACTCTTGGTGGAAAATCTCTGTCTCCTATTAATATTAATATGACATAATGGTCTTGATCTGGAGGACAGCCATCACAGAGGGATTTAGAGCTGTATTGAATATAATCCTGAAGACCATTTTACCCTATTCAAGATGTTTTCTGAAAACCCTGAGGTTGAATTCTCTCCTGATATAAACAGCTTGGAAACAGTGAATTTATTATAGGTCTACATTGTTATTTCTATTTCTTCTACCATAACAGAATCCACTCACTTGTCCAAAGAAGGTCATCCATCTCACTGTTGGGTGGGAATTTGCCTCTTCACTTGTAACTTCCATTCTCAGTCTCTCTCCTAAATCCCAAACAACCCCTTTCTCCTCCAACCCTGTTCTACAGAGTTCAAAAAGCCAAAATACCAAGACTGAAAAAAATAAAAATATAAAATTGCTGATTTTTAATTTACAGAAGCCTAAAGTGTTTACATATTTAAAATGGCTTTTGCAAAACTAACTGTTCTCCATGTTTGCAGTAAACAGGAAAAGTAATAATGGACTTGAACTGCAGCAGAAGCAGCCAAGCAGGAAAGTTTCTCTTGATGTCTAACAGTATGGATAGCAAAGCTCTGGAAAAGACTGCCCGGGGGAGGATGTGGAATCTCTGTTATTGGATGTTTTTAAAAACAGGTTAGTCAAACATCTGTCAGAATGACACAGATACAGCTGATCCTGCCTTGGGGAAGGCAGGGTAGACTAGATGACCTCTCGAGGCTCTTCCTGCCCTATTTTCTATGATTCAGTGATTCAGCACATAGCTTTGAAACACCCTGGGGCTTGATTCCTTTCTCACCTCATGTTATTTTTAAACTGGTGCAACTTCACTGACTTCAGTAGAGCTTTTCCTCCCTGTCCTGCAGTAAGTGTGAGAAGAAACAGAACTCATTTCTTACACAAATGGAGACTGGATCGATCTACCTTCCCACTGTGCAGGTCAGCTGGTTTCCCGAGATTACTTCCCCAACCCTCCAATCCTCCCTCCACACACCCCCCCCCTTTTCTTTTTAACCACTCTAAGGCCGGTAATATCAGTGATTTAATTCAACACTTCAACACTTGTACTGTTTTAGTAAAAATGCAGCAAAGGCAAAAAATATTTTGAATATAAGAAATTTGAGTAAAGAGTCATTCTAATTTTCAGCAGTTGTCAATTTTTTTCTCTTCATATACAGAGGTAGAACCTAAGACTCAAATCCACCTCACCTACTGGAGGAAGCCACAGTAGACAGCAAAAAAGGAGGAAATGATACAGGATAACACATACTAAAGTACTTGGCAGTACCTCAGAAAGAAAGACATATTATAGTTGGCTAAAACAGCTTATAGACAGGGTATTCTAAAAATGTTAGGATGTGGGGGCAGGTTTAGCTTGACAGGTAATAACCATGGGAGCTAATCACGTTCCCATCTATCAATCTCCAAGGTCAAAGAAATTGATAAAATATGTCAAAAGCCCCTGAAGCTACACAGAATCTACAATACTACTTATTTTAAAATGTCAAAGCCATCCACATACTACATGCTGTCATCAGATTACACAGAGTTGCAAATGGCCAAAAACTTGCAGTCGTTGACACGGCAAGTGAAATATAGTGCATCAGCTCCAGACAACAGAAGAACCACTGAAAATACAATTCATACCACCTACTTTGTTCTTTGGCCATCATCATCATCCAAAGATTTTATATATCCAGGATGTCACAACTTCTCTTGTAGCATTTCTCTCTATATAAAATCTCTCAAGTCCTTTTTGCTATTTTTTTTTGTTTTATTTTTAATGCATAATACATTTTTATTCTTGTTCTCCAAATGTGAAAAAATACAACACCAAGTGGTAAACTGCATTTTTCATAAATTTCCTCTAATCTAAAATAAAAAAATATTGCAAGGTACTCTCTTCAAAACAGATTGACTATATATATACACACACATACATCTGTACATGTAGGTGGATTTTCATCTTCAGAAAATTCAGAGGACTAAAGATTAAAAAAACCCATCAGCATTAGAATTCGCCTGAAACATGCTGCTCAGGACTTCAGCAATTTCTGAGACTTCTGGCAGATCCTTTCTTCTGACTAGTTTCAAAGCGGTCACTCCCTTTCTGTGCTCCCACAACCCAGGAACAACTTATGCAGAACTTCAAGAAAAAGACGGTGAAGATGCAAATGGAAAAATCTCAGAGGCTAATAACTCCAGTGGTAATTGAACCTGGCATATTTCCTCTATCCCAGTCTTACAGGGATTTGAATATTTGTTTCCCTCAAGTAAAGGTTGTGAAATCCCTTGAAACACAAAACTACGATGAAAAGGTCCCTAGTGTGCAAAAGAGATTTCATTTACTTGTGCAGTGCTTTGAGATTTGATTCTTCACTTAAGAGTATTCAATTTCCTTGGGATGATGAAAGATTGTATAAAACCCAAAGGAACACAGAAAGGTTTAACTCCCACTTCTGGATTCCTTTAATTAAGAAAATGTTATCTGCAGATGTGGCAGGAGTGGGGGGGTGTCAGTTCTTGGCTTGAGGAATAGTGAAAACATAGTGAAAGATTTCAAGATGTGTTCAAGAATTTAGCTTATCTATATTCAGAGGAACAATCTTTTGAACCCTTTAATGTCAAATCACTCAGACAAACCTGCACACTAAGTTTCATCCAGCAGTAAGCTATGTAGCTTCGTCTTTTAAGAATTCCTCTGACTACTCAAGAACCCTCCACAGTATGTTAGACACATTCTTTTCTGAATTTGAGAGGCTTTTTTGCCTTGTTCCTTTGGTAAGGCCTGCTCTGCATCTGAGTTCATCGCAAGGTCATTTTATTTTCTATACTTTTTTATCTCATTACATTTGCTTATCTCTAATAGATTCTGCTACTTTGTTCAAATGTTGGATCTGGGTGATGGCAAGCAGAGATATCTGAGCGGTATCATGTTAGCTCCTCCATGCCAGCTCGTTTTGAGCTACACAGCTCTTCCATGAATGAATGCATGTTCACTTGAATGGGATCTTTATTTTATGTACATTTTTTTCTTTTCTAGTGGGGCTTTGTGGATAGCAAGCCTGGCAATAACTGACAAGGCTATTCAAGGCTATTCCTTAGCTTTTTTTTTTCTTCTTTTTTTTTTCTTTTTTTTTTTGGGGGGGGGGGGGGGAGGGAAGGGGAAAGGCAGGGCGGACCCCTCACATATCTTGTCTGGAGAATGTTGTATTCAAAATCTTTTTGGCTTATCTTACTGGTCAGTTGTCCATCAGATATATTCAGAGGCAAAGACTGGAATATCTGCAACAATAGACTAGAGGCAACAGAGTGGAAATCTTTCTACTTGTTACCCTTTGTAATGAGTTAATCACAGGTATATCGTTGCATTCTGTTTTTATTCAGGCTTTGTACACCTTGACCTCTGTTACTGGCTGATGGTTCATGCATTTTGCTAAAAAGGATTCACTGATTCACTCAGTCTTTCCTGGTTCAGTTGCTCAAGTCCAATATATTTAAACCAGTGAAAATAGCCTGTTTAACAAAACAGTCGAAACAATCTGGCCTACATTATTTTCTGTAAATATAAATATATTTTCTGACAGTGTTCTCAAGAAATGGAACAAATTCTTCCACTCAGCCACCTCTCCTGCTCATCACAGCAGTTCTTTCTATTAGCATAGAGCCTTGGACCTTGACAGTGACATCTGTGCCTTTGTGCAAGGACAGGAACACCTTTCTTCCATCAGTTATCTGTATGGTTGCAGGTTCCCTTGAGTCTGGAATAAAGGCCTGGAATTTGCTGGAAAGAGATAGGTTCAGGGACAGTGGAAGATATATTTTGCCATTTAGTTAGGAAGGTTCAAACCTTTTTCTGCCATTATCAGCTCCTACTTAAATAAGACATGCCGGAACCTCTGTTTTTGTTCCATAGTACTGTGACAAAAAGGGAGAAAAGCTAGATTTCCTTTTATTTAGATAATGAAGTTAAAAAATGCAGTCAAAAACATGTCTTTGGAAGTTTACTGTAGGTGTCTTTGATTCTTGTGAGGGAGAGAACCATTTGCTCTGGAGGTGTACAAACCATCTGAAGCAGAGGAAAGAAAGGGCAGAGTGAAGCTAGAGTAGAATTAAGATAGCTGATATTCTAGTTGTCACTTCTAGTTGAACAGAAAAAAATATGGGAGAATTGTACTTATCGGATTTAAAGCCCTATATAAAACAAAGTTAATTTCACCCATCCCAGCACTCCTGGCACCCATACTTCAAACTCCCTTCCCATCTCAAAATTGCTAATGGTCTGCCAACATGAAGGACAATTTGGCTTATATGTTTTCATTCTAGATTAATACTGATTGAAAAGTTCACGCCACTTATTCAGCCTACAGAATGCTTAATATAATGAAAGAGAATTAATCCAATGAAAGTGCTAGTTAAGGCAATATTACTTTAACATTTCTACTGTCTGTGACTAAGAAAAAATGTCAGGTTAAGATAGAGGATTGCTCTATCATATACTTGAAACACATGAATTAAAGCAACTCAAGTTCATTGAAGGAGATATGGAAGTGAGAGGAAGTCTTTACGTTGGGGACCTAGCAGCAATATTTTCTAGCTGAAAAAAGTGCTCCATTTGATATATTGTTTTCACACACTTTAAGTAATTATAGGTAAGAAAGTTCAATGAATGTTAGTTATTTACTTCTGTATCTGATTTTTAGTTCTTCACAATAACCTGAATTCAATTAATAATATGCATTCAAGACATTGTCTGCAACTGCGCATAAATTAACATTTCTCCTAAAGCAATATTCTTCTTGCTGTCTTCCTATCTGACTGCACAAGGCACCTAGAATATTTTATAAGATATAAAAATGCAGTCCAAATTGTGAACAAATCCTTGTGCAGTCCAAATCCTTCTGAAAGCCGGTTTTGCCATAAAACAGAATAAAGTCAAAGGACCTGCACGAGAGATCCAGTTTTTAGGAATAAAATGGCAAGATGGACGTCGTCAAATCCCAATGGATGTGATCAACAAAATAACAGCTATGTCTCCACCAACTAACAAAAAAGAAACACAGACTTTCCTAGGTGTTGTGGGGTTTTGGAGAATGCACATCCCAAATTACAGTCTGATTGTAAACCCGCTCTATCAAGTAACCCGTAAGAAGAATGAGTTTGAATGGGGCCCTGAACAATGACAAGCCTTTGAACAAATCAAGCAGGAAATAGTCCATGCAGTAGCCCTTGGGCCAGTTCGAACAGGACCAGATGTAAAGAATGTGCTCTACACTGCAGCCGGGGAGAACGGCCCCACCTGGAGCCTCTGGCAGAAAGAACCTGGGGAAACTCGAGGTCGGCCCCTGGGGTTTTGGAGTCGGGGATACAGAGGATCTGAGGCCCGCTATACTCCAACTGAAAAGGAGATATTGGCAGCATATGAAGGAGTTCGATCTGCTTCGGAGGTGGTCGGTACTGAAGCGCAGCTCCTCCTAGCACCCCGATTGCCGGTACTAGGCTGCCCCAGGGGTGGAAACACAGCCCTACCATTTGCCATGGGCTGATCCAGTCTGCGCTAGAGCAGGGGGAAGCTCCTGAACACCTGGATTTGGAATTCAGAAGGATTCAAGAATCCCATCTACAAATTAACATGATGATCGGAAAAGTAAAGGATCATCGAACATTCAGGAATTAATCCTGAATGAAAATGCCAGTGAGTTACTTGAATAAAAGCAGATTTTATGTAGAGAGGGGTCTGCAAAGCTGAACACATGGCATTAGATCTTTGCATGAAATAATATTATTTAATATATGATTGCATGGTACTTAGCACAACTGAACTTTCCCTATTCTGAGCAAAGGAAGCCACATCTCAAGATAAACACAAAATAATGAGATTACTCTTCCATGATACAGAAAACACACTCCTAAAGAAAAAACAGAAGTTCTAGAGGCAAAAATGTGGCAAATTTATAAATACTGAAATGTCAAAACCTTGTTTTCCACCTCAGACATGTGACCAGCCACATTCTACAGATCATGAAGAACTTCCTAAGAAGAATGAATAACAAAGTTGACAGCAAATACAGACTGTTCATCACAAAATAATAACTATAAATAATAACTATAACTGCTAGCAGTTGATAGCATAAAGATGACAAGTTCTTACCATGTAATTGTTGTGGCTGGAGGCAAGTTAATAAGTCATGTATGTGTAAGTCATTAGGATTTCTTTGTGGTAGCACTGTAAATTATACATGGGTCCACTTTTAGGGGAATCACCTTTTTGCACTCCTGTAGATTTTATGCTAAATCAAAAAGCAAGGATGTAAGCAGAACTACTCTTGCTTATGTATCAGTTTTAAGAAACATGGAGGAGTCTCATCATTTGGAAAAAAAAAAAATCGTAAAGGAACATCTCATTAATTTAAAAGGAATTAATGCAGTCAAAAGTGAAGATAGTGCAGTCTGTCCTCTTTACCCCATGTCTTCTGGGGAGTGCTGGGAAGCTCCTTAATAAACACATTTACACACATTTTAGTGAATGCCTGGTATTAGCCAAGTACATAAGAATCTCTCTAAATTAAGACATCTGTAGGGATGATATGCAAAGCTGTCACAGTGCACTATAGCCCATATTCAAAAATGCTAATGGGTATTAACTCACATGAATTAATAAATAATTAACATGCAACAATCTCTTCACATTTAAAGAAGACATCTTCAAATCTTTCAAACCACTCAGATTAGATTACAATCTCTTGAGCAAGCAGTTTTTCAGAAAATCTAGCTAGAAACTTTTTCTTATTTCCAATATTAATTCAAGATTATTATCACCATTTAAAATAAATTACTCAGCAAAATTATTTTAATGTAACCAGATATTAGAAGATAATTTTCAGTTAAGAGTTCAGGCAAATCTGATTGACAGTTAGAAGTATGTGTGACAATGCTACAAATCCAGTTTTAGAGCTCCTATGACCTAGTGAAAACCATGCTGACCCAGTATAATCTAACTCTGTAGTTTCAAATCTGATCAAAAAATCTGATGGGTTTAATTTGAACCAGGAGTTTTATGGTAGGCCAGGTTCTCTGTTCCCCACTAACAGCATGGAGCCACTGTACGCTCAGTAAATCAGATCAGGTGTCCGTTCTTGATCCTGATCAAATTTCTTCAGCTGGGCAAAGCAGGATTGCTTAGACCCCATCTTAACAACTGTGGAACCACAGCTAATTGTATTAAATGCTGGAAAATCTCTATGTGCAATATATACACAGAGCTCTAAAGGAGTGAAATTCATGCAAAAATACATTAAAGCCCTTAAAATAATTAAGAAATCTATTTCATAGTATAACACATTTCCACTGCTTTGAAAGACAAAATGTAACAGAAAGGAGCTAAGAAAAAAAAATAACAGTTCTTCCATACCTACTTTCCTTAAGCCAAATAAAAATAAATCTAACAAAATAGGAAATCTCTATTTAGAAAAAAGAAAAAAAAAAACCAACAACAACAAAAAAACCTGTCAGTGAACGTCTGGTCTCAGAGATCACCTAATTTAACATAGTTTTTTGGATTTCTAATGACTTTGCTATATTATCAGCAGGAAAGTAGAATACAGCTTTTACCACCATAATATAACTGATCATATGCATGCACTCCCTAGTACTCCAAAGGCACTACTAGCACATAGTGTCTCTACTCTTCCAGACTGAGGTACATTCCCATACCTCAAGAAACAGAACAGAGCAAATCTTGACTTCAGTGTAAAACGTGTGTTAATGGCTACACTTATGGAAAACTTATGCAGGTCAGCTGGGACAAAAATGTTATTGCTTCATGGCAAAGAGCATGGGTACCACATTGCTGTAGATCTGACTCCAGTTTTCCAACAACCCACCCTTTGGCCTGTGACTCTGAATGGTTCTGGATTCCTTAGACATGGAGGAAGCATGCTCTGGGTTTCACTCGGAAGGAGGAAGAGCGACCAGCCAAGTCCAACTCCATGGTTCAAGAGATCCTGCTGTGATTATTTTCTCCTTTGGCACAGGATTTGACATAGTCTTTAATGTTTTATTACCCAGTGAAATTCACTGTAAGAGAAAACTCATAAAATCAAAAACAAAAAACCATGAAGCATATGCTTTTTCCTCCCTTAAATCAAAACCACTGTGCCAGTTTAGAATACACTCATGACAACATGAGTCCAAGACAGAACAATGTCACAGTCACTTATGATAAACCACAGAAGGTGAAACCAATATTTCAGAAATGCAGAAGGCTGACAGGAAGCCAAGGTTCTGCCAGAACATTATTCCAAACATGGATCGAGTCGCCAGAACACTAATAAAATTGTGCAACTCTTTTGATTACCTTTTTGTGGTCCATCTAAATCATGTGCAGAAGTGTATGAAAGGAGAGAGTTTATAATAATCGATGATCCTTTTCCTATCTGCTTTGCCATTTCTCAGTGAATGTATGTGGGTTTGCAGGATGAGTTTATACTTAACAGCTAAAGACTAATTCTATAGTTTACAGCACTCCAATTGGAAAGGCAAATCCATGGCAACACACGTGGTATCATCTGCATCCATGTATATACATACGGTCACAACCACTTATTTCTCTTCAGTTGTATCCCATTGTCCTTGCTTAAAATTTTACATTATTTCTAGAAATTTGTTTTCTCCTTTTTATCTCTGGGACTGTAACTACAGTACCTCATACACACATACACACAGTACTTCATACACAGAGTTATGTAGCTCTGGCTGGTATGCTTTACAAAGTCTCATCTTCTAACCTTATGAGCTGGCACCAGTTCTTTCAACAAATTTTACACAGGGAATAATTAGCAGTTGCATGAGCATGGTGAGTTACATAACCTCCATGCCATTACCATCATTAAAAGAAGTGACCATTTCTTTATTCATATTCAATGGTTAACGAGGATAGCTTTTAATATATGCTTAAATTTTACTTTGTGTAATAATCTAAAAGACTGTAATACAGATTTTTAAAAAGAATTTTTATATTCCAGTTATAAAATCTTTTATTTTAAATGTTACTTTTAACAGCTCACTCCCTGTTTACAAAGAATGCCCCGCATAAACCACAGTACAATAGCGAATCAGAAAATAGATGCTCTAATTTTCTTTTTAAATAAATTAAAAAAATATATAAAAGAAAATGTAATAAAAAGATAAAACCTTCATAGAGAATTGCAGCAATTATATCTCCACAGCTACAATATAACCCAAAACTTTGCAAAGGCTTTGATTATTGAACCATGGCTGAAGTGAATAATTTGGCTTTCACTAAGAAAACAAGTACATTCATTCTCACCACAATGGAAAGAGGCAGTTTTAATTAAACCTTATCAAAAGATGAATAAAGAATAAACTCAATACCCATTCCACAGGACTCTATTTTCATCTGTTTAGTTTAAGCTTGCCATGTTCATGCAATAATTAACCACTGTCCAAGGAATGCTGGAGTTGTGTTAATGTTGGTAAAGATTTAATTAGTTCAATTATCTGGAGAGTATTGAAGGCTCAGCACAGCACCAATTTCTTCAGGCTCTATACATACCTCAGATCAAAATATATTAAACTGAAGTAGAAGTGAACAAAGAAAACTTGCTATTTCACTTCAGCTACTGAATGAGCATGTGTTTAATAATTTTATTACCCTGATTTTAAAATGAGGTTTCAGAAATAGAATGCAAGCAGTGACTTACCATTCTTCGATATCAACTTTTTTTTTTTTCTAAGTCAGCTTAGAAACATATTTTAAACAAAATCAAGTTTATTTTAGAAAAGAAAACCTAATACTTCTTTACACAGGAAAAAGTATCATTCCTTTAACATTTTTTTTCCCCATTGCCTACATATTTTATGTCTTTCATGGAAAGCGAGGCATTTAAAAAGCATTGAAAGCGGTGACACAGACAACTGTTTCAATCTGTCAGACAGCATGGACAGACAGTAGGGATCATTTCAGAAAATAGCACGGCCCCCCAGCGGCCTGACCTTCCTGGTGGGAAAGCGAACACAGCGCTGTGCTTGACAAGCTCGCCAACAAAGAAGTATATTTAGTTCCCCCAAATTCTGACACGCTTCTCACAGGAAAAACGCAAACCGGGATGAGGCGCAGTTGACTGCTGCTAACAAAGGGTAATTTCTAATTGGAGATTGCACATTTACCTCAAAACAAAAAGGAAGAGAAGTGAAAACATTCCTTCCTCCTGCTACACACTGCCTGTAAGTGTTGGACTGAGCCTGTTTCCTAGTTTTTAACACTGTTCAACTTCATGTTAGATGCTATTCGAGATACAAACACTCTGGATCTGTACGTGCAGCTCCTGCTGCCTTCAATGGGAATGGAGCCCAGGAATGGGAGCAGCAGCAGATCCCCCTTTGTGTTACTAAAATATTATTATTAGCTATTCTTTAAAATGGATGTTTGAATAAACCACATTCATTTTCCTGTAAGGTTTAAATGACATGTTTATTTCTACCGCGTTCCTTTCTTTGTTTTCCCAACACTGTTTCTTTCTGAGCATGAGCCCTTTCTAACCACTGAAGGCTGCACAAAAAAGATGGCCAGCATGTGAGACATCCACATGAGTTTATTTCCTTGAGGAGGTAAGAACTGTAGGAGGATGCTATCACTTTCTTATGAAGCAATAAAAACTTATGAGTTAATATAAAATTAACCGTTCTGAAATTGTATACTACATTATACCCACGTTGGATTCAAACTCTTTATTTGTCTCTGTAGGCAGTCAAAAACTACTTTATGGATAGCACCGTTTTGCTTCCTGGCTGGTAATTTACCTTTTGGTAAATAACCCTTGCAGCACAGTGTACCTTATTTTCTACTACACAGATTAGTTGCAAAAATGTAAACACTTGAAGGCATAAATTAAACTTGTAGAAGAAGGTGTGAAGTGAACGGTGAGTGCCAGCTGATGCCTTAGTTCAGCTCCCATCCTGGCTGACATTTGATCTCCCCTTCTAGTTTTCTGTAGGGTAGAAGAGAAAGGGAGATGCCAAAATTCATTCAGGCTTTTCTAGAGTCCAGATGGCAGTTAATGCTCAGCAAGCAACTGGATACAAAACATTTCTTTCACCTACCCACCTTTCTGGTGCCTAATTTTCAGGCTGCATCAACACTCTGACCAGAGGTGCTCTAGTGCTTCTGCTTGGTGTTTCTGTCAGGTTTTGAGACATCCATGTGGGAGCAAGCAAGGCTAACAGATGATTAAGTATTTAATGATTCATGTTTATTATTATTCACTGAACAAAAAATATGCCCAAACACCAACATCCATGCTGAATGAGCATAAGTAAGCATCTGAGGTTAAAAAAAAAAGAAGTCACTGTAACTGAGTGCCAAATTTCATTATAAATTCAGTCATTTATATTATTTAATATATATATATATTTTTTCCTCCTGGATTATAGCTATTAAACAACTGTAGAGCAAACACAGGTATATCCAGATACTCTTCATATCTTAGAAACCATTCTTCATATTCTTTCCCAAAATGTGACCAAGTCTTAAAAGCAGCAGTGATTTTTGTTAAAGAAAATTCAAGCAAGGACTTTGCTGTCCCTCACAAAGCATGATAGGGAAATATGTGTTACTTTACAATGACTACTAGCTACAAAGCTGAAGGGAAAATGAGCTAACTAAATATTGACAGAGATATTTATAGAACAACATTTTGTAATAGTGTATAAAGTATTTCCACAAGGAATGTGATCTTTATTGTGATCGACATAAATAATTAAACACTATCTAAAATCATTAGGACTACAGGAAAGACATGAAAATTACAGCAGCATAAAACAAAAGCCATATATTTCAGATGTTATATTGTTATATAGCTTATTTGGTCCTTAAATATTAATCATGTTCCTGAGATGATGCACTTTCTTCCATGTGAAAATCTTGGAAGGGGGTAGTGCACACTGTCAGTGGATAGTTATTCCAAGGAGGAGTAATTTAATAGGTTTTGTTTTTTAAATACTAATCACTTTATCTGGAAATGTGTTAGGAATGTACTGGTTCTGCTACAGATTATCTACAAAATGGGTTTAGATTAGGGCTTCTGACCCATCTCTCAGGTGAGAAAAAAATAGTACAGAAGAGATCTGAGTGGAGATACAATCCTTTACACTGAATGAATTTTAAAACACTATTTTTAGTTAGCAGGAAACTGCTTAGCAAAGAATTGTTTTGGAGGAGGCAATAAAAATTTGGCTGACTTAAGCCTGAAGGTTATCTGATTTTTCTGCTATCACTACTCTGAGAACATAATTCTCCTGTTTCTATTTTTCCTAGTCTGAAAACATTTTGCGATGTATGAGTTCGGCTGAGAAATATCAGGGAACATTGTCTACACCAAAAAAGGATCTTTAGGGTATTTTGTGCACATAATGAAAAGAACTTGTTCAGTTTTGCAGTGTAAGTTATTTTTACCACACAAATTCCCCGCTTTTTTGTTAGCAAAGAGGAATACTTTGAGTCTTTCAGTTTAGAAGATCTCCAAACAGACAATAGTGTGTAAACAATCCCAAAGTACATAACTTTACTAGAACAACCTCACGTCTGTGAGTAAGGGCTTCAGAAAGGCCCCTTCATCAGATTTCCTTCTGCTCTTCGCCCTGAACAAAGCCTTGGCTGACAATACAGAAATCTCCTCCTTTCTTCGGATTAAACCCCCTTTGCAGCAGAAGTATGCAAATGCTATACGTGTTTCCCTTGCTGAGGCTACTCGAACCCAGCTATCTTTTCACTGTCTATTTTACTCAGGCAGACCATCCTACTGGCTGACAGGGAGACCAGCCTTCCAATTCAGTATCTTTCACAACACTGACAGTTGGATGCTGGGGCCTGCCATGAACTCTAAAAGGAGCTCATTTAGTCATAATTAACTATTCCCTGCATATTTCCTAAGGTATGGTAATTGTGCTAAAAGCCAACAAGTGAAGCATTCATTCTGGTTTTCTTTTAAACTTTTAGTTTTTCACAGCAGTCTCTTTCTCCCTGCTCTCTCTCTCTCTCTCTCTCTCTCTCTCTCTTTCTTTTTTCTTTTAATCCTTTCTTTCTCTCTTTCTCTCTCTCCTTTCCTCTGCCCTGGAAACATTTAGAGTAAAGAAAAGGAATGACGGTGGAGATAGGGATCTGCTGAAAACTGTGATGTAGGCAGTTCAAAAGGCAAAGTCTGCCATATGATAAAGGACCCCATGGCAGCACTGAGCTATTCAGCTGGGTAAAACATAAAGAAAAATGAAATGAGTAGAATGAAGCTATGTCATTAATACAGAATGATGGACATTCTATTTGGGTAACAGGGAGTAATGAATATACATTTCTAATTCATTAGATATGGTGATAAGCAATCTGTTTCCATTACTGCCAGGGTATATGTATTTGACCAATCTAAAATCTTCAAAAATTATGCAGATTTAATGCATTTAATCCACTACTCTTCCCCCTCCCCACAACACACACACAGACCAAGTCCAAACCTTCCTTGTTTTGCAGATGGAAATGCACACTGAGCACTGGGGTTCTCACAGGAATAAGGTATGATGGACCCAGCGCTGTACACAGACCACATTTATCCCTGTTGAGACAGAATGATGGGGGAGGCTGACATGGATTATTTACCTTAAAAGGTAAAATGTGACCTCATGTCTGCCCTTATCTGTTTTCTGGTTTAGGTTAAATGAAGGAAGGGCTGACGGAGCTCTCTGTTTACTTACTGACTACTTTCTGCTGGAATTCTGTTGTCTTTCAGAAAATTTGGGACATAGAGGACACCTATCCATCATAACTGCACACAGTCCGTATACAAAAGCATGCGACTACAAAGCTAAGTTTCTTCACATTCCAATCTGTTTTCCACTTGGATGTGCACCAAAAGCAAAGAAATCACTGGCTTTTGCAAAGAATTCATAATGGGACTGGGTGTGCATGTGCGTGCATATATGTGCGTGTGTTTTACACATCACAGATTCAGTAACTGTGCCAAAAGGGCCAAACACAGCACTGAAATTCCTTTTTATTACATGGCATTTTTTCCAGTGCCACAAAATAGGCTATGAACTTCCAAGAACATGGTAAGTAAAATCTGTGATCTACAAAATTTATATCCAAGGTCTCAGACCTTAGAATAAATACAGTTAATAAACGAAGGAAGAGATAAGTGAGAGAGAGGGCAAAGCTTCAAACAAGAGTCATGGAACAACTCATTTTACGTATGTTCACATATTAATCATTGTGGTTTTGCTTTTTAGTAGTATCCATTTACCTTTAGAACATAACCATATACTATGTTTGCTTTGAACTTGTAGACTATTTTAGACTAAAAAGACACTGTCATTTTTTGCTTCAAACACTGAAGATCAACCATCTTTTGAGAAACCGATCTTACTGTTAAGAAAAAAATGGACAATATGTTTCTAAAATCCTCTTTCCCTCCCTTTATTTCTCGACTACAGCATGCTTGTAGATCAATGTAAGATGATCAACTGTTTTATCGTCACAGTCTGGATTTATTTATTTATTTATTAGGAGATGGGGGTTTGTGGTGGGCTTGTTTGCTTAAATTTATGCATATGATAATGTCACAATGCATAGTGGACTAACAACAGAAAGAATATACTGCAAAAAGTATGCTTCTCTCAAAAATGACCTGAAAATTTTGACGATTCCTCAGTGTTAGCAAGAAACTGAGTTGGTCTCATACAAATAAAATAGTTTAGAAACACCAGACAGAAAAAGAAGCTTTGCAGATATTACCTGGTGGACCTCCTGCTTTTTTGCCCTTTTTTGCTTTAGCTGATCTAGGGTAGAATTTCTTCCTAGAGTCTTACAAGTGGAGGTGTTTTTCTACCTCTTGTGCTTCTATAAGGACTCTTGCATTCAGATTGAGTTCTGTTTACTCTGTCTTTCACAGTAACTCAGGGAAAGAATTAGATTTCTAAATCACTCTGTTCCACTGAGGTACATTTCAAACATCTTTCCAAATCCCCAAGTGTGTTGTGGTTTCTCTATCCTGCATTTAGGATTCTCACAAAGGGAGAGAGGACTACATTATTCGGTCTTGTGAAATAAGCAATATTGTGACTTACTGGTAACCTTCCTACTTTCGATACCACACAAACTAGTACAGTAGTTTCCTGGAAAGCCATGAAGTTGGAGATGGTTACAGGAAATGAGCAGTACAGCCTACAGAAGACAGCAACTGCAGTACTTGAAAATTCAGAAATTCTCATCTTCTAGTTTCTTTGAGGAAATATGGCAAGGGTTAATGATCCAAATCAATGTTCCATTGGCTAAGAAAGTAAAAATCAAGACTTCTGCTTAAAGTTCCTGGTCAATGATTTTGACAGGGTCAGGTCAAGAAGTCTTCTGTGTGCCTTACTCTATCTAAACATACCTACTATAGATTTTAATGTATATGTAAATAGCCTTTTAAGATATTTAATGTAGGGGTAGGACTTGGTTAAAAAAAAAAAAAAAGGTGTAAGGCAAACTTAGAATCTTAGAAAATCTTAGAAAAAAGATTCTGAGATACACATATCGATTTACTTCAAAAAGCAGTTAACAATGCAGATGGAAAATAAAATTAGAAAGTGATTGGTATTAAAGCCATGGAATGCAGACAAAAAAAAAAAAAAAAAAAAGAAAAAGGACATGGCTGAATCCTAGGTTCGATTTAAGGATTGTTTTATACTGCCCTATTTAATTTGAAACATAATACATAAAACAAAATTTGAAATTTTACTGATTGAACTACATTTCATCAACAACTGCTCATATTACATAGAATTGTTTAGATGACCTTGGGCCTCACTAAATTTTTCTGCACATCCACCTCCTCAAAAAAAGACTTGCAATTCATACTGTGTTTTTACACACAAATAATGATGAAAGGAGTGACTGACATGGACTGTGGACTGCATGCTTGAGCTCCTTCCTGGCTGTAAAGTGATTCACAAAGATGGGTAACTTCACAGAATGCACACTAGCAGATTCCAGTGATGCCTCAGAAATTTGGAGAAGAAAAGAAGAGATACAGAAATGGGATGATGAGTATGTGATGCCCTCACTCACTGCTGCCGCCTGATCTTCCCTAGAGAGTCAAGGAACAAAACAGGATTCATTAAGGACAGAAAACTCAGGATTTGAGTGAATGTCAAAGAACTGCAGGAATGCTTTCCTGGTAAGTTTGAGGGACAGTCAGACACTTACTCCTTCCTTGCTACTATTCTTCATTTGGATTATGAAGCTCCTAGAAGCTAAGAAATCACTGAATCAAAATTGCAAAACCAGAAGCCATCTGGTTAAAATAAAATAAAATAAATAAATTAAAAAAAAAAAGAGGAATAATGGCTAAATTCCTTTTTCTACTTCAGGCTACATTTCTTTTACTTGCAAGAAAATGTGGATTTGTGGGGAATATTTGCTGTCTAACTCTAACTCCATTTTCCTAGTTCTGAATGACAACTTCCTTGGTTGTGAACACAGGACATGTACAGGTCTGTGACCCACGGCACACAGTCCCAGGAAAAGAGCTTATCTGTACTTGCCTGACTTCCTAGCCAAAACATTCTTCTTCTCATGTCAAAACAGCTGCTGCCAGATGCGGACAGACACCATAGGTCCTTCAAATATATCTCAGGGTTAAAGTCTAGCAGGTCTACTCAGGTTTGAGTGGTTACTGATCCTTGTCTTTACTCCACTGAGATAACATACTCGGAGATTTTTAAGAAAACCTGCTCTCCTTTCATAACAGAAGTCTAATTTTCAAACTCCATACAAGTAACTAAATGCATATCACTTCCCCAAACAAAGAAGCAGTGCAGATAGTGCGTAATGGATACCTTCTGAACTCTTCAAACTCATTTCCAGATTTTTACTTAAACGTTAGTTGAGCATCTGGAGAGCTACCCAAGGTGTGAAAAATTCTCTCAGGGTATCTGTATAGAGGATATTTTTATTCCAATATTCTCCTCTCTTTATTGCTTTGCAAAGGACTGAGGCTGTGCATTCATTAGAGCACACTATGGCAGCCAATATTCACAGTGCGATTCTGAAAGAACTTTGCACTGAAAAGTTATCTGAAAGGTAAAGAATGTCTGTGCTTACAGTGCTTTATTAACTCTTTGTTTTGGCAAACTAGCAGACTGTTAATGGCAAGCTTTTTATATGAAATGCAAAACAGAAAACACTCATCTGTAAATCTCTGTACAAATATTTTGATTAAGACAGTCTTTTCAAAAAATCTGATTCTGATTCACATTAGGTAGAGAAAGGGAAATTCAACAGCCTGTGGTTACTCAATAAAACAAACCCTGGCTACTCCATTGCTAACTTGAAATCTTTGATGGATGAAATAAAATGAAAGCTGAAAAAAATCATTAAGGATCAGAACATTAAGCAAACACTCCTCACCATTTAACCAAGAGACTGTATAAGCACAAGACCGAAACTTCTGAGAGACATCCACATTTAATATATAAAAGAGAAAATTCCTTAACAAGAAGAGATATAGTTCACAAAACAGTTCATCAGGAACAGCTTGCAGCCTTTAAATCTCATTTACTCAGCCCACAATGGTATTGTTGTGTCTAGGTTAGTTTTGATAACAGGGCCAGCTCTACTCCCACCAAAGACCATGCCATTCCCCCATTGTCTTCAGGACAAGCAGAGCTTGAGTCAGAGCCTCTAAAACATACCATGATAAAAGACTCTGGAAGGTACCATGGTCCCATACTATGTTTTTCACATTTTTGTGAAAAGTAATGGGGAAGAAAATCTATATAGTTCATTAATACTTATATGAAAATAACAGACCAGTGAAACAATTGAATGGTTAGCAACATGAATAACCACAGGCTAGCTATAGTGCCTGGAATGAAGAGTTTCCCTGCAGTGTTACCATTGCAGAATGTCTCAGAGAAAAAATAAGCATTTTGTAAAGCTGATATTTTATATAAGCATTCTTTTAAGTCTCTAACAGTCATCAGACCTTGTACTCTTCATTTCAGATTAAATTTCTTAAACTAAATCTAAATGCTTTATTTATTTTTAAATCCATATTTTCTAAGAGTGTGTAGTCTTTCCTGGAAATTAAATCATGCAACTGGAATTGGCTTCTGATTTTATGCAGTCTGACTAAGCTTTAAAAATGAGATGTTATAATTCAAGTTGCAATAGAAACATGTCTTTCTACAACAGCTGCTTACAAGAACCATCAAGGTGCTCAAAAAACAAAACAGTGTCCCGTGTCAATAACGAATGCAGCTCATATCTACCACGTTCTGTTAAATTGCTAAAATTGCCCAGATAAACCATTTGAGAGTATGTCAGGTTTAATTAATACAACATGACCTGATCATTTCCACAGTTAGGAAGAAAGAAGTTCACATGCTTTAAATCCAAAGCTCAACCTGGAGATTATGCTAAGTTGCTTCATTCATAGTCCACACTCCTCCGCACATGTCAGGAGGACAGCATTTGTCCCCTCTAGTGATAAACAAATTATACATGAAATCAATTCCACTTCACAATAATTTTCCCTATTGGGTATTATCTTTCCTCCTCTGCTCCCTCCAGTTAAGCTTGCATCCTGTAACTTGCTAATGAGCTGGGGGCTTTCTGTTCCAGGTGGCACCCCCTGCCTCGAAGTCATGACATTTCCCATTTCGAATGCTGCTAGCATTTTTCAACAGCTCCTGCTAACTAGCCTTTTTGACCCGCACTAAGAGGAACTCATCTGATCGAATCCTCTAACCTGCCAATCATTCCAGCAAATGATCTTCACAGTCACTCCCAAGGCAGGAGGTGGGGGGGAAAGAGAGAGAAAGAGAGAGCAGGAGATGGAGAGAGAGGGAGAAAGCTAGCACGAGAGTGATGGAGCAGGCAAGCAGGCAGCCTCTGCAGCTACCTAATGAGAGTGCTTTAGGTCTCTGAGGCAGCTGAAACATTGAAAAACTGGTGGGAAAATTAGGGCAGAACTGAATGCCTGGTGCTGTAATTACTGATTTCTTTCCATCCTGAGATCATTTTGAGAGCAATACCTCCGAGATGTGCCATTTTCTGAAGAGCACAAATTAATTTTACCATATAAATAGAAAACAGATATATCTTTCCCTGCCACCATCAACATGTAAACCTCATAATTCTGCTCTGCCAAATGGCATTCTTTACAGAATTAATTAGGAGCTGTAAGCTTGTTAAATGAGTGTCTTCACCTAGGGATGATTATGAATATTTTTTGTTGTTGAAGTAAGCCATAAACAGCATTTTTACCCTAATTTAAATGCTGACAACATTTACACCTCTGTGTTTACAAGCATCTGCACACAGATACATAAAACAACGAATACGATATCTACATAGTCTGGATGTGACTTTGTGGGCTGAAACCAAGCAGAGTTATGATAATGACTAAGTTGTTTCAATTTTGTTCTTTTTATGATGTGACAGGTTACTTACTGTTGAATCTTTCAAGCCCACAAGAAGAGATTTAATTGTGAATTTTTTCTGCCTTCAGATAACTAGCTTTATTTTTCACCAAACTTAGCAGACAGACTGTTTACTAACTAGATTTTAACAGACATGCAATGCATATAGTGAAGATGAGAGGTACTAAAAGCAATTGCAGAGTAAAAATTTCATGAAGAAAATTAATAACATTGCTTACATCATGACATTACATGCTGTGACTGTATTGTTAGAATACACGTGCCAGAAAGTATAATGCACAATTAGTCCTTACATTAACTTCAAAAGAGTTATAGAAATGGATGTACAGAATTAATTGCAAGGTACTAATAGCAGAGAATGATCACCCATAATTCCCAATACAAAATACATTTACACTGAAAAACAACATTAATAATTTATAAGTGGGACATCAAATTACAGAAATAGCCAACTTTGTCTCAGGTTCTTAAAATATCAGAACAAACGGTTTCAGTTATTCCTTTGTATCATCTATTTTTACATCAGAGATTTTACTATTTTTTCTGATTTTTTTGTTGTTTGTTTGTTTTTCCCCCCCTGACTTTTCATACTGCTTTAACAATGGAGCATGTGGGACATCCCCTTTCCACTTGTACACACAAACTATGGGGCAGAATACATCCATATATTTTTATTAGCTGAGTTTTAAATTATCGCTGCATTTTTGCATTATTAGGCAAGCTTCTCTCCACAGCTAGTATTCAATACATAAATACTTTCATGGGGGCTGCCTTCAGAAATAATTTTGCACTGGTTGGTTTATTTCCTTTGTTTCACAGAGAATCGGGCAACATAAACTACATACTCAAAATACCAACATAAAGCTCTCTCCTCACAGAAAAATAAATTGGTATATGGCATTACTATTTTTTTTTTTGACTTTGCTGAAAGTACAATGTTTCGTTAATTTTGAATGCTGCAAATGATGCCTCAGAGGCAATGCCTCTCATTAGCTTTGCTGTCTCTCTAGGTTACAGGCCGTGTGTCAGCACTGGAAGACTCTGCTTTGTCTGGAAACCTCAGTTTCTCCCCTTCAGTGGTTCCACTTTTCCTCTTAGACAAAGCCTAACTGAGGAGTCACGTGATGAAATAATCCTAGAGGAGAGATGACTGTCCATGGGAGAATAGGGATAGTTCAGAACAGCTTTTGCCTCCCTTCCAGTCATTGTCATTTACACATTGTCCCCTCTGCATTCAAATGTCATCCCAGGCTATCAGCCCACTTCAACTCAAACCACCTTTTATGCCTAGACACTTCTTAAAGCATCAATGGACCACAAAGCCTGTCTAGTGGGAATCGCTTGCTATCCTAATATTAATAATACAATACAGTGCACTTCTGGCATAGAGGGTTCCACCTTCTGCGTCCTAAACAATCTGGAAAGACAGAAAAACAGCACTGCAACTGAGCACATGCATTCATGCAAATATCACTAATATATCTCCTACAGCATAAGCAACTGTTAAATTAAAAACCTCTACACTAAAAATGATTTAGAAGTGAATCTTCACAGTGCTGAAGGCAAGTTATCATGCATTAGAAATGAACTAAAAATAGGCTCCAGACTATGCAATGGTACAAGAAAACATGATATTGTCCCTTGAAAAAAGTTCATCTGTAATAGAGTAATGCTTCCTTTTTCTCCTGCCAGCTCTGTAGCTGATTTGGCCACAAAATGCCGCAACTTAAAAAAATCATGCCAGTAAGTATGCAGTCAGTAATTTCATGCAGAATGACATAGGGTATATAATTGCAAGGAAGATATCAATCTTTCCTAGCTATGGAGGTTTGAAATACTTGTCCTACCAAGTGTAATTGGTAACAACAAATGTGAAGTTGCTTTCTCTCTGTCCTGCTTACTTTCTTTTCTTTGCCTTCAGCCCTAAAGAAACTCCCAGACTAACTCTCCACCCAGAATCCTTTCCATGTTTTTGGAAATCCCATTAATGCTTCCTTATTTCCATGCAGCAGCCTTCCCCTTTCCTCAAATCCCTTTTACGCTCTTCCCATGTAGCTCAGGACACCCATGAAGAATGCTCTTTCATTCAGTAGGTGTATGCCAGATGGAGGCCACATCCTACCCAGACAAATGTTTTCCCAAAACCTTTCCAGAGTCCTCTGACCTTTCCATCATCACAGCCGTAACTTCAGCACTCCTGTTGTGAAGTGTTGCTTCTAATACAGGAATTTCAGGCACAGGCGCTGATGTTGTCCTGACTTTTCAGGCTGTGGATTCAAAAGGCTCTGAGCACTAGTGTTCAGACAGCCTAGTGAGACCTCAAGAAGGCCTTCACTGGTTCACCTTCCCCAAAGCTGTGCATTAGGTTACCTGCTCTCACTAAGGACTTTTTATTATGAAAGCCAAGAGTGCATTTCCCCCTGCTTCTTGATATAACAGTGTATTTATGGCTATTGTCATAGCTGACAGGAGCTGTTACAGTACCTTTAAACTTATTTCCAGATCCCCCTGGCTCCTGGGTCAGGTGCTGGGTGACCCTTTCCTGCGGCACACTGTGGGCACCTGGCAGACTTCTGTGTGGGCACCAGCTCCACCTTCCAGCCCCACGTGTGGCTTAAGGGAGACAGGGGTTTTATATGGCGAGGGCCTTGCTATACCCTCAGTCTATTTCACCATCTGCACATATTCTACTGATGACAGTGGGATTTTCTTTATGGCTGAAGAGGGCAAAACTCAGTCTATAACTCTTATTTTAAACTAATAGGAATAAGATAATAAATTCTCAGATATCAAACGGAGAATGTAGTCCAGTGCCTGGAGTTTTTCCCTTGTGTGTTAAATTTAGGGCATATTCTATCAGTGTGGTGATCTTACTCTTTGATATTAAGTAAAGCACAGCTGGAACAGTCTCATAAAACCATTATGTTGTTAACATATGAAAATAATGGCACTAAAAGTATCAGAGAGCCAAAAAATATCTTGGATCCTGCAGTTATCTTTCACAGCTTAGCACTAATTTAACATTTTACAAAATTGATGTTACAATTTCAACTCTGTTTAGTACTGTTATTACTGGACTCAAACCCAAATTGCTTTCAGCTGCCCACCACAACTGCATCTTATTAGCCTTTTCATGAAAGCCAGATTATGCAAATCCAGTATTAGTTAAATAATTAAACTGACCCTCAACATTCATGTATAGACATTGTCTGGTACTAAAAAATGCAGGAGAAATTTAAACCTCCCATCTTCAGTACTTAGCACTTCATCTTTTTCAAGCAGCACAAACAATGCAGCAGCACAATGACCGTACACATCTACTTTCGTTTATCTATTAAGAAAAAAGTGCATTTCAAAATGAAACTTAACTGCTCTGCTCTTAGGCTCTGCTTTTCTCTCAGAAACCAGGTTTACACTGGATTTCAAAATCTAAAAAACACTATTGGCTACTTTTGGCTTTTGATTAAATCTACAATGACAGAATGTGGCTCACATACAGTAGATGAGTCCAGGATTTCCCTTTTATGCAGACCTTCCTTCACTATAATTACTATGGTTTCATCCCCTGAAGCTGGACAGATGAAGACTTAGAAGCACAGTACACTGTTTTCTACAGTGATTCAGCAACACTGGGATACCCAGGACAGACTAAAAGCAGGCAAGTGGTGAATTAGAATGACTTTTCAGCACTGCCTGCTGACACATACACTGCTAGGCGATAGCTTCCCTGCAGCTTGGCTCGGGCAAAGCAGGAAAAATTCGGTTTCCCCACAGCAGTGCTAAAGAGGCATTCTTACACAATTTGTAAGTGCAACGTCGAATATTTTAAAAGCCCCCCCCAAAATAAAAATGAAACGACGTGGATAGGGCTACAGCAGTCACCTCTGCAGCTAGCAAGAAGAAAAGGGTAATTTTACATAGTGGTTCTGGGCTTCTGAGCACCCCTGGTCAGAAGAAAGGAAATCAGACAAGCTCTGCAGTAAGTAGCCCTTTTTGCCATTATACTGGTAACTGTCACCTATTCAGCTTTATTTTGTTTTACACAGCTGAGCTGACCCGAATGACGACATCGTCCCTTCGATTGGCTGGGCTTGTGTCAGTTGCCAGCTCGAATGGACACAGAAGAAAGAATTCGGCATCGTGCCATTGAAATTCAGGACCGCTCGGACGCATGTGCGCGTGGTGAAGCAATACAAATAAAGACCACTTTTTGTTTTGCTCCAGTGAATTGTCAAAGAGATTTCGAAAGCCAGGGGATCTCATTATGATAATACAGGTTAAATACTTTAAAAGCATATGGTGTTACCGTCCTGAATGAAGCTGTCCCTGCCGACTGCGCGAAGCACACAATAGGCCAGAAGCACATCTCGTGTCTCTGCCCAACCAATGGGAGCCAGGGATTATAGATCACCACGAAAAAACACGGCGTGCTATCTAGTATCAGGTACTGCTTTGTCTTTCCCATTACAATTTGACTCATCCTTCTCCGGAGAAGAACAAGCTCTAAGCACATATTCCACTGGCCAAAGGAAAAAGTAGCTCTAGAGTTTGTCATGGTCCAGCCTAGTCTTGATAAAACGCAACACGTAGAGATGGGTGAAGATAATACACAATGTATCTCAACAGTACATGTAGAGGTGTGGAACGCTTCCACAAAGATGCTTCCTGTCCATTGGGAAACAAAATACAAAAAACAACCAAAAAAAGAAAATACCATGAAAAACAAACAAACAAACAAAAACACAAAACAAACAAACAAACAAAAACAACCAACAACAAAACAGTGAAAACCAGCAGGCACAATTTTTTATTTATTTATTTTTCTTTTGCCTTATCACAAAGCTTTAAAGATACTTGGATATGGTCACAAGATTTCTTCCCTTTCTCCCTGAAACACTAAGTCACTGCTGACTGATTCCTCTCTGTAAAATGGAGCTCATTACTACATATTTACTAATTTTCTCCAATTGGGCGCAGTCTGAAAATTGACCTTGGTAGCTTCAAATGTCATCTCGTTCCCCGTGGGCACTGAAATAATGTGTTGTATCTCTCCTGGAGTCCATGACAATGACACAATTTAGTCCACAAATACCCTATTAGTAGTAGAGGTCTGACAGGCATTATCTAGGTTTTCAGAAACATGTCTCAGGTTACTGCTATTTCAGGGATTTTTTGGATTTGTAAGCAGCTATGCTGCAGTCAAGCAACTGAAGCACTACAATATTTTACAGAGTAAAATTCTCAGGGATGCACCAGATTCTTCGGCTGCTCCTTGAAGCTATTTCTGAGGGCAGCAGATGAAGTCTAACAAACGATGACACAGCCATTTATGAAGTTACTGCCTTTAGCTCCTCTCCTTCACCAATCTGCCAGAAATTGCTGCTTCCAAAGTTGGCAGATGCTGATGTTTGCCAATGCCTCAGCCACTCCTGGGCAAAGCCTAGCCTCTCTGCTTTCTAAAACCTAGAGAAAGGTGGATTTAATTCAGCGGGTGCACTGTTGGGCCAGTAGCTTCTGGCAAGCATGCGGAGAGCACAGCAGGAGGTGATAATTTCTTAAATTATCACAGCAAGATTTGGCACTGTTTGTTTGTTGGAGCTCTCTATTTTATTCCCTATTCTGCCCTGAAAAATAGTAAATGAGGAAGAAAGGACCAAACTCAACAGACAAAAGACATAAAACTAGAATTTTCTTCTGCACCTCTGTGGTTGTAAAATCAGTTGAAGATGGTTCCTTTTTTATTGTTGTTGTTGTTATTATTATTATTATTATTATTATTATTATTATTTTGCATCTGTCTTCTAATAAATTCCAATATAATGTAAAAATGTGTAAAAAAATAATACGTATATATATATATATATATATATATATATATAAAAATATAAAGACAGCACTATTCCCCCTCCCCCACATTTTCCCCATCACCTGAGAGGATTTAGAGATCAAGTGCCTAAAGATATTTCTCTTTAGCAGCTTCCTGATGAATACTGGAATACTTCAAAACATTTGCAATGGAAATACAGAGCTGCTATTTTAGATGTGAACTATACAAATGAACTGGACTGTTCATACTCCAAAATTCAGGTTCTCTGCAAACACAGTCAGAAGCAAGGATCCTATCCCTTTGACAAGGCCATCATAAATGCTCTGCTGTGTTTTCATGTACACCAGTCATTCTACACCTGGATACTGAGGCACTCAGATATGTTTTGAAAAAAGGCTCCTTTTTACACCACATAGTAAGGAACAGTTGCTTCAAAAGTGCAATTTGTTGGATCTATTTTAGATGCCTTCTCTGGGACAAGAAGACCCAAGCTCCAGAAGTACTTTTTTCTCTTTACTGCAAAGGATAGTCTAGCAATTAGCTCAGACGCAAACATCTACCTATGGTTAAATAGATTCCACCCCTTCCCAGCTTCCATACCAACACTATATATGCAAAGTCTGTCCAAGAAGTTGGGTAAAAACATGTATTGCCTTGTCCAAGAGATGGTCTATGAGTATTTTGTTCCCTCTGCTTTTTTCATATTTTGATTGGCACTTTTTCTTTATCCCCACTGGGTGTGATGTTATCCATGATTCTCACTGATACTTCAACAACTTGTTGTTTATCTACTAATCACCTCACCTACCTGATACCTTCATGGGTCTGGAAAGCTACTGTTTTTTTTTTGTTTTTTTTTTTTTTTTTTGGGGGGGTTTTGTTTTGTTTTGTACGTCTTGTTGCTTCACTGAGCCTTGTGAATGGAGACCTTAACTGAATATCTCATAACAACATCCTATTTGTCAGTCACTACTTTACTACTTAAAATGACAGCCACCTGCTACTTAGATTAAGCCTTCAGCAGACCTCCCTTTCACATTATCAAAACTTCAGTCTTTTTTTCCAGCTCCTTTCACTCTCAGCACTGAGTGTTTTTTCTACTTGCTTGTTGGTCTCATTCCTTTAAAGGTTTCCATTCATCCAAACGATTCCTCAGCAAGGTCCAGGTTCCATGTCCACATTTCTTCTGCCTCCCCTAATATTCTAATTTCATCTGATCAAGCCTCAATTCTCTAACTAGTATAAGAGGACTTTTATTTTGTACAGATACTCTTCCAGTGTTACCTGTTTTCCCCCATATTAAGGAACAAATCAAATACTGCAATCAGGAACTGGTCTTTATTGCATTGTACACACCTAATAGAACACAGTCCCAAGCCATGATGGAAAACTGAAATCAGTAACGTACACAAACCCCAACTTAACATTTGTTAAGCATCTCCAGATCTTATACAATAAAAGGTGCTTTTCTGTATTAAAGCTGTGGTTGAATAGTCACAACAGTACAGCAATGAACATCAAAGGTACACATGGCTCTCTCTTTCTGCTTACAGATAAAATTTTTAAGAGTCGTCTGTGTCTGCTTAAGCAGATTCAGCAGGAATGATCAATCTGTTTTCTTTTGTGTTATCTTACATGCTGGTTTTCAAATAAAACTTTCTATTACGTATTTTGTATAAATGAAAAAAATCATTTGTTTGGAGGCAACAGAAAGGAGATTCTGTACATTAGGAATGAGATTCTGTACTTAAGCTTCCACACAAAAGGTCTTTAGCACAGATGGGCACATTCTAAATTTACTTTAGATGAATGATATGTCACGTTAGAACAGACAAGGTTGAAGAGATGTCTGCAGGGACACAGCCCCAGGAAAAAGTAGGGATTAGCTTGTCAATAAAGATGTAAACAGACTGCTCTGAGGCAGCCTCATTTCTGACATTAGAAAATCTTAAATGGTTTGCTGCCAAAGAGCATGTGCAAAAATTGGGGCAGTCTGTCAAGACTGAAATCTATTCACTTCAGTTTTCAGCAGTTGTCTGCCAGGCGAATGAACTCTTTCACATTACAGGGTTAAAAAACATTGCATGTAAACATACAGCAGTAAAAAAGTGAATATAATTCATTAGGGAAAGTTACATCTGATACCATAACAAGCAGACATAGCTGAAGATAGACTTCATGCAAATATAAACCACATAAATACCAGAGTATACCTTTCAATAGGTACAAGAGCAGCAGAAGAGAGTTACTACTGTGATATAACAACCATTCCCTGCCTTAAGTCAGTAAGCAGCCCCACTACTCACCTGCCCTTCTCTGGTTCTGTTCTATTATCTGAACTTAAATTACATGCTATTTCACTGCTGAAGAACTATGCTGAAGATGGGGTATCAAACCCCCAAGGGGTATCAAAGCCATCCAAGAACAAGAAGAGTTCAAGCAGATCCAGCGATATCGATCAAATTTATTAACATGTCAACACTTCTGTCTCCATCAAGAACATCCTTCTGCTATCAAGGCTACCGGATCTACTAACTATTATTTTTTTTGTCCTTGCCCTCAGTTTTAACTAGAGAACTGGAAAGAGGTATTTTATCTTTCCTTATCCTACTAGGGGAAAAAAATCAGTCCAAATTAAAGGCAACCCAATGTTTAATCTGCTGGCACTGACTTCAGCAATGTTTCCTGTCAGTCACACTGATCCTGCCCACAAGGCCAAGAATTTACACTAATTTTATTGACAAATCTATACTGCAAAAACAGATTATCTGCCTGATCATGTGTAATTTAAGAAACGTGCAGTTCAATTTTATATTGTGTCTTCAGAAAACTAAACAGTATTTTCAGATACACCTTCCAATAATCATGTCTTACCTGCATTATCTGTTGTGAACATAGGTATTCTTCAATGTTTGCTGTTTGATACACCTTTGCCGTAGCTATTGTTTTTTCCAAAGACTCTCATACTTTCTCCAGTCTCTGGTTGTAATCTTACATTCGGTACAGTAAAAATAGAAGACACTGCAAAAAAGAACATCAGATCAGAAACTCTGATTTTTTCCCCAAAAGTAGCAATTTAAAAATAATTAGCTAATATCTGTGGCAAACACAATACTGAATAAATCAATACAGCTTTTATATATACCATCAATTATGCAAATAAGAACTGTAAAAATTCTGAATGCAAAGGAACGGTATGTATGATGGAGACTGTATGATGCACACATTTTCTATTGCTTAAGCCTTGCTTTAAAAAAACAAAACCAAAATCAATCAACACAGCAAAATGAAATAATAAACAAAACAAAACAACAGCAAAAAACACAACTGGTTCCAGGGGGAGTGTTTGCTAGTCTTTGCACTGCTTTGCAATTCATATTTTCCATTTTAAAATTTCCTCTCTGACAGCATTTAGGAATAAGTATGAACATGAAAATATACAGCAGGGTTTTGCAATAATGTGACATCACATATTCCGTCTTCCAAATCTTAATGCCAGTAGAAATGAGTTATTAGACTTAATGTTATTAAGTGTTAAAGACAACTAGGTTTGTTTAAAATATTCCAAAAATTCAAAAAGCTTTCACATAAAGCAAATCCTTCTTGCATTTCTACGTAACACCAGGCAACTAATTAGTAGTAGACATGACATTAATCATAGGGATCTAACTACAAATGGCTAAGGACACACACTGATGATATGAAAACTCATTTTTACTTTAAATGCCTCAAAAAAGATGGGGTAAATAGCTGGTTTTCAATATCTTTTGAGAGCAAATGTCCATACAAAAATATCCTCAGATAGCTGCCAGTGAATGACTGCATGAGGAAATGTTAACAGTCTGCTTGTTTAAAGAATTAATCAGGGCCATAGTACTTTTTTGTTTTGTTTGTCTGCTTGTTTGTGTTTTCACTAGTATAGCTGTAATTTTGTGGAGATATTTTTTATTTTTTTATGTATGAGATCTTTACACCATATTTTTGACATCTCATCTTGAATGTCCTATTCTGCTGTCCTTGGTAACAGATTCTGAATTACATATTCTATCCAAATAAATCAATAATATGAGCTTTCAGGTATGAAAGCAGAAAAGGGGGAGGACTAAAATTACTATTTTCAATAGAAAATAACAAGAACACATATTTAGTAACAGGGCTTAATCTACAGATTAGTACTCAGGTCTGAGATGAATGAGGGTGGTGTTACTTTATAAACTGTACTGTATTCACTGACAATTTTTTTTTATTATTTTTTTTTTCAGAATTGCAAAAGTCTTGTCTTTTTAATGCAACATTTAAAAAAATTGACGGCAGCTAGATGTTAGATCTTATTTGGAAATTGAATTTCCAAGCCAATTGAAACTATGCCTTGGCTTGAAACCAAAAATCAAACTTTTTGTGAATAAACTCTCAAATCTTTCAAATAAATTTTGCATACGTATTTAAAAATAAAACACAAGATCAAAACGCTATCCTGTAAAATATTACAGAGAATATAAATACATAGTACTAAAGTCAAAACAGAAAGAGACAGGGTTGTTAAGGTTGTGGGTTTTTTTGTGTGTATGTGGGGGTGGGGGTGGTTTTTTTACATATCTGATTTAGGCAGAGTCACTGTACTTCTGTACTATGATTCCAAATAAACAATATTTTCTGATTGAAAATCATACAATCTTTTTTTTTTTTTTTTTTTTTTTTCTCTCTTTCTTCTGCTTCACCTGTGAGTCTTTCATTGTTTTTGGTTCTAAATCCCCATATTTGCAGTTCAGCACTAGGATGAAATTGGACAAAACAGATTCCGTGATGAATACTATCATGCACATTTCCATCGTGCATGAAGTCTCAATGTATTTACACCTGCATTTAATGAATTATCAATAGCAAGTCCTTCCCAATGTAAAATATTAACCCAGAGAACTAGAATTGCAAAAAGTGGTAATTTCACTACACAGTAAACATTTTCTCAGCTCTCCAAAGTATATGACTTCTTTGTTTTGGAAATATGTTTACAAGTATATCCAACTCATACTAAATAGAAACGATTGTAGTATTTGATACTGGGATTGTCCTTTCTTGCATCTGGATTTATGCTTCATAATGATTATCTACTAGCCACAGAAATAGTCTTTCTGTAACTCAAAATTTTACTGGAGGCATTTAGAAGAACCTTGCTTTAAAATATAATGATTTTTCATCTTTATTCTCCCCCCTTCAAAAGGTTTCACTGCTCCTGATGTTTAACGTTATGCAAAGACGTGTTTCTGCCAATGAATATCGCCTTATGGTTATGCTTCTGCAAATAACCTGCTGTGAGCTGATAAAAGGATTAATGCAGCCAAAATTCTTAATCTGTGAAATTACAAATTAAATTCTCATATTAAAAATACCACCCTGAGGTATTTTTTGTGGTTTTAATTCCCCTCTGGTGTTCTGCATACATTGTGCTTGTTAATGACTAGGACAAGACTGTCTCTGTTGGCAGCCTGCTGCAGAGTGATAATGTGTAGGCATTTACTTCACTGATAGAACTGGATTTAACCACTGACTGATAAACTAAGTGGCAAGTGGGTAATAAGTCCATATTAACAGAAAAGTACTACTGCAGAATTCAGAATTCAAAATCCTGGCTAGACTGAATCACACAGTCAGAAGGATTGAGATGTCACCAGTGAAGAGTGATTTTTGTTTTCCATTTAGTGGAAAAGGATAAATGAACTGGCATTCTTGATGTTTCATTAGTCCTGAAGAAATGAATCTCTTTGCATCAATTTCAGCAAAGACGGACTTTCAACAGCACCCTTAATTTACACTGCACCTTTTGAATTTTCAGCTTGTGAAGTGCCACAATCAGAAAACTGAGTGGTGTGGGCAGAGGGTTTAATGGCAGAGGAGGAAAATGTGAATCTTTTTGCAGAGCAAGGACAAGGTCTGTGATGTAGCCTATACTGTACAAGAATTGGTATTGCCAGTTCGGTTTTAATGTTCACATTCTACAAATGGGGCAGAGCAGAGTCTTTAGAGCAGAGTCAGGAGTAGGGTACTTGGAGTGCCAGTCCACAGAAGTAGCTCAAAATGTAACCATTATAGATGTTGAGGATGGAAAAGCTAAACTTTTGGGAAATGAAAGTTTTCTTAATGAGACTGAAGTAAACAAAATCTATTGTGGATTAATATTCAGAATGTGAACTCATTTTTTACAAGCAAAGCTTTAAATTAGCCATAATTAAACACACATTATGTTGTTGCATATCTGAAAATTTTGCTTTGACGTACTGGATTTAGATATTTTGCTAATGACAGTACGTTTGAAAGGAGAAAATAGCAACCACTGTTCTAATGAAAGCATGCTTCCCTTCCTTATATTGTGCTAAATCAAAATAGTGATTGGTATTCCCCTATGAAACCTATTTTTAATGCCAGAATCTTCATCAAAAATTTCATGCATGGTAATATTTTTCCACAAAATAAATAGTGGTGAATTTTAACACTCTGGAAAAGGTATGGACATGTATGAAATAAATGAATTACAAATATTAAAGAGATAACTGACAAAATACATATCAATAGGATAATATTTGCCAAGTCAACTGGAAACCATTTTGTTTAATAAAATAAATTAAAAGATGGATATAAATTCTGAAAGCTTTCTCAGTTAGTAATATCATCTCCCATTCTCTTCTTACACTGTTTAATTCAGGAAATTAAGCAATTTTCTACTTAGTGTTTCTCAGACTTCTGAATGCCAATCCCTTTCTTAAAGGTTACTGTTAAAACAGATAGAGATTCTGTGAATCAAACATAGCTGGATTTTTATCCTGTATGCTGCAGCTAGTTAAGAAGTACTGTATGTTATAAAGTGAAAAGCACTAAATATGTAAATTGTATTTTTCCTTTTGCTTTATGACAATTCAGATAATTCTCTTGGCTGCACACATAATCAAATACAAAGATAGCTAGCTGCAGACTGCAGAGTAGAGATAGCAAAAAAAAAAAAATCCATTTTTTCCTGTGTCAAGCTAACTATGTAATTTCAAATACACAATTGCTGTCACGTATTTTGTGTGTGGATGTGCAGGTCCATGAAGGAGTTTGCATGTGAGTGTTAGCATACATACAAGTATACACACATGCATCTGTGTGAACTAGTGTCTTTGTTTTTAATCGATTCAGAGGTGATTATACTCACTATCAGTTAACTCCCATAGCCGTGGGGGCAGATCACTGAAATACTCATGGCTCAGGGCTGCCTGTGCTGACAATCTGTTCTTTGGGAAACACTGGAGTAGTTTGGAGGCTAGATCTTCTGCATGATTCACATAGCTGAGCCTGAAACACAAACAAGAAGGTTTTTTCTGAAAAACAATCTCATTATCCTGTTTACTAATACCATCTGCAGTCAGCACAGTTGAAATGAGTCTTGCTAGCCAGTATAAAGACAAAGTCTGTTTGGGGGTGCTACTGGGAAACACATTCCTCAGGTTAGAAAGTCAATGAATTATTCCTGGATTGACAGCACAAAATTCATGCACATTTTACATATATAGAGCACCTAATATACCATATCACAAATGCCCTACCTAGTACACTAAAGGATTGTGAGCAACAGCATCTAGAAAGCAACTGTTCTGATTCCTTCATTTACATTTTCTTCGAGCATACTGACAGGCTGAGAATTTACAGCACTGGAGACTAGCGTTTATTACTATCTAAAATCATGAAAACCAAGTTTAAAATAACAGTAGTATTTACACAACTTTGTGAAGTATCAGATTTTAAAATTCAATGATAATTAACATATAACATCAAGTTTCATAAAGACATTTGTCTTTTGTGAAGTGTTTTTGATTTATTTTTGACTTACTTTTTCATATATTCACATGGCAGAAGGCTGACTCTTCATTAAGTGTAAATACAATGCAAACATTAAATTGTAAGTGAATTATCTTTTCTAACCTACCTAGGGAATTCTGAGAAAATGTAGTGCTTTACTGAGAGGTAAAGCATTACCTCCCCATGTTTGGGGGTATTATATGAAAATAGAGACTAAAAATAAAAGATTTGGAGGGAACAAAATAAAATGGTGATCATCAGGATGTGGCTTTGTTCTGCCATTCTACAGCCACCTCCTAAGTTTCCAAAGCCACCAAACTTCTTGTAATACACAGTCCAAGAAGAAGTGCTGAATCTTGTAGACATCATGTTGCTACTATTAGTAGGTAACTGTATAAATTCAGTCATGCCTTTGCTCAGTAAAGATCTTTTGTTAGGTAAAAATGCTAAAATATATTAAAGGTCTTCTATTTTCCACTGTGCTAGTTTACCAATACAGGTATAGTAGACTGCAGTCCGAAATACTTCAGTATTTGAAGAAGAAGGTGTTGGCATCCTCTAAAATCAGAAAACCTACAGCATGTTTCTTGCAAATTCTCATTCTTGTTCAGTTCAAGATGGCTTTCTGGAGTAGCGTTCAATGAACATGGATTACAAAGCAGTACTCATATTTTCATGCATTTGAATTGCATAAGGTAAAAGATATACTTTATACTTTATAGGATACAGGATAAGGTGAAAACCCTGCAACAAGGAATAGACAACATTGAAAATTATAAATGAAATAATATTAAATTGTTATTCTACTGAGAGATTTGTCTCAAATGTCATAGACACAACCTTTCTTGTCCACACTATGTATGAAAAAAAAAACAAGTCAAAAGCATCTCCTCACATATTGCTCTTGAGATTTTTGCACGTAGTATAGTAGTGCAAACCTACTAGGGCATATACTAGTAGGTATAAGTGATTAGTAGACTAAATCATGTGCTAACATATGTATAACATGCCAATGTTTATAATGCTTCAAAAAATATGCAATTGGCTCTCTTCTTAATTTCCAGCAACTGTACAGGAATTTTAAACTACTGCACATATCTGATCGGGTCTTGAGAACAGACAGGATATTTATCCAAAAATTACCCAGGGACCAATTGCCCAGAAATGTTGACCACTTTAAGCCACTACTTCTCATCAGCCAGAGAACATTTGGATGCCCGATCCCTGGAAGTTTCAAGGCCAGGCTGGATGGGGCTTTGAGCAACTTGGTCTGGTGGGAGGTGTCCCTAACCAAGGTGAGGGGTGTGGAACTGGGTGGTCTTTTAAGGCCCCTTCCAGCCCAAACCATTCTGTGATTCTGTGATACGATAATCTTACAGAAGTCTCAGGGTTTGGATTTGGAAACATTATTCTAAGTTAAACAGATGCAAAAACTCTAGTGTTCCTGATGGGCATAATTTTTCTGTGGTGCTTTTTTTTTTTTTTTCAAATTTTCAGTTCATGACAAAATGAAGGCATCTTGAATGAGACAGTTATTGCCTATAAATTAGAATCTAGAAAACAATTAATTCTAGACTCCTTAAACTACCAGATTGTAGAAATTCCTTCATTCAACTTTTTTCAAATCACAGGAAAGTTCATTATAGAACACAGCAAAATACCAAGAGAAAAGGCTAGTCTCAACAAAGAAAAGGAAAAAAAAGGGCTGAATACCCACGGAGAATTGGCATTAATTCTTCTACACATCCAAAATTCCCATGGGCCAGTTATTATATTGAGTCAGCGAGGCCTGTCTTGTGTCCTAATCCCACCTGCACCAATTATTTGTCAAGAGGTCCTGGCAAATCATTTCGCTATTCTTTTTTTATTTTCCCCACACAGGTGGGAGCTTTTTAGGACCCAGCGTATACTTGCTCTGTCTTGAATGAAAGGCAATATTAAAAAAATGTGGTCACTTAGGTAAATCATTAAATATTGCTTTCCAATGTAAGAAAAAGAATTGTGCCATCCTTAGCTAATCCGTAGGCATAGAAAAGAACATTCAAAAATTAATGAATTCTGAATTGCAGGTGAAATTATGGGTGATGAAATGCTAGTTCCTTAGTGTTCTTGAATAAAGCAGTACCATTGTTTTGACTGTATGAATGGTAATCAAAGTATCTGGTACATTGCTGGCATTTGTTTAAAAAGAAAATAAGATTTATTAATAAATTTAAAGTCTTTTGAGGAGGAATGGTTTAGGAAGCCAAAGTCACCTTCTCAGTTCAGAAAGAAAAAAGGTATCAGTCAACCAAAGTCAATCAAGAAGTCACAGATAAGTATCAAGTAATCATCAGATTATACATAAATGCAATATAAAAACAACAAAAGTATCTAGGGTTGCAACATAATCACATCCACTAATGAAATCATTGTGAATAAATCAGTCAAAATTAGAACCAGACTTAAGAGTTAATAAATAGAAAAAAATCATCACACAGCCTGCAAAAATAGTTCTTTCTGCTCTAATTATTATATTTCCTTGACCTGATAATAGTCCAAGTAGGGCTGTGGGGGGTTAGTTGTTTATACAGTGCTTTGAAGATTCCAGTTGGCACATTATTAGCATCAAGTTTCCAAGCATTTATAGATTTTAAAGTCAGAAGGGACCAGAGGGATCAAGTCTCACCTCTTGTGTAACACAGGCCAAAGAAGATCATCCAAGTTACTCATGGATCAAATAATTACTTATAACTATGCGAAGTTCTACATAAAAGTCTTAGCTTTGTTTATAGAGATTTGAACAATGACAAAATTATCCAAATAACGTGTCTTCTGCTAAGGTCATTTCTGGACACTGCAAAAGTCATATGCATGCTGAATCCTAAGGCTGTCAGTCTTAAAACTGATGCCTTAGTGGAATGCATGACTAATTTTGCTGCTTTGTTTACAGACAAGCTATTCTTTCACTTATGAAAAATACACTGTATGATCATGTATTTAAATTACCTCTACTATATCAGAATTGTTTGGAGAAACCCATTTAATGTATCAACTCAGTTGTTTGGAATGTCAAAACGCTTGGTTTTGGTGTTTTGTTGTTGTTATTGTTTGTTTGTTTGTTTTTGCCAATAGTCTCTTTAAAGTCTCCTCCTTCAAATATTAACTGTTTGACTGATGTAAGCTGGTAACATGATTCCTCAACAGGGACAAAGGCTGAATGTTCTGATGGGGTTCAGTAGTTAAGTATCTAAGACAGAAAAAGTTAACAAAAAGAACTAAAGAAAAAAAAGATTTGATTTTTAAATACACCTCCTTCAGTATGTGACAGGATGGAATTTCATACAATATGGCTTTGTGTCTAAAACATAATAGCATGTTTTGTCTCACAGCAGTTGGGCCATATAGTAACTTGGCATGCATGATATGGCAAGTCTCAATATTCACGCTTCACTTACTGTCACACTAATCACTGAGGAATAGTTACTAGCCATGACAGCATACATACATGCTTTCAGAAAATGTAGCATACAGCAGAATACAGAGAAACCTTTGGCAATGAGCATTAGATAACACGTAGATGCTGTTTTGAGAAATACTAGGAGTATTTTTACAGACCTACTCTGATGACATTTGCAAAAACACTCTAATTTTCAGCTTAGTCTCATGTGCAATATACTGCCTTAGATGAACAAAAACAAGCACTATATGAACCCGACTCACTTTAAACATATATGAATCTGACTACACTTGAGCAGTTGTAAATCTCATTGGATTACAAGAATTTGATTTAATTTCAGAAAACAGGTTTGGATGTCTTTCTACTGCAAAGGAAGGTCAGTATTTGGTCAAGCAGAACATGGCTAAGATCACTGAAGTTTGGTTTAAGCTCTTGAGAAAAAAAAAAAAGTTTGGGGCATGTGCAGTGAACTTCTGAACTTGGGGTGATTTGCTTTTAAATGCAACAAAGAATGCAGCTCAACTCCACATTAATAATTAAGACAAATGGGCATTAAAACAAATGGAAATAATATGCTGTCTATGTACTCCTAACAGCATGAGGTAAATACTTCCCAAAGCAAAAATCATTTACTGTGCATATTTTCCATTTCAAGATACAATTCTCACAGCATATCATTAATTCATTTCTTGACTGGAGTTTACAGCATGGCCTGGAGGAGAGGCACCTAACTCCCTGTGGAAACCCCAGCTCTGCTTCTTTATTCAATGTAATCCCTTGTCACCTGAAGTGCTGAAAGACAAAACAACAGTTAACTAGAACAATCACACCATTTAGTAGAGTTTAAAGTTTACAGGTATTTTACCTACAGTGGCACGGCTGCAAGGGCCATATCCCAGTTTTAGGATTTTCACCCAAGCCTGCTTGAGGCTGGCAGTCTTTCCACCTTCTCTCAGGCTCTAAGCCTCTGCTGACACAAAGCTGTGCCAACATCATATGGCACAGAAAACAGTCAATGTTTTCTTTGCAAATACCTTTATCTCCCAACCAGCTGATGCTCTCTGTGCCTTGACTGTTTCACATCTCTGGATATATGTTTGACCCTGCTCAGAACAGCTACACAGCACACAGGCCAGAGCAGCGGCTACCTCAAGTAACATTTCCTTTTTTCCTTAATATCAGCAGTATTTTCTGTTGCTACAGCCCTGCCGAGAACACCTGCCATCCTCAGAGAAGCTGCATGGCAGCCCTAGCATGCAGAAACGCACTTGGGAGCTGCATCCCCAGCACACCTGGTGTGCCTGCACAGAGGTGCCACGCAGGTAATTCAGCCACCACAAACCCTGCAATAAACGAGCACCAGTTTGGATGCAACGCTTTTAGCTTTTGGTACA
The DNA here is from genome assembly GCF_963932015.1 of Anas acuta. Classification (NCBI taxonomy): domain Eukaryota; kingdom Metazoa; phylum Chordata; class Aves; order Anseriformes; family Anatidae; genus Anas; species Anas acuta. The sequence continues at coordinate 24,025,944 of NC_088980.1, read as the reverse complement.
AACGAAGGCACAAAACGTGCACCTCAGGGCGGGAACCTAACGAAGTAAAGAAGGTATCATTTTTCTCTATGGTTTGCACTGAGGACTGAAGGTGATGAGCAAAGAGAGACTAAAGCTTTTGAAGGCTCATTGAAGCTATATTTTATTACTCAGCCTGGTTGAGTAATAAAATGCACACCACTGCACTCCAGTCTTTAGGCCTTCAAAGTTTCCATACAGGCGTATGAAACAATCTTTCTTTGGCAATTTAGAAATTTGTTCAATGCCTTTTAATTATATGCGTATTACAGTATCAGCAGTCTTATCTGCTGAAGTATTGAAAAGGTGGTCAAAATGTTTATTATTAAAATAAAAGCCATGACAACCAATGCTGAGCATTCTCCTCAGGATATTTGCATAGAGCTAGAAGTATCAGGGTTTGATTCTTCAGTATTGCTGTTGACATAGATTAGAAGAGGTGAGAGCCCTCTTCGGGAAGCTGTAAGTTCTTTCAGTGCAGTCCAACAAGGTAATAACCCTGACACACCTGAACTAACTCTCACTTGACAATTGCCCAGATGCCATTAGCTGGAAAGCCGCCAAGATGAACAGCATTTCTTGAAAAGCGTGAATGCAATGAATGAAGGCTCTAACATTACAGGCAACTTTTTTATTATTGTTCTTTTAGTTTACTTTAATTACTGTACATTTACCACTAGCTGTGTCATTCCTATATACTTGGTAAATTCTAAATGGATCTACTGACCCTGTACATAAACCATTATTATAGCTGCAGCTCCTGAACTGCTCAGAATGAAGCACTATGATGTCAAATCTCTTTTTTGAGAACTGTTAGGTTTCTCTCAAGCACAAATACGTGTTAACTACCAAACCCTGTAATGTTTCAGTCCAAAAGAATCAGGACAGGAAAATCCTGAACATCTCCAAATAGCAAAGTTGATCACTCTTCCAAGTCCGAGTCACATAACTACAACATTTACGTGTCCCAATTAAAACCAATAAGGAAGAAACAACTCTAATAGCTTCAATGGCAGGAAGCAATATCAGCCTGCAGAGCCTTCCTTGATGGTGATCAGATCCTGCTGCTTCAGCACTGAGGGTTGGCTTGCTTCTTCCACAGCTAGAGATGATTACTACTTAGTCCCAGTGCCCAAGCAACTTTGCCACTGGTCATGTGGCGTTGCTGTAGTAAAACAGGTTTACTTAAACTGTTTGTGAATCATGTGAGGCTGCAGAGACGCAGTTTGGTCACACCTAAACTAGGCAATGACACAATCCAGACCCTCACAGCAAGTCACGTTTGATAATGGCTATTAAGCTCAGTCATGACTAGATCATAAAATCATTCAGATCTGTTTATGTGGATAATCACTGAATGTAACTCAGGACAAAATTTCCATATGAATCTATTTCTCCCTGACTCTTCCTGCACTATATTTGACTTTTTAGTGCTGTATCACATATATTACTGTATTAATTTTATATTACTGAAGCCTAAAGAGAATCAGTCAACATACAACAGACTTAACAGTACCCTCCTTTTGTCTCCCGTAGCCTGACATACATCCAGCCTCGTTCTTGCTCTGTCTGATGTCTCCTGATAAATATGTTGGAACACAAAACTTTCCAAAGAAACCCAATACCAACTGTTGAGAGCTTAATGCAAAAAGATATCATCGTGACAGTATTGTGTTTTTCCGTCCACTATTCTATGCCATTTACATAAAGGTTTAAACATTTGATACTAGGTATCTTTTTTGCTAGTATAATATGCTGGAGCATTAGATGAAGTGAGTGAGAACTGAGTCTGTGTGGCCAATATTAAAGACAGCATGGAGAAGAAAAATAAGTGCATTTAAGCAGCAAATATACATTATATGTCAAATGACAGCATACTTCAAGCCACACTTGCGAGTGTGGCTTTCCATGATATGATCATACCCTTTCCTTAATTTTAGGGAAATCTCAGGTTGTGATATTCCAAATAACGTGACTGCTGGGTACTGCTGCTGCTTAAAACCACAACAAATTATTTGAACACTAAATATTTTCAACCTTAAGTATTTCATTTCCATTCATTATTTCACCCACTTTTCAGCAGATTCATCTCAGATACATATATTTCCCAGAGAAAGAATTTCCTAAGAAATTTTAATTAGAACATCCCTTACCATTTTGCCCTAGAAAGAATTTAGCAACTACTTTTTTTTTTTTTTTTAATATTATTATTATTATTTATTTTTTTACATTCCACCAACAATCAGGTATCTACCTAAACTCTTTCTGCATCCCAGTAAGCCCAGTACTAACAATATTCATTGTGGAAGACATGGTATATTGCACAATGACAGACTACTTCTGAGTATGCTGGATTTACAGTTTACTACAAGGTCTTTGCTTGCTGTAAATGTAATTAATGAAAAACAGCAACATGGTGGTGACATCTAATCAGGAGCTTTTGATTATTTTGAAATTCTTTAAAGGGCATTAATCTTATGATTAGGAGGATGCTTTTTAAAGGCTTTCTTCATGCACCTCAGCAAGCTGAACAGAATATCCTTGGAAAATAATAGTGCTAAAAATAATTACTAACACCTCAATCATTTTATGAGCTATTATTTCACCAGAAAATGGGGAAAATATATCTTTAATCCCGAACAAAAACTCTTCAAGGTTTATGTTCTCTATAAACCTTTCACTGAGAACTGAAAATATAAGTTAGTAATGCAATAAATGCCCTAACAAATATATCAGATTTTTCACTTAATGCTTTTTACAGGCTTAAACCAAACTGAGTGAAAGAAAATCACCTTTTAGAGTCTGACTCTTAAAGGAAGAATGCCTTTCTGTTATGCTTTTTAAAAGAAGGCATGGTGAATTTATATCAACTTCACTGAATCTTGGGGCATGATAAAAGGAAGAAAATACGGCAGTGAAGTTAACATTCCATAGCATTCTTTCTTCACATATTTATTTCCTCACTGGCTGGACATGAGCCAAAAAAGAGGAGGGAATAAACCCCCCCCCAAACACAGAAATAGCTGAAATAAACCTTTGGCACATGACCCAGTCAAAGCTCTGTGCTCTTCTTCCTCCCACCCTCAACAACCTGGATTGTTTCTCTCCAAAAAAGTCCAAATAAAAATATATCAGAGGAAAGCCAACCAAACTCTGGATTTCAAATTTGTCACTGGGTGCTCCTGTTAGAGCAATAAACAATTTTTTCCTATTTTCCTTTATACTACAGAAGGACAACCCAGCTGTCTTTTGGACCTATTACTTTTTGTAAAGTAAAAAAAACCAACACAACCAAACAAACAAACAAACAAATGAAAAAAATAAGTTCTAGTAAATAAACATTAGCACTGCCTGATAAATCTCTGCCCTCTCATCCAACATTTTATTATCTTGATTTTGAGAAGTCTTAATTTCATTCTAATGTAAATAAGAACTGGTCTGTTTGCTCAGTACTTCCCCAAGAATTTGCTGCAACGTTGCAGCATGCCGGCAGTGCCCCGAGAAGAGTGACCTCGCTTTAGTCAATGAAGCCAGAGATCATTTATCACAGTTAACCTACAAATCTGTCTTGCTGGGGCCTCAGGTCTGTCAACCACTTGGAAGCAGCTACTTGTCCTGTCCTCCCACAGCTCCCTCAAACATCAGATTGGTCTGATATTTTCTATTATTGTATACCTCTCAGCTAATAAAATATATTTTTATGGATATGGAATGATCAAGAGTACTTTGTATTTATTTATACAGCTCATTAAAGGTGGATGGAGATTTGGAGGCAGAGAGAATGCCCCAAGCCTAGAAAGCTCATGAAGACAGACCCCAGGCATATGCATGCATTTAACTTTATGTATATGAGTTGCCTGGTTGAACCCAATGAGACTAAGCAATTACATGCAAGGAGACAACCTGGTCTTTTTGGAACTACACTCCTAAGCTAAGACATGACAGGGGAATGCTGCAGACCTAGTAAACATTGAGAGGAGTAAACCAAGATTATTATAACAAGAGCATATGGGCAATATATTCAAAGCTATGCAGTCAAAAACACTTTATTATATATTATTACACATATATGTTTAAATAGATATTATAAAGAACTAGTTGCACCTCCCTAACCCTTAGCTACCTACTTTTGGTGACACTAGAAGAGATCACAGAATGAGGAAGCCACATTCACACCAGCACCATTGAGCAGAAGGTGCCATTCCTTCTTCAAATTTACTCTCCTGATTTAACACACCGCTATTTCTCCTTACACTAATGGAAATGCTTTCTAAAAGGAACGTTGGTAATCCTCCAGTAGGGAGAAGTTGGCGGATTGAAATTCCAGGGCCTGATATCGATACAGGCAGCAGTAATACTTGTTAAGAGACAAATATGCATGTGCCAATACATTAAAACAAGTCTGAATGTAACTTTAAACTTGGACAGGGAAAGACTGAAGATAATTATTAAAGAAGTGTTTCTTAGGCACAAAAGACCGTTATAGAAGAAAACAGTGACCGCTCTTGTATGAAATTTGTAGAAAAGTATGAAATTTGGAGAAAAACTGAACATTATTTTGAACTTGTTATTTTTTAAGTGAAACAGTACATATCCACATGTACCTGTATGGAAATATTTTTTAACTCAACAGCCTATGCCTTTTTAATTATAAACAGGTTGGAAATGACTGACCAACCCACAAATTCCATATATAGCTATCAATTACTGAAACATGTGGACTGTAAGTGCTTTCACTCACGTATGTATGAGGATGCAATGCTATCTGACACTCAGAAACTGGCCTGCAGTAGGGAAGGACTCAATGCTGAACTATTTTTGCAAATCCTAACCTGTCAAAGTAGCATGAAAGAGATACAGCTAAGCAGGGAGTTACTGCTATTAAGACATAAATCAGCATAGGTGATTTAAGAACTAAAATCAAAACCGTTATCTATAACAGTGACCATTAAAGGTCAGATTTCCCAAAGAGCCAGCTATCACTAAAATTGACTGCCAGAAGAGCTCAAGCTAGTTCTAATGACCCAAAATAAGCAGGTGGATTTCCAAAAGGGTTTTACACATGTGAAAATGTGGAATCCATGGAGCTCTGCTACACAGCTGGTCATGTGTACTACCACCAAATCAGGACAAGCAGGTAAATATCTGGGTCCCATTTAGGGGCCTAAATGAATGTTATGCTTTGCTGGAAAGGAGGCAGATTTTAGGAATTCAAGGTAGACAAGGGCAAGTCTTAGCAGCTTCCACACTGAGAACAAGAAGCCTGAAGAAAAGGACTACAAACAAGTGGTAAAAATGCACTACCTGGGCACACAGCAATGCGATTCACAGAAAAGATGACAGCAGTTGCGAGTCTGTCAGAAGGATCCAGGGGATAGAAGAAGGACTACATATGAATGAGAAAATAGTGGGAGCTTGGTGAAGGGAGAAGGGAAGAGGTCTAATTATGGAGGATTTTGAAAAGGGTAGAAGCTGCTCAAAAGTGACTGAATGAAACAGCCAGTGTTGGAAGGGGAGCTAAACAACACAGACACACACACAAACAGATGGGTGTACAGGCTGTTTCTTATATGATTTGAAGAAGGGTGTTAGTCAGGAGAGGATATAGGAAGTGTATTATGATAATGAAGAAAAAATAGGATGTCAAGATCTGAATGACAGAGCTGATTGGGGAAGGAAAAAAGTATCTTGGCAAGAATGTATAAAGCAGTCTGGATGCAGAGGATAAAGAAAGGAAAGATAAAAACACCCCGATGGCTTCAGGTCAAGGTGAGAAAGGATGGTAGCATTATAGAGAGAGGAATGTGGGAAAACTTCACTGGGAACAAGCTCAAATGTGCAAGGGGCAGGAAATATTAAGAATCTCACCATTGAAGCCTGTGCCAATGACTTAAGCAGGGCTAGGGAGAAAGCCTGACCATTCACTCAATTGCTGAGTGTTCCCACTGCTCCTTGGATAATTTTGACCCATACCAACTAGCATGATCCAAAACCATTCCTGGGCATTGTTCACAGGGCAACCCATGCCAGGAACCATTCCAAACCTTTTTTGGAACATGCCAGCCTCCTATAAGTGGGGCACGCAACACATTTTCTTCAAGCTTATGCTAGAAAATACAGTTTCTGTGGTCTGAAGCATGGTTCTTGGGCTATTCTGGAATTTTTGAATTCAAAACCTAATACCAAACAGCCCCAAAATAATAATTGCACCTCCAGCTGCAAGGGAACCACATAAAACCCTCAGGAGATGCATGCCCAAGCGTTACCTAGTACAGATGTAGCTAAGGTCTGCCACATGGCCTCAGGGCCAGAAGATAGTCCCTGGCTCTGCTTTAGTTAGCAGTAGAGACATAGGCTGTATCTGACAGAAAAATGATATTCACCAAACACTATCTGTCAACATCTCAGGAAAGATTCATGCCCTCATGGTTGCAGAATAAAGCTTGACTCAAGGGCACTTTAAGGATCAAATATGAAAGAAATAAAAGGAACAGAACACCCTAGTCCACAACAATCATAATGCTGAAGGAAGGCCAGTAATATTCCGGGGCATGATTTTTTATATCAGGGTGGTAAAATTAGTTGGAGGAAGTAGAAAACAGCTTTAAGATTGCTATAGAATCTAACCAAAGAAGGCAATTCAAAAAATAATGGTCCATTCCTAACTTCTGTGTTCCTAAATAAAAGCAAACAATACATTTATGTATTAACAGATGTAAATACAAATCTTTTTTCCATTTAAATTCTTTGCAGTAAGATTCTGAGATTACAAATTCAGCATGGAAAATTAGAGCTTTTATTCATTTGTATTTTCACCCTCCTACTGCAGCAGTGATCATAAAACACACACAGCTGGCATCTTTATTATTTTATTCACTGAAGGATTTAGCTGGACAAACATCACAAAGATGGTGGCTGCTTTCATTGAATTTATGATCAAATATGCTTCAGCATAAGATCAACTCTGTAAGATCAATTATTATGAGATGTGAATAATTTAACAGAAAGTTGTCTATTTGTAAATCAGATCTTATGGATATAAATTCAGCTGAAGTAGCAGACAGTGGATATACACCATATTATACATTACATTATTTAAAAGGATGCAGTTATTTTTTATTATCTTTTTTGTGAATTCATATCCACTGATAAACACCATAATTTACATTTTGGTATCCAGCAACCCACTAATTCAGACAAGCAAAATTTCAAAATTTTATTTTAAACCTCATTTAAGTTTATCCTAATCAGAAAACAACTTAACAGCTTTAGTGAAATCTTTCACAATTACAGAAAGCATTTCCTGTATAGGCTTAATTTAAAAGAATACACAAACCACCATCACCCTCATTTTATGTTTTCTTTTCATAGATTCTCACCAGAGTCTGTTGTTCAGCCTAATACCAGGAGAGTTACAATAATTTTAGCGCAGATCATGTGCCTTAGGATATAGGATTGACTCAATGCCTAAAAGAAAAAGGTCAGTTCCCTTTGGAACCACTTGCCTCTTTGCCCTCCAGCAATGACAGGTGCACCAGTCCTATGCTGAGTCTCTTTATTCACAGCGTATTGCTGAAGATATATAATCTAACCTCTCCATTTTAATACAGCAGCAAGGATTATTATCTCCTATCTTCCCGTTTTGACAATCAGGTCAAGCAGACACTGAACCTATATACATGCTGATTTGCCTGCAGCCAACATCTTTCACAAATTCTCAAACAATAGCTTCAAACTTTCTAAAATAAGCTTCTGAAATACATCAATAAATTTAATTATGAAAACTGTTTAGCTAGCAAATAAGTCCAAGTTTTGAAGCAAATCAATGTTTTCCACTAGTCTCCTATAACACCGTATGTCTTTGCACCTTCAATTCAAAAACATTGCATGAAAAAGCAACAATTCTAGTTTCTTAGTCCTACATGGCAGGAAAGAAGTGCCACAACCAGAAACACAGGAAAGGAAGCAATGAGGAAGAGGCGTTTTAAGATTTTGTGGTCAAATTGCAAAAAATTTTGGGAGAACATCGCAGGAGATAGCGATGGAATGGTAATATCTGAATAGCTGTGATTACCATTCTACTGCACAAAAGGTGGTGCATCAAATCATCATAAAAGTCATTAAAATGAGTATTTTAAGTGAAGATACTTTGTGATGTTTTTACTAGTGCAGAAACCTTAACTACTGTCATAAGTCTTGGCTAGCAATTGAGCCAAATAGCATGGGTTTTGAGATTGCCTTGAAGTATTTGCAGAGGTGGCAAAAGTCTGTGGCATTATTGATATTATAGCACTTATTGCCTCTCTGCACTGTATCTCAAAATGATACAAATTTCTGAGACCCTAAGGTAAGAATCACAGAAACTGTTCAGTTGAAGAAAAATTATCTGTAACACGTGACAATAAGCAGTTGAAAATGTCAACCCGCTTACACCAATGACAGTTGCTTTAGCGCTAAGCATTTTCAAATGCCAGTCCAATTCTTAAGATGCCTATCATTTTGGAAAAATCTTGTCTGTAGCGGACACACACAAATAATGACATATCCAGCAGTAAGGTCTACTTCATTTACATTATTGACTTCAAAGTATGTCTTCAGTTCTTCAGGCCAATATTTTCAAAACACAGCTCAGACTAAATTTTGTCAGCAATGTCATTTTCTGGAGAACAAAGATTTTAGTAGAGAGTCCAATGGTACAGAATTGTAGCAACAGGCCAGACTTAGAAATATGAGGATATAAAGATGCTTGGTGCCTCTGATCAGAACATATTAGACTTCAAACCAAGAAATGAACACAGACACTATGGCAACACATGAGTAACAGACTACCAAAAACATAATTCTGAGAAATTAATAAAATGTTGGCATGTAAAAATGCATAAGGAAAAGAAAAAACACACAACTGGAAACATCTGAAAAGAGTTGATCAGTAAGTACTCAAAAACGTTAATAAAGAACATACTTTGAAAAAAATCATACCTGGAAACACCAAATAAACATGTCTATCTGATATACGTCTCAATATCTTTAGGAATTCTTACAGAATTAGTAAGGATAGCAAACAAATGTAAGGCACCTTTTGTTTCTTTCTATGAAATACACAGAAGAACAGTTTGCTCTCTTTCTTCATTTCTCTTTACAGACATTGCTGTAGATAACTGACATTAGCTAAATTTGCACTGCATTCCGAAGTATTTTACTAGAGAAAAAAAATCCTTCCTTTCTTGTTTTTCAAATAAGGAAGAGAATCATGACAAATATTTTGCTGGACATTGACATGCAATATAGTAGCAAAAGATAGATAATAAAAACAAAATACAGACACTATAGAAACAAAAACAGTTTTAGGGAGAAATGGCTTTGTAAACTCTTAGACAAAATGGTGATCAAAAGAACTGATTACTAATGAGCAAGATGAACTGATTATTTTTAAAAATTGACTTTATCTTTGGTGGAACAAAGTGACAGGAGACAGTGTTTGACGCAGTTTCTCTAAAAATCTTGCTCTGTAGACAAACTCAGAAGAGCTGGGATGTGATATACTATCTCATAGACAGAAAACTGGCTGACAAACCATAAGGAAAGGGTAATGATAAGTGGCAATGTACTGAGTTGGAAGGGAAGTGTCCAGCTGTGTGCCAGAGGGATTAGTGTTAGTCACAGTTTTATTTAACATCTTTATTAATGAACCGGACTAACGGATATGCTGCATACTGAATCATTTCTTAGATGAAACTAAATGCTGAAGACACCAACAAAGACAAAAAAAAATAGTACAAAGAGGCTAATAGAAGTGAGATACATGGGCAGAAAATCTACACACAAGATAGAGGGTAGATAACAATAAACAATTACTTCCAGGGAAAAATAACTGAAAATACGGATAGGTTCAGAGATAATAGGACAGATATAATGCCAAAAAACTCTAGTCCAATGCCAGAAATTGAATTAGTTGTTGCATAACAAAGAATAACCATATCATTTAGGGCTGTATTTTCACAATTGTCACAGATAGGAAAGGTATAGGATGGTAACAATGTGATTATACTAAAGAAACAACCTAGAGTTGGTAGAATACAGAAAAAAAAGCGTCATATTAGAGAGGACAAAGGCTTTTGTTGTCCAGTTAGGAGGTTTATTATTATTTTTAACTGGGCCAGGAGGATGTAACACAATACATAAAGCCTATCAGCATCACAAAAGAGGGGGAATTAAGGGAGAAGCAAAAATAAATTGAATATCAGGATAAGCATTATGACAATGAGGTCTGTTAGGCTGAGGAATAATCTCCATCCAAATGTATAGAAGCTGTAACATTTGAGTAATTTACAATTAGAATGAAAGAAACATTCAAATATAAAGTGTAAAGATTTTTTCATCTTGGCAGAGGTATAAATAGAGAAACTCTATCTGCCTTTCTCAGTCATTCGTTTCAATCAGTGTAATACAATTCATAACCATAAAGCTCACAAGACATACAGTGCATTTCAGCTATTGCACTAAACACTCCTGAGCCAGGCTGGGAACTTTGACTTCTGCACTTGAGCCCCTTTATGATGCCAGAATCATAACAAATTGCATTGAGTGCAATGCACAGTAACAGACACCAAAAAGACACGTGAGTGTAAACAAGCAACTTCATCCCCCCTGAAATTAATTTAATAAACCCCGCTAGTTAGTGCAATAAACAAACCAAAAAAATAGCGTTAGGAAAATGTAACAGAAATTCCCCGCTGCTGAGGGTCTCTAACACTAGAGGAGCGACTGCTGGGTCAGCTCAAGCGCTCCTCCTAGCGCAGAGAGCTCCGCAGTGCTCCGGCTGGAGCCCACCCCACAGCACCCTGCTGCTGGCCTTCTCTGCCAGGCTCTGCCTAGTCCCAGACTGTGGCTGCTGCACAGAAAGGGTCAATTGGCATGCTATCACATCTCGGAGAATTTATTTATTTATTTAACAAAATAGCATAATAAATTTACTACCTGTGAAATGACTTTTTTTTTTTTTTTTGCATCCCATATTAACATAGGTTTTGCCACGGTATGCTTCCTAAAGTCCCTCGGGAATAAGATAATGCCTGATAAAGGGGGTATTTATGAGAAACATGAAACATAATAGGAAATGAAAAAAAAAAAAAGTACAGCAATATCACACCAACCAAATCATCAGGAGACAGAGGCAGGTTTATATGCCTCTAAATCACAAATACTTCTACAAAATCTTCTCTTTTTGTGCCTGGTTTCCATCCTCACCCCTCCTCTCAGCTTGGTTCCTGATCATTCCTTAAATGCAAACAAGGAGACAGCCCCAGTATAACTGCAGGACATGCTCCAACTGCACACACATGTAGATATATAAACCAGCCTGGACCAGAATGCACCCCAACTTTTGCACAGGCACAGTTTTAAGCCATTATTGCTTGTTTTTGTCTATCCAAAAGGTTTTACTAACAACACTGGACAGATTTTTTGCTCCTGCTGTGCTTGAGATCTTGAATATTTTTCTGGCAGCACTACAGAATCCACTGCAATGAACAATGCTGCTTACGGGGCATGGGGTGAACAAGATAAAAATGACAATGAGAAGAAAGTTTTGTCTTTACTCAGAACCTCACTAAGGCAAAGATTGTCTCAAAAAAGCAAAGCAAACTAGCAAAAAAAAAAAATGCTCCCAAATCTCGGCTCTTAACAATTCCAAAGTCTACGTCAGGCTTGAAATGAAATACAGATTCAAAGCAAATGCACTCATTTCTTTTCACTCACTGCTTTCTTCATGAAGTTTTCACAGAATAACAGTCCCAAAATAGGCAAGCCCATCCTGGAATGCAACTTTCAAACAGTGTATCCTCCAGAAGAGAGGTCTCAAGTACAGAGGCCATTTTGTTGGAGGAAGAAATCCTCAGCAGTGGGACTAGCTGGGAGAATAAAGTCTTATTTATATAATAAATATAGCCATTTTGGGGAATTATGAAGTAGCAGTTCTATTTATGCAGAGCATGCAGAGCAGAATTTGTTTTCAATTGCACCTTTTCTTTCTAACCTAATTTCTCACAATGAAACCCATTATGACAGAAGGATCTGAAAAAGCTTTTTATGTCCTACCAAATATACCCAAGGATAATTAGTTCTCTTTTGTCATTCTTCTGGAAGGTTTGTTGTTTTTTTTTTAATTGTGGAAAGGCTTTTGCAAATTGAAAGAGGTTGCATTGCATTCTGAAGGTGGAGCTGTTCTTGGTTTTTATTGTTTAGACGTAATTCAACAGTGTTTTTTGTTTTTTTTTACTTTTTTTAAGGTGAAAACATAATTCACTGTGAGCTCTATAGGAAGATCACATTACTACATCTTAATTATTTTTGGGCCAGTATTTTGTAAACACATTCCACACTGTTAGGTCATGCAATGTACATGAAGCTTCATATTAGAGAGAAGCAAATGTCAATGCAAGTTTTGTTTCCAACAAAATGTTGGAATACTTCCAACATCATAAGAATTTTCCACAAAACTTATAAATCACATCTTACCTAGTAAATACTATCTTCATAATTTTCAGATATTTTCACAGTCAGTGAGAAAATTCAGTCTCAAAAGGATTTAATGCACTCTGAGTGACAGTTATATTACTTCCCTCAAACACTTCCCAAAAGTAGGATTAAATGTTGACCTATTCCATTTAGGGGATTTTAGGAATCTGACTCCTTATATAGTAAGTGTGGGTTTCACTTTGACATTACTCTTACATTCCACATTTTTTGCTAATTTTCAGTGAGACTGAAAATTAAAGAGCCACTAGATTGTGTGCATCATTGTTCCATGGCCCAGCTATGGCTTTACACTTCAACATCTTGTGGAAGCTGGTGTAAGCAATCAGGTGCGATTATTTTGTCTCCAATCTACCAGCTGTGGCCTTCTGGGAGGTCTTGGATTTGTTGTGAATTTTTTTTTTTATTTTTATTTTTTGTTTCTCTACCTTATGTACATGAAGCAAGTTCTTCGAAGGTTGGATGTGCATTATCCTTCCTTCTAGTAACTTATCCTTACATACATTATAACTTATATTTTGAAAGTCTCTTTGAAGACTTCTAAACCCATATTCTTCTACGTCATGGCCTCAAAAGATAGACACAAACAAGATAAAGGGGTAGACTGTGCTTAGTTTTGAAAACGCAGTAACTGGTGAAAACTTCCTTGCATTCAGAAAGTTGAAGATGTTATCTCCTGATTTGGGAGCACCATGTTCAATCATTGCACTGTTTTAGAATTTCTAAGGCAGTTTTCTCTGTGACAAATTCCTTAATATCTTTGTACTCAATCCCCACAATAAATGCAGTAGCAGGCAGGACTTCACCTCAGAGAAGCACTGTGAAGATAAATATATTCACCATTGGAATACAGTTACAGATAGGGGCTGTTGAAACTGTTCAGAAGAGTTTCTATTGCTTCCATCTGTTTGTAAGCCTGAGGGGTGCAGAGTTGAGCAGTCATGGATTGCCACAGCCCTGTCCCTGACTGTCATCCACCTGCATTGGGCAGAAAGATTTACTGCAGCTTGAGCCTGCAGAGATTAATGGCTGCATTAATGGTAAACCATTTCTAGACAATCTTTTCTCTCCATCTAAAATATTGTTTAAATATATAGTTGCATACTTACTAAAGACATCCTGGTATATACTTTAGAATATATCCATAAAACATTTACTTAACACTGATTAATAACTTATACTGATTGCCCCAGAGATTTTCTAAAATACTTTCCTGTTGCAAAGGCCAATGTCCATGCCAACCTTGAATAGCAAGAAGTTATCTCACTTAAATTAGTAAGTGTATACATCAAATCTGAAGTTTAAGCACACATGCAAAACCTTCCAAGACCATTAATATCGTTCTTTGAAGTGTATCTTTCAAAGGTACTAAGCCGACAAGAGAAAGTACCTTTGTAATAATACCAACATATGTTTTTCTTCATGTTTTAGGTCTCACACTTATCCCAACTGTCCTTAAAACAACTCTATTTTAAATGGGACATCTTTGCATCAACACATCTTCTACATATTAAATCAGGATGTTAAAAGTGTATATATATATATACACACACATATATATGTATACACATACATATATTTTAGATTAGATATTGCTGCTATTTGAAACATCCTAATTAAAAAAAAAATCTCAAGTATGAATCAGTCTGTTCACATATTAAGTTTATAGTTGAATTATAAAGCCTTGGGAATATGTTGTCTATAACAGAAATGTTTATACATCCTTAGCTACCGTTGTGCAAGCAACAGCACTCTAATATAGCACACAGATAAAGACTTACAATAGAAAAAAAAATCCTTTACATTCTGAATGTAAATCATACATAATTTGGGGGCACTAAATATTTTGTATTATAGTAGAACTGCACATATGAAGCATCGAACTCCGTGCATTGTTATTTCTTTCAGTCTTTCGATTCCTTCATTTATGCTGAAAAATTGCAAATCCTTTATGCATGGAACATTGCAAATGTGTAAATTTGAAGGGGTTTCTTAGAAATGAAAAAGCTCTGGTCTTCTTTGAATCAGTCTGTGGTGTGATCTGTGGTGTGGTGTCAGTTATGAAGTCTCAGAGACTGAGGAGTTGTTTTAAGCAAACTGAGCTTTGTTCCTTTTTGGTATTTTAAGAAAACAGAAATTTCATGCAACGTTCTTAAAAGAAATGTGAGGTATCAGCTTTTAAAATTCAAATCTATTGTTGCCCTGATTCATATACAAGAGATACTGCTAGGTCTAATTGCTGTTAAAATATGGAAAAACAGTCAGCTCGCTCCTGCAGAATGGATGGAATAGTGTGCCAGTATCTATTCACATTACTCACGTATGTATATGCCCCCAAGCAAACACATTCACATCAGTATTAGTTTCCTTGTCCCTCTTTCCCAATCCAAATCTAATTGCCTGTGTTGTAATATAATTGCCTTTTCCAAGCTTTTGGATTTCATTAACTACTTTCAAAGAAACGATGAACTTGCAAGTTTGTTCCTTGTTAAAGGACAGAAAATAGATGATTTTATTAACTTTTTAAAATGAAAGCTGTGACTTTCAGGGAATTACATCATTCCAAGCAGCTAGACTGAGGTAGAGTCAAACACTGCAAGATGCCTGAAATGATCACTAGAACTGATAAAATTACTTTGAAATCTTCACAAAAACTAACTACAAGAGAAGCTAATCCTTCTATTGCTCCTTCTATAGTAAACAGGACAGTAAACATCTTCTATAGTAAACAGCCTCTTCTACAAAAGTCACCTAATAAGGTGTCAGGAAATTCTCTACAGGCTGTTGAAAGTCATTTGACTTAGGTAGGTTGACGACACTCAACCTTCAAGAAGGTCTGTACTGGCTTCAGTTCTGCTAACATTGTCTCCCTCATTACAGAAATCAGAAAGAACTCCTAATGAAGGATTCTGTAGTAATACAGAAGAAGCTATGTGGTCATGACAGTCACCTGGCACTGTAGAAATGAAGGTTCTGACTCAACAGGTGTACGTTTGATGGTATCATATCCAACAACTAGTTATAGCAATGATCCTGGTACATTAAGAGATTTCTCCTTTCTCATTTAACCATAATTTCAAAAGTTTTGTTGTTGTTTTTAAATGAAGTATGCCTTTCCAGTTCAGTCCAACATGTTGAACCAAATTGGGATGGGAAGGAGCAGATGTAGAAGGAATAACAGAATGGCAAAGTGAGCATAAATCTAATTACATCTTGGGCAAATGACTGTGCTATGAATTTCAGAGCTGTACACACACACACTAGTTTTAATAAATTACGGTATTAAAAAAGAATTTGGACTTTTACTCTACCAGTAACCATTTTTCCCTTTTAACAAGGATGCTCTTTCACCAAAATATTTCATTTCTTCAACTTCAGTGGTAAACACTGAAGAGGAGATGCTTCAGACTCCTGTTGATTTATCTCTTTGAACTTCCTGGTAAACTATCAACAAGACAACCAGTTGGTACCAACAGTAAAATTCGGAATGAGTACCAGAAACAAACAAACAAAAAACGGTAATGCTGTTGCAGCAAAGGCTTAGCCCTGTTAAATAATAATAATAATAATAATAATAATAATAATGGTCAAAACAAGGTAGACAAAATTCTAAGATTTTTTTTCTAGCCAGACAAATTGTTGAAACAACTGTTTATCCTACTTATCCAACTGATACTGTGTATGATTTCTTCAAGTAAGTTAATATGTTCAAATATGTTTCTTCAAATATGTTAATCACTCAAGACAGTGCTGCCCAAATATTCTGCCTGCACAGAAACTTCATATGCTGAGAAACCTTCTATTAAGTTTACACAGATGGTTGGCTAGGCATTCCTGGTTTAGTAGGCAACCTTTCTAGATTTTGAGCACAATACCTTTATATTTTACTCCATCTGACATATATGTGTCAAGTATCAGGAAACATTAAAAGGAAAAAAAATAAGGTGAATTCACATTGACTTTTTCAGTCAAGATAATTAAAATATACAATATGGTTGTTAGCTCACAGGAATGAGCAGATGGACCTTGCAACAGGGGACAACTATTTGGAAACAACATTGCATTCAAAGTTGATTAGAAACAGATTATTTAAAAGTCTCTTAACCTCTATACTTGAACAAAGGAAACAAGATTCAAAACTGATGGTCTAAAGTAATACTATAACATGTTTCGGTGAGTTCAATATTCTTACCAACTGAGATCCATCCCCAAGAATAAAACTGTATGCTCTGCAGTTTCTATCTATTTACGGAAAGCTAGCAATTCAAAAAACATTCAAAGTTGAGAGACATGGAGAAGAACAATACTTTTACTGTAATTAAAATGGTTAAAGTCATTATAAGTTATGATAACTAGAAGTTGGCATTCCTTAAGAATAAAAAGCAATAAAATAATTAATAATAAATAAATAAATAAATAAATAAATAAAGACTTACTTGTTCCATGCTTGTCTAAGGTTTTTAGGGCTGTACTGTGTAAACCGTTCTGGAAAAAAAAAAAAAAAAAAAAAAAGAGAAGAGAAGAGAAACGTTCAATTATTTATCCTAAAACCAGGATTCTTTTTTCAAAATGATTTATTTACTCTCAATTTTCATCATTTTTATTTAAGCACTGCAGCTCAAGTCCCAGGACAGGGCATGAAAAACAGCATAGGAGCAAATGCCATGGAAACACAAACAAAATACTTGTAAACAAACAAACAAACAAAAAACAATAAAGACAAAAAGGCATTGTGGCAAAAAACTCACTTACCACAGCATCACCAGAAAAGGTAATTTTTACAGTATTTTTTAAATACTTTCGACTGCTAGGGAAAAATAGATGCCTAAAATCTACGATTAATTTATTTTTTCCTTATCACAAATACAATTCTCTGTAACCTCACTGTCACATTTCCCAGGAGGTGTAAGAGTAAGTGGGGGTCTGTGTGGCACTTAGGGAGGCAGAAAACATGAGAGCTACATAAGAGTTCATTATCTAAAGAACATATAACGGATAGTCAACAGAAGTAACAAAGTACATTGGGAGCTCATTTCACCAAACATTAAGTTCTTAAGTTCAGATGTAAGCACTTTCCCTCCCAGATACAAGAAGATGCTTGCTCTGCATTAGGACTCTTGTTGGCAGAGAATGATGCTGTGAAAACTGCTCCAAAAATGAAGAGCTCATACTCTGTTAGTTCTTTGAACAAGACATATGTGCAACTTGGGAAGGAACAAATGCTATCTGTCTGGAAAAATATAAAAATATTTTCCACAAAGCCTCATCGCACCAAAATCCTACCATGTAGCCTGGTACTCACCATGGCCATCTAACCTAGTGTGATGGCATTAGTTGCTGTGAAGAAATGCTAAATTCACTAAACGTCCTCCATAAAACCACAAAAATATTTAATTTTGTCTCCACTTCACTCATGAGAATGTCAGTTAATAGATGTACTGTAGTTATCCTATACTGAAACCAGGATAAACATTATATTTACATGTATATGTACACACAGTACACACAGTATGTATACACCAGTTTTGTTGTTGTTGTTTTTGTTTTTGTTTTGGGGGTGGGGGGCGGGGAGTGTGTGTGTGTTCAATTCCTGTATTTGTATACTTCACTTAAGGCAATATAGTTGGTTTCAAAGATGCAACAAAGCAACAACCTATGGCATATTCAAAAAACTAGTGTCATTGCGGATGATTTTGCTTCTTATGCATATTTTCTTTTCTTTCTTTATCTAAAAAAATGTATGCGAACACTTCAACTCTCATTGACTTTGTTATCAGAAGTTTTTGACAAATTGCAGACCTGCAGACTTTGAGGGCCACTACACCTTTAGAAAAGTTGTTGCTTTAATCATACTGATTCAGTTAAAGCAATGAAATCACTCCATATTAGATACATCTGACAAGTGAACTGGGAAGTGGAAGCTACATCACCATAACCAATTTAAACACTGATATAAAACACAAATGTAATTTCTGTAATATTGTATCTAAATTTATGCAAATAGACTTAAGCATACCATTAAAGACTTTTAGGTATAGATGAACATATAAAACAAAAGTTTGAAAGGCTTTCAGTTTTTGTATTGCCAACAAAAAGTTGCTGCACTTGGAAAATATGTGACTATTATAGATAACCATTAAAGCAGCACCTAGTCAGCTTCCCTATGTTAATTTCACTATGAAACAAATAAAGTTCTTTAGTTAAAAAGAGACAACTCTCAGTGACTCTCAGATGTGCTGTCATTACATTACATTAGAATGTAACAAACTAAAACTATTTGGTTGAATCACACCTGAGGTGTCCAGATTAAAACTATAGGAAATGCAAATTTCTTTTTATCCCCGTTACACAATGCATATACCACAGGTATGGTAATTCCCAAGGGCAGATCTTTAAAGCAAATGAGCAAAGTAGTCAGGATCATTACTAGATGCAACCACAATTCGGTACCAGTAATGTGGCATAGGACTTGTTGCCTATGACTGCGTTTACAGATCTAGGACCACAAATAAAACCTCAGTACTGAATTAGTTGTCCTGTGGTGAGTAGTTTAAGCATCATGATGGCATTGAGGACATGATCCAAACTTACAAGAGCGAGGGGCATTACAGTTGAAATTTTATCTGTTGTTTACTGATTCAGCTTCTGCTCTCCAGAGAAGTCTGAGCTCCACAAAGATCAACAGACAACTTGCACTGGCCTCAGAAGGACCTGAACAAATCCTTGAAATTAAGTTTACAAATCGGAATTACAAATGTATGTGCAATCAGATAAAATACATACCCATAAAAACTACAAGAAAATGAAGACATTCTATACTTTATAAGTAAATAGTCCAATCACAACACTGTGCATTCCTTTGCGACAAAGGACAGAAAAATTACCTGCAGCTAGACAGCACTGTATTCCAATGAGGCCGAGATACACATGGGAGTTTGGCTAATAAGGGTGCAGAAAAGCACTAGGTGGAAAGAGAATTGAACTGGCCTGAAGCATTGCTGAAAAGCTAACCTAAATCTATGGAAAGACAGATCTTGATTTTACCCCTCATTTAGGTTTGGCCAGATACTAAGCTGGTTCAAACTGGCACAGTAACCCTGATTTCAACAGAGTTACATCCACTTAAACATTTGAGAAATATCATATCCAACATTATTTCTTCAAAGCACTGTCAGAAATTCTTTCTAATCAATTTAACCTATGAAACACCTGTGAAACATGGTGTCAGCTACTTGGCCAAATTGCTTTAAGATCTTAATGTCCAAAGATCTGCTTCAGTTCTGCAAGAAAATTAAAAAAACATTGCTACGCCAGATGAGTTTTTACTAAAAAAGGGAAACATTGGAATCAGTTATGTAAATGCTGCTATAAAGAACATGCATAATCAAAATGAATAATCTCAAAGTGATCTTCCTTCTTCCCCTGCCTGCTGCCCTGCTCTAAACCTCTTTTTAAATAAGTATCTTTTTCATCATATGTATCAGGCAATGAGTAGAAGAACTAGGGGAAAATCACAGTAAGGGTGAAGTCCTCTCTATCAAGAGACAAATTTTAGTCCTGAGTCCTTAATTTCAAACTTATTTAATTTGCCTTGTGACTGGAGATCATGCTTCTCCTAACCACTGATGTGAACTCTTTTCCCTTTACTGCAAGCAGATTAGAGGATGCTCTCTTTAAATTCTGTAAGGAAAACCCATCAATACAGTTCTCATATTTCTACACAAATTTTTGGACATGCCTCCAACCAGAAGCTTGTTAACTTTCACAGACTAGATGGGACTACTGTGGGTAATTAAGCCAGTCTCATGAACATCCCAGCCTTTAGTACTTTTCTGAATTAATCCTTCTTCAGAGAATAAAACCAAAATAACACAACCAGCTGATTCTGATTTTAGAGCTGTCAGAATTGAAAAGCTACAACAATCTTGTCCTCAAGTTTCTCCATCATGATCTATTTTTTTAAGTCCTGAATTGTGTCAACACAATATAATGTACCTATGAACACCAATCTGATAGTCAGAGGCAATAAAGAGGTAACATGACTTCCTCCTCACTTTTATCTGTGAAACTCCTGTTTGTGTCCAATTAATGATAACTGGAATTCAGTCTCACAATTACATCTCCAAGTTTTCCTCTGAGTTTCTTTTCAGAGTGAATTACTCACATACCAATATGGATTCCCCTGCTCTTTATTACTGATGAATTTAACACAAACAAATCTAAAGCTACACATATGTGACTGTAACTAACTGCATGAAATTATATTTTACAATATTTTCAAGTATATAGTTTTGGTATTTATTTTCCAGATGCTCCTATTGATTTGACCATAAAAATTAGTAACATCAGCAGTAGATCTTGACTGTTTGTGAGATCCTGTAATACTGCAGAACTAACTTGAATGCTCCTCAAAAAAAAAAAAAAAAAAAAAAAAGGAGAAATCTTTGCCTTATGAAAAGCAGCAGCATAGGTGGTCCAATTCTTAGTCCAACCATATGGAAAGAACCCTGCGTAGCCAAAATGTACTGCCACTCCTGCAGAACTGAAAAGCAAATGGGTACAAGCAAGAATTTCATACACATATTCACATAATCAGTCACCCATGTAGCCATGCTTCAGTACATACAAATCACTGCCAAGTATGCAGAGCTCACCATCTTTATGTATATGCCCAGTCTCTACATCTAGATTAAAGAAACCTGAAAAACTGTACATTTACAGACCAAGATTTGGTTTAAAGTATATTTTGAATCTTTATAGTTCAAACATTTTCTGATTATTTTTACTAAATATGCTTATTTTAAACAAAAACATTGGAAGACTGACATGGCAAGCTTATCTGAAATTTGAAGTAAAACTCATGATTTTAATTTATGCAAGCAAATAATTGCAAATCTTTTGGGAACAAATTCAGGAAACAAACCTTGATCTTCTGAATTTTATCCCACATATATAGTTGTCCGTCTCACTAGCTACCATGTTCTCACTGTTACAGAGATTGCTATTCACTTGGGTGTTGAATTTCACTAGCCAAAGGTAATTTTTCATTATGTTTTATGAAAGAAAGGAGACTTCACTTTTTGTTTAAATCTCGCAGCACCTAAAGCTGTTTTACCGTTTGCTTCTTAGAACACCAGTTTAGCTAAATCTTGATTCAAATGATGTGTTCATAAAGAGATCTCTACATAGGACCACATAAACGAACAAAAATATAGTATTAATATTCCTTACTGGAAAGAAGTACCAATCACACAATCTTCCTGTAGCATATTGTTTACTCTTAAGATGTTTTAAAACAGCATAGACAAAGAGTAAGCTAGTATACTACATCTGCACCTCCAGAAGACCAGCCTCGGAGCCAACAGTTACTGTTCTGCAGGGCACCACAACTGACCCACTCAGAGATGCTGGGTACAGTTACACAAGGTAGTCTTGTATAGTTTGTTCTACACAACTTATTCTTCTGACAGTAAACAGATTTTATTTTATTATTATTAATATTATTATTCCAGACCTTATAGCATAGCTTACTCAATGCCTGTTGTGCCATGGAGGATTTTACAACTATGCCCCACAAAGAGGAGCATCAGTGAAACTACTGGAAGAAATAACTACAAAATGGAAGCAGAAGTGAGCAGCCAGAGGTAGCAGAGGGAAGAAGTTTCTTCTGCTGGTTTATTTGACAAGCCTGATGCATCAGAAAGTATGCCCTTAGAGCAACTGCTCTTAAATAGTACTCAGCTTGAAGACATAGAAAAGAAAAAAGAAAGCACATGCCAGAAAGCTCATCCATTATACCCAGCTGTATTAACTGGTCTTAGAAACAGTGGCATTTCTACAAAGCTTGCCTCTTATTTCCTTTAGACAACTCCTCCACAGCAACTCTGTTATATATGCATACTTGTGTGCCCACATATATACCTATACGCTCTCCACTGCAAACATCATTATCTGCCTGATAAATACACTCCATCTGACAGCCTTGCATCAAGGACAGGTTCAAACAGAAGAGATTTCAGCAGAACTCACTAGTGAGCTTATTAGCAGACCACGGAAGAATTATTGGTTTGCTGCAAGAATTGAAAAAATAAGCACTTGCATTTTAAGTAACATAAAATACCATTAGGTTTTATTCTCCTTTATCTGTCAGAAAAACATGTGAACTATTACACCTTTTGCACATTTGCCTTGAAAGAACCTAGAAGAGGTAAGAAGAGCTACATAAGGAATTAGAAGCAGACTACATTTTGATTTTTAGCTCCTTTTTAACACTACTGATAATCAGCTTCTTGTCTAAACCAAAGAACTTAAAATACAGTTTGACTTCAAGGCATTTTTTATGTTGCTAATCAAAACATGCTGGCTAATACGCATTCCTTGATTAATGTTCTTCTCTATTTAAAACCAAATGTGATTAGCTTAAATGCAAATATTTAAACATCACTATAATTAATATTTTGAAAAGTCTAATGCACAATTTCTTTAAATGGGTTTTCTTTATATTTCTTTAAATTAAATGTCTAAAGTGACTGTCACTGTATTGTGATATGGAACACTCAGATATGCTCTTATTATTGAAGATTTGATCCTAAAAATATGAATGTTATGTTAGCTTAAGACACAAAGACAAGCCTTCATGCTGACAAGCAAAATTTTCAAGCCCTATTTGCAGCACTAATTTGCAATTAGAATTTTCTGAATACCATTCAAAACTGGGGTTTTATCACAATCATTAGTTAAACTTGGCTTTTTTTGTATGTGAAACATCTTGAGAAAAATAACCTCTATTCCCATTGCTCCTCCTCTCCACCTCTCCCTTCCAACAGCTTTAGCAGAGCACATGTTGTGCAAAGAGGAGGGAGAGAAGCTATTTCTAGTATCTCTGCTAAACATGAACAGAAAATGTAGTTATATTAGCTAGCATTGTCCAAAGCACTGGACTACATTACAGTGCCATATTCAATGGCTCTACCTTTTAGCAGTGTTCACACAGGCTCCCTTGCATATGTACAAGTTACTTTAACTTTTCAGTTTGATCAGTTTTATTGAAAGAGTGATGAAAAAACTGACAACTCTGCTTCTCTTGGGTTGTGGATACCAGAGACTTGAGGAAACACTGCATATTACAGTTTTGCCAAAACTAAAAAAAAAAAAAAAAAAAGAAAAGGAAAATTTTGAAATTATTTCTCCTTTTCAAATTCCTCTCTGAGTCAAGTACTCAAATTCCTTCAGACTACATCTATAGCAGTAAGTTAAATGTGCTTGGGACTGTTGTCTGGCCAAATTACCACCACTGTCCTGTGTCCATACAACCACAGCACACTCCCAATTCTGCCTTCCAAGATATGTGTGAGGCATACTCCTTACTGGGAACTGTCCCTAGTCCATGCTAACTTAAAACATGTCTGGGAATTAATTAGTTTGAAGTTGTCATGAGCTAAATGCACGCCAGAGACTTCTCTAACAGTAGAGACTCCCACTTTGCCTGGGAACACTTGTCATCAGTCTAGATGCAAACAGACAAGATATTGATTCAGTGTGTAACAAAATGTTGACAGCCTTTGGTGAAACTCTGTAGGAAAAACAGTTATGCAAGTTTGAAAAGCCATATGTGCTCATATACAGTATTTGCATGGATTTGTGTCAGAAGAGTTTATTCTCTCAATCCATCCCTATTCTAAATGAAAACTTAATCTTTGGTTGCCAATCAGCTGCGAAGATGCAGGTAGATAGATCATATTTATAAACCAAATCTATATTTATTGATCACCTGTGAAGCAAAGCAGAATTCCTCAGTCAGAACACCAACTCTGCAGTGGTTTTGTCAGGTACATACTCAGGATTTTTTTAATAAATCTGCGAAGTACCTGTCAGTCTCTGGCTGACTCCAAATTATGCAGTATTTCCTGTGAATGTTGTTTTCCCTCCCTGGTTTCTTTTGCTGTCTCCTTAAGGAGAGTCTCTTTCTCTTAACTCTTTTCACCCTCATCTTATGGATTCACTTTTAAAAACAGTGCTTAGTGGATGTTTCCATTGTCTCATAAAAGGTATTTCAGGTATATTACTTTTTATTACATCTGATAGTCTGTTGAACAACTGAGATTCAGGCTCCCACGCCATCAGCCCATGATGAAATATTTAACTTTCTTTCACCTAGAAACAGCAATGTATGGAAACTGAGGCACACTGAACATTGCAAACCATTCTCATATTTTCTCTACCTTACTTGTTATCAAGTTATTTCTTCTCCTTGACAATTAACATCTCTTAATGTCCACCATCACCTCATTTATCTTCTGTTTTGACCACATCTTACCTTCTCCCCCTTTGCTCATTGACAGTATCTTCTGACAAATATCTATTTAACTTCCCAGGACAGAGGTTACACAGTGGCCATCCCAGACATTAATTGAGAATGTAGGAAAACCAGAAACTTAAGTGCAGATGTTGATATAAAAGGCTTATCTTGCTCAATTATTTGGACAGGACTCTGAATCCAGGAGATGTGTCTGGAGCAAAGGACGACTCCAAACTAAAATAAATGAAAAATCTAATGAAGATGGAGAGAATAATACACAGAAATGAGGAATACTCAGACATGAGACTAGTAAGGAAGGAGCTTGCTTTGGAATACTGCTCTATCTCTACTCATGCAGACATAACAAAATGTGTACTTCCATTTTGTTCTTGGAGACATTGCTCCAGCAATACAATCAGTGGTTGAATCTGTTTTAGAGCAGCAAATCTACATATTTCTTAAAGTACTGTAACAAAATATTAATATTGAAGATCTGTTCTCCAAGTCATGTGTCAGAGAACAATTTTTATCATTTAAAGTCTCTCTGACCAATAACCTCTCACACAGGGCTTCTAAGCTGAATGAAGACTCAAAAGTTTATTGAAACTAACTTAGAATCACAGAATCATTTAGGTTGGAAAGACCTCCAAGATCATCAAGTTCAACTTTGTCATAATTTACTCAAACTGCCTTCTATTTGAGAGCAGATAAGTTATTTTCACAGTGAGCCTGAATGGCTGGGTTTCTTTGTCTGAACACATGAAGTCACATTCAATATTATAGCAGTCATGACAGCTTCAAAGTGAATCACAGAAGTAACCCTGACTTTTGACATATTTCAGGATTTTAAAATGCATATTTTAGATCATCCATGGAAGTAATTTACTAAGCAGGACATGTGTGCATGTGTATTTGTGTGCACGTGAATATACACATCTGCAAACTGTGAGGGCTGAGGCACAGAGAAATCTCAAAGAATTGGCCAACTTTTAGAATTAAGCATCTCCTGTATTACTTCCAGTATTTGTGAGATGGACAACAATCAAAGATCTCAAAGCAGGCAGCTAAAATATAAGTTATTTTCTTATTTTGTTAGTGGCAAAACTAATTATGCAATTTTATTTTCAGTTTCTGGCTGTTAAAATTACTGAAGTTAGGAGTTCAGCTCATGTAGAACTACTCATAGCTACCTTTAGAAATGCATCTGTAATTCAGCATCAGAAAACTTCTTACATATCAAGATGTCAGAGATCATCATTTATGCACTGGCTGCTTCCCAGAATAATCAGACCTTTGGCCATTCTAGTGCAGAAGTAACTAATGCCATGTTTTTCAGTCATTACTTGTTTCTTCAAGTAAAATGTGATTAGTTCCCTGCAGCAGTGGAGTGTGTCCTATCAAATCACGGCATGAAAATTAGTTATTTAAATCTATGCAAACAGGAAATACAATGACATTTTGTTTCTGCTCTCATTAGTCTTCCCAACTCCACAGACACTGTGCCTTGCCCAGTAGTTTTTTTTTTTTTAAAAACAAACAAACAAACAAAAACCAACACACAACTATAGTAACTATCAACTATTAATACTTTCTGTTCAAATCCCATCCTTTTATGCTTACATAGGTCAGTTTATAGCATCAAAGCCTTGCCTGAGTGGATGTTGATATCACCAGTGCTGTCTTAAAACTCCCAATCCACACAAAGACACATAAAGCACAGGAGTTATTTAACCACATGTCATATATATTCAAATGCAGTAATTTTACAAATTTTTAAGAATAATGGAATCGATTTGAATTGGGTGAGACATTTCAGATTCCCTCCTGCACTCTGGAGCTAATTAAAAGGAAAAGATTAAGTTATCTTAAATGTACTAATCTAAAAATTAAATGAAAGCATTAACCTCCAACTTTTGTTCCAAATAAGTCCATCAGGAAAGAAGAGTCTTTCAGTCCTATACACTGAACATTTTGTCTAGAATGTAACAACAATTTCAGACCAACAGGAAGGGGATCATGGCCGGCTGAGCATCTGTGGATGGAGAAAAGCAGCCTTGCCATAGCCAGAAAACCTCTGAGCACAGAATGATACGAAGGAAGGCTTTTTTTCTTTTTCTTGTTTTCTTTTTTTCTTTTATGTTTTTTTAAGTAGCAACAGAGAACCTGGTATCCATGACTAAACAGCTCCAGTGACCCTAACAGCATGAGCAAACAGCATAAATCCAGCACAGTCCATAGGTCAGAGCACTATGTGCAGAGCCTGCTTTAGATGTTGGCATTCCAGTGTGATTCCAGAAGTGATGGTTTTGCTGCTCTCACAGCTCCACATTTTACCAGCGATTACCCAGTTTTGGGGTACATAAGCCAAATTTGCTTGTCTAGTTAGATTATTCTTCTGTAATTTCTAAAAATCAGTGAAAAGAAACAAATATACTATTTTTTTTTCTTTCTTTCCTTTTTTTTTTTTTCTTCCCTCCCCAAGGTGATGCAGGATAGGGGTTTTACAAAGGGAGCATAGAACATAATACGTATTTCAAGCAACTACAGAGAAGGGCTTTTTCCTTTGGAGTGCTCTCAGACCTCCACAGTATATGGGAATTAAGGAGCTCAGCACTTTGCATTAACAGGCCCTAGAATCATTAAATAATTGCCAGCCAGGATAATAATTACTCTGACTTGCAAATCTACATACTTCACAGAGGTGGAAAGGATGTGAGAGAACAAAGAGTACACCAGCAGAAATCGTGAAAATACCAAGTGACCATTATCTGTCTTAGAGGCATCTTTCATACTTTCCCCATTCTGCATTTTTATAACTATTATATATTCATAGTTGACAAAATCCCCAGTCTGGGACAGACAAAATAAAAAGGAAGTCTAACACAATGCCTCTCTAAAATTTAGATTTAATGAAGTGCCTACTGTGGATTTATTTCCTGATGTTCTTCTGTGGTAATAAACCCACATCCCTTAACACACTTGGAAGGCAAACAAAAATTAAACCAGAAAGTTTCTTGGCTGCCATCTGCTGTTCAAAACTTTTCTTTAATGCACAGAAGAAAAAGAACAAATCCAAAGAACATACACCAATGTCTCTAAGTTTTCTCCTTTGCTTACTTTCCTTGGATAAAAACAGTGCCTTTGGAATGCAGTTAAAAAACACTACATTTTGTAAGGATTCTGCATATATACTCAATAATTAATCAGAACCATGAATGAAGAAGGCAAAATCTTGAGTACTTACTGACACACTGGCTTAGGAAAAATACAGTGAAAAACTGTATTCATTAAAAAGTTCTCTCTACTTTCTTTAAAAGTTCTTTCTACTACTAAAAGTTCTCACTGCAGAGTACTAGAGAATGATTTGACTATGCAACAATAAGACTGCATTAGGGCAGAGACTGAAAAACAAAATACAAGGAAGATGTCTGCCTCCCCTTTTCTCATTGCCTTGCTTTATTATCAAAGTAAGCCTGACAAGATATTTATTTCATTCTCTTTCTTTTTCAGAACTACCTAGATATCTCCTTTTCAAATCCTGTGCCTCACTTCCCACTTCTCTGTCCCAGAGAAGCCACTATGATACTGGGAATCTAATGAGTAAGACAGGTAGAATGAAAGAGGAATCTTCTTTACATCTGACTTATAAGAGGACTTGGAAATTAGTCTTAAATGACACAATGACAAATTGTCACAGTTTATGACAAAAGCTGGAGGGACTACCATCTGCAGTAAAGCAGAACCAGGAGTCTACAGAGAGACCTTAGGCATGCAAGGAGTAGACATCTGAAATCATAGAATAATAGAATATTTAGGGTTGGAAAAGACCTCCGAGATCATCTAGTCCAACCATTCCCCTACCACCAATACCACTAAATCATGTTGCAAAACACCACGTCCAACCTCTCCTTAAACACCCTCAGGGATGGTGACTCCACCACCTCCCTGGGCAACCCGTCCCAATGCCTGACTGCTCTTTCTGAGAAGAAATGTCTCCTGATTTCCAACCTGAACCTCCTCTGGCACAACTTGAGGCCATCCCCTCTAGTCCTATCACTAGTTTCCTGTGAGAAGAGGCTGACCCCCAGCTTCCCACACCTTCCTTTCAGGTAGCTGTAGAGAGCAATAAGGTCTCCCCTGAGCCTCCTCTTCTCCAGACTAAAAAATCCCAGTGCCCTCAGCCGTTCCTCACAGGACTTGTGTTCCAGGCCCTTCACCAGCTTCGTAGCCCTTTTCTGGACATGCTGCAGGGCCTCGATGTCCTTCTTGTAGTGAGGGGCCCAAAACTGAATTCGAGGTGTGGCCTCACCACAGCAGAGTGCAGGGGGACAATCACCTCCCTGGTCCTGTTGGCTGCACTATTCCTGATACAAGCCAGGATGCTATTGGCCTTCTTGGCCACCGGGGCACACTGCTGGCTCATGTTCAGGCAACCATCAAACAACACCCCCAGATCCTTTTCCTCTATACAGCTTTACAGCCACTCTGCCCCAAGCCTGTAGCGCTGCATGGGGTTGTGGCCAAACTGCAGGACCCGGCACTTAGCCATGTTGAACCTCATCCCATTGGCCTCTTCTCATTGACCCATCCTGTTCATGTGCCTCTGCAGGGTTTTCCTAACCTCTGGCAGATCGACACTTCCCCCCAACTTGGTGTAGTCTGCAAACTTACTGAGGGTGATTCCCGAGCCAATTCTGTCACCCATTTTCTTCATACTGACAGAGGAGGTCAGGCCCCAAATCAGACTTCAGTCATATAGTTATTAGCTGAAGACTCATCTAAAATTTGCTGGGAACCAATTAAGTACTTTGTATGAAAGCATATGAAAGCATGAAGATGCCAAACATCTCTGGAAAACCAGTTCCAGTATTTGACCACCCCAACAATCAACATGTCTCTTACCCGTTCCAGTTTAGCATGTTTGAAAAACAGTATTTCTAGGATTGCCAGTCAAAAGGTCACAAGACTACAACATATATATGCACACATAATTTGACCATGTACTTAGTCTTCAAGAAGCAAACTGTTCACTTCTTCTT
This sequence comes from Anas acuta, assembly GCF_963932015.1. Lineage (NCBI taxonomy): Eukaryota > Metazoa > Chordata > Aves > Anseriformes > Anatidae > Anas > Anas acuta. The sequence continues at coordinate 23,996,055 of NC_088980.1, read as the reverse complement.
ATACAAATGTATTACATGATAGAATAACTTTCCAAAAATGGTCACAGAGTGTGACAACTTAAGATTACAACACACACACACAAAAAAAAAGGGCGTAGAAAGGTACTAACAGATGATTTAGTAGTAGCTTCAGCTTTCACTAAGTCTTTCCCTTATTCTTTGCTTCCCTTCAGTATTCCTCAAAGTTCGGAGTAGCCTACAGGAAAGTAATGCTAATCATTAAATCAGCCTACCAAGGTGTATGATACTTGGCAAAACATGGCAGGAGAATGGTCAGGGATCCTTCTGTACCATACAGGAGAAAAAGCAAAAGGAAAAAAAAACAAAACACAAATCCAACTAACCAAACAACCCGCTGAGCACAATAAGAAGTGAGCAGTGAGAAAAAGCACATCATGGTTTCTGCACTGCATTCAGGTCATTTAGAAAAGCACAGTAGAGGTTCTTCAGTAAATTAAGAGCTGCCAAAAATACCAGTGGATGTCTTCACAAACCAGCTCCCAGACTGTGCTCAGAAATGTAATTGTGTCCTGTAGTTCCAGGAAAAGGAAAACGTGGATGAACTTGGTACTTAGACCTACCTGGTTTGAAATGGGGTAAGGAGTGGACTCCAGGCCATGTATCTTCATTTGGTGTTCCAAGTACCTGTACACAAAAGGAAAAAAAAAAAAAGAAAAAAGAAAAAAAGAAATATAAAACACATGCTGCTATAGTGGAAAATACTTGACAATTCATAGCACTGCATTCTTCCAAAGCGTTCAAAGTACCTTACAATCTAAACTTTAAATAGGCTTAATTATTGGGGGTACAAAAACTTAAATAGTTTCCATGTTTATAAGGTACCAGTGGAGTTAGTAAAGGACATAACAGTGCTGTATTTATGTTAGATTGATTGTATGACCTATACATGTTCCCACTGACAAGTTCAAGTTGTTCATATGTCAAAGAATGCTGATGTTACCGAGGCTAGATTTCTACCTCAAAATAATTTCAATCCCTGTAAACTTTAATAAACTGAGCAGACACCTAACAGATGTCAGGATAGACACACAAATGGTCAAGCAGATGACCAAGAGCATGGCATGAACAAAGAATGCACAGAGAAGGGCTGTTATTTCAAACTGATAGAGTAACGATAAAACCAGTAAATTTTTAGAAAATACAGACATTATTGACTCATGCATTGTTTCATTTCTATTCATTTCAACTATTCTCCTTGTAGTATATATAAGACTAACTTTCAGCAGCAGTGCTGAAGACTTCTCATGTACATCTTACATACACTCTGCTCACATGAAAAGTTCAACTCCATGCATCTTTGGCACAAATAAAAAGATAATTGAAAGAACTGCTATAATTAATTCTTCCAAAATGGTTTTTGCTTCATGCAACATAACTGACAAGAGTTGCTTTAAGTGGAGCTGGGAAGAACATCTAAAATAGCAGCTCTAGAAGTGGGTTTCTGCGTGAGATGGGGAATCTGTTATTTCCCCAGAGTTTCCTTGTTACAAATCTTCATACAATTTCTAATGTGAATGAAAATTCTAGGGACTGTTTTCAATAGTTACTATTGCAAACAGTAATAGTTCAGGCCCTGGAATACAAGGCTGGTATTATAAAGTGAAAGCATTTCACACCAGTAGGGCATTTGTTTTGCACTGTCATAAATGTACAAAAACTCTCTGCAAGCCCTGTCTCTACTTGCACTGCAGATCTTCTGAATAAATCTTTTGGACCTGCACAGATTGCATCACTGTTACACTGTATGGTCACTTAGACCAGCATAAAATAGCTACATAAACATTTGTTCTTATCTATAAATTAAAGCTTAAAAAATTATTCGAAGGAAGACTAGGAAGCTGGAACACAAATAAAAGCCTCTTCACTCTGCCAGAAATTTATTTTATAACACTCTGAAATTGGCTTAAAAACTTAAGATAGAAGTAGTGACTTCTTAAACAGAGGCGACTCTTACCTGCAAGGTGAGTTCTATGACTCTAGAAGTTTGTTAAGCAGTTTACAATATTAGCATGTTTCTAATATAAGAAGAATATTGTGAAGATGCTTCTACACTATGCATAATACCACAAATACAAGAAACTACAACTAAATTGAACTGTTTGCATGAATAGCATGAATTGAAAGTGGAGCACCAAGGTGTCAGAGAAACAAAGACAACAAACACTATCAGTTAAATTAGACAATATGTACTCATGTGGTTATTTGGATATGCAAGTTCACTGATTGTATTTGTAAATATTATTTCCAGGACGTCGCTTTCAGTACTTGTGAAACAACACTTAATCAGCATTGGAATAAGGTAATCCTGGCCCTTCAACCCTGATTCATCACAACACCACTATTCTTCTTCATTATTGCTATTAAGGAGAGAATAGTGCTCTGATTAAGCATAAAAGAAGTTCAGAGATACTGTTGACCCACTATGTTATGATTAAATCAATTTGCTTTTGCAAATAACTTTCACCTGGCTTCTGTATAAATGAAGCTGCTGGCACCAAGCATCTCCCAAGCCAGGAGAGGGAGCCCGTGTATTAGAAACAGAGCTTCTTCATTTCTCTCAGTTTAAATTGAGAAAAAGTCATCAACTTTGCAGCGCCCCTAGCAAGTAAAAGGAATGCTCTCTCATAACATGCTGTGAATATAATAAAATTAGCCATGTCTTTCCAAATGCACTCTTGCGATCATCTCGTATTTTAGATGAGACTTAAGCAACTAAGGAACTGTACAGATGAATATTAAGATTTGCTAACAAAATCTGAAACGTTCAGTCAAAGGTAGAATCTTTATCAGACCAATTTAATGTAGAACTTGCTGATATGAAATGACTTATTCTGATGTTCAAAGTAACATTAGGCATAGCAGCAGAAGGCTTGCTGGGAGATCACTTTTGTAATGACTCAGTTTTCTGTGACTCATAGGTTTTGGTGGTGTTTTTTTGTTTGTTTCACCGGTTTTCCAATCCATTTCTTTAATAGTATTCCAGCACATCTGCTGTTACAGTGTTTAAGAGCCAGCTATGAACGAGTTCTGTGCAATGGAGTATTCAAACTGCCTACAACATTTATACCTTCTGTCAAGGGTACCAGTCAGTTTAGAAACAACCAAGTTTTTCTATCAACTAAATGCCTATCATTTTCAGGTAGGGGCAGCTGGTAGTTCAGGCAATGATCCAGACAGTGTATTTCAATTCTTTGTACAAACACTATGAAGATCATCCTTATTGTATTACAATTTTTAACATGTACAGTGCAGATATTCACAATATGTGACTATCAATCAACCAACAAGGAGAAGGCAGCAGGGAAACAACGGTGTTTTTAATAAGATGAAACAGTCTCTGGCCAGAGGTATGTCAACATAAAGCAGTTTGTAAGCAGCACCTTCCACAAGTGTTGCTTCTAAGCAGCAATCAATCCACTTTTGATGAGGTGGGATTAGGCAACTTAAAGCAATGAGTTTTGACACCTGCTATAAACAAAGCAATGTGGACTCCACATAACACCACAGTGGAGAAGGATCTGCCTTGGCTTGCAAAAGATAATTATGGGACCAACATGGAAGAGGAAAGGAGAGCCCAGTGATCTTCTGGTTTTGCTCTAAAACACTGTCCCTTAGCAGTTAAGAGTCCAGACCTGAACACGGGCAACATCTTGGCACTGCAGAAAGGCATCTAACCAATTATATGAGGCATCTGGCTGTAGCAAACCACTAGCCAGCTGGTGCCTGAGAGCAAACCTAACCTTGCAGCTCCTGGTGGAAGATACAGGAGATACAGCAGCCCGGGACAGCCACCTAACACCAGGAGCTGTTATTTTATGGTTGAACTTCCAGCCCCCAACTATCCCTTCATGGGCAACCACTTCTCATCCCAAACATGCCACCTAAAATTCTCTCTCTTCTACATTTTAACACTTTTTCTTTCAATTTCGAGCCTGTTTAAAAAACATGAAAATAACTGCTGCTGTCACAGCATTCAAGCCCAATGCAAGATTGGAAATAATCTTTTATTTACCACTGGGAATTGTTTGGAAAAAATAACTTGTGTACTTTTTCTACTGATAATTTGCATATCAGCAAGGTAAACATTCAACTTGTATGCTTTTATGTCCTATTTTTAATTGAATTACTTATGCAAAAATAACCTACAATTCTCAAATTTGGAATCAATTTAGTGTTTGCCACAGGCCAAGAGGGTTATGGTTTCTGTAATGAAAACTCCAGACCCTCCTGGGATTTTGCTGTTCCACAATACACACAATTATAACATGAAGCACTCTGGACTCATTTATTCCCTAACAAACAAGATAAAATGACCTTAATTTGTCATTTGAAATTTGCTGTTCAAAATCAGGATCAGATTCTGATCTAATTTGCATGGTGCGAAATCTATTTATATGAAAATAACAGATTTACAATACATCAGGGTGCTGAGGGCCAAATACCCTCACTGCCAGTTGACATTGTACCGGTTTGGCAGCAGCAATATACAGAAAGTTACAAAAACAGAACCTGCTGTTCAAACCTCCATATACAAGCATAATATAGAAAGATTGTCCAGGAAACACAACACAAATGTGTTAAGGTCTACTCTATTTCTGTAACTTTTTGATAAAGGAAAAAGTCTTGCTTGTTTTTTCCATTTGATTTTACAAAGACTCATCATTCACCTAATTAACATGCTCCCTTGTGTCCAAGGGAATCATTATTTTATGGTAAGTATTATGCCAGTCCATCAACACAATTAGTCATGTTGTCCTGCATTCTGCTTCGAAAGCATTCCCTGTTACTGCCATGTAATAAGGTCATTCTGGGTAACAATTTGTCCGGAGAAGCCATCTGAATTGCTTGTGAGATGAGCAGCAGCATACATCTTTCCCAAGTACTGGCATAATTAGTGAAGAATAAGCTTTTCCATTCCTACTACAACTTTTGAATATATGAAGCTGTATATTACTGAAATAGTGCTTTAATTCTTTGTTAAATATGGCGATACTCAGGAAAGGCAATGGTCTGGATTTCAACAAGACAAAGAATGTGCAGCCAGTGGTATTATTCAGGGTTTTCTAGCAACAGAGCAGGATGAAAAACAAGATCAGCATGCAAATGAGATGCTTTTCCTTAGACAAAATTTATGGAAATCAGGCTGAGCAATTTGCTGAATTTTCAAGTCTTTTTTGTTTAGGTCAACTTGGTGAATAAATAAAGTTCAGTCAAAAAATTTCAGGACAGTGAATTCTATTTTTTTTTTCAATAAAAATATGCTTGTGTTGAAAAAGACCTTAGAATTTTAACTAGAACAAGTTACAAGCTGCATGTAATTTATTTATTTATTTATTTTACTTTATTTTTCCTTCCAAAGGTCATCAAAGTTTCTGTTCCAGTCTTCTTGTTTGCCAAGTAAAACATACTGCATTTAGGGCATGCCCTTGGCTCTGAGACACCATAGTAGATTGTATCTGTCTAAGGAACTTAACTAAATAAAGAAAGCAAGAGAATAAGTACAGCAGAGCCATTTAGCCATTTCCAAATCAGCAATCTCTTTCTTTTTAGTGGGATTTGGTTGTTCTATTTTTCAGCAAAAATCTACTATTTTCTCCCAAATCATACGTTCCTAGTTAAACTTTAACTTATTTTTTTTCTTTGCTTTTTAAAACTTTTCATTTTAGTTAGACAAAAGTCAGTTACTGGTTTAGATTTTTGAGAAGCTGTGCAAATCCAAGGTTTCTCAATAGCTTCTCCACCACCCATTGAGCTAACTCTGAAGATGGAATTCCCCATCCATTCCGGAATCTCGCTCTCTGTCAGCCTTCCATGGTAATAAATCATTTGCACTGGTGGTCCAACTAGTGCTGCATTCCCCTCCTGAGGCTTCCCTGATAGGTAGACCTCAACCACAACTTCCACCATCAGGAAAAGTTCTGTATTACCATCTGATAATATCAGCTAGCACAAAGAGTAGTAGTGAGGACTGAAGGAGGAACTTCGTCCTTCAGCTTAGCATTCTGCCTAATGGGTAAAAAAAAATCCAGTAACTATTTGTGCATTATGCATGCTGACTCAGCCTCTGCTGACTGACAACTGCAGCTATGCTCCCTTCAACACTCTGCTGGGCACACTGGATGACAGCTGAGTGTCAAGTTTAATATCCAAAAGATATATTCCAAAAATGGAATTGTCTCAGTACCAGTCTTTTATTCACATCAGGAACTTAGCTCTTTAGTTTCCTTAAGGGAAAATAAATCTATGAGGTTGTGTAATGCACTTGTATATTTGTTAGAGGATGAACATATTTTAACTTAGGATAGGCATTGTTTTTTCCAGGATTCCTAGCTGGAATGAGAGTCACTCTACTTTTATCTACAGTAAAAGTCGATCAGCTAGGATAACAACATATTTATTTGGATTCCCCCAAAATAAGAACCTGTTCATTGTTCTTGAGATTTAAAATATCGGAGCCCTACTTCCTCAAATAAATGATAAAAAATACATACAATCCCTCATCTGGGAATTCACGTAAGTTCAAAATTAAAACAACTAAACTGAGTGTGATCAAGGCACAGTCTCCTCCTCCTCCCTCATGGAAAACACTTGTTCAGAGCCTGAAAACTGTATTTTATTTTATTTTTTGTATTTCATTATATTTATAAATTTTGGTGTTGTGTTTGTTTTTTTTTTCCCCTCCCAATCAGTTGTCATCAAAGCATTCCCTCATTATTCCCATACAGGTGAGAAAGAAAATACCAGCCAAACAGAGATGCAACGTATTAAACATACAGCAAATGAGGTAATGTAGCTGAGCTCACATGATTCCTCTCCAGAATGAAAATGGTAAAGAAAAAAAAAAAAAAAGAAAAGAAAAGATCTGCCAATTCTTTACTGACAAAATAAGACTTTCAAACTCTTATTTTTCTGTATAAAACGGGTTGTATTTTTGGTTCCTTATGTCCCTTTAAAACTACAAAATCATAAGAAATCCTAAAGAGATGATAGCTAGTAAAAGGAAAAATAAATTCAACAGCCACCATTTTGTATGTAATAAGTAGTAGAATATATTTCATGTGATCTGCATTCATTTTGGTCTTCAAATGAGAATACAGAATTTAATAGAAAAAAAATGGTTAGAAAACAAGTTGATCAGAGTATTTATTTTGCAAGTTAATTTGTGAATGATAAAAGCATTGTGTTATCAAAAATAAAGAAAAAACTCTAAGCATTAAATTATTTCAAGAAAAGAGAGAAGGCACAGCTCGCCAAACTAATAAACTTGCTTCCGCACAATAAAGTGACACTGTTTTATGAAAACCAAAAGTTATCACAGAATCACAGAATCACAGAATTTCTAGGTTGGAAGAGACCTCAAGATCATCGAGTTCAACCTCTGACCTAACACTAACAGTCCCCACTAAACCATATCCCTAAGCTCTACATCTAAACGTCTTTTGAAGACTTCCAGGGATGGTGACTCCACCACTTCCCTGGGCAGCCTGTTCCAGTGTCTAACAACCCTTTTGGTAAAGAAGTTCTTCCTAACATCTAACCTAAAACTCCCCTAAGTTCCCAAGGCTTATTCTCTAAGGTGGAAAAAGAACCAGCAAAAACAACCATGTGCACCTACAATCAAAGGCTGACTCCTTCAGGCATTAAGTGAAATATCATCATTCCATTATAAAAGGGTAATAAAAACATTTGCTTTGAGCATATGGAGTGATTTATGGCGAAGCTAGCTTCAAAAACATTTAGGTAATGTGCCAGTATAGATGAGGGAAGCAAAACATGAAATTAATATCAACATTCCTACAAAATCTTAACAAAACACATTAATTAAAAAAAAAAAAAATCACATCCAACTAATGTTTGTGCTTTTTAGCTCAGTCAAGGCCCAAAAATGAGGTATTTGAAACAGTAAAGAACCCAACTGTTCTTGACATTCTTTTCCCCACAGAGGTAAAATGCGACAAAGTCTTGCCTGGAAACCTATTTAATATGTGATTTTTTCCAGCCATACTTGGTGTATTTAAATGATATTTGAGTAGTTGCCTGCACTGAACATTTAAATTTTCCTCAACGCTGTTTCCACTCTCTTTGCAGCACAAGTAAACAAACTCAAAGTAAACAAACTTCATCCCCACCATAAGCAAAGCTCCCTGTTTTTGAGGGGCACTATCAGAGATCGTTGCAACTGTGCCGACAGGAGGGAGAAGCCAGGGCCTGGAGACTTCACAGGCACACTCCTCTGCCTCTGCAGAGCCAGGCTGCACCTACTGCCCTGCACTCAGTGGAGAAGCAGGAACACAGCAGGCATCAGGACAGACCAAGCACACTGCAGACCATCAGGACAGGATTAAATGAAATCCCCAGCCATACAAAAAAACACTACCAAGCTTTGATTTGTCATTGTCCTTAACTGCTCGGCCAAAACTCACCAGGTATGAGTTTTGTATATCTAGTAGGTCCTTTCTGGAATAAATATTTTCTTTTGAATGACAGAAATAGCTCTGTCAATGAGATGACTCTTAGAAAGGAATTCTGTCCACAATCCCATCTAAACTGGAGAGAGAGAGACCAGAATCATTCCATCTAAATTTCACAACGAGACAAAAAAGCCAGTGTGAAACAGCTTGTACTGGACTACAGCATCCTCTTCCTAGAGCTTACCAGCACACATCACAACATCCTATTCTAGTAACCTTCCACTTTCATAATGGTTCACATGGTGGATGTGAATGATGTAATTCTTAATAAAACATTTATGTGAATGACACAAGTACCAAAAACAGTAAGAAAACAAGATCTGACAAACTTCTTGTGAAAACAAAGGGGTCTATGCTGTAGAGAGAGGATCTGAAATTATCAGTAAGGGGTGGGAAAAAAAGTCAAAATCCTGACAGACTGCACTTTCACTCAAATCACTGAAAACATGCAACAATTTAATTTGAAACTGTAGGACATGCTAAAAGGAGATGCTGTGTAGCTCCAAAGTTTAAAGAGGGCTCTTTTGTGAGGGCTGCTCAAGGCCCAAATGGGATGAAGCAGCAGAACTGGAATCCTGTCCTCCTAGCTTTCCCAGCCATCTGTGCCAAGATAAGTCAGTGAAGTGGCTGAATCTCCCTCAACCAACAATCAAATCATCAAAATAAAAAATCCTAGACTTTTAAATTATAGCATCTGTTTTGGATCTGCAGAAGATAAAGCAGCTTGATAGGATGAGTAAAAAGAGAAGAGAATTTGAAAGCTTTGTATGCCTTGAAGATGTGGATGGGGATAGGACTGGGAAGAGAACTCATGGATAAAACTACAGCTAACCTCAACAGATTCCTCTCCCCTTCTTCCAAGGAGAGAAGCTTGCTCTTCTAGCATGGTCACTTGTGAGCAATCCAATAGCAGAGATGGAAAGACTTCACTAAGGAAGACCTTCATGACAATACATGTGAAAAAGCACCTGCTTCTGAGTTCTGTGTTGCTAGGTCTCTTCCTTACCATTTGGGAACAGAATTGTTTCCTTCAGCGTGAAGGAGAAGCACAGTGATTATCAGAAGAACCCCCTAGCTCACAAGTCATGCTTGTTTATGTATCCTCTAAAATCTGCTCTGATTTACAGTGTACTGAAAGGTATGTATTATGCAGGTCTGATTTGCTATCCTGTTTGAGTTGTAAAATCTTTGGAAAAATACATCCAAAGACAATCCTGTCTGAAATATGGTCTTTAAAGATTTTAAAGTTTTTTAGATTTTTTTTTCTGACTTTTTTCTTTAAGCCACAAAAGAAAAAAAAAAAAAAAAAAAGAGAGAGAGAGGGAGAAAAGAAAGCCATAAGCCTGTGGGAGGCTTTTATGAAACACACTTCCACATGCCCTGCTGTGCTGGCTCAGCAGCTGGTTCATTTGAATTCCTGGTATGCACTATACAGTTGTTGTTTTTTGGTGTTGTTTTGTTGTTGTTTATTTATTTTGAAATGCTGGCTTGTCAGAAAAACAATGCTGCTTTTGGAGCAGGTATCACCATCCAATCTCAGTGGCGTGAGCAAAGATACACCCTTTCATTTGGATACCTAAAGGCTTAAAGCCAGACAGCTTATTTAAATAACAGACTGAATTTATGCAAATTCCTATGAATCACCATAAAATTAGTAAAGAAAACATTTCTATTTAAAATAGGATGGCATTTCTTCAGTATACCTTTGTTTAACTAAAACTATTTGACCAAATCAGCACGTTCAAGATCAGATCCATTCCTGAGAAGTACCATCACCACACAAGGACCTGCCCCAATGGTTTAGTTTTCACAGAAACCAATCTACATTTTCCCAGAGCAAAATCCCACTCCGAGCAGTGAAGCACTCTACTTCTTTGATACTGGAAACCCTTCCTGTCTGGCCTGATGCCCAGCCACAACACATCTGAGGAATGAGTGTATCTCGTTATGACACTATACCAGGACCTGTCATTCCTCATGCAAAGGCAACAACATATGCACGCACAATGGAAGCTCATTACATGACAGAAGTACATTTGCAGTGCAAAGGAAAGCTGCTGTACTAAGTCAGACAGAATATCATAGCTGAGCTAAATGAACTGCTGAGTTCAAGGTCTGGAAAAAAAATGGTGATATTGAGAAAATTCTTTTTCTCCCCTAAAAATCCTTGGGAGATAACATATACTGAGACCTGCATATTTAGCCTGGTGCTCAGCATCACAGAAAAGTACGATACTAGAACCAAATCAGATCAACCAGAAGCTTTCCAAGTCCTTATTTTGCCAACTAAGGTCTTGATTTTGCAATAATCTCAATTTTGAATAGATCCATGCAGCCACATGGTGCCCAGTGAAGCAGTGGGTATTCTGTCAAGATTTTTTTAGGCAGCCATTTATTCAATCTGCAGTAAATGAAGGCAGCCAGTCATGCTGCCATTTGAAGAATGTGTGGGTCCAGGTGTTACAATATTTCTGAAACAGCGAGTGCATTAATAATGAGCTCCAATTGTGTTGGGTAGATGTGGCGGACATAAGTGCACTTCTGGATGTCTAAAATATCCTGCTGATTTCCTGCACTGAGCCTGAACAGAATTCCCAATTCAAATCACTTTTAAAAACATCTAACCTTATCACTAAAAACCACTTCAAGTGATTCAGTTTCAAGTGTGCCACCTACACCAAACTGCAGCACAATGCATTCAAAATTCACTCCAAACAGCAATATTTGCTCCCATAAAAGACAGAGTTTTATACTTCTGACTGTCCTTCTGAATTGTAGGAACAAAATAGGCAAGCAGAATGAAAAATGTAAGTCTCCAAGTAGTGTAGAAGATTCTAAGAATAAAAAATAAAAACTGGGGAAAATAACAGCCTATCTTGATGGACAGGTGCTGTCCAGAAAAGCAGACAGAATATTTTAAGTAGGATCAGGGCAGAACATGAGGAAGATGCTAATTCGCATCCAGAACACAGTAAAATAAACAGGAGGGCTGTGGCTGAACATAACCTTTATCTTCCACTACAGCCTAATGAGCTAGCACACTATACTTCAGACAACATTGCAAGTCTCCAGTGAATTCTTCTCTAGAACATCTACCCATTTCCCTGGTGCCTTCTTTAGACACTTTCTTGGAAGTTCAGTAAGCATGATGGGCTCTTTTCCCCGACACCGTGCATAGATGTTCACATAGGTAAGAACCTGGAGACATACCAAATACATTAGACAACCACAGTAACATGGAGGTCCAGAACTTGCTTGCAGATGACAGATGACAGGAACTCCTCATGGGGTCCACTACTCCGTTGCTGGATTCTGCCTGTGACCAGGATGATCAGTACGTCCCTTCTGGATTGCTCTCTCCTCTCCATAACACCAGAAGAACCCTGCTACAGACTTCCCCAGTCTGACCAAAAAGCTCTGAGTTTTGGACAGTCAAGAAAGAGAAGTGGTACCCACAGTAACACCAAACACCTTGTGGCTGAAACTGAGGTGATTTTAGCCAATTATGTTTCTGTTTACCATTAAGTAGTAATATATCTGTTGTCATATTAAAGTGTTGTTTCATTTGAGGAAAAAAACATGTTCTGTGGTTCTGAAATAACAAATTGAGAATACATCTTTGATGAGAAATTCAAGGGGGAGGGGATTTGAGGAGGATAGAGATACAAAGTCAGTTTTGAAAGAGTGCCAAATTTTGAGACTCAAATTTCCTGAAAATTGGAAACTGTGAGATTTAGCAATTTATTGATTATTTAGCAGCTGTAGTTTTAACAATCAGTTGGCAGGTGGCCTAAGACTTTTCATTTTGATTATTTAAATGAAGGTGGAAGCAGGTGTCACTCAACTGGAAGAGGCAGCTGCACTCACAGCTTCAGTGAACCCATTTTTCTTTGACATTGTTTTGCTCGGTAAATTTGTGCATGAGTTCTGATCTCTCCAAAACACGAGGCAAGAGGAATTAGGGTGTAGTCATATACTGTCTCCATTTGAACATGCTTTAAGCCACACACAAGCCAGCCTCATTGGCAGTCTTTGCTCTTTGCAACCTCTCTTTTGGGCAAAAGGCAGAGACTTCCCTTGAGCTGCTGAAAAGCAACGGTTCCTCTCTACTCACCAGGGAAGGAGTCTGCGAAAGGGAGCTGTGAGGACTGGGGAAGATTTGTAGAACATACTGCTTACAATTCCAAAAGGAATTTGGAGGGCTTGCACCAAAGCAATCGATGACAACATGTGAATGAAAGAAGGCATATCCTGCTGCTTAACATATCTGTGTATCCAGACCTGCTTAACACCTGCATTCCATGGTATACTGTTTCTCAGAAAATAAAACAAAACAACAACAACAAAAATATATAAAAGAACAGACGAAGAAACAAGCAAAAAGCAGAGGGAGAAATGGATAGATAAGAAAACAAATACTATATGCAAATTCAAAAAAGAAAATTAACATAGACATGACAGAACTTCTGAACCACTGATAGTCAATAATGAGGGAGAGGATAAGAAAGAATGGAGTTCTAGTTGCTTATCCACCACCCCCAACATATTAAGGTCCATATATATGTATGGCCTGAAATACTGACAATGTGAAATGCTGAATAATGATTGGGGGTCAGGAACAAGAAAATTCAAATGGCTATGTTAATTCTTTAACATGAGCAATGCTGCAATTATAAGGGAAAAACACAACACTTCATAGGTAAGTTTTAAAGACCTCGCTGAGTTAGCACAATGAGACATGTTATACCAGTGAAACAAGGGTAACTAACTACACAAGTTAAAGAGAAAAATCAACCTCTCAACAGTGTAGATGCAGTTGATCTCTTGAACTATGTGAGGAATGCAGATTAGCAGCAGGATTTTATCATTAGGGAAGTTAAAAGGCTGCAAAAGCAACAAAAATATGAAAGCACTGGAAGATAATGTAAGGCAAAAATGGTAGGAAAGTACTAGCACTAAATGAAGTCCAAAGAAGAGATGACTCTATTAGGAAACAGCAGTTTCACTATTCTGAGTTTTCAGCTACATTCACTGGTCTGATTAATATTTTATATAATTCTTTATATGATACTGTACTATGTGGATTTCATGGGAAAAAAAAAAAAAAAAAAAAAAAAAAAAACACTACACAAAACAAACAAAAGAGGATTTACCCAGGCTGCTGCTACCCTGCTTTGAACTGCTGAGCAGTTGATAAAGAGGTCTGATAAAGGGAGGTCAGCAGGACTGTCTCTCTACCCATCCGTGTGATAAAGGAGCGATACTGGTACGCTCTAACCAGCTGGTTGAGCAGCACAGCAATGTTATCCACCAAATGTCGTAGTCATCAGCCCAAAGGAGACCGTACCAAAATGCCCAGGATCTTGAGCAGCCAAATTATTGAGGCTTCTTTTTAAGTAACTAGGGCAACTTGTTGTATGTACGCATGCATACATACATGTTGCATGTATGTATGTATGAAAAATAAAGGATAGCTCACAGACTGACAAAATCCCTGTCTGCATTCCCTCTGATTTCACTGATACAAAATTTTAGTGATAAAAAATTTCTGAAACTTTCCTTTCTCTTCTGAGAGGAGCACAGTTACCAGCTGCTGTAAAACAATTACATCTGGATATAGAGGGGGAGGGAAAACAACACATATGTTCTATGCTGAAAATGAAGTACAGTACAATTAATGCCTTTTTGAAGAAGGTTCCTCTTACATCCTTCTATAAAATTATCTATTTATCTATCCCTGTGTTTTTTTCCTGAATCTTTCTTGAACAGAAATAAGCTACTAGAAAACAGAAGTAACTAACAGCATATAATACAAGGGAAAATTAAAGCACATGTGTTTTTAAAGGTGATTCCAAGTTCCTCCTAGAGCTATTTGACACTGACACTTGACTCCTTTCAGCCACACAGTGAACGTGCTGGCTGAGTACAAGAGCTGATGAACAGTACTTTCTTAACAGTAAACATAACCTTTTCATACACGAGAACAGAAAGTAACGTTATGAAATTGTGTGAGAAAGGATGGACACAGTTCCATATTACCAGCTGAACACACTTAAACTTACCTAAAGCAAGCCTGCTGATTTATATTCCTGACAATGGCAACTCCCAGGAAAAGCAGTTGACACTAAAAATGCTTTCAAAACAAAACCTGACTCAACGACCTCTCAAATCTCATTGAACCACACACAGCAGATCTTCTGCGAAGGAGGCCTACAGGATGAAAAGATTAAGGAATGGAGGGGCTGTATTCTCCAACACTATTAGAAAATATACTAGCAAAGTCTGTGAATACAGCTACACAGAATTTAGATACAGCTTTTACTGTTATTCTTTTTATTATTATTATTTTTTAAACTATTATTTATAGCTTATTAATTTTCTAATGCTGTCAGCTAAATATGGGCAAAACCATTCTTGCATTGGCATACTCAAATCTACATCAGGGCTTCTGCCAGCCTATAAATGGAGCCACAAAAATAACACCCTTGTAAACAGACAATGCCATGGCAGCAAAACTGAGTGCTACTTAAGAATACAAGAAAATTTTATATGGTTGTAGACTACAAACATAAGTGGACTCTTGATGCTGTACTGCCCTGTTTCTGCCTACTTAACCTCAAAACTTCCTATTGGGAGGCAAGTATTCAATTTTCTGTGCAGGAATACCAGTGCCAGTATAGGAGAGAAGAGGCATACAGCCAGGGATAGGACAAGATGTTACCAGAAGCCTTTGGCTTGATCTAATTTCAGGTAGAAGCCTTAAACAATCCCATCCATCATGGAGTGCTTTAATAGATTGCTTCATGCATGAACTATTGCAGAAAACTAACCCAGCCAAAAGGTTTAGATTTTTTTTTTAATGGTTTAGTTCCAGGAAACAGGAGGTCACCAACATCATAAAAAATGGCAGAGCCAGAAGGAAGGTGTGTTTGAATGAAGAGCCAGAAAGAGAGAAAAAGAGAAGGCAAGACAGTGTGATGGCAGTGACAACTTCCATTTGCCTGAATCCCAATGACAGCACATCCTAGGCATCCTACGTGTGTTCTCCCATATACTTTTGGGGAACTGGATCAGTTCAGACCAGTGTCCTAAACACACAGACTTGTTCTGCAGGCATACAATTACGGCTCATAACACTTCAAAAAATTATCTTAGTAAGAATAACTGCAGAATAAATATCATTAAAGGAATTAAGCAAATGTTAACGTAAAAAAAAATAATAAAAATAAGTCCCTCTTTATGACACAGTGAAGTTTAATCAAGTTCAAAGTTTACATGATCTCTCACCCAACATGATTTCTCGCCCAAAAAAAAAGCTACAGAAATCCAATCTAAAACTTTCAGCATAATAAATAGATGCCTCAAAAAATTCCTTTTATTTCTCTTCTGGACATAATTATCATGAAGGCTACCATATTTCTGTGAGAACATACCCACTGTGCCATATACAGTCTTTGTTAAAAATTTACCTTTTGCTTTTATGCACCATCACTGACAGGTTTTGAAGTTTACACCACAGATATTTGGATCATGTTGTGCCCAGAAAAAGCACTGTGAATAATTCTTGTTATGTTCTCACCATATATATTATTAGTTCTCTCTGATGTACTCAGAAACAGACCTCAACTGCCAGAAATGCCTCTATGCAGTGATAAATATATGCACTCTAAAGACAAATAGTGAAAAGTGGGCATTTTTCTTCCTGTAATTGACAACTAGAGAACCCAGTTTTGTATTGCCTGGGACTTATTTTAAATAGGGAACTCAGAAGACTATGGAAGGAAGAACAAGAGCAACAGGAATTAAACTTAATAATGTATACTCTGGTACTATTTATTTCATATTCACTTAAAAATACCTAACACATTAAGAGCCTAGTCAGGTAATTCTCCTAGTCTCAATTCCTGCATGAAAGCTCTTGTTCTGGACATCTTCTTATGAAAAGAATATATTTTTCTTTCTTTCTTTAGACTTTTTTCTTTCTTTTTTCCACTTAAAACTGTTTTTGTCCATTACTTCCCAGGCAGTTTCAAACTAATGCAGCTTATTTTCAGTTGGTTACTTTTCTCTTATAGTAAAAAGACAATAACAATAAAAAGGCAATTAGAAAAAAAATCAGGAGAGGTTTGTTCTCTTGATTTTTTGTTCTGTATGCAAATCACATACATAATGGCAACACACAAACAGTGAACACAGGGATTACCTGACGGCATTTTAATATACATATTTAAAACTCAGGTGAAATTATATAAAACTTTCTATACAGGTGAAATTAAATGCATAGGTTATTTAGCCACAGCCACTTAACCAATTAGAAAAGCAGCTGACCTAATCAAGGCAGACTAATGTTAGCTTTTGAAAACCTGAAATCTCTTTAAATTGCTAAGCTTATCTAAGATTCACATTCAGTTTACAGAAAGATACTGAGAATCAGCAGCTTTTAGAAATGTCAGTGATAGGTGAAGACAACCTTTTCCGAAGTGCTCAGCATCTTTCTAAATTAAGACATACTCTAGGGCACTGATTCAGGAAACACTTAAACAGGTATTAAAGTCCATCTTTATTCAAATTAGGCCTTATTGCAAACTAGACTTCTGGCACATGCATGGCTCCTACTGACTGGGCTTAAAGGGAATGTTTCCCTGAAATGCAAACCATACAATGAAAATAAAATTCTATATATTTCTATCAGTTCTTACAAGAGGAGGGGAATTAACTATTAGTCTTTACGTCTTTCAGGAAACATGCAGACAGGTAAGACATATCAATCTTATGTTCTCATAACATGTCTCTAAAAACATCATCTCAAATTGCCTCACAACGATTTTTAAACATTTCCAACATTAAGAATGTCTGAATTTGAACTACAGATTATAAGCAACAATTTTGACAATCAAGATACTCTTCAGAAAACCCACTTTTGGCATGTGAAATGCAGTTTAGATACAAGTGAAAGAGGGAAGGGGAAAGAGAAGTTTCTGGGGTATTAAACATTGCTCCTTTATTTATGAAATGGAAAGAGAAGATAATATGGCTACTCAATGTATGACCATTTATTATCTTCCCTACTGTATATATAGCCAGCATATCAGAACAGGTTTATGAATAGGCCTATGCTTTTACACGGCACAATATTGTCCTGCAGAGTAAGATTTTGGATAACAAAAATTTTGGACAACCACTATGGTTCAGAACAGTCTTCAATTCAATTTTTAATACACACAAATTGCACTTTTGTTCAGTGTTACCAGCATCTTAAAAAGTGTGAAATTACAACCTCTGTAACACATATAGACACAACCTGCACTGAGAAGGATTTTATGTGGGCAGTTTGTTTCCAGAGTGTATGGAGCCAACAAGGAGGGTGCCTGCAGTGACACACATGTAAGTAACTAGAGCTGTGCTGATTTACACCAGTGGAGTCTCAGCACATTTTTTCAAAGTATTGCCTGTAACCACCCTTTTGAAGGCCAGAGGAGAGCCTGGAAAAGAAACAATACTTCTTTATAATTATAGCTCATTTGTCATTCAGCAACTGAAATATGGCAGATACTGAAGAAACATTCCAATTCCAAAGAAAACCACAAAGCCATTGTGTTTCACTGAACCATGTCTTAATTTGTTTTCTTTTTCTGATATCCAATTACTCTTCACATTTTGCACTACCAAGCTGATAATGAGCCAAACTCTTGCAATCTCAGCCACGCTCAGAGTTTGGCTCAGTGTTAGCAGGCTGGATGAGAACAACTTCCCACAAGCAAAAGATGACACCTATGTTAAAAAGAAGCCACGAAAACCAGCATAGTTGTGTGACTGGATGGCCCAACATCCAGTCACCCCTTGAAAGTCAATGATAGGGTCGTACATTAATTTATTTTTTCCTTCCCCTTCTTCACTCCTGTTGCTATGTACCTGACATAGAGCAACCCTTCAGATACAGAACTACAAAGATGATGCTGTACAGCTTCACAAATGCCTGTTACCATTTGAATCTCAGAGGAAACAGTGTCTGCAATCCTGCATTTTGTGACACAGGACACTTCAGGCATGTAGCTATAAATATATATTAAAGAATATAATGCTAGCCTTTTAAATCTTCAATACCAGACGTAATAGTTACAGTTCCACTTTAAAAGAAAATGCAATTTTTTCATAGTTACCTGAAATCACAAACTGTTGTGAGTCTTTGCTGTACAGCTCTATGAAGAAAGCAATTTTGGCATCACCCTTTGGAATACCAGGCTGCTAGGCTCAACAAATGTGTAAGATTCTCTTTTAATTGCTTTTTAATACCGTGCATTACAGCACCCAACAGACCAATAGCATCTAGTAACAGAGTGGAATTCTCTCTTTTTTGCAATATGCATGTCTGGAAGGAGAGGAACTGCTGGCTGCAAACTCTGCTCCCCACTGTGCCTTGTCACCTATGGCATGAATCTCCCATATAGTGCACCCATCCAACAAGCCTGTTTGCAGAGCGAATGTTCAATTACAGATAAAACATCATTTAAGCGCTGTTGCCCTGCCCGTGCAGAGACCTGCAAAGTATCAGGAGAACTGTTTGTGCATTACTCTCCCAGTGCAATGTAATTTTTAGTGTAGCTGGCACCAAAACTGAAGTTCAGCCAACACACAGATTATTCCCTTATCAGGAGGGCTTCAGAGCCTGAGAGGGAAATTCACTTTGATCTGTGCTAGCTCACAGAAACCTCACAAAAATTGGAGGAGACAGAAATACCTTCCCACTTAAAAATAAATAAATAAATAAATAAAATATATAAATAAATATAAATAAAAATATAAAATAAATAAAAAAAATAAAAATATAAATAAATAAAATATAAATCTCTAAAAGAAAAACAAAGCTAGCACAAGCAATTCAATGCTGATCTGGTTTGAATCTGTTAAAAGCATCAAGTATAAGAGCATGTAAAAGCATATCCTTACATCAAAACCAGAGCTGTAACCAAGCTGGTGTTTCCAGTGTGGCTCAGGGTAGGGCACACACAGGCAGACCACACGCTTCCCCGTGTAAGAAGCTTTAACACTCAACTAATTCTTGCTGATCATCACCAGATCCAAGGAGCTGTCAGTTCCCCAGGGAGCAAGGCTAACGCACAGGCATTTGGTGTGGCTTTTACTTCTAGACATAATTAAAGCCATATTTGCAATGGCAGGTTCTCCTTGATACAGGAAACCTCTGTTTGCATTTACAGAAATGCATGATAAATGATCAAAAGGAAGAAACTGTTGATAAAGAACTTAGCTACTCTGTATCAGAAGCCCAATAACATTTCCCAGTTTTGTGCAGCTTTCTTTGATCCAACAGATTGCCTCCCATTTTTTTCTGTTACCAGGCCAGAATGGTTTCACTGTTCACAAGTGCCTGAATGAAGCTTCATGGTTCCTAGGCACGTATTACAAGACTAAACAGTGGTGCTGAGATTATCAGATTGTTGGTCCAGCAGATCTAGCACCTTACAACAAAAGTTCAAGCTGCTTATCTGAGAAAATGGCAAAAGAAACAGTTTTCTGGATCTTCTCACTTATGCTGGAATACATATAGGGAACGATAATGAAACATCACGAATATACTTCGAGGCAAAAGATTTGTCAGCTTTTACATACTGTAATTACAAATTTCTCTCTCATTTTGTACAATGCAGTTCTATCCAGGAGGTAACCTGAGTCCCAATAAGTGGGAAAAAAAGTATGAGTAAAGATGAAACAGTATACTTAAGCCAAATCACCTCTGCATTAAGACATTTATTCACTGTTAAAGCTCTTTGAAAATGCAACACAAACTTGTGCTTTCTCTTTTATTCCCTTTAGGAGGAAATTCTTCACTCAGAGGATGGTGAGGCACTGGAACAGGTTGCCCAGAGAATCCCTGGAGGTGTTCAAGGCAGGCTGGATGAGGTCCTGGGCAACCTGATCTAGTGGGTGGCATGCCTGCCCATGGCAGTGGGGTTGAAACTAGGTGATCTTTAAGGTCCCTTCCAACCCAAACCACTGTATGACTCTGTGATATTTAGTAAATACAGTTTTGTTTTGTTTTTAAATATCCACACTTCTAACTATATGTGGGAAAAAGAGTTCTTATTATTAGATCCAAACTGTGACAATAACAACTTGCAGCTTGCTTGTTCATAGTGTCAGTGCCTCTTTTGTGCTGTTCTGTTTCAGAGAACAGATGCTGGTTTATAAATCCTTGCTATTTTATTGAGGCCTATGACTGCAATGGTAACTGAGAACATTTATAAAAGCTATTGTAACATAAACATAAATTCAGTTTATTTTCCTCTTTTTAAAAGTCCACAGGTATTTAAAATAATAAAAGTCAGGAAACATGCTCAAATAGATAAGTTCTTTAAGATAACTGAAAGATCAACCTCTTTCCCTAATCTATTATATACAATCACTTAATTAAGCCATTATTAAACATAAACAAACATCAGTCATAACCAGGAAGAAATGTATGTGCTGTGCTGCATGGGATCTATTCTTGCTACTTAGATATGTAAGGAATGCCTATGGCAGAGATATGCAGAAGTATTTACAGAATCTCTCTGACTTGTGCTTGATAATCACTGAAATAACACACAATATATTTTAATTTTATTTACATAACAAGGAGAATTATACAATAGGAAAACAACCAACAATTAGGAATTTTAAACTGTTACATTAAATTACGTTCAGTTTTCCTGAATATTATTTCTTATGATATTGTAACTTTTTTCCTAGTACAAAGTAACAGGTCCCTAAAGGTCCTGATCAGCAACCTGGGCTCTTAAGGGCTATGGAAGTCACCGTTAACCATAACTGGTAGCAGTGGCAAGAGATATGACACAGATTAATGCACCTTATGTTGCAAATGGTACCATTTAGAAGTGGGCAATAGACCAAAAGGAGAAGTGCTGATGTGGACCCCACCATGCACCATTTCCAAAGACTACCCTTCATTATGTGAAAAACACATGGACGTTGAAAAGGTGAACTACAGGAAGACCTTGTGGGAAAAATCTTTTATTGGTTGATCTGGTCCTTTCACAGCAGTGTAAGTGTTCACTATGGGGAAGCTAATTGTATTAGTTATCTTGTGTAACAACCTGAATAATTTTGTACTTCAGGGCTATTAACTACCATACTGTACATGATTCACTGGAGAATGGATGAATTTAATCCTTCTGTTCAAGTACAAAAGCAAACAAGAATAATCCTTAGTTTTATAACTTTTAAATAGATAACTTAAATTCTTAATGATGCTTAGAGTATATTAGGAAGGCATTCACTGAAACTATTTAGCTAAGGATAACTAGGCTCTTCCATTAGAAAGCCTAATTAATTGGGATTTTAAAATTAACTCTGATTTACAACAGATCATAAAACTCTCCAGTACAAAGTTTTATCTTTTTCTTCTAAGGTCTGTAAAAGATCAAATTAAAGAAACAAGATCAGTAAATTATCTCTTGCTATTTCAACACTGTTCTCAGTATTTGCAGCTGCAGTTTGAAAACAAAATTAATAAATTGGCAGGCCTCAAAACTCATCCTGGGAAGAAATTTCATCCCAATAAGTGAGAAGCATAATAATTTTTAAAAAGCAGAACTCTAAAACTGGCCCAATAGTTGCTAGCTTCAAATACACAAGCTGGCAAACCAAAAAAGCAATTGGACATGTCACAGAAACCCTTCGCAACAGTTTCCTGTTGGATACATTGCAGCAGGGCTATTTTTCTTTAGCAGAGAACTTTTCACAGTATTAGCCAAGTGGACAGAGTAACAAAATATTTTATGTAAAATGAGACATTTCTATATCTCAATCAATTGAGGTCTTGCTTTATAGAGTTGTTGTTGTTGGTTTTTTTTAGTATCTCCTAAAATAAATTGATAAATTCATTGATGTCCCCACAAAAGAGAGATAATACAAGCAAGTCTGTATGAAATGAAGAATGTAAAATTTTATAAACACAATATGAAAGATTTTTTTTTCCTTCCCATGGGCTAAAAAAGAATCTCAAATAAATCCTCTGCATTTGAAATCAATGGCTTACGATGGATTAATCTATAAAAGCAAGGGTATACTCATGCTTCCCTCCTAAATTTGTGGTCAGAATCAAAACAGAGATTGACAGGCTGAAAGAAGAAGCTGCTCTTAGAATACTTTTCCCATCATGCAATCCACCTATATTGTTATCCACACCTTATGAAGGGCCCAACTAGTCTGCAGAAACAGCAGCCAAAGACTCCCTTTGAACTTGAATATAATCATGATTTCTGATTTCCCATTCTGTTTCTCACCTCATTTTCTATCTTGCTTTTCCTTTTCATAGAATCATAGAGTCACAGAATATCCCGAGTTGGAAGGGACCCATAAGGATCATCAAGTCCAACTCCTGGCACCGCACAGGTCAGCTCAAAAGTTTAGACCATATGACTAAGTGCACAGTCCAATCATTTTTTAAATTCAGACAGGCTTGGTGCAGCGACTATGTCCCTGGGGAGCCTGTTCCAGTGTGCAACCATCCTTTTGGTGAAGAACCTCTTCCTGATGTCCAGCCTAAACTTCCCCTGCCTCAGCTTAACACCATTCACACAGGTCCTATCACTGGTGTTTACAGAGAATAGGTCACCTGCCTCTCCACTCCCCCTCATGAGGAAGTTGTAGACCGCAATGATGTCCCTCTTCAGCCTCCTCTTCTCCAAGCTGAACAGGCCCAGTTACCTCAGCCACTTCTCATACATCTTCCCCTCTAGGCCCTTCACCATCTTTGTTGCTCTCCTCTGGACACTCTCCAACAGTTTCATGTCCTTTTTGTACTGTCGTGCCCAGAACTGCACACAGTACTCGAGGTGAAGCCACACCAGCGCAGAGTAGAGCAGGACAATCACCTCCCTGAACCAATTATCAATGCCGTGCTTGATGCATCCCAGGACACTGTTGGCCCTCCTGGTTGCCAGGGCACACTGCTGGCTCATATTCAACTTGGCTGTCAACCACAACCCCCAGATCCCTCTCTGCAGGGCTGCTCTCCAGCATCTCATTGCCCAGTCTGTACGTATTGCCACGGTTGCCCTCTCCCAGGTGCAGGACCCGGCACTTGCTCTTGTTAAACTTCATGCGGTTGGTGATCGCCCAGCTCTCCAATCTGTCCAGGTCTCTCTGCAAGGCCTTACCACCCTCATCTGAGTCCACAACTCCTCCAAGTTTGGTGTTGTTGGCAAATTTGCTCAAAACACCTTCTAGTTCTACATCCAAATCATTTATAAAAACATTGAAGAGGACTGGCCCTAAAATGGAGCCTTGAGGAACCCCACTAGTGACCATCTGCCAGCCAGATGTGTCCCCATTTACCACAACCCTTTGAGCCCTGCCTGTCAGACAATTGCTCAGCCATTGTATGATGTTTTTGTTAAGTTGTACACTGGACATTTTGTCCAGTAGGATCCTATGGGAAACCGTGTCAAAAGCCTTACTGAAGTCCAAAAGGTCACATCATCTGGTTTCCCTTGATCGACTAGATGGATGATCTTGTCATAAAAGGAAATCAAATTTGTTAGGCAGGACTTACCCCTCATGAACCCATGTTGGCTGGGACCAATGACAGCATTGTCCCCCAGGTGCACCTCAATAACTTCAAGAATCATCTCCATAATTTTACCAGGCACTGACGTGAGACTGACAGGCCTGTAATTGATAGGGTTTTCTTTCTTACCCTTCCTGAAAATTGGCACAACATTTGCCAGCTTCCAGTCTACTGGGACCTCTCCAGATTCCCAAGATCATTGCAAAATAATTGAGAGAGGTACCATGATGACATCAGCCAGTTCTTTAAGCACCCTGGGATGAATTCCATCCAGACCCATGGACTTGTATGGATCCAGGCAGGGCATCAAATCCCGCACACGTTCAGGGTCAGTTGAGAGTTTGTCATTCCCATCATCATGGTCCTCCAGCTCTGGGCATCCTGGGTCCTGAAGCCCATCATCAGAGTTGAAGACAGAGGCGAAGAAGGCATTTAATGTCTCTGCCTTGCCTATGTCATTGTCTGTGAGGAGACCTTCCCCATCAAGTAGTGGACCTATGTTTTCTTTGGGCCTCCTTTTTCTGTTCACATATCTAAAAAAAACTTTTTAATTGTCTCCCACATACATGGCCAGCTTCAACTCTAGTTGGGCTTTGGCCACACGAATTTTCTCCCTACAAACACGAACATCATGCCTGTATTCCTTATATACTATATTCCTTTTATATGTCTATCTCACAGAAGGATACTTCCCATTGACATTACATTAGTATAACATTAAAAGGGCAACCAAGTTCTAAATTTTGATCATTTGCAAAGTGAGCATGGCAAACTGGCTCAATTTCCACTAACTTACATTGGGAAACTTTTTTTTCCGTAACTGTATAAAAACCCGTCTGTGAATTACTTGAAAAACATTTACTGAAAAAAAATAATATTGCACAAGATCTGAACTTACTACATAGTCCTCAAGAATACACAAACTGCACCTCGTTAGTGCACTAGGCTTCTGTCCTTGGCTCTGTCAGCAACTTAATTAAAAAATAAAACACAAAGACATATACGAACATTTACCAATCAACCTTTGTTGTCTTAGGTATGTTACTTCATCAGTACAGAACTCACCAGAAATATCCTTTCAAGCTGATCTTGAATGTCTTTCATTCCCGGAAAAGCGGCGACCCCTTGAATCATTTCTACAAAGATACATCCCACTCCCCTACAGAGGGAAAAAAAGAAATAAGGATTTATCTTAGATTAAACAGTTATCAACAATGCTTTTATCTCCATCACCAATATTTAAATAATGCATTTTATTATTATTACTTTTAAAATCAATGCTGTGAAAAATAATATACAAAGAGATTAGCTCACTTTTCAGGTGTTTGAAAGCTAAGTGTAGAGATAGGAGGAATACGGATGAGTAGCTGTTTACACCAATAAAGGTACAGCAGCAGCTTCCTGTCTGTAGGAGTGCTTCCCAGGAAGCATGCTCACACTCCCAAATAAATTCTGTGGATATGGGAATGGCACTGAGAGAGCACCCTTGAGAGCAGCTGAACAGGGATGGACTGCAGCATGGAGGCACACTGGAAGGGATTGGAATGGAGACAAAGTCTTGGGAAAAAATGAGTAAAAATGGGAACGTAGTTGCTCACAGCCACTGAACTAAGCTACTGCCCATATGCTGATGACTCCTGGAATGGGCTTGCAGCCACAGGCTCCCTTCCTCTCACCACCGCGACAGCCACCTTGTTACAGCTCCTTTCCCTAGTTTCTATAAAAGCTACTTCACACGGGTTCCCTCATCCTACTCATTTAAAGCCACTGGCAAATCAGGAAAAAAAAACTACACAGCACACAGAACAGATTAATGGATTCTTAAGATTTGAGGAAAGTTTCTGCAGGACTTTAACCCAGATTTCAGATTACCTGTGGAGTTCCCACATCCATGAAGCAAAAGTAATTATGAATTCGTATTTGCTTCTTTTCTGGATGAAAAGAGCTCAACAGTTTCTTGTTCCATCAACAAAATTGCAAATCGTAGAATTCAGTTATATATTTTCACTTGTTCAATTACTATTTTCCATGTATGTACAATTTACACAAGTAAACTACTATGTATGACATATAACCACACCTGTGTAAGTAACCACATGAAAAGTCTTCACCCAACACAAATACCAAGTCAATAACCCAAAATATATATTGGAATGAACCAAGAATTCCCAAAGCTAACTACAGTACCACTTTTTCCTTAAATAGTGAGCTGTCCTTTAACTCTGAAAATCCCAACAATCCCATCTGGTTTCACTTTGTTTTTTGAAGTAAATTGTTATAATGAAGATTATCAGAAGATTAACCATGTTTTACTCATCTCTGAATGCTTCCACCACTACCAAATAATGAAATAATTTTATGTTCCAAGATGATGAGTGTTGATAGTCAAATTTACTGACAAAGAAAATTAGACATGCATCACTATTCTCTAATTCTACATCCCAAAGCATAGATACAGTAAGCAAAGTTTCTCCCTATCCAATGGAAAAGTGGAAGAAAACTTTGGAAGGCATAGCTCTGGTCCAATTCTGGAAAAAATCAGGTGTTCATAAAAGAGAAAGGTTAAAATTTATGTTCCATATGCTGCTACTGGTTACTGAATGAATGGAATTGATTAAACTGCCACTCATCATTCTCTCTGGTTAGTGCTTCATTAGGCACAGATAGGCACAATATGTCTTAGTCAAATCCTTACAAAGTATCAGGATCTCAGAGAAGGAAAAATTCAAGATTTTAGTCAGGAGCCATTTATTCAAGATAAGAAATAAAACAATTGAATTTAGACTAAAGAAAAGAGGATTAATGCTCTATTCTTGCAACCAGAAAGCAGGCATTTGATTAAACCAGTTTATCATTTTAGGGCATGTACTGCTATCTACAGAGAAACTACAGCTAGCTGTTTGACCAGAAATACTGTACAAGCAACATGCAGATTTCGCCAGATTGTTTCTTTTTTTTTTTTTTCCCCAAAATCTATTTACAAAATTTTCCATTTCTAGTGGGTCAGACACAAGTGTGAGCCAAGAACTGCAAACAACACCACTGAAGAAAAATTTCCTGCTTGGAAAGAAGAATTATGTGGCTTGGACTCTTGTAGAACCTAGTACTCCATTTAGTCATAAGTTGAAATGAGGAGTTAGATAAACAACTACTACAAAAAATAAAAAGGTTATTAAAATCACTGAAGAGAGAAACATAAACAAGCTTCCAGGTTTGAGCTGGGGGACTGCTGTTCACTTTGGCTCACTTGAAAACTATGCTTTGTTTCAAAGCTTATGGCACTCACCCAGCACACTGAAGAATAAGCCCGTGGAAAGATTAAATGAATAAAAAGAGAAAAAAAGGGGGGGAGGGAGGAAAAAGGAATATGATATCGAACTGATATAAAATACCTAGAAAGCTGTAATGTCGCAAAGACTTTGATGGGCTGGAATGGTATTTTAGTTGCCTTAGAGTTCTCCGTGAGTTTTGTCTTAGGCTCTTAGCAAGTAGAAACTAAATATATGGTAGGATCCCTGAATCACAAAACTTAAATGCACACACTTTGAACATCAACAGAAATAAAGCGTCTGCAAGGCCTTTAACTTGTTTTTGTAGACCTCACACACACCATTAAACAGGTTATAAAGATTTTCGAGCAAAGCAAAGCTTAGTTGCAGTCCAGAAATGGTTTGTAATGAAAAAAAAAAAATTAAAATCTATGTCACTCTTGGCTAAAAGAAGGACAAGGAGAACATGATGACTCTGTATTTAAAACTATGCAAAATGAAGGACAGGAAATAATTGATTGGGATTTTAATGGTTCCCAGAACTGTAGGTAGGTCCAAGACAGTATAACCAGAAATAGGAAAATGCATTTAGGAAATGAAAATTTTAGGCTATGTTAGAGAAATACACTTAACAACTGTGCTATACCCCAATCTCCCACAGGACTGGGAACTCCACAGTTGCAGTCCCACGAAACCAGACAAGCTGGAACACTTAGGAATATTCTTCTGGGACTAGACTTGCATTAACAGTAGGGTGGATAAAATGATCTCACAGATCACTCCCATCTCCAGTTTCTGCGATGTGAAGATTACATCTTGAAATATGAATTACAACCAATTAACTTGGCTGCAATGTGCATGCATCTCTGAGGATCCGTTATTTATGTATCATTTGTGTACACATAGCAATGTACAATGCCATTTTCAGGCAGCTTTTCAGAAATCATTTGTGTGACAAAAACCATTAGCCTAATGGCTTTCAGTACCTTCAATCAAGTTTTCCTACTTTCTTTGCAGGACTTCTGATTTTCAATAAATAAGCCAAATGCTGCTAATTCTGAGACTTTTTTTCAGAGATCTTCCCAATGGAACTGCGTGGGATAACCTTGCAAAGTAAACATGACAGCCATTTAATGTTGAAATGTGTGGCTTCCCCTCTGATGACAAAAAGCATGACTAAACCTATTGATGTATTGATGAGACCATATGTGGCCATACCATCTAATATTGCTCTTCTATTGTCCTGCCTAATTTGCTGGGACTCCGGCTGTCACTGAACAGCCTTATAAGGAGTAAGAGTTAATAGCACAGCTAAATGAGTTACTCTTGCATTTGAACTGACATAGTAAATGAGCCTGTAAAAGTGAAGTTAGATGCCTCACAAAACTGCTTTCATTTTTTTCTTCCTTTTTTTTTTTTTTTCAGCACAACTTTTATAATTCAAGAACTTATTCTCTTAAAATTAACTTCTTTACTGGGAGATTGGCTTTATACTTTGGGTTCAAGAATTTCCATTCATGTCTCTTTGCAACAAAGATCCTTATTGCAACAGAAGAATCTACAGCCTATTTGTAGTTGAATACTACAAGAAAATAACATAAAAGCTCTGGTGAGGCACAGTCTGTAAGATTTTTATTTTTTTCCCCTTCAGTTAATATTCCATTTTTTTCCTGATGGATTTGTAAAAGAGACTACAGACACACTTTGGAATGAGGAATTGTTTCCAAACTGAATTTTATTTTATACTTAAATGGAAATTATAGAAAGCCTGAGTGGAAACTCGAGGAACACTTACTATATATGTTAATAACTGTTGAACTTTTTGCCCTGAACAGATTTGCAATGCTTTCCAACAGGCTCACTGCAGGTGATGACATCTAGCATATTCTTCATTGCAAAGTTGTATATTCGCTCTTCAGATAAGATTTGTATCTGGTTGTGAAGGCTGTTTCAGTGTGAAAAGTTTGGATGAGGAAAGCATTTTATGAAAGGCAAGTAACTGCTTCCAGAATTCCTCCTGATAAGATTTCTGAAATACAGAGTAACAGCAGAATTTTCATACAAACTCTCCCAAGATCATGCAGATTGCACTGCTAAATATACCATAAAAAATAAAAAAATAAAAATAAAATAAAATTAAAAAAAAATAATAAAAGAAGCCTGCTTGGTTTTATGGACTCATCACCAGAAGCAATGGTGGAACTTCTTCCATTAAATCCACCTGTTAACATCCATGTTTGAAGGGCACAGAGGAGGCTTTTATCTTGCCAGATTTATTCAGAAAAAAAAAGTTACATTCCTATATGATCCTGCTTACAAACAGAACTATGACAACAAACTCTGGGGAGAAAGGAATGAAGAGCAAGGGACTTCTGTCTCTTTAATTGACCAAAACCTGATTTTGTTTTGTGATGGCACACTGCCAAAACAGAATGGAATCCCAGAAATGCCGAGTTTGGAAGGAACCTCTGGAGGCCATCTGATTCAAGCTCCCCGCTCAAGCAGGGCCACCCAGAGCAGGGTGCCCAGCGTGTCCAGGCAGCTTCTGAAGATCTTCAAGGATCTCCAAGAACTTCACCACCTCTCTGAACAATCTGCGCCAATGCTCTGTCATCTGCACAGTTAAGTACTTGCGTATGTCTAGATGGAATCTTCTGTGATCCAGTTAGTGCTCATTGCCTCTTGCAAATGCCATGGATACTGAACTTGGTTGGACTTCATCTTTTGTGACTGCTTATCTGATATGTGAAAAGCAATATACCATGAGAGATACAGTCTGAGCAAAAAATAGGGGCATAAGGTAAATGAATTACTTCCCATGTGAGAATTGTAATGAGTGAAGCAAAATTTCCCTTCCATAATGACAAAGAACAATATTAAAATTTCCACAGAAAGCAGATACAATGAATGAAAAATAAATTCCTCAAAAGTATGGTAGTTCACGGTATTTCTTGAACCAACCGTAATTACAAATGAATAGGGTGCTCATGTTCTTGCCTGCATCTCTAAACTACTAGAAATAAAAGCTCTGGAAAGTGTTTTTGTCACCCAATCCTCTGCATAGAAACTTTAAATTTCTATATTAAGAAATATTATATTCATGAAGGATTAAATTGTACATAATTACTTTTTGCTACGATCTTTCAATTAGACTTATTTCCTCTGTAAAAGAAGAATGCAAAATAAAATAAATCAAGAAAATCACTTTTGAACTTAAACAACATCCTGCCATAAGGTATTTTCCTGTTCAACACATTCTTCCTGGTTTTCTTTTTCTCTCATGGATCCAGATACTTCTTATGGAGTACTTTCCTCACACACATACGCTACATATTTTTAGCTGTGTGAAAATGATAGTAAATCTCACGTTTCAAATGGATAAAAGTAATTTTTAGACAGGAACTGAAATGCCTTTCCTAGAGACAAAAATTGTTTCCTCACACACGGTCTTTCTATGAATAAGACCCCATGAGAATTTTCCAATCAAAAGCTAATTCAGCTGAAAAAACTTTTGAGGAGCTCACTGACAATGAGAGAAGTTTAATTAACAATACTCTGACAGTTACCGCAATACCCTCACCTTAATATCCTAATCCTGAAGATTAGCATTTCTTTGGAGTGGCAGTCATAATCATAACGAACATTAAGAGCAAAAGAACTAATTTATCCTACACTGTTTTCTCTCCTGGGCCCCAAGCAGTATTTCTTCAGTGTGCATGGGGACTCGTACTCTCAGATTTGTTTCACTGCAAACTGTTTACAGCAGATATGGGATAAAGATGCCTTTGTAATCTCCCCTGTGTAAAAACATAATTTGGTGCACCTGTGTCTAACACAAGATTCATTTTTATATAATAAATAACTTAATTACTGTCATAGGTCTTCATTGGTCAAATATTCATGAAAGCACGCATGGAATTACAGTGAACACACAAATCTATACTCAGAGCAAGCTATTTCTGAAAAGTGCCACGTACCTGAAAAACAGCATTTATTTTTCTAACAATAGAATGGAAAAACTTCATGTGAATAGTTTCCCCTAGATATAGGTCAGAATTAAGACTTTGTCTATCAATCCAGATGTTACAAAGTTAAATAACAGTGATTTAATAAGCAATTTCATAACATTTGACCGGCCTAGTTATAAGCAATTTCTTTCACAGCACTAAACACAGCTGATGTTAGTAAGAGTGATTAGTTAATAGGACTGAATTTAAAAAATAGCGTGGCCAGATTACCTGAATTGTGACTAAGAGTGTATTTTTTA
This sequence comes from Anas acuta, assembly GCF_963932015.1. Classification (NCBI taxonomy): domain Eukaryota; kingdom Metazoa; phylum Chordata; class Aves; order Anseriformes; family Anatidae; genus Anas; species Anas acuta. Next base: position 23,964,438 of record NC_088980.1, on the reverse strand, counting down.
AAAGAAAAACAGGATATGCAAAAATTGCCAGCTGTTAGCAAACACAGTTTATAGCCAGCTGCACTTCAAAATAAAACATCCCTAGTGACTTCCTGATCTAAGGAACCCAGATGTAGCAGTACATGCATTACCAGAACCAAAAATGATTTAATAACCTGTTAAAATTACTTCATTTACTTATACTAAACTCCTTCTGTAAGGAACAAACAGAATAGGTTCATTCTGGGATTTTCCCTACATTTCTGTATTACCTATTTATGGTTTTTAGTAATTTATAAGCCCTTTATCTATTGAAGCTTATTTTCCTTGGATTGACTTTCAAAGGACTGTAAAATTCAAGGATTAGGAAAAGTTACACCAGAGGCAATGCAAAGCCATTTTCATAAACTACTAGTAAGTCCTCATCAAGAGGAGGAAAAAAAAAATAGCATATCAAAGGTTATCACAACTCTTTGATGCAGTCTTAGGTAGCGTAACACATTCACACAATGCCACTGTATCAAATGCTGTCAGCAGTAAATCACAAAGCCCACTGCATTGATTTCCATCACTATTCTGACACCACTAATGCATGTATGTCTTCATTAATATTATTTTATTGCCAGTGGCTATTTAAAAAGAAAGCAGGAGAATGTAATACTGTATGTGGATCATTAGCTTTTAGTTACTAATGCCCTACACCGGCAAATGAAGTGTAAAAATAGCCTGCAGCCTCTGCCACCTGCTTCCTAGCCGCTGTCCAGTGGTTAATATTTGGACTCTTTTTTTCATGCAGCTGGTCTTCTACTCAATAGGAGCCCCACTTTCCATTCCTTGGGAACCACCATGAAATGTCATTTATCACGCCTACAGCAAAGACCCTGTTGTGTATTTTTTTTTCCTAAATGGAAAAAACAGCTGTGCTTTGTGCCTCAGCGTTATTTAAATATTTAGTGAAGTGGCTGCCTCATTTTGTCATAATGTAGATTATCAATAAGGACACGCGAGAGCACACAGTATCTGCCATAAGGACATAATGCCAGTAATTGCATAAAAATGCTAATGCTACAAACACACTTTTGATAACAAATTACCAAATTATCTTTTTATCTGATGGAAGATAGGTTTCTCCATGTCTCTCCCTTCCTCCCACTCTGGGAAATCGCTAAGCAGTTTTAATGTAATTACGGCCCAGCTATGTACAACTGTTATATGAATAAAACCCCAAGACTGTTGGAGCTCCAGCAGAGCTCCCTGTGAGATGTGCCAAACAAGCATCAGTGGCCTGAAGACAGAACGACACCTCTTGCCACCACTCTGGAAGAGGTGTTGCAGACAACCCAGCAAAGCATAGAAGTAAAACCTAAAGCTCTTCTGTCACATACAATATACATTTGCTCTAACCTGACTTCTGACATGGTAGTATCTCAGCCTTTACATAAATTCCTACCATGTGAAAGAAACTGCATTACTAGTTGTTTTTTTTCCTAATGTTTCCATAGTTCACCAGTTTGTATGGGGCAGCAGAATCTTTTATCAGTGATATGAATCTAATGCAGTACAACTTAATTTTGCATTTGAAACAAAACTCACTGCTCTCTGTCCCTGAGCACCTGGATCTTTTTCAGACCTATATGAAGTGTTCTGTACAAGAGGACATCATTTATTGATATTGTTGATGATTTAATTATTATGTTCTTCTATAGTTTTCTTGCCTAATTTTGAAAGTCCTTACAAAAAAATGACCTTCATTCCTGAAGCGGCATTTAGAGTCCTTCCTTGATGTTCCCTGCTGCCCATAGGATCACAAAGGTAATGTCAGTCTGCATTTATAGTAAGTTTAAAATGCTTTTAATTAGCTGCATGACAATTTGATCTCTATCTTAGTAATACCACGTAGTTTGACTGGACCTTTTAGTAGCTCTTTTACAAAACTGGTTATTGGCAGGAATGATAACAGATCTATTTTTGAGCTGTTAAACTTTTGAGTGAACTACTTTTCTCCATGGAAGAAGCTTCAGTGAGAATCAAAAATGTTTAAAAATCCTTTGTTTAGTTAAAAAAAAAAAAAAAAAAAAAAAGCCTTAATTTCAAAGTGTAATCTGTAATGTTTTTTTGAATTGGTAAATGTTAACAACAGCAAAAAAAATGTAATGTCTATTTTGCCTAATTTTTTTTTTTCAGGACTTATAGTTTACTCTGTTAAAGCATTTAATTATTTTTTTAAAGTGGTTTCCACATTTTCTGTCATTGTATTTGTATTTCAGAAGTTCAGACACACACATACACATATACAAAAAGATTTGTGACTGAAAAACTGAGCACATGCTGACTGAGCTATAAGAAGATGAGCAGAAAGAACTATTTATGTCTACCTCCTATTACCCTAAGCAAGTCGAGCTTGTTGCTGAGAATATCAGAGGTGTATCTGGGATGACTGCAAAACGTCAGGAGCAGATGGGATGCAGAGATTGCATGCAGTCTGTGAAGACATCAGGTTGAACTGATCTTTGGGAAAACAGGACAGTTTTAGCACAGATGAGAAGCTGAGATGCAGGGAAAAGTGATTTTAGATCTGGGAGGTAGAGAGTGACTTGAAGAAAACCAGACAGTAGATACAGGCTGCCTTTGCCTCTCTGAAGTTGCAGTATCACAAGGTTCACATTTGGAGATGTTTGCTCCCTTTCCTGCATCTTGATAAACCAACCCTGCAGCCAGAAGCCCAGTTATATTAAATGTCCTCTTCAGCATTAGATGTTCTATTATTTATTTGCTGTAACCCCTCCTCAACTGAAACAATCCTGCTGCTTCTAACGCCTGCCTCTAGGAGTCAACACTTCTAGTGCTTTAGGGCAAAACTAGATGAGATTTCCAGGAAAGTAGAGCTTTTCATTCCACAGTCTCTGACCTCACCTACAAGCACAAGCTCGTCATACTTAGCTTCTTTTCTCAACAAAGAAAATACTCCTGCGTGATCACTGGTTTCAGTACTACTAAACAGTTCAAGATTACCTCAACAAATATTATTTACCCACTGTTAAAGCCTTTCTGAAATACATATGGTCTTTTTTATCTTATTTTGCCGTTACCTCTAGATTTTACAATAATCGTAAGTCTAAATTTAGGCTACACAGATTAAACAAAGGTACTTTACCAAGCTACAAAACAAATCATTATACTTTTTTTGAAACTCATTCAGTACATATTTTTTCCTTAAAATAAAGTAAAATGTAATATCTGAAGATTAAATATACATTCAAAACAAATTAACTTATTCCACAACACGAGACTTTCTTGGTAAATACATAATATTCTTCAATTATTCTTGGTAAATAAATAATATTCTTCTTCCAGATTTCCGTTTCTTGAATCAGGGTGCATTGCTTCTAACAACAAAGTTGATGTTCTCACTAACAACAGAATGTGTACAGATTAAAGATTAAAGAGGTTTGTGACCTCAAAACCAGCAGGATAAACAAAGAACCTTCACCTTGGTCTCTGACAGTCAAAAAACCACACACACCTCCTTCGTTCAATACAGGATTAAACGATGTTATTAAAAGCAAGGTATCGTATTCTTTACACAAACTGTTCTTTCAAACCCACAGGTCTAAACAAAACCTGTAGGTTTGAACAAAAGTTTTCCAGCAACGTGTCACATACTGATTTACTGATAACTGGTAGGTCAGATTAAGAAGAGAGGCTGTATTTTTGCACCCAGAGTATCCTGGGTCTGTCCTTGCTACAGCTGGGAAGTTCTGACGGACATGGCAAAATTGGGCAATTCAGTCACAATTGCAATGCTCTAGCCACCATGCTTTTTAGCTGGTTTTGCTAATATAGTATTAGCCACCATGTACTGTACCATGCATTCAGGGCAAGCGGTTGTTTGCCAAGGAACAGCAATCAACAGCAACTCACCCAGTCTCTTGAAAAGCACTACTGCCTCTGCTACTGGTGTATCAACACTAGGTACCCAAGCTGTGTGTTGCAGGAGGGGATTCCTTTAAGGAAATAACTGAGTCAACTGCACAGAGATTACTACACATGAGCTATACTATTTTAACTTGAAGCTTTAACCATACCACTGATCTTGCCACATATTTGTTTTACACATCTAAACAAAATCAGAGCTAAAACACCTAAATACAGTCTCAGTAAAGATGCTGTACTGACCACATATCGAGGCAGGTAGAATATTCTGTTGATCCCAAAAGGACATCTGGAGGCCTGTACCATAGGGTTACCACTTCATTAGAATATGTATGGCTGGGAACTGATTTAGCTCTTGCAAGACCTGTGGGGTAAATACAAAGAAATTAATAAAACAAAATGAAGAAACTGTTTGCTGTATGTTTACGATCCTAAAAGGATATGTGAGCCCACATCATATAACTTGATGTCATATTGCAAGTGTTTTTTTCTTCTAGTATTGAAATATGTTACTTAATGAAAGAACATGGTAGCTTCTATCATCTAGTACCTGGCTAAAAAGAGCTGTGGTTATTATGAAAGAATAATAAAATATGATTTTCATACTGACAACCACAGACCCAGGAGAGATGCAAAGATACATTGTGGTGTACCTAAATGAAAGACAAATAAATAAAGTTGTTCATTTCCATTAACTACTCATCCTTGGGCATCAATAGTCTTTCATTTTAGTGTTATTCAGAAAAAAGAAATGGAAAGGAAACTCCCAGATGTATAGTGACATACTTGAGATTTATTTTTTAGGGGAGCCTAAGAAAACCTTCCACAGTTTACATTGCAAACCCTAGTCTGCTTATTCAAATTTATATCTGAAAGTAGTAGAAACACTCAGACATTTCCATTCAAATAAATATTGATATTGCTGTAATACATCAGAAAATGGTATGTGCAAAATTCTTCTCTCTCAACAAATGTATGTTGGCAGTGCAACAATCTCAGAAACAGAAATCATTTCTATGAAATCTGTGACCTACTAAAGATATACTATTTACAATAATTGTCTTTCAAGCTTGTCAGTCAGTTAAAATAATTCACATAACTGCATAACCATATATCTCATGTAAAATTGGAAGGATTTTAGGAGAGATCCTCATGTGCTAAAAACAGCAGTAATGAGCAAACTTTTCTAACAGTTATCCTACAACAGCCTCACTCATCCAGGGACTGGAACAAAGATTTTCAGGACTTTGGTGCCTGTTCCCATCATGTGCCTGCAAATACCTTTTCCAAATAATTTATTCCTTCTCACTGCCTTGAGACTCCCTCACTGGGAACACCGGACGAGTAACAGAAATCAGGAGAATACACCACTGATTTTTGTCTTCCTAAACAAAGAACTATCAATTTCCCTTTCACACAAAAAATTAACTTACTAAAATAGAAGGTCGTGTCCTACACCCCAGAGAAACCAAAAAGCAGTCACATGCTCCAGAAGAAATATGCAACATGAGAATTCACATAAAAGTGAAGATGAGAGTCCTTTGCATCTTTATTCTCAATACACTGGAGAAGCTATTTAAGAGCAGTTAATCTCAGTGAATACATCTCCATAGTAATGATGGCAAATCTTGCCAGTAGATTGCATTATCAGCTGATTATAGCAATTAGACCAATGTAGGGGAATAATTTGACTTGTATGCCAAAATTTCTTTGAAAAAAAAAAAATCAAATACGAATAATCTTTTTTTCCTTCTTCTTTTTTATCCAGCTTTTTGACTTCCATCTGCTTTGTTTACTTGGATAGCAGCTTGACCAACACTTGGTCCAAGCAGGCAATTCAAGGTTGGCAAATGCAGTACAACCCCAAAGAGGAGAGGTAACCTCACACTGTCTGCAGTACCTCTGATCAATGTTTTTGCTTCTACTAGAAAACCAGCAAATTCTCTAACTAATGAATAGCTCTTATTCCTAGCACAAAATTTACAAACAAGCCTCAGTTTCTAGGCACTTGCACCCAACATGACCCATCTAAAGTAGTACTCCCTGAAGGCGTGAATCTGGATTTGCTGTTATTATGCTAAATAAGAATGATAAAAGGATTTGAAAAGCCTGGATGGTGAATGTCCCCTTCCAAAGTCCCTTCACTGTTGCATAGGAAGACTGAATTTGGTTGCAGACTCTTACCTCTCTAATCTTCTTCCTAGCTTTGGTAGGAGAAAAGGCCCAGGCAGGCAGGGAAAAGGCACTTGTAAGAAGCCAGCAATGTCACGTGATATGAGGAAAATGGGCAAAAAGTTTTAGAGTTTGTGTGGTGATAAAGAAATGCAGGTCTCCGTGACACAAAGTGCCTGACCCACAGACTCAAGAAATCTCCCAAATAGGGAGGAATAAATAGCTAACTTGCCATACCAGAGATTATACTGCAAATACAATGCCTGTGCTTGCCACTTAGTTTCTGCCACCTTGCTGTCCAAGACAAAGCTTTGCGCTGTAGCCTACCCAAATATGTCTTTCCTCTTGTTCTGTGACCATTCAGCAAGAATCCTGTCCTCCCATCCAGTAGGGACTGCTGACCATCCTGTTTCCTCAGCTTACCACCTCTAGATCTCCTCTACCTCTAATCTGGTCCAAGCTAAGATCCATCAAATTTTCAAAGCATGGCCCTTTTTGGCTAATCCCAGATGGTTGGACAGCTAAATGTTTTTTCTTTAATCTGCTTTTCATTTCCAAAACACCATGAAAGCCTCACTCGAGGTTAGCTACTCCATCTGGTTTCTCAGTTATAAGAGGATCATTACTGGAAAGGAGAAAGTTATTAGCAAAACTTCAATTTGTAAGAGCAAGTTGAAGCCATACATTGACATCAAACAGCATCAGTGCACCCGGTTTAAGGTTGATGGGTACAGGCCATATGTTTTATGTAGTGGCCAACTGGTTTCCTGCTTGTGCACTTAACGCTACTTTGCAGACAAAATGGCCAAGTTTAGCAGAAGTGAACAACCCACCAAGGATAAAATTTGGCATAGGAAGATTTGGAACAGTCCCTCTGTTTTAGTCAATAGATCCTCTAGTGCAGAATTCAAATATCCTAAATTAAGCTAATGCATTGGAGGAGCTGCTTTGTCTCTGGAAGGGAACAAAGTTTGCTTTTTCTGAAGAACGTTCTGCGTAAATAAGGCACTTCCAATTATGAGCACTTTCATTTGAAGATTCAGAATTAATGTAAATGTCTCTCAACACAACTGAGGCATGAAAATATCCTCATCATTCAGATGTATTTACAGTTTAAAAGCAACACTATCTCTTTCTATATATATGTATAAACACTAACAAGACACTGCATTTCTTATTTTGATGTTCCAGATGCGAACAGTTGACAGTTACCAGTTGATGTTTATATATCTTATATCAAATATCCTTCTGCAGGAAAAAGATGCTTTATATTTCATACCCTTCTGCACCTCCAAATATGCTTACTCATGCAAAATTTATTTAACCACATCCTTCAGCTGAAAGAAAACTGAAGGGTAGGATTAATTAGCACAGCATGTTCGATCACTTTCTTTAAGGGTTCCCTGTCTGTTTCCATGGTTACTCTACAGGAAGAGTGACGATCTCTTTTGAAAAAGACAGAGCTTATGGGCGATCATCAAAACTTCAAATCTTAATGGATGGTGCGAACAAAAGTCAAAAGGTAAATGACAAGATCACCAGGTGAGTACACAGCATTTACATACTGCTGTTTGCACACTTTTTGCCTGTGATGGTACAGTGGTGGTGTGCTGACAGCTGTTGAACTCCCTTCTAGGTCCTACATTTTCCAGAAGATAAAAGGTCAGCACGCGTCCCGCTGTTACAGCCTCGTTTGGAAAGGAGGAAGCCAAGCGTAAGGCACGGCTATTAAAAAAGTCAGGTTGCATCAGCCCTGCTGCGTGTAATTATGGCAAGAACAGACACTGGTTAACGTTCTCCAGGCAGTTACTTCTCTGGCCATTACCCAAACTGGAAGAAGAAACTGTTCTCACACATCACACGCCACAAGTCTTCCTCAGCATCATCTACCTGTGCTGTGCCACAAAGCATTTCCTTTTAACTCATTTGAAACCTTGGGGAGGGGAAGAGGAAGGGGAAGGGAAAAGGGAAGGGGAAGGGGAACGGGAAGGGAAACGGGAAGGGGAAGGGCCACACAAAGACCATCGAGTCCAACTTTCTGACCCCTTCAGGGCTGCCCACAAGCTGAAGCGTGTCACCAAGGGCATTGTCCAAATGTTCCTTGAGCACTGACAGGCACGGGGCACCACCTGTCTCTGCAGGAAGTCCGCCCAAGGTGTGTGACCACCCTCATGGCACTGACATTTCTCCTCACACCCAGCCTTGCCCTCCCCTGGCACAGCTCTGTGCCCTTCCCGTGCCCTGTCATCGCTTACCAGGGAACAGAGACTGGCACTTCCCTCTGCACCTCCTCTCCTTGGGAGGCTTCCCAGAGCATATTTATGTGTCTTTAACATATAAAAACTCCTTCTGCCTTGTACTCTGAATTATAAAAAAAAATAAATAAAAAATGGCAAGGTGATATTTTCTTCTGTGGTAAACACAATTTTCTCTGCTTTGTCTGGATCTATCTTTTATCTCAGACCCAGAGGTTGTATCTGATCTTACCTAGCATCAGTTATTGACATAACACATTGCACTGATTTATCACTGTAATTTTTTTTTTAATTGTATTTGGCTTTTAAATAGGCAGTAGCTATATGCAGACACAAGACCTATTCAATACACGCACCTTTGGCTATGAGCATAAATATTAATATTTGATATCTCTTTAGCTGCAGGATAGCTTTCTAGTCAAGTTCATATGACAACCAGGAAGCCTTTGTTCACAGAGAGCATCATTCTGCAAATGAGAAAAACAGTCACGGCTGCAAAAATGAGGGCTTGCCAAGAATGTGCATTGTTCCCTTTTCTATTATACCTTAAATGTATTTATTTGTTTACTATTTTTATTTAGAAATAACAAAAAGAGCTCTAGTGAGGCATATTGCAAACAAACAAAAAAAGTTTTGTTTTGTGGTTGTTTTTTTTTGCCGTTTTTCCTTGATTCAGATTCTTTCATACTTCCTTTCTTAGCTTCATGTTTATTTATTTTAATAATTTACCTAGAGTTTGGGGTAAATGGCTTATAAAGCTATACCCATTATTCAGTAACTATATTAAAATGTTGTTAATGCTGTCTGTTGTAGATCATGAATTGTCAAGTTCATTTAATCTATTTATCCAGCTACGTACTTTCCAACAGAGGCATATTTATTTAGTGAATACCTGAATGGCAACAGAACTGAAGTAAAATAGGTGGAAACATTGCCACTGTTTTGACAAAGCAGTCAGTTCTCTACCCCAGAAGTCAGTTCTTGGCAAGGAAAAGTGTACTGCAGCCTGTAGGTCCCTCTGCTGTCCATGTGAATATATCTACCCATAAGATACAGCATTATCAGAATATCTGATTTAAATTCCTTTCAAATATGATAAATTGCCTACAATATCCTATGTCTGAGTCCTAATGCAGACACCAGATTATGGTAGTGATGTTCATTTGCAAAAGCTACCCACTATTAGGGAGAGCCTAATCAGGTTCCCCTATTAATATTCCCCAAAGGCACTTGGACAGTGACTGTTCTTCCAAAGCTGAGCACATGAGTCAACCTTCTAGAGACAGGCAGCAATAAGTAAGGCAAAAGGCATGTGTGCCTGACAGCCTGCTTTTTCCAGCAGTATCAGTAGGTCTAATAAAGGATGATTTCTCCCTGCAAATCTTATCTCATGTACGCCGTCAGACAATCACTTACAATAATGTAGATGATAATTATTCTGGCCTTTGAAAGAGACTCGACTATCAATTTGACAAATACAAGATACAAAAAGGGAAGATAGAGAAGTATTTTTTTTTTCCGCTAACAGGAAGTAAGAATTTAGCCCCCATGAAAAGTGTTTTTATTTTTTCAAAAACTCCAGCATCATCTGTTTCAACTGCCTCCCAAGCCACCCAAAAGATCATAGGCAGTGGAAAAGTGGGATAAGGAAAAGTGCTCAGCTGTTGGCTGTATATTAAAGACCTCTTTGATTAATTTGTCTGAAAGCCATCCTATCTATAAAGCTGGTTATTCCTCTGCTTTAAAACCCTTATAAAAACTTTCTGACACATTGAAAAAGCCTACTGATGCTGAAAATGTGCCATGACTGCCAAATTCATTTATTCTCCATTAGCAGAAAGGAACACACAAATAATTCTGTTCCAATCAAAAACTAGGTGGCATGGAAGTGCGAAGGAAATGCATGTTCCATTTTCAACACAGTAAAATTATATGTATCCCCATGACCTTCTGGGTCAGTGTGAACATGTTCAAATTGCCTCTCCTAGTCTAGAAACAGAAAAATAATGGTGTGGGAAGGAAAAAAAAAAAAAAAAAAAAAAGAATCTACACCGTAAGCATGCACTCAGCCATGACAGCTAACAGAACTCAAGGACAGCAAGCAATTTCACATCAAAGATAACTTCTGTATTAATGAAAAGACCTGGATTCATTATGAATATGGGATACGTGCCCATGATTTTGAACAGTTGACTGATTCAAGTCTTGCTTTCCAGTTTCTGGATTTTTACTTAATGATCCTCATTTAGTTGTCTCACAGAAAAAATTCTATATGAAAAACGATGACCTCTCCTCCTAACAACATCCCAGCATGAACACACCACTTTGCTAATAAGGCTGTAAGTGAAAATATCAGAATTGCTCATTCCAGTTATTAAGTTTGAAGCAAATAGTTAACAATGCCCAAACAGATGGTTTTAAATTGGTAAGATCTACAAAGGATGGGGAGAAAGTTCTAGAAAGGACAAAGAAGCAGAAAATACTTCTCCACTGAAAATGAGAGGTAACATCAGAATATTTCAATACTCCCTAAGAAAAGAGAGAAAACTGGGAAGCAGCTACAAATCAATGAGCACAGCGCTAGGGAACAGTTTGAGTTTAGGATAGAATAATAGTGTATATATTTATTTTTTTTCATGGAATTTTAAGACATATGCATAATGATCTTGCTGAAGACAAGAAACTTAACAGACTACTTTCATACATTTTTGAGGAATAATGTTCTCATTATCTTTCCCTAACAAACCAAAGGAACTGAGAAAAGAAAAAGTTAAGTGCTACAAACCATTGGGGAAACAGTTCTATCAAAACAAACAAATTACTATGGATGTACAATTTGATGAAGTGTAAGCTCACCAAGCAATGGCCACAGAAGTCAACACCTCACCGCAGTGCTATTGAGTATTAAGTTAACAATTGACTGTGTTCCCCATCTGCAAAACTAAAAGCATGACTGCAAGAGCCAATTTGGGATTACTCCATCTGGAGTCCAAGTAAAAATGAACCAATCTTCATCAACTGGTATCTTGATAACTTATCACTTGATAAAATGCAGTAGGTACTTGACATATTGCATGAGACAGGCTAAATAGGACATACTGGCAAAGAAATAAATAAGCTTGCTCTGTGCTGTGCAAGACTTATATTAGCAGAAAATCATCATGTAGATAAACTGCCTTCCCCTTTGTTGAGGTGCTAAGGGGACTGAACACACACCAGATTCAATCCCTCTGTATACAAGACAGCAGTACTATTTAAATCCTTCTACTGCAACGCTTCATTAAATCTGACAGCTGAAGAACTGTTAAATAAGCACGTTTTGTTGCTAGTGTAGTAATTCACAGTCATCCAAACAGAAACACAGAAGCTAAGTTTCACTGAAAGTTTTATATTTGAACATCTAATCCCAGTTTACACTCAGATAATTTTGTTTCTTCAAGGACTATACAACACTGAGCCTGATAAGGTGATGCCACAGCCAACACGTACTGCTTTTCCCACTAACAAGGTCCAAAATTCAGTGCAATGATTCTGGGGAGTGCCAAAACTCTGGTCAAATGCAAAGTTGGTTGCATGACTATGAAGATGTTGCTCAGTGGAGTGGTTTATGCCAGTGGAATAACACTACTTTGCTGATTCATCACTTATAACTTAGAGGTCAAATAGCCAGAGAAATTTAATGATGATAGTACTGAAAGTAATGGTCAGGTGAAAGCCTATTTAAGTGACTGTAAATTTACTTCCAAACAGTTAAGATTTCAGGAACTAGTCTAGGATAATTTAACAAGAGCAAGGCTAAATCTTAAAGCAAGTGTTTCAAGAGTATTAACATCTACAAGAAATACACTTCTGAAAATCACACCTAATAATTATTTCGATTTATAAATCCAACACCGATAGGGCCATTTGACATTACCATGCAAAACCATCATGACATGGGCATTGAAACGATCACTTCTTAAAGTGCAATGTCTGACATTACATGAATGGCATAACTCCTCAGCTAACACATTCACCAGCTTCTGGCCTCTATGCTGCACAGCCAGTGCAATTAAGTTTGATGTGCCCACGTTTCCAGGTAAGATGTCACCCCAGCACACACTTCCCTGCTGCAGCACACAGCTACACTTGTTCCATTTCACAGCCTCATCTTCTGAATCACAGCCGCCCTGACTGGCACCAATGGTTCTGTAACAATCAAGAAGTTTAATCCAGGCTGCTTCCAGGACCCACAACAGACTAGTTATAGAAAACGAAAATACTCAGTTAATTCTTGGTATCGCTGCCATACATTATATTCTGCAGCTTACATATTTTCTTAGCATGTAAAACACTGTCTTGGCCATTCTGCTGAAGAACTCCAGTACATTTTGCATGTGTTACCACATCAGTACATACATTCACATGCTAGATAATACCCACAGTATCTAAACACACATCTGTTTGCAGTGGCAGATGAAAAAAGTCCGAGAAAAATGATCTTAAAACATCAGTACAAAGCTCACAAAACAAAAAAAATCTAAGCTATTACAAAGAACAAAATAACTACAACAGACCTAAAGATTTCACTAAATTATTTTTTTTATTTTCACTTTGCTTTAAAGTGTGAAAACATTAAGAAAACCCACGTAAATATGTTTGCTTCTGTAAAGCAGCATTATAGAGCAACATATTATGAAAGGGATCTCTGGAGTCTCAGATTCACCTGTTCAATCGAATCGCTCCTCAAAACTCATTTAATATCTATGTCATCTTTAATTAGCTGAATCACAAATCTACAAGGACAGTTTTGTGAGAGGCATTCCAATATGCTTAGGTCTAAATGATTATTTGACTTTACATCAGTAGTCAGGCATCTGTATTCCTGCAGAGCCACCTAATCAGTTCATAATACAATTTTGTCACAGAGAAGGAAGAAATGAAAACAGACAATTTCATTTTTAAAAAGTTACATTAGAAAAGCATTAAGGCTGTGCCTTATACAGTATGATTCTGGAAGCGTGTAGTTAAAAAGCAAATGTTCCTCATGTGGCATCTTTCTGTATATTGATACTGAAATGCTGAGATGCCACTGCCAAGACAGCAAAATTGGAGCTATAGGACCATATCTAGTCTGTTATATACAGACGTAACGCTACTAAGTCAGGGGAATTGCAAATCCCTGTATCATACCTCAGTAAAACAAATGAAAAACTGTTAGTACTGAGGCTAAACCATTCCTTTTTCTATTATTTCAGTTAACTTAAGGACTACTGATGTACTTCTCTGTGCAGTGCTTGATTAAAACCTGATTCTGGATTGTAAGCAAAGTAACCCTAATAGTATTTTGATCATAGGCAAAATACTACTGCCATATTATTAGTAACTTTGGAACTTTTCATGCTTTATATAAACCATTTCCTATTTCAGATTTGCATGTATGAACATAAATACACAGGTGAGTGCATATCATTCTGACAACCCATTCAGCATCACCTCCTGCAACCTATATGGCAAAATTGGCTGTAACCCTCAGCAAAGAATTGTCTAAGTTTCAAGAAGGTAAATTAGGAGTTGTTTTTTTTGTTTGTTTGTTTGTTTGTTTTTCATAAAGTGCATTTCAGTAAGACTGTGCTTTTTAAAATATATATATTTTTTCCTAAGGTCAACACACAGTTCAAAACTGAATTTTCAGCCTGCTTGAAGAGTACAGAACTTACCATCAGCAGTGACAGTACTGATATAATGAGTCTTTTCCTTATAGTGCCTCATGCTTGGTATCTGCTTTTACAACCAATTCAACCCACTACAGTTAATAGCTAACTTAAAGACCACTGCAATGAAATATCCTTAAATGCAAATGTAGCCACAAGAGTGAATACTGGGAGAAAAAAGAAAGAAAAAAGAAAGAAAAAAGAAAAAAAAAGAAAAAAAAAGAAAAAAAAAGTGACCTAAACATTGCTGAAATAAGAAGGATAAGAAGAAGGATAAGATGTGCATAGCTGGGGGTAGGGATAAAAGAGATGACACCTTCTTCTCCCTTATTTCTAATGGTCACTGGGAAAAAAATAAAATAAAAATAAAAATAAAAATAAAAATTACTACATCTGATATGTTATATAAGGCATAAAAGCCAAGGGTGAGAAAAGCTGAAAGTGACCTTGGAGGAGAGCTTGGCCACCTTTTAACAAGGTGAAGATCTAACCAGATTTTTTCCCTAATATGTAACGTGAAAATCATCACACAGCACTTCCTTCCTTGTACAAAGCAGTTGTCAATGTTGCTACCTCACCCACATCAAATGCTTGTGATTCCTGAACTCCCACTTTTATCATCAGTAACTTAGTTCCTGATGGCCTCTGGGTGCCATGGAGGTCAGTGGCTGCAGCAAAATTCTCCTCTTAACACATGAATAGGAACCATGCAACTATAAAACATATTAATATATTGAGCACTGTATCCTTCAGAAAGACTGAAAATAAACCCTTCGTAAATTATTAAAAATTACCTAGATAAAAAGTGGATCTGTTGCAGTAAGGTTTTACACCATTTAGGACAAAATAAACCATGATATAGATTACAGAGCAATCATTTCTTTAAAATGCTATCTCAATGATGGAATTATTTCATATCATGTTAAACAGCACATTTCTCTTAATGAACTGCCATTCTCCTTTCACATTAATCTTTTTCTTTGCATATCAATATTTTTTTTCTGACTGGTGATAGTTTCTTTCTTCTTTAACCCATACCGCTTCCCAGTTATCCTTTAATTTCCACATAGCTGATTATTTCCTGCGTAAAAGAAATCTGCATAACTATTAACACATCAATGAAATTTAAATGATTACAATTTGGCATAATTTTCTCCCGTTATAATATAGCATGTTCTCCTAAATAAGGAAACATTAAACAAAAGCATAATCAGACCAAGAAGGCCAACAGGGAAAGTACTAGGGAATCAACCTGGATGCCTTTATTCAAAAGCTTTACCATGACACTGGTAGGCTTTTGAATATAGCTACACTGACAAAAGCAGTTTGCCATTTCTCAGGCAGGAGGAAAACTACTAATGAAATATCACCATGGACTGAGACACTGGAAGCACCATTCTGACAAGTTAGCATGGCTGCAGCTGCTCAACACTTGTGAAAATCTCACGTTATGTATGAAATTTCAAAAACCAGACTGGCAACGCAGCACACTGAGGTGTTTCTCAGTTAATTCCTAAACAGGGAAAGGAGAGGGAAGCACATCTTAGCACATCTTAGTCCACAAGTCACACTTCTGATTACTTTTCTCATTCTCTTTGAAGTGCCACCATCACAGTAACTACACCAATTCCTCCACTGATATTTTTTCCCTGTATCTATAGTATCAGCAGTGAGCGAAGAAACTTTGGAAACATAAAACAGAGGCCTATAGCTACACTATTTACTAGACTACAGACTGAGGCTATAGAAGAAGCAAGATGTGTAGGAAGAGAAAACTGACATGAGATCATGGACACATGAGTGGATAAGGTTTTAAGGGTTTTTTTTGCAAGGAAAGCAAAAAGCTTGTCACTGCTGCCCAGATTTTAAATACATCTACAGATTCCTTTGGCTTGATGGGCCTCTCTTGTGGTAACAATGCAAGATCACAATCAGCACTGAGCTAGCCGCATTACAGATGACATCCAAATCCCACATTCTTCCTAAGCACAAAACACTGAAACAGATTTTCATCACAGTTGTTTTAATGGTGTCATAACCAACTTCCTTTATTGCCCTTAATGGATAATTAAGATGCTTTCCTCCTATTTAAAGGCTCAATATATCTCTAACTTGTAACAATTTGAAACTGGATTGAACCCTAGGTAATCTGAGAAGCTTTTAACAGGGGACTCATTTAATGACTCAAACCAATCTCCAGTTCCTTATTGGTTTAAAAATAAATTATTATTTTTTCCTTGTCAGCCAATAATCCTACACAGTGCTTCTTAGTGGGAAGAGCTCAAGTTACAGTATCTACTTATTGCTATAGCTGAAAAGATGGGTATTTTTCAAGAATTTTAATTTCAACAATTAAAAAACAATCAGCAGAGACTGACGTGGACATAAAGTCCAGTTTGTCTCCAAACAACCTATGTCAAATCAATTCATTTTCCATAGGCCAGCAAACCCATTTTCCAGCCATAAGATACTCTTCCTGCATCAACTCTCACAATGGCAATTTTTAAATTAGTTTTGCCTAATTCCTCAATAAACCCATCAGATCAATGAAACAAATTAGACTGAGGTCCATGACGGGAACAGCAAGCTAAATAGATATGAGAAGCAAAAGGCATTTGCACAGCACTGGACCACAAATTCTCCTCCAGTTTAATCTCTAAAACAATGCACAAAAGACTTCATCAGCCCAAGCACCAGAAATTAAATCTACCTCTTTGCACTGTTGTCGCTTGAGATTTCCTGCCACCTATGCAGTTCATCTCACTCCCCACGTTTTCTGGGCAAGATACAAGAAGGTTGGGAAAGCATCACATGAAGCCATTACTTCTAGGAGGCGAGGGGAAGGAGGCAGCTTTGGCTATTCCCTGACAGCAGTCTGTTGTACTGTTAGAAACAAAGAAGATCTGGGGTGGAGGGACAGCTTGTCATCTGGGGGAAACAAATAACGGATACAGCAGCTTCTAAAGGGTCTCTGGGTCCACAGCACCTACAGCTTTAATCCTTCCTCCAAGACAACATATTCGAAGGTCCCCTGGCTACCAATGAACTTAGCTCCTGAGCTCTGGGATCCCTTTCTCTGGTTCCAGAAAGCAATGAGCCCATACAGGCATTTTTCACTGAGTTGGTAGCATGCATTCAAGGTTACACCAGGCCAAATATACACAGGTTGCTCTGCTGCTCCAGGCCTCGAGCCCAGGTGTCGAAGTGAATAGCACTCTCAGTTTCTGCTCTCAACAAAAACCACCATGTTACAGTTACAGAAATTACGGTATTTTCTAAAGACCTGCAAGCTAACTCAAGCTTGAGCATCTTAAGATTTCACTTTCCAGTTTCCAGGTTCCTACTTCCTTTTTTTTTTTCAACTCACAACATTGTGAGCCATCTTCATTACTTGCTATTAATACAAACATTATCAGTACCCCTCAAAAAAAACTATCCTTGCAACCTTCCCTGGGGCTATGAGAACGAATTCTTCAGGCTGGAAGGCTATTATCAAAGGGGAACAGGCTGCACCTGGGGAAACAGCAACCTCTAGCAGGAATATGGGAAATAAATGCCTTTTTCATTCTGTTCATTTCAGATTAGGTATTTGAGGAGTCTGTGGACCTACATTTTGGGTATGCTGGTTCCCTTCATCACCAGCAGCAGCCTTTAATAAAAACATTCAAACATCTTCCATGATTTCTCCAGCCCTGGCACAGCCTGTTCCTGAAGTAGCAGGGGTTTGTGGTGGGTCAGCTACCTCCAAAGTGACCCAGGCAGCTCCTACAGCTCATCCTCAAACCACATGACTGCAGCTACCCAGCCTGCTGTTTCCTAAAGCCAGGAAGGTTAGAGGTTGCCAGCCCACAGCTAGAAACATTCCCTGAGGAGTTTTGCAAACAATTACACCAAGCATCACTGAAAATGGAAACTTCCAGCACCATGACAACTCCATATACTGATATCTTCAAGAACTGATACTCTGTGGACCATTCACACAGAAAAACATAGTGTGAGCAATCTTTTATGCTATCCAACATTTCATACGAATGCATATAAAGAAATTCCTTACGGGACTCTTACTGTGAAAAAAGAACTATTTTTTCAAGTTATCAACATAGCTTTAATCATTTTAACAGTAAACTAACTATACAGCAATCGTTTTGTCCCTCATGACATATCTCCAACATGCTCCCTGCAGTAAAATCTGTATGGAAATTCATGGAAACATCCTCTTTAATACTCAGATGCAGTTTTAAACTGCAACTCTATGGAGTACAATTCTCTTTATTACAATCCTCAAGCCTCTTTGCTCCTGTTATCTATTATTAATCATCCTATATATCCAAAAGGATGCAAGGCTCAATCATACCTATTTGATACTGTCTTTTCTTACATCACAAAGTTTTATATCAAGAAAATTCTGAAAGTGTAAGTCAGTATTTCCACCGTGATGCTAGACCTCCTGCAGCTCCTTACTCATCTAAGAAGATCCCAAAAGATAACAAAAAGCTGAAATGAAAGGCTTTAGGGTCTGTGTTATTTGGAAGACTAAAGCAAAGAAATTTACATGAAAATTCTTCTGCCATTTTTCTTTCCAAAGCCCACTCCCACAGACAAGAAAGAGCAACTCTCTGACTGCAGGAACAAGCATTAAAATACCTATTTCCTAATGTTCTTTCACACTCACCTTGCAACACTAGAACTCTTTGGGGCATTACCACAGCCTGAGGCTTTTTTAACAGACTGAAACTAAGAAGAATCAGTGGAGGGAAGGGGGTGAAGGGGCAATTTCTATGCAAGCCTTACAAAATGTAATAAAAAATTAATAATGCTAATAAATCAATCAACAAGTTTTCCTATCCTTTCAAATTACAGTCAAGCTAACAATACCTTCTAGACTTTCTCTTTCACACTTTGAAATTATATTTTGCACATCTGCCTCTTGGGTACCTGCACAGTCACAACCATACGCTGTGTCTTGGAGCCATGGCATAGCAAGAAAGTTAGAGTACATGCTAAAAAGAATCACGCTCCAATTAAAAGACGTGATTACATAGGAGACCTTTGCACTTGAGAAAACTGCACAGTCCAAAATGCAGACCAAACAGATCTTCAAACTTCTCAACCACACAACTGGTACAGTTCACCTATACTGCAGGCCTAGCAGAAAAGACAAATGGGAAAAGTGTCTGCAGGGAAGTTTCACAAACAAGAAATCCCCTGACATAAAATTCCCAGCAGCATGTTGATCAACTAACAGATAAAGCAGATCAAGATTCTTAATTTGGTCAGTTTCTCTCACAGTGTCAGAGGTGCTATGACTGCTTCACATGCAAGCCAAGCTGAAATGTTTTGTTCCATATACCTATGATGCCCTGAGGAGTTTTTCAATACATCAGCAAGTGACATGCAATGTGCCTGCCCTCAGAAGTTCCATAACTGTTTTATCTGAAAATTTCTAATAACAAGTGTAATGTATTTTTTCAAGCCAGAGAGCACAATATTTTTCAAACTAAAGAATATGTAAGAGAAAACATAATACGATCAGTTTAAAGGTCCACATTGTTCCTAGAAGAGTCAGAATATTGGGCTTCTAATTGAAGTTTGGGGACAGAGAATAAGAAACAAAACACAGAAAGACAAATCCTTCCTGGAAAGGATCCACTTCCCACCTCCTTGTTGATTGCTATCAGTCATTCAGAAACTTTGAGCTGTAGTTTAAATGTAGTAATCTGGATGTAAGCATAACTGATTAGCCAATCTTGATTTATATTGGCATACACAATAACTAAATTCTAACAAAAAGTATTGTATGTAAGAGGACCTGCTCCACCATTTTCCCATCTCTGGAACTTTCCTTCCCATCCCAGACCTTCCTTCTTGCTCTTTTTGAAAACTAGTACAACGTTCACTTTTCCCCTGTTATTGGAGACCTCCCCCAGTTGACACAATCTTTCAAAGATGATAGACAGCAGCCTCACAATGACATCAGTCATCTTTCCCAGTACCCTCAAGAAGTCTCGTGTTTGGACTCATGAACTTGCATGGGTCAACATTTCTCAGAAGATCCCTAACTCAGTTCTCTTCCACTCACTCTTCTCCTCCTTGAACCATGTCTCTGACGACATAGGTTTGTGAGATTTCATTTGTGAAGACTGAGACAAGGATGTCACTGAGCACATCAGCCCTATCTGCGTCTGCTGTGACTACCTCATGTGCCCCACTTAGCAAAGGGCCTACATTTTCCACATAGCAAAGGGCCTACATTTTCCACAACCACTTATTACTTCTCTCCCTAATGCTCCTCCAGCATCTTTACTTTTCCACCTCAACAGCCTGTTGTTGCCTGCCTCCTCCTTCACCTCAACTTATTTTCCTCCCAGGTGCCTTAAACTCCTCAGTGATGGCAGAGCTGCTGCCGTCTAAGACCTGTCTACACTGTAGACCCTCCTGCCTGAGTGGTCACTCAGAAGCACCATGATGCAGAGTCAAAGATAATGTGCCTGGCAGTCTGTTCCTCTAGTGTTGTCATCTATATTTGCTTTTCCAGTCTTTGGTAGAATCTTTTAGAGGTTTGAAGTCATGCTTAAAAATAAGGGATGGTGGAAATGACAAGTGGTACTGGTTATAATATGTACCTCATACATAAATAAAACAAAGAATTCTTGAATGATTGTTCAATATGAATACAAATTACGTACTTCCTTAGAAAGGTATTCTGCTTAGAATAATAATCACCTGATTGCAAGTAACTCTTGGAAAAAAATAAGATATTCTTAGTGTTCAGTCTTTGGGTTCATGCTCCTATCCACTGCTGTACAGCCACTTGACACTCTAACATAAATGCATTTGCTCTAGAAACACACCTTGCTTTTAAAGTTGCTCAATGATTTTCCTAAACAAAGGCTCCAAGTTGTTTTTTGTTTGTTTGTTTGTTTTTTTAAAGTCAATACACATCCAAAAGCCAAATAAATACATCTGTGAATAGTGCACAGAAAAATTAAAAGTGAAGAAATAACTAATCAAAGCCTAAGCAACAGTTACACAGCCCAGTCTATGTGGTGGCTAACATCCAGCACAAGGCTCTGTTCATTTAAGTTTGTAATTGCTTATGGTGATACTCATTAGAGGTTTTTAATACTTTATTTCTACTCAAGACAGACATATGTACAGGAGAAAATAACCAAAACTACAGACAGCTAGACAAATTCACAGTGCAGGGTCAAAAATAACTCTTGCATTTAATTTCATAAGGAAAATTCCTATATACTTTAATTTCCTCTGGAATTTTAATTAGATTGAAGAAAAAAAAAAAAAAGAACGCAAGAATAGAATTCAAGGACTATTTTTCAGAGCAACAATTATTCAAGAAGTAGTCTTCCCTATTATGTCTTCTCAAGGAAGCCATTTTTTATACCTCATCAATTTTTAATTTGATAAAGTCTCTGTGTTCTGTTATCCCTTTTCATTTTACTGCCGAGTCTTCTCATAAATGTTCATTTCATAGCAACTATAGCACAACGAACAGTAAAGCAAATTCCCGTTCATCTGAACAAAGGCACTCCCACACAGTGGAGTATCTATGTCTGGGAGCTGTGCTATAGAAAAACACATGCCCACGGTTATTCAAAGATTCCACTTCAGCTGCAATGCAATGCACTGGCAGACATGAATAGCCTTTCTTTTA
The DNA here is from genome assembly GCF_963932015.1 of Anas acuta. NCBI lineage: Eukaryota > Metazoa > Chordata > Aves > Anseriformes > Anatidae > Anas > Anas acuta. The sequence continues at coordinate 23,942,734 of NC_088980.1, read as the reverse complement.
CCTTGTTTATTCAAGAACTATGATCTACTGCAGCCTGCTTTTAAGTATTTGATATCCCACACTGAGGAGATTAAATAAGCCTGATGCCAAATTAAAAACCTTCAGCCAAGCTGTTGATTTTTTATAAACTTATGAAACAAAATCTGAAGGTCTTGTCCTTAGAGACTAAAAGGCCTTTGCTCTAGGATTTTATATTTATTTTGCTAGCAAAGTCAACGCTATCTCTGTCAGAAACTGATTTCATGATAAGTTCTCTTCTGCCTTGAGTGAATTCTAAAACAAAGCACCCATTTCTCTAATTTCCATACCACTTCTCATGTAATTAATCAAAAATATAATCTAAATCAACTTCCTTTCCAAGCCATTATCATGAATTAGTCATTTGCGGAAGAAAAATGTAAAGAGAAGCAAGACTGTATCTTACATCTTGTTTAAGAAGAGTCTTTCATACTGGGAAAGTGGAAGATGGGCTCTAATGGTACAGTGTTTTAATAGGTAAACATGCATTCGTGAACATGTATATGTGCATGCACATGTTTATGCTCTCATTTCTCATGCCTTCAGTGAAAGAGGTCACAACCCTTTAAACTTTAACCTCATCACGTCTAATTTTTCATCTTGTTTCTCAGAGAAATTTAACCCATCTGGTTTTGAATTTTACAAGTTCATTAGCCATGAAAGAAAATACAACTTGAAAAAAAATATGGAGTCATATAATCTTCTCTCAGTAAATAAGAGGGGGTTATGCAGGTGTTTCTGTTACATCAAAACAAACTTACAACAGAAAAAAATCCTCACTACATTATACATTCACATGCCTATTACTTGGTATTTCATTCTAGTTTTACTTTTACACCTTTATTCTTCATTTCATAATAATACATAATGGTCAATCTTTAATTCCTGCCAACACAAAGCTGAGAAAATATTGCCTTTGATGTTGGCAAAGGAACATTAGCCTCATGCTGCACTGAGGTACAAAAAAGTCCTTAGAAGTGAGAGCTCCATTTCCTACTACAACAAGGTGAAAGCACATAAGCAACATAAATGTCCCAAGCTTTCTTATATTCTACTGAACATCAGCCAACATGAACATCAGTTGTACGTCTGAGTTGGGCATCACATTGACCGGTTCACATTTCCAACAAAGAATTTAGCAGCGCTGGGGAAAGTTTTTGTTTGTTTGTTTTCTTAAAAACACATCTGAAAAGTTTGAAGGCCTCTTGTACCCAGCCACAAAAGGAAGGCTACTGGACCTAGCTCAAGGAAAGGGCTGGCTACTGTGGAATTAAGCAATGGTCACTGAATTTTTCAAATTTCTAATCTTCTCTTCATTTTTAAATGGTTTTCCAGGGATTTCACATTAACATTATAATAAAACATAAAGAACCAAGACTTATTGCTCTGACACTTCATGTTTGTCAAATTGCTTGGATAGAACTTCATTATACCACACATGGAGCAGGATTTAACCAACAAATTTAACCAAAGTAGAGCTATTAACTTTATTTATTTGAGTACTGGTAATATACAGCAATGTCTTGCAGTCCTAGATGAGGATCAGCATCACTATATACACTAACTGATTTTAAATGGGTTTCTAGCCCAGGAGAGACTACAGTCAGAGAAACAACTAAAGACATGAAATTATAACAGATTGACTATATCTGTATCTGATAGATGATTATTTTATTATTATTATTACTAATTCATTATAGTTGATTATTTTCAAGGGAGATATTTTCAAAAGATTAATTCTTCTTGAAGGACTTTTTTTTTTTTTAATAGCTTCAAATTGGCCATATAGCTTGAGGGGTGGGGGAAGAAATAACGGGGAAAAAAAAAAAAAAAAAAAAACCACATCATATGAGACACTGTACATAACAAAGGAGTTTGTAAGGTCAGAGTTTTCAGTATCCTCCAAAGCTGGAGCACTGTCATAATAATCTCTTGAAGGATATATAATAAGGGGATATTTGGGATTCAGGTAACTGTACAGTGTATTATACACAACAACAATACAACAAAAACATCTATTTCAAACAGCACAATATCATCAACATAAGACTAATTCATACTTCACTGCAAACAAAAACACTTAATGATTTGTTTGTTTCAAGTATTTAAGAAATGAAATCTTATAGTAAAATACAAGATGCGGGAATGCTTTTTTTAAGCATTTCTTTAAGAAACTTTTTGCATCCTCCAGGTTTTGAAAAACAGCCACAGAAAATGGTATGTAAAAATAAATTATTCCTGTTTCTAATACTGTTTCTTTAATCACCTCACAATCAAGTTCTTGTGGAGCGTCCACCTGAATTTCTGCTCTATTCTCCAGCACAGCAAATACATACTGAGCTGTTAATTGCAGTAATACTAATTAAAAGACAAAAACCAGGACTACATTAACAGTGAAATTGCCAATTAGCACATAAGGCTTCCTCATTACTGCTGGTGAATGAAATGAGAAGCCTGATGTGGATAGCAGTCATAAAAATAAAAGACATTTCAAAAAAGCTGATAGGTCATATTTTCAGCTTACTTCAGAAGTTCTGCTGGAATCAGTAGCTGACAAGTTGACCTACTGGAAAAAAAGAAATTCCTACAACATTTTCTGAAAATCACTAAAGAAAAATACTGCCATTTTCCACATCTGTATTCATGTTAACTTTCAGAAGAAGGATTACATCTCCAGTGTAGTCACTAAAAAGTATTTAAAGATCAAAATTAAATATATATATACGTATATATATACATATATATCAAAAAGGGCTAACCTTTCAGTGGACAATTTCTCCTGCTTCTATACTTCACATAAGGCTTTTCCCCATAAGGGACTAAGAATGGATATTGAAAGCAGTCCAGATGATCTTAGTTTCCTTTTATCTTTAGAAAGAATAAATAGTCTTAAATCTTTCAGTCTCTTTCAATCAATCATAATTTTATGAAAGTTAATCCTACTTCCAGATCTCCACAACCCTAGAGCTGCTTGCACAAAGTGACTATGCTCTTCACATATCCTGTATTTCGTCAGTTCTCTCTCTCTATCTCTCTTTTCAAAGGTTCTGAATTTTAATTCAGAGGTCTCATGGCAAGTAAAACTGAAATACTTCCAGCATTATTTTCGTGGTGAGAACAGGAGTATATATTTGTTTTTCACTTGCTGCCTTTTAATCAAGCATTTTGTTGACCATAATCAATTTCTTCGCTCAGGAGAAAAATGTGCAATTATCTACAATGAAGAAGGTGTGTCTAAGGAATAGGGTGGGGGGAAGAGAAATCAATGGAACCATCTGTCTGACATTCCTACAACATTATAAGAGACTTGTAATTAACTGCTTGCCTACCAAAGTCTGCCAGCTTTAACTCCCCCGTGTCACTGATCAGAAGATTCTGTGGTTTCAGGTCCCTGTGCAAAATGTAACGCTGGTGGATGTAAGACAGTCCTCGCAGCAACTGAAATAAAAATAACTGAAAAAGAGGGGGACAAAAAATGACCTCTGTTAATATTTTGCATATAACCACAGCTGATTTCTTCACAATATGCAGGGTGCTTGCATATTGTGGTAACATTGTGTTAGAATTCCTCCCAAACTGCGTAATTCCCCACCCAAATTGAACACAATGAAATTTCAATCTAAAAAATATGTACTTTGCAAGGACTAACTTCATTCTCCAAGCCCTACTATATTGTAGATTCAATTTGCCTTCTTTAAAAAGAATAAGAGCAATATACCCATGTGCAGAAGGCTCGATTTCTACCAAATTATAATTATATTCCATTTACCCATATGGCCTTAGAGATTACGTGGTAGCCTGAAGACAGATGTGTATCTTCCCTAATTATAGGAAACAACAGTACAGGGTGGATAGGGATGGGGAGATAAGGCTGGGGGATGGGATTGGAGCTAAAACAAAGAAATTAATAGTATAACAATAATGCCTGCGTACCCAAGGTAATCTGTAAGTATGAGAGGTTTTCCCCTTCAAAGTCTTTTATGGGAGTTGCTTATGTATATTTCATTAAGAAATGACAATTCACACTGAACAAAAAGATGACTGTTTAAACCTACTTATAATAGTCTTAAATTTAAATAAGAACCTAACTCATTTCTCATGTTTTTGTTTGTTTGTTTTTTTAACTCTTCACTGCACTCTACAAATGCTTTCCCTAGAGCTAAGCACTGATGTTTTGTATTTTTGTAATTTACAATTATGAACAAAGAGCTGGATGATGGAGATCTTTTGTCCTCCCCTTTTCAACTCCTCTCCCATCATTCTCCTGCACTCTTCTAGTGGCACCTGCTGTAAAGGCTGTAAATCATTCACTAGCAGATTTCTGTCAATACAAAGGGTGATTAATTGTTTCCTAGGAGTTTTCTTTGCAGTTCTGAAAAATCTCTCCTAATACATAGATCATTCCTATTGCATGAAATATTTAAAGAAGTACTACCGTTTCCGAGTTGGAACAGAACAAGCATTTGTAATGCCCAAAATGGAAGATTCAAGAATGAATGGACCTCATGCCTCACAGCTCACCAGCTGGTGAAACATGCTCCCCTGGAAGCTGTGGAAACCACACCAAAGATTTGGGAAAAGGCAACCTGAGCACATAACAATGTCTAATTAACTTGCAACACAAGCATCCTATTTAGTGACTGCTGTGTGAGGAGACAATATAAAAGGGGTTACAAAATCTGATTATAGAAGAGAATAAAGGCTGACATGAAAGAAACAGAAATGTCATGTTACTGAAGTTGAAATGAATTTAATTGCATTTCATTTTTTCCCAAAGTGCAGACACAATACACTGTATGTGTAGCTATTTAGCCAGGGCACAAAGAGCCATATCAATCACCTTCTTGCCAAGGCTGAGTCTAACAATGTGCTGAGGAAACTTAAGAGCAAAATACAGAAACAAAAGAAAGAATAGCAGGAAAGTCATAAGTAACATGCACATTCCTTTTTGAATTGTGGTTAAAATGGAACTCACAGTACACAAAAACTATTTTAAAGACAGGAAGCAGAAATGGCTTTCATTACAGTCTTAAAATATAAGTTAAATTCTACTAAATAACTTCCAACTTCTTTTCATAAAAGATATGGAAAATAGCCATTTTGCCAAACTAACTCAATGACATTAAACTTCAACAGTTATTTTTAAGCATCATGTTGTCTTACAGCACTGCGATCTTTGTAATTCAAAATATATTAATTAATGCAGTCTTTCATTTGGCTTTAATGCAAAGCGTCAAGTGATTTGACACATTGTACTAAGAAAAAAAAAACCAGCAATTTCATAGCTAAACAGAATAAACATCTGCTCTTGAGGACAGCTTTGGAACATAGGTTTGTTCCAAACTGTTAGACATATTTCTCATGAAGAACTTCCACAAAAGTCAGTTAACTCTCTCACATACACTGTGTGAAATAGAAGGGGAAAAATCACCTTCAACTCATTACAGGGTAAACTTTGTCAAGTTTTGTTTTCTCCTTTCCCAATCAGCATTGTTTTACTTTGGTGATACTAAAACGTGAAAAGATTTTACATGGGTTCATGAGAAGCAGGTCCTGCCTGACCAACCTCATCTCCTTCTATGACTGGGTGACCCACCTTGTGAGTGAGGGAAAGCCTGTTGACATAGTCTACCTAGACGTCAGCAAAGCCTTTGCTTTACGACCTCCCACAATATCCTCTTGGAGAAGCTGGCAGCCCATGGATTGGACAGGTACACTCTTAGCTGGGTTAAAAACTGGCTGGAAGGCCAGGCCCAGAGAGTGGTGGTGAATGGAGTGAAATCAATCTGGCATCTGGTCACCAGTGGTGATCCCCAGGGGTAAGTGTTGGGGCCCATCCTCTTTAATATCTTTATTGATGACTTGGATGAGGGAATTGAGTGTGCCCTCACTAAGTTTGCAGATGACACCAAGTTGGGGGGGAAGTGTCAATCTGCCAGAGGGCAGGAAGGCCCTGCAGAGGGACATGGAAAGGATGAGTCGACAGGCAGAGGCCAATGGGATGAAGTTCAACATGGCTAAGTGCCGGGTCCTACGCTTTGGTCAGAACAACCCCATGCGGCGCTACAGGCCTGGGGGAGAGTGGCTGGAAAGCTGTACAGAGGAAAAGGATCTGAGGGTGTTGGTCAATGCTCACCTGAACATGAGCCGGCAGTGTGCCCAGGTAGCCAAGAAGGCCAACAGCATCCTTTCTTGTATCAGGAATAGTGCAGCCAACAGGACCACGGAGGTGATCCCTGTACTTGGCTCTAGTGAGGCCGCACCTCATCCCCCTGTACTTGGCTCTGGTGAGGCTGCACCTCAAGTACTGTATTCAGTTTTGGACCTCCCACTATGAGAAGGACATCGAGGCCCTGGAATGTGTCCAGAGAAAGTCTACGAAGCTGGTGAAGAGCCTGGAGCACAGGTCCTGTGAGGAGCAGCTGAGGGCACTGGGATTGTTTAGTCTGAAGAAGAGGAGGCTCAAGGGAGACCTTATTGCTCTCTACAACTACCTGAAAGGAAGGTGTGGGGAGCTGGGGGTCAGTCTTCTCACAGGACTAGAGGGAATGGCCTCAAGTTGCACGATGGAAGGTTCAGGTGGGAAAAAAATAATTATTTTCAAAGTGGTTAGGCATTGGAACAGGCTGTCCAGGGGAGTGGTGGAGTCACTGCCCCTGGAAGTGTTTAAGGAAAGGGTAGATGTGGCCACACGGGGACATGGTCAGGACCCTGAACATGGTCACAAGGGACATGGTCAGGACCCTGAACTTCCAAAGACTGAAATTCAAGCTACTCAAACACCTAGTGGATGAGATTCCCTGGAACACTGTCCGTAGGGACAAAGGAGCTGAACAGAGCTGGCAACTCTTTAAGGATGTTTTCCTTAGAGCACAAGAACTCTGCAGCAAGGTGCTACACCTGGGTCGGGGCAATCCCAAACATGAGCACAGACTGGGAGCAGAACACATTGAGAGCATCCCTGCAGAGAAAGACTTGGGAGTTGCAGTGGACAAAAAGCTCAACATGAGCCAGCAGTGTGTGCTTGCAGCCCAGAAGACCAACTGCATCCTGGGCTGCATCAAAAGAGGAGCGGCCAGCAGGTTGAGGGATGTGACTGTGCCCCTCTATTCTGCCCTTGTGAGGCCTCATTTGGAGTGCTGTGCCCAGGTCTGGGGACCCCAGCACAAGGAGGATGTTGATCTGTTAGAGTGGGTCCAGAGAAGGGCTATGAAGTCTTTTCCAGCCTTAATGATTCTATGATTCTATTATTTAAGTAAAAATACAAACCTAAGTCCTGGCTGTACAACATTTTGCAAACTGTGTGCCCCTTGAGATTGCTTGGAAAGCGAGAATAGCAGAAGAGCCTCTCTATGTTCAAGTGTTCCCTGCTCCACAAGAAGAAAAAATGAATTGGAAAGAATAATTTCTGAAGCCTCAGGAAATAGTTTTGCTTTCTCTCAGACAAGATCCCTCTGCTGTCTTTGAGGAAAGCTCTCCCTGAGAAACCTCTCTGCTTCCCTTCTGTTAGTTGTGAAAGTAGAAATGTTACAGAACAGATTTGTGGTTTTTGAGCTTATATGTTACTAGCTTTAATATTTGCATCATCATAAACAAAGCTATATAACCATCAAATATCCTGTGATAAACAAACTAGGGCATTACTTGTATACTGTTTGCATAGTTAGTGAAAAAGGCAGCTTAGCAATAAAATGAAAGACTCATAAAATGGCAAGGGTCATTGTGATGAAAATTGGAATAGAAAGAAAAGAGAAGTGAGGTTAGTCTATAGCAATCAGGGTTTTGGCATGGCTTCATCTTGCAGGAGAACACTTAACAGTTTTATATTCAGACAATATGTATATTTGTGTTTCAGGTCTTGTTTATTGAGGATACGTGGGGGGAGGGAGGGGAACAACAACAACAAACAAACACATATTTTCTACCCTAACAGTTACACAGCTTTCACTTTAGTCTGAACTACATATTCTAATGAAGAATTTTCATTGTCACAATGAGAAAACTGCATGTAGGTCAAAGCTAATCTGGAGTTTATGGACTGTGACTATTAGCTGTTCTTGAAACTTACAAGAGAAAAACCTCCATTACACAAAAATAGCAGCACCTACAGCAAATAAATGTAGTCTTTAAGGTATAAGTCCTGGATGGCCACTCGAGCTACACGTAACATTTGACCAGATGCCTGTTTAAACCAATGAAATTTTTTGAAAGACTTGCCAGCTGCCTGGATTAACATCCCTGCTTTCATGGTGTTTTTCATGAGTCTGGGCAAGCGTACAAGCTAGACCATTAAATGCACACATTTAACAGCTGCAAGATGGATCACATACAGCTAAATGTTTTACTATCTTGTTGGCCTCTGAATGTCACATAGGATCTTGAGCTCTTCTCATCCAAATGAGCTTGTAAACTAAACACTGACACAGGCCATCCAAAACACATCTAAGGGGAATGATGGGAGTTAATGCTTTCTGACTTTGGTTCAGGCAGCTCTGACTAATCTAATGATAAAGGGGGATGCTCATGTACAGATCATCTGTGTAGAACTGCTTAGATGACTCCACATCATTGCTATCCATTCCCAGAGATGGTAAAGAGAGATCCTGGCAAAGGATGCTGGGGTACCTGAAAAGCAGGAAGAAATTCACAACATGCCCAGAGAGATCCTTCGGGAAACAGCATTTCCACACAGTATCTGCTGAGGCACCGAGGACAGTATGGATGCTGCCCAAGAGGGCAAGCTAATAAGCCCCTGAAGGGACTTTTTTCAGTGAGGAACAATCTTTTCCTGATGGCACAGAATGATTTCTGAATGATTCTCTGAATTAGCTCCCTTACCACATGTTTTATTGTGGGAATACAGGACCTGGGCCTAGATACAAAAGTAGAAAGCTACACGGAAACTTTTAGACAACAGAAGATGCACAGAAGTCCAAATCTTTGTTCTGTTCTCTCTGCGGCAAGAGAACACAAATGGAGCTGAGCTAAGCTGGACCTTGAGTGGTTCAGAAGAAAGTTGAAAACAAGACAAGATTAATGTACCACTCCTTTAGCAAGCTCATATTGCTGCATTAGCATAGTTACTTTCAAAAAGTAATACACAATACTGCATAAGCTTTAACATCACTCGTCACCAATAACACACATGCTCCTGCTTGCTGTACATATTTAAGCACACCAGCTGGGTATCACATAATAATTTGAATTCTCTAGTGTGTACTCAGCATCAATCGATATCATACTCAGTCTTAATAGGCCATCAAATCTAAAAATACCTGTAAAAGTAACCCAACCCTGGACACCTCATGATTGCAACCAACATACTTCTCCCTATCCTCCAGAGGATAAGGCTTCTGTGAATTACTGGCTATTTACAAAGGCAAAAGGAGATAATGAATCCACGCAGTACACACAGCCTTAGAAATAAACTCAACTGAACATTATGCTCAACTAGGTTTGAGTTTACTATGTTGCTTGGGAATTTTAGATCCAGTTGTTTTAAACCAATACAATACAAAAAAAAAAAAAAAAAAACTACCTGGTAAGATGTATTATCACCGAGGCAATGAGAAATATATTTCTTTGTGTGACTTTGGCTAGCAAGTCAAAAGCTGATAAAGCATTTCTTATTTATTTTTTTTCTACCACTGCTGGCTTGCTATTATCTCTATTATCTCTTTCCAAACAGGATAATACCCACAAGATAAAATGCAACTTTTCACTTCTAAAAATGTCCTGGGGAAATACTGAACTTTTTAGGTCAAAGCTTTGTAGACTCTCTTGCTTAAATAGACACAAGAAGAAATTTCAGGGACAGTGTTAACTTGAGATGAGTTTGCATCCTGAAGAATAAAGGAACTTATCTGAATTAAAAAAAAAAAAAAAAAAGTTATCCATTTGAATCAGATTGATTTTGATAATCATAATAAGCTTTATTTCAATTAAAGTTACTTCTATTTGACCTCCCTGAAACCGAGTTCTCTCAAAAAGAATTTTAAAATACTTCTCTCCAAAAAGAATTTTTAAAGGCTTCTAACTTGCTTCTGCCTTCCTTACATAAGAGTCTTACCAAAGACAGTTTCAAGAAGAAATACATAACAATACAGCCACTGGGAATATAGATCATAAAATTTAATATATATATATTATAGACTTTTCTACTTACTGGCAAGCAGAACTGTACAGAAAAGAGACTGTAAAGTGTTAATTGGCTAACTTCTATTCTCTTTGATGTTCTTTTAATCGTTTTTTCTCCCCTTTGGGTTCAACTACAGTCATTTGCAAGGAGGAAGGTGTGCTTAATTAACTGAATATAAAGACACTCCCTTATGATCAGTTAGAGTCATCTGCTAATGTTCAATAAGTAGAAGACACTTTCAGATTCTTACTCCTGAATGGCAAATGTAAAAATAAAATTCAATTCTAATGAAATAATTAAATCTCCTTTTCTCCCTTGTATCAACTCATTCCCATGCTGAACTAGGTCAGGGTGGCAATTGGTGCCTCAACAATTTTTAGACACAGAAAGAAAGTGTTTTCTTCAGCCCTATTTTTTTTTTTTTTTGCCATATGTGAACTATGTTCATACAGACAATAAATTACACATGCACACACTCATTTCAGTTTAGGGTTTGCACACATTTCTCACTGCAGTAAATATAAAAGTGACATTCTTCTAGCGTGAATTTTAACACACTGATAAAGATTCTGCATTTACTGTTCACAGTTGTGCATATTATCAAATCATTACTTGAAGTGACAAGACTGACATAAAGTAGAGTGAAATGCTGATGCCATATTTAATGTCTGATAACTAAAAAGTCTAATTTAAATAATCAATTCTCAATGCCATGTGTAAAAGACAACCTTAATTTGGCATAACATTATTCTGTCTGCCGTACACCTGCTTGTTCTCTGAATGAGGAATGAAAAATAGCAACTTCTCAACCACATTAAGCAGCCTCGCTTCCTACTTAGCATATCTGTTTGAATACATTTTTAATTCAGCTCTACATCGGCAGCATCGCTAATTTCAGTGAGTAGGGGATTTCAAAAGCGTGACATTAATTTGATTTGCTTCCAGTAATGACTGATAAAATTAAAAGGACCACCATACTATGTATTCACTTTAGAGTAAAAGATTGTTTTTGCCAGATTGCTGGGAGTCAATGAGATGGGTGAAACAAGATATGAAAATTCACCATAGCCAGATAGACTATCAGGATTTACCTGCCCAGCTCCAGTGTACCTAAGTCTATAGCAGTCAACCTTCTGGTCAGACACCACTAATTACATACACATACGTGCTCACATGCCACAACTTCTCCAACATCACTTTGTCCCACATTTGTGCCACACAGATGCAGGGCAGGTCCTGCATGTGGTTCAGCGTACATCTCCCTCAAAGCATACCACAAACCAATCATGTGATGGAAAGAAAACAGAAGCACAACAGGGAGGCCACACCAAAAATACAGGGGAAAAAAAAAAGTATAATTTGTATCATACTTTTTGGATACTATGCTTTAGTTACAAGCATATGTTTTTATATATTACTAATCATGAATGGAGTTTCTGCTTAGCAAGAGCCTTTAGCAAGAGCCTGTAATGCTTTGCTACTGCCAAAGTTTCAGCAGCTGCACATCCAATTCAATGTTGTGTAGCTTAAACATGTTACCTAATCCTTCCCTGTTCTGAATGCTCCCCTATCCTTTGTGATTCAGATTATTCTACAACAGTAATCAATTCAATTACAAATATTTATGTTTACAAAAGACATATGATGACAACTACCCGATAGCTTTGACTCAGATTATTAATTTTCACATTAGTCATTAAATGAGCCAAAATTATTCATCTTGTCAAGCACAGATTCTACTTTAAAAACTACAACCACTAGCTAAGGATAATGTTCACAGCACTGCAGTATGGAGAAGAATAAATGAATACTGCAAGTGACTGAAGTGCCAGAGTAAGCCTGAGATTTTTGATACCATCACATAATGTTCACTGTATTTCAACATTTTCAATTCATCCCACACTTCACCTTGTTTAGGAGGCCAGTAATAAAACCATGATTTAATAAATCCAATATTTTTGGCACATTTGATTCAGGAGTTTTGTTCATTTTTGTTAACTCAGAGCACTAAAAAGTTGACTGATCTCTTTTTGAGCATTTAGCACAGAAAAATGTTAAAGCACCCCATTATGTTCCGATAATGCCTATTAATTATTTTTCTTTTAATCTGTTTTTGTAATAGTTTTAAGACTGAAACTAGTTGTTGTTTTTTGTTTTGTTTTGTTTCCCCTTTCTTTCTTAATTTTAAGCATATTTGTACAAAAGTTTACAGCACTGTCATTGGAAATTCATTACCCATACTTTGCCACAGATATCACATGCCACCTTTGAAGTGAGTTATTTTCTCTGGCACAGACCTTCAGTCTTATAGCGAGTAAAGACAAGTGTAAAACACACTTCTGAAGGTTGTGGGTGGAGATAGGGCTTGGCTGGTTCAGGTTTTGCTTCAAAACATGCCCATAAATTGTACATGGAATACCGCTGCATCTCTCTTCCTAGGAACAAGGAAGGCTCAGAATTGAGATGGATAAGAGCTCCTGGGAGAAGGCTAAATATTCCTGTTCCCTGCATGCAAAGTTCATCAACGGGACCTGCATATTTCTCCTTATTGCTTTTTGGCCCTGGGAAAAAAAAAAAGGTGTCCAGGGAGAAGAACAAATCAGAGCAGCAATATTAGCTGGAAGAAGAACAAACTGGAAGTTCCTTCTCCCTCTAGTCACAGTAGATGATAGGAGCCAAGTTGCCTGAAGTAAAAGATTTAGCGAGTGATTTTAAAAGACAGAGACAGTTTTTGTCTGGTTGACAACCACATTGTCACTCAGTCTGGTGTTGCACAGATTGCAGAATGGTGGGTCAGGGGCAAGTGTCTTTTTATTTTGTCAAAGATATTTTATTGAAGTCAAATGCTCATAAAAAGTAATATTACCTCTAAAGCTGCCAGCAGAGAAAAAAAGGCAGAGAGAAAAAACTATGGATGCTTTTCCCAAAAGACTGCAGCTATTTCAATGCAGCATCACTAATTAAAAAGCAAAACAGCTTTCATAAATATATTTATTTTTAAGGCAGGGATGCAAACAGGCAATGCAGGCATGACAGATGCGAGCCTACATTCCACTTGTTCACCAATGATAGGAGTTACAGAAAATTGACTCAGCTACAACAAACACATCCAAATGAAAAAATGATCTTATGTGTAGATAAAAATGAAATGCAGCTAGGAATGCCATAAAATGAAGTAAAAGATATGGTTAAATAGAGCTACTATTTCAAAGGTAAAAAAAAAAAAAAAGTTTTAGCAGTGTGATACATTTTCACAGGATGTGCTGAAGTGTAGAAAAAAGTATTTAAAAATTAAACTATAAGTTTACAAAACAAGAGACATTTATAGAGAGCTGCAAACAGTGTCTCAGGAGAACCCAGAAGAAAAGGCAAAAGGCTGGGGGAGATGGCCTTGTACCAGACAGAAAGAAGCACAAATCAGAATGAAGATCATCATGAAAAGCAACTGGCAGTCGGTTTGCTGCTGTGACCACTTGAGTTTCTTCTGTAGGAGGCAACCCAGATATTTCAAGGGTCCAAGAGGCATGAGCAGTAGCAGAGGAAGCCTGCAGTACAGATTTCAGTTTGGACCAGAATGATGTGTCAGGACAGTCAGGAGTAAGCCTTGTACCTCCATTTGCCACAACCACCACATTTTGGAGTTTGGCGAGCTCCACACAAAAGATAGCTCCTACAAAAGACAGCAGCTCTCAGCTCCATCCAGGCTGCAGCAGTAGCTTCCACCAGAAACAGAACAGGGCATAACTTACATGTGGGGCCATGTACTTAAGATACATTGCCTACCTTCACTTTTGGAAAAACTAAAAAAGACATCTTCAAAACTAGAGAAGAGGAGTCTGCGCCTACTATAAACCAGGACTTATTGCATCTAGAGGTGAGGAATCTTTTCTCATTCCTCACCTCTAGTTGTAATATCACACAGTATATTAACATAGTTATAAATAAATGGTAGATATACAGCCTTGGTAGCTACCAAAAGATGTATACAACTCTGTATTTGGAGCTAACAGAATCTGTGGACTGAAACTATTACTTTTTGCCAATTTTCCTTCTAGCTAATAGAGAAGTTGCAGGCACCTAACCACATTTTTTCATCAGGATACTTGGTTTAACATTCTCAGGGACAGGTATACTTAAAACTATATTAGATAATAGCTTCACAGCCTCACACACAAATTCTTTGAAGGGCTTAAATCCTCATTCTTTTTGTAAGGCTTGGGCTTTAATACAGAAGTAGAAAATTCTGAAATCATGATGTGTGAAAACAACACCCCACTAAAAAAGCTAAGCCTAATGCATTAGAAAACATTGTTGTTTTTTTTTTTTTGCTTAAACATACTTTCCCAAGACTCTCACAACTTCAAATTAAGACGTTCTCTATATTTCCAAATACTTGTATATTCTGCTTATTCTTTATTTAAAATATTTAAGTGACAGCAAATAGCCCATCTGAAGCCTATCACAAAGAAAGGCAATGTCAAACACAAGACCCAAGGGGACAGCAGTATGTGTGTCCATCAAAGTAATTTGGATTTTTATTCTATTTACAGTTCCTCATCTTAAAGTAAGCCTGAGGGAACAGCGTTGCCTTTATCTTGTAAATATGGAGAAAATTCAGAAATATAATTAGGATGAACATGTGCCATAGAAACCAAAACATAAGCAAATAATGGCTTTGCTTCTGCAAAAGTACTGTTTTACAGGAAATAATGTACAACATTCTTTGGAAAAAGAAAGATTACCTGGTTTTGTATTTATAATAGCTTGCAACAAGACAGAAGGGAAAGGAATATCCATCAGTAGTCCGCAGTTTCATCAAGAACAAAATTAAAAAGCAGGGGGCCTTTGGTCACACTGTGAGAGCATCAATGGCTTAATCCCACAGGTCAGCCCCAGAGAGCTGAGACTAATTTGTTGCCACTGGAATTTAATTGCTCAACTGGAAGTTTTTAAAAATGGATCTGTGGATCACATAACCAGTGATTCTGAACAAACACTGTCTACAATTCTGAAACTGAAATTCCTGAAGGACCTCTAGCAAGAAGGGTCTGGCAGGGAGAGAAGGCTAATTAACATGGCTCAGTTCAACCCTTAAACATCAACTAGAGCTCCAGATAGACAACTGTGTCCAGAAGCAAGAACAAAAATAGGTGACAAAGCCTCAGAACTGTGATTACGTGCGTTAACGAATTGAGTACAGTGCAACAAAGCGTTGAGATATTATGCAGTAACCATCATATCTCTTCTGCAAGACAAGAGTGATGCAAACTTTTAATTGGCATGCTTGCTGAGATCTGGGAGTTGTTAGTGTTTGTGACTGGGTTCCTTCCTTCCTTTCTGCACAGCCTGTCCCCCCAGCTGAAGAAAACCTTTGTGTGTTTGGCTGAGCAGGTATTTTTGACACAGAGCTTGAGAGCAGGTAAAGATTTCACTGAAAATCCCAAACAGATTGATTCAGTTTTAGATTGGTAGGAGCTCCAAACACCACATTAGGTTTTAGTAATTACTGTTATAAATTAAAGCTAGCTTTGGCTGCTGGCCTGGTAAGAGATATTACTAAATATATACAATCGATCTTCATTAATATTATTTAACAGAAAATGGTAATTTTATTTCTCTAGTGGGATGCTTGTTGCAGAAGGGCAGATTCATCTGCTTCCACTTCCCTATGTTTTCTCCCTTTTTATACCAGTTTCTTTTTTTTAATAATACAACTGGCCATTAAAAAAATTGAACTAGCAGTACATCAGACTCTACACTTGGCTACTCAGAGAAATATTTCTAACATGCCCATAAACTTCAGAAGTGTTGCTGAATACTGCTCTTAGATTGTAAAGACAGCTGCAGCAAGCTTGGAAAGGGAAAAGCTGTTGCTGCAATTCCTTCCCCATTCAGCAGCACCTATAGAGCAGCTAGCCAGCTTAGCAGCAAAGCTTTCCCGCTAAATCTTCTTTCTGCCTCCACAATTATATATAGTTTCTGCAATAAATATGCTTTAGAAGACAGGTAACTCAGGATTTAGGGGAGTGATGCATTAGCAAGCCCAATTACCCGTGTAGGCCTATCCTCCTCAAAGACAAGCTCAGTGGACCCTGATATTGTCAAGAAAAAGTAGTTATGTGAATTACGATGTCCTCTCATCGGGGAACAATTACAGCTACTATGTCTACTGCATATTACATCTTAAGTTATACAGTGCTGCAGCCTTGGAGCATTCCTTTGAGTGTGAAACGGCACAAAGGACTTTCAAAACTAATCTTAGCTTATCCCAAACGTCTCAGAGCTGAATGTTCAGGTTTCTACATAGGGAAATGAAGCACAGAGCCAGTGTTTTAACAAGCATATTCAGCAAAGGTTATGAAACTGAGCAGCAAGGAAAGCTCGGAAGCTCTAGCGATGGAAAAGCAGGTCCCACCTCACCCACCACCATGTGTCCAAGTCCTGCACTCACAGAGGAATTGAGAGGACACCTGTGTTTTTCCTGTACACACTACCAAAATGTTTAAGCAACAGTCATACATTACAAGGATGTTATCTTGCAGCATTCACATCATCTGTTCAAAAATAGTTGTTTTTTTTGTTTGTTTGTTTTATTAGATTGGCCAAACATACGCGATAAGGAGGAATTGTACCATTTGTTTTTTGATGGCAGTCACTCTCATTTAATTTAATATACTGCACATCATTTTTCAGTGAATGAGCACAGAAAATTAATTGATGATACAACTAATTAATGTACAACAATTATGAGGTATTGCAAAAAAAAAAATCCTCATTTAAAATATTTTGTTTTCTTATACTAAACTTTGAGTTCTCTACTAAATTTTTAGTTTTCCAGAAAAAATATATTTATGTTTTCCATTAATTTCTCAATTTCTGCGTTCAGGAAAATAAACACTGGAATAAAATACTCAGTATGACAAGTGAAGATTTAAGCACTTCCAAAGTAGAACAACAAAGGGAATGATGTCAAAGTGCAAGACAAGTGTAACAAATATCATCTGTGTGATCTATACACAGAAGACACACTCTGCATGTCTGACTGGCTTCCCTTTTATGCTAAAATAATTTGGCTTAATTCCCAGAAAGTAAATGGATCAAGTCTCTACGAATCTATTTATTCATTAAATCCTTCTAATAACGGCCCCCCTTCTGCACAGTAATTCTTAATATCTACCTCAGAACAGAAGAAAAACAGAAAAACTGTGAGATCAGCTGTGAGAATACCTAATCAAAATAACACAGGTGAAAAGATTTTATACGTTCATGTAAAAAGAAGTACATTCACCTAATATAACTCACAATAGTTCCCTCAAACTCTGTGAACCTACAATGACTTACCTCACTGAAGATCTAGTACCGAAAGCCTAAAATATATTTGCTCAGGTGCTTTAAGACAGTATTGTTTGTCTTAAGAGCCAATGTTTGAATGGAGGAGAGGGGTTACCAACATTGTAACACTATCCTGACTTGGAATCAGTTTTAAAGACTTCTAACAAGTTCTTTTTATAAGAACTTTCAAATATTTTCATTTTTAAAGAAAAAAAATAAAAGTACTTCATATGCTGATCATTTTCACTTTAGATAATGATCAGCTTCAATGAAACCACTGATTGGACTTTTTCTGTACAGTCATCATTACTGTGCATGCCTTGAGTGTGTTCTCTTTTTGACTCTTACCTTCACATTTTCTGGATGAAGCCCTCCAGGATGTTTGTCCATGTACTGACATAAATCAGTGTGCTAAAAGAAAGTCAGATGGAAAAATGTGTATTAATATCTGTAAGACTATAATAATAAATATCCTCCTACTTAAGAGTGGAAAGAACAAATGGAAAATAAGTTTTCCCTCCTGCCCCTCCACTTACCTTTACGCTCCTTTTTTTTTTCTTTAAACAATCTTAACTTTGAGTATTCACCAAATGCAAATTATTTTTTTTTCCAATGCGCTGTATATAATAAATTAATTATTTGAATTTCAGTATCATTTTATAACTTGTAAGGACCATATCACCATCAACGCCATACAGGTATTATATGGGTGGAAGAGGAAGAAACTAAGGGAGAATCTCAAATGTTACTCATATTATTCACATGAAAATGTTGCCTTTTAAAATATAAGTTTATAGTGATTCTAAATTAAGATGGTTTAATGGTTTAGAAAATAAATGTCAAAGGCACTGCAGATCAGGTTACTTGATACTTTTCAGCTCAAAAAGAAGGACATATTGTGCACATGTACAGCTATTAATTACAGATACTTCAGCAAATAGCCTCACTGAAGACTCAAACATTTACATTTTCACTTTATAGTTGCATACATTCCCTGCTAATATACCATAAAATCTTTTCAGAAAATAAGTAGACTTACGATGTATAGATTAATGTTATTCACTGTTATAATATTTATTACTTACTAATAAGCATTTATTATTTTTACTATGGAATCACTATTTTCTCTAAATTCTTCTCTCGTACTTCTTCACTTTCCTACGAGTCAGCAGCATACTGCCAGTGAAGTGGCATTTTGTTTCTCTGATTTGTTTGCACAACTCTGCTTCTGGAATTATATTCAGAATAAACAAGGCAAAAATATTCATGGGACTAACCACCAAAAACTGAGACTGACTCTGCCTTCCACATCTGTTTTCAGAACACATCTGGCAAAAATCATCCAGCATTCCTTGAAAAGCTACTTGGCAATGCCTGCCTCACATACAAAACAGACCGACAAAATATCAGCAGTTTTCAAGGTGAGAGTTTTGGAAAAAAACTGCCTTTGGCATACCAAAGCGGTTTCTCTGTGCAGCATTTCTGAGTCTAAGAACCATTCTAGTGCTCTCTTGGAGAAGTATCGTATGGTTACATAAGGAAGTTTACATCTGCTAAGATGCAAGATCAATGCTGACCACAACTGTTGTGTATCATCTTCTACTCTTCTGAAGCCTTAAACTGTGAAAACGCACTGCATGTGTAGAATTAAGATTGTAATGACATACGATGCACTAATTGACTACATTGTGTGCTAACGCATTTTTTCAGAAGTTCTTATATGGCTTTAAGAAAGCAAGTGTTTCCACTGCAGGATATTGCTTGGGTCCCAAAATGAACTGTATGAATCTCACACTCAAACAGATATACCACACCAAGTACAGCAGAACAGAGCTCCTTCCTAAACACAAGCAACAGTAAGTAATACTTCAATTCATAACTGCTGGTATTAGTGAATGGAGTAATAAAGAAAGAAAAGGTCTGAATTTCTGCTTTAGATGCCCAGGCAGGGAGATTGGGGCACCTCCATACCATTCCTACCACATGTTCCCCAGGAATGCACGCTCACTGATTTGGGTTGGCTGAAAGAAGATCATCAGTTCCTTGCACTTCATAATGACATAGCCTGTTCAGTGGGAAACCTACTGCCTCCTTCACCTCCTGTTGATTTCTGCAGTTTGCAACCAGTCAGCTGACAGAAACCAGACCAGAGGAAGACAAATCCAGTGCTACTTCTAAAGGTCCCATCTGAACCCCTAACATCCCAGCTGTCCTCTAGTTGTCCCTTCCTATTCACCAAAAGCTTTCTCAGACCACCATTTTCAGCCACATCATCAGTAACAGCAATAAAAGTCATCTTTTTATTTCTAATAGACTTGTAATGACCTGCGAGGATAAAACCGTCTTCTTCCCCTTATATTACAGTTATCATTTGAATGCTTTTCCTCCATACATGAACATCAACCGTGATCATGCTTGCATCATGTACCATTCTCTACTTCTTCCTAAATCAAGGACCTGCTCAACTGGTAGGCTGCTATAACCTGCAGCAGTAGTTCTCTCCTGCAAAAACTGATTGCTTATATCCACCAAAAAATTCACGTAAGCACCAGCTTCTACAGAGTTCTTGAAAACTAACAAAGTCAACTGTGCAGCAGTTGCAGCAGTCTTTTGGAATTTACTTTTTCTCCTTCACACAAGCTATGTACACAGAGAAGCCTCTACCAAATCTTCAGACAGACGGCAAACAGAAATACAAAGTGTTTTCAATTTTTTCAAGAATTTCCCCTCCTAAAACTAAGCTAGAAACTTTTTCACAAGAGCAACTGACACTATGGTATGAAATGGGAAAGCAGCTCATAAAATTATAGAACATTTTTCCATTTTTCCTGACTTAAAAAAAAAAAAGAGGGTAGAGGGAAAGCAAAAGCAGCATCAGCTGCTATTCTTTTCCCAAGGTAGGGGCTCAATGCACATTGAATTATGTATTAGTATAGCCAGGAAAGCTGACAGCGCTGCACAGACAGCTATTTCTAAAACCTTTTTCCCTTTTGGCGGGTAAGTGTCCGCTCCAGTGCTTGTGTGTTCAAGCGACACTGAGGACAACGACATGAATGCAAGTTTCAGAAAAGCATTAGAAAAGGAAACAGAGAAAACTGGACAAAAGTAGTTTTCTAACAATATTCCATGAATGTCTATGGTACCACATAGATGAATAAAGTCTTTTCCTTTCACACTATATTTCAAGGTAGAAGGCCCCATGTTCCCCCAAGTGGAACAGTAGCTGCAGATGCAGCAGGACACACCCTGACACCGGGGTTTTGCTGTGCTTAGCCCCTTGGTCTAATAGAACACACACTCTGAAGGAAAACTCAAGATTCAATTACGTATCAGTCCTAACATAGAACTATGCTGAAACAAGGTAGCAAAACAAAAAACAAATGAACCAACACACCTTCTACAGTTCTTTTTCCACTGTCTCAGAGATGAAGACACCTTACAGGGAAACAGGATACAGCAGAAGTGCAGTGCAGAGATTTCCAAGTAATTGCAAATACCTGTCTCACACATTGAGAAATTGAGACACTTGATCCCAGGTGGACCTGGCTAGACCAATTCTGCTTTAAGCTAGCTTTTAACAACTCTATCAGCTGTACTGTTAATCCCCAACACAGGTAAATCACCACAAGTAATTCCATGATGACAGATTATTTGGTATTTTAGATAAATTCAGAATCACCCTCATTCCTGCTCTTAAAACTCTGCTAATTTACCCAAGTATATACGCCAATCCTCTGTTAGCACTTTATCACAGCTACACAAAAATATTAAATAGATATAAATCAAGTTTCCACAATGAAGAACTCAACAGCTAGAAAACTCCATGATTAACAGTGTTTATCCGACCTTTTGTTTGTTTGCTCAATGAATATACATTATGATAACTTTACAAATGCTTGATGTGATCACATAACTTCTTTCCCCTTGCCAGATAAGACATACTCACTGAACAGAATAGGAGTACTTGATTACAGAACAGCTGTTCTGTTTTTGTGTTGTTGATTTTCCTTTTTTCCCCCTTTCCTTTCTCACACAGCTTGAAGTCTCTGGCTTATTTATTACTTTGAAGGCAGAAATATTAATCTCACAGGTTTTCCTGCCCTGTTTATTGCTACTCTATTCACATGCTTCACAAACATAAATGACTTTGAGAGCAATTCAGGGGAGCTGTGGCATTACTCCTTTTTATCAGGTAGGGAACTAAAGCAAAGGGAAAATAGTCCTAAGTAACACTGATTTGGGGAACTCAATATAAAGCACTTTGGTTTTGACTTTTCTGAGTATTTGGCATTCTGTGTTTTGACTGACATCAGTTACAGGTGTGAGGATAAAACACTTTTTAAGGGAGACAGAATCTCATGTGGGACAGCAGAAGTCAGTCGTTTCTGAATTGTGATGCAGACAGCTCGCGACAACATCATAAAATGGTGGCTATGATGACAATTTCTACTGTGGCATCCACAAAAAAAAAAAAAAAAGAAAGAAAAGAAATAAAAAAGTGCAATAAAGTGCAATAAGCACCAGGCCATGCCTTCACTACACAGTCCTCTGCAGATCTACACAACAGGCTCTTCCACAAGGATGGCAAAAGGAGATTGCACACACAACGTTTACTTTTGCACCCACTAATTTTTAATAACTTGACTTTGCCACAGCACTAACACAACAACATTTTGTGCAAAATCTGTTATGCTTCAAGTAAACAATTTGATCTCTCCTCCCACTACTGCCTCCTCCAGAAGCAAATTCACTTGCTCTGTGGATGCAATCTACATTATTAAAAAGTTGTGAAAGCCGTCTTTGTGAGGGGAGAGGGAGTTTTCAGACATAGGTCTCAAGTGCAAATGACAGTTTTTCTGAGGCCTATCACTTGAACAAATTTGGGGAAATTTTCAAAATCATAGCTAAATGCCACCCACAACACACTTTGGCATTTTATTACTTCAAAGAGTTGTATTTTGCTAAATCATACCAGAAGATCATTGCTCCAGGGATGTGACCCAAATTTAAGGTTCTGGCACATATAGCTCCATGTCCCTGAGAAGGCTCTGTCAAGCATACATGCTACCTTCTCTCAGCAAGATAAAACACAAACCCATCCCTCAGTGCCAATCTCAAGTAACTAGACCTCCACTAGGAAACCTCTGCAAGTGCCTTGACCCTCCCTGGACAGGCAGCATGAGTTCTGGTTAGGACGGACACTGCACAAGGGAAGAGAAAACTCACACTAAGACAGGCTATTTCCACCCTTCCGTTTCTAAACTGTATGTAGAAGGACATAAGAGAATGCCCATTTTTGATCCACTCCAACTTCAGTAAGTTTCAAATATTTTCCTCCCTATGATGGAGGCAAGTATCTCAAATCCTGTAGGTACAAGAAAATAAATTAAGTAAGTTGTCTAACATAACTATACAGTCTAAAGAAAAAAAAAAAAAGCTATAAAAGGGTCAATTAAAATCAAGCTTAGGTCAAGGAATAATAAGAAAAAAAAAAAAACAAAAAACAAAAAAACAAAAAACAAACATAGTACTATTTAAAAGCAGAACATGCTCATGTGCTCAGACTCTTTCTGCGAAGTTCATCACTTCCCCATACCACAAACTACCATAAGAATAGCACAAAAAGTTTACCTTATGAAGTGTTTTTATTTATTTATGAAATATTATTACCTTATGTTTACCTTACGAAATACTGACTTTGGGTTCACATGGAAAAAACGAATTTGGGTTTTGCTTTAAATTTGTGGCAGTGAATAAGTGTATGAAGGTCACTTCTATTCAGTAAGACTGGTTTATGTTAGCAGACACATGCATGTGTGTTTGTGAGCATACTGTGTATAGTCATCTGCTGACAGGAGAAGAAACCAGGCTGATATTTATACAGCTGAACCAAGGTTTACATACATTGCATTCTACTTCTGGAAGAAAGAGAGTATGCAAACAGGAAAAAAGAATGAGACAAATGTTGACAATACAGACTCCTCCCTTCTCCCCTTGAAGAAAGAATTTGAATTATGAATAGATGAGTAAACCACAAGCTATAAATGTCCTCAGATATGCTCTATGCTTGAATGTCAAGTTTGTTCAACTATCTTGTTCAGAAATCAGAGACTCTACTAGCCAACATAAAATATTTTCAGACAAAGAGAAAGACATCTCCTTTTTAAGGCATGGCCAATGACATGAAATAAGCTCTACTTCGCCAGCCCTTTTCCATAATAATGTGACCATCATTCTCTTCTAATTAAATTAGCCATTTCTACTTCCCATGCAATACATTCCCTTTCCCTCCTCATCCTCAGTGATGATAAATCTACATGTGACTTCGCTGTCCCGTAATTCTGCCTAATTGGTTTCAGCTGTCATTTTTGAAGCTGAAATGCATGGAGAGCCCGGGGCTTGTGAACGGAACAGGAAGCATTTCCAACCACATTCCCATCATGTAAAACCAGCAATGTGAAAAGACCCTGCCATTAAAACAAAAACTACACTATTTGGCTTCTGGCAATGACATCATGCAGCAGACAGATTGTATTGTTTCACTCAGGCAGCAAGACTGTTGCAAGCCATTCTTCTCTGTGAAAAGGAGAGCACACATTATTTATGCCCTAGCAGTTTTACTGACGAAAATACTGTCCCTTTTGTCACCAACAAATTCTTAAACTGATAATACAATTTACCAATAAAAGCACAGGCAGCGGTAATATTTGAAGTGACAGGAGAACAAAGAGAAGTTAATTCTATTTAAATTGAATGTATCCTCTAGCCAAAGCAGTCTGCAGATTACTGCACAACAGTTCAATGCTTTTGGTGTTTTCAAAAGTGTCACCGACCTTCATTTTCAAGCATTTCTATGACTTTCTACAATTCAGTCTTTCCCCATCTGAGAACACAATGTGTTAGCCTTGCTAACAAAAAATACTCTCTACAAGCCATCTTTGAGCAACTTTCAGAAAATCAGCAGAAGGCAACAGCAGCAGCTGGGCTGAGCAGCAGGGGAAAGATATATACTGGGGATTCAAGAAAAAAAAAAAGACACCTTTAATGAAAACAGTTCTGCTAACAGATGTTTCTGGTGACTTGGATCTCTTATACACTGTCAACAAGACAAATACACTTCAAAACACATGAACAATACTATACAGAAAAGGAGGTTGTGAGATGGGGGAGTACGTGATATATAATACAAACCTACCTGAAAATCCTGAGAGAAAAGGGAATGCACAGTTTTCTTATTTGGGGGTGGTGTTAGTGTATATTTACTCATACAAAGTCTCTGCACAAAGTTCTTTCATTGTACTTAGAATATGGCAGGTACCCCTAAGGTGGTGGGGACAGAAGTCAATCCAGGATCACATAAATTGACTGCAAACAGCAGAGAGACTGCCAAGCCACACACAGACACAGCGTGTAAAGTATCCACACCGGTATGGTCTCAATACTAGCCCTGGACAGCACAAGCTAGGCTGCCTCAGGAGTCTTTTCTATTCTCATGTGCTGCAAAGACACTGCTATCTTCAGGGCAGGCAAAAAGCAGTCCAAACACTTTAATTAAACACTTCAGTATCTAAGGCAGAACTCTCTCTACATTGGTTGGGTGTCTTATTTTCTGCCATGCCTCCTAGTCCCAACTGTCCTTATGTGATCACAGAAGAAATTAATAAAAATTATATAGGAAAATTTGCAGTTCAGACTAAGGCATGCAAAAGAAAAAATGATGTTTCTATGGATAATACCCTCTTTACTCACAGCAGTAAAATAAGAAGAAACAATTAGGTGTGTTTTTACTTTCAATTGTTGACTGTTTATTACTCAAGCCTTATTCTTGAGTCCCAGAAAACTATTTTATAATTATTTTGCCAGAATTGCTTACCCCACGTTTCCATTTTAAAAATTTTCTTAGATGTATTTTCTATCAATCTGAATTAAAAAAAAAAAAAAAAAAAAAAAAAAAAAAAAGTATGAAGATGCATACTGTTAGCTCAGGAAGAGAAATCAATTTTTAAGATTTAGAGTTACGGCAATCATCACTTTCTGAACAGACAGGTTTTTTTTGTTTTGTTTTTGTTTTTCCCCCCAGTCTGCACCAAGTGAATCAGACCACCTCACTGTAAGAGAAATTAAAGTGCAGCTACAACCCACATTATTAAAGAGACAGAGAAAAAAGTGTAATTAGATTGGACAGTCACTGGTAGGAGTTGAGACACTGTCAGATTTTACCTCAGAGGGAATTGGACAATGCCAGTTTATTACTGAAATTAAAAGATGAGGAATGTGTGGGATGCAGCCAGAATATTACTTTTTGTAGAGTTGAGCAGAAGTCTATAACATAGAAGTAACCAATTAACCCAAAATTCTAAAAATAGACTTTTTTATTTTTATTTTTGTTTAAACTATGGAAATAAGCAAATATTCACCAAATTTTTTTCTTCAGTTTTTCTGAAGAAATGTATTTTTTCTTAGAAATGTATGCATTTCCCTGAAAGACTATCTATAGACATATTTAAGTGATGAAAATAAAGAATACAGAAAGATACAAATTTAAAGGATCTCAAAAGCAAACAAACAAACAAAAAACAACAAATTGCCTCAATCAAAATCTACTCTCAATGGCATCATTCTGCTGGTTATTTGTCTAAGATGTTCTTAAAGAATGCTAGTAGTAGAGAAATCATCACTACATAGTACTATCTTCAGTGCTTTATTATACTTAACATTAAAGAGGTTAATAGTTTAATCTCACTCTTCCTCACTGTAATTTCAGATCCTTTTCTTTTTTAGAAAAGAAATTTTTCTTTTTCAGGTTGGAAGGGACCTTTTATTCTCTTTACTATTGACATGAAAATAAATAGGTCAATGTCTTTCTCTATGATCTATTTAACGGTGTGCAACCATTTAATTTCCCTCCCCCCCCCACCCTCCATTATAAACAGCCTTACTTTGTCTGACTTTTCTTCAGAAGGAAAAAAAGTCATTTATTCTGGATGGTTATTTCCTGTTATTTTTCCCCCTCAGCTTCCCAGTTGATTTATATTTTCCTTGTTTGTACAAATATACCATTTTAGCTGGTGGCTTTATCTGTGTTGAGTAGAGCATTAGCACCAGCATATGCATCTTGCTATGTGTGAGTGTGGTTTTGACGGACTATAATGATGCTCTAAATTTTCATCTCTAACTTAGAAAACACAAATGGAGATGTCTCAGTACATAGAATATTGTACTTGTTTTCCAGTGTTTCATCTGCCTGCTCATCTTTGGATATTTTTTATGCTTTGACTTTTTTTTTTTTAAGTATTATTTTTTTAAAAAGAAAACTCTACATTGAATACATTTATTGATACTTAATTAAAAGGAGAATAAATAATAGATGTTAATTATTAAATGATGGAGAAAGCACAGTGCCAAACTAAACAATATTTGGTAAGGTTCTAAGAAACATTAGTAAATTGTACAAACAATTGACACACAGCCTCACACTCTGTTGGACTGATAGTCTTGATTAATCTTATCTATTCATAAGTATGTACTCATAAGTATGTACTCTTCATACGAAGTCCACACATACTTTGTGAGACATTCAAAGTCAGGACAATGACACAACTGAGTTTGAAATCCTCCTCCCACTAGGCCTGTGCAGATCTCTCACTAGGCCTTCTTCACCTAGCAGGAGCTGATGAGCTTTAAAAATACATTTTTTGATTCCTTCTTTCCTGCTGATTCCAGCATCTGGCACAGGCTTTACCTTTCACCAAAGCACCAAGCAATTTCCTTCTGAAATCCCTTCTGAATCCCTGCCTCCTGAAGCTGACTTTGCATCTCCGCCCTATACTTGGACATTAGCAGCTCCCACCTCCAATCTGCTCATTAATACTTGAAAAATAGGGGTTTCCCAGGAGAAGTATTCCCTTAATGCCTGTTCTTAATAGTACAGGTTTTCCTTTCTCTCTGCTCCCTCTCAGCCTTTTTCCATTGCCTTTTTGACTGCAATTTTAGGAGGGCAACTTGTGGCAAACCCAGGGACATGAGGCAGGGGTTACAACAACAGGAGAATAGCTCCTTCTTTGGTCAAGGCCCATGGCACAAGGCACACTTTTTTCATTGTTCCTGTGCCTGAGAGCCCTCAAAAACTACCTCCTTCCCTGAGGTAGACAAAGGAAGAGGGCTGCAAGCAGGGTGTCCTCCCAGCCACCCCTGGTTTGACAAGCACAGCAACAGGGAAGAAAATGTCCCCATTATTTCAGTCACACCAATATAAGTTATCTCAGGCAAAAGTAAAGCATCTCTGGGACTCTATGGGTTTTCCATGCTCTCTCTTCCATTTTAAACAACACTGTTTATTTTCACATACCACCAATTCTATCCAACGTTTACTTTCTATACATTTTCTCTAATAAAATAAACATGAGACCAATAATACAGTTTGATCCAAATCATCATCAATGCTAAAAAAATAAAATTTTCAGTGAAAAAAGATTTTGATCCTTTTAGCTAATGAGTGTTGATCATTAGCTAAAGTACTGTTGCACAGTACTTTTCTAATATGTTCAGTGTTGAGCTCAAAATCTCATGTTTTGGATCTTCAGCTCTGCAACTCTTAATTCCACAAAATAATATACGTGTGAATTTCCAATCAGCATGAAAATAAGAAACTTGCAGCTGCTATTTTTTTTTCTACTTTATTACGCCAACTTATAACAAGTTATTTTAGTTGCTGTAATCAAGCAAGGAGAATTAGGTTTTCTTCTTTAATAAAAAGTAATTTTTAAGAGGGAAAAACATACACAAGGATTAAAATAGGCAAGGTAATTGAAAATGCTTGGTTTTAAATTATACTATTAGATTAGTCTGGTTTGCATTTTTTGTTGTTCTGCGTGTTTGTTTTTTTTTGGTACTGTTGAGGCAGAAATAATATTACTCATTACTCATACTTCCAATTATAAATGCGTCTGTTCTTGTTTCAAATCTAGTTCATAAATATTGAAAGCATAATGTAACGTATTGCTACACAAGCTCACTTTTGCATGCCAGGAATAGGACAAGTTACCAGTTCTTTTCTTTAAAATAATATACTTATGTAATTATACATAACACTAAAAACCTCATTATCATTCTAACGAGTCAGTTGTAATATGTATTGGTTAGGATTGCCACTCAGGAATTGAGTGTTTACAAATACAATTGTCTTCCTTTTACATGATAATTAAAAAAATGAAGAAACAAATGATAGCGGCTAATGACAATTTTAAAAGAAACAGATGTGAACACATCTTCTTTAAAGATGACTGTTAAAATGTCTGAGATCTCACCTGTAAAATTCATAATTTCCTTTGGCAAGGTTGGCACATCAGTGACATATCCACACCTGGCATATCTACCAGGTGACGTACAGTAATGCCTAACCAGAGCTTGGAGAGGAGGAGCAATAAACTTACATAAACATACATACATGAACACTTCCATAGCACTGTGAAGCTGAATTGATCTTTTTCATTTGGAAGCCATTACCATATGCAAAACTTGTCAAAATTTAGTCTTTGTTTTCAGGTCCTGTTTAGCGTATACTGGTACAATTACACAATAAAAAACGTTTTCTCTAGCATTCATACATGAAAGACTATATCAATCTTTCAGGTTTTGAACTGCTCATCCTCACAACTCCTCAGGTAATAAGCAATGGCTCTCAGTCATCCAGTGACAAAATTAGAGTTCCATCTTCCTTTTCAGTACACTTGAATGACCAACAATAATCCCATATAGCTGACTTAAGAGTTATCAAAGCATACGAAAAAATATATGCTCCACTGTATATACCAGCCTATTTTCAATTAGGTTCTTTCATTCAAAAGGAGCAAGCCCCCTTTCTTTTCTTCCACAAAAATGTATAGCTTTCCATTCAATACTAAAATGTTTACAATGAGGAGAATGAAATTCTCCTGCACTTCAACTGTCACATAGATTTTTAGACTGTTTTTTCTTGCGTTGGGTCACTACCAAGGTTAAAGTTAGAAAGTTCTGTCATGTTTACTTGTCTAACAGACTTCCATATTAAAAAAAATGAAATCTAATTTGAGGTACCCAGAAAATTTCATCACTGCCATGTTTCCTTTCATAGGATATTCTGTTTGAAGCTTTTAACTTATTACTGTAATGCACTTTGCTATGAAAGGTGCTACATGAAATTAAATTTCATTCTACTCTTTCAGGGTCAATGCTGAAACTGAATACCTCTGATAACCTCAGAAGCGTCATCAGTATTAATTTCCCAATGAAACTGTTACTGAACTATCTACCCAAAGTTTCCATTTGCTGAGAACTCTTGGATAACTAACTGTTCATCTCTAATTTAATTATGACATCTCAATCAAAAGATACAATCGAAATGGTCAATAGTAATTAATGGCAATAGTGTAACTGTTTCATGATGCAACTTTGTGAAGTAAATCAAATTCAAATCTTTTCAGGTTTGTTCAGCCTCAGTCCTTCAGAAATGCCCGCCACTATGTAATTTTAATTGCATGAGCATTTCTATTGATTTTGGTAGAAATCACTCATATTATTGAGCTAAGCCATGTACAGGTGTTTTAAAAGGCATTACAGACATAGAGCTCTATAACATCGATTACATAACTAGATTGAATATTTAACTAGCCAAAATTTGTAGATTTGAAGGGCAGCCTTATTTTTTGTCTCTTCATATTCATATAACATCCTGAGAGCTCTCCGATCAAAAAAATAAAAATAAAAATCATTGTGATCATCCAATTAGAACTGTACATGAACATGTATTAGAACATGCACACAATTTAGAACATTCTCAAGCATGAAACATTATCAGAGAGCATTACCTTTTTGATCAGCCCATAACTTTACATTACAGAACAATGAAAACAGACTCTTTTTAAGCAGCTCTGCCATCTCAAAGAATAGAGTAACCTACAATGTCATTAAGATTTGGCTGTTTAGAGAGAACAAAACATCCTTCCCCTTCCTCCTGAACACTAATTTTCCAGACACTGCTCACCAGCCAAAATAGCATAATAATAAAGTACTACTTGAATCAGTTGCTAGAAACTGTTATTAAACAAGATCCTACCACAGTTTAAATTTCTACCATACATGACGGGAAAAAAAGGGTGTAGCACCAGAAGGGTTGATCCCAAAAGCACTATGTTTAAAAAACAAAGACCTAAGTGAATTCAAAAGAAATAACTGCTGAAAGAAGTTCAGCGTGGGTCCACCTTGATGAAAGATGGCAACATGACATAACACATGGCTGGGAGTTAAGCATTTATACACATCACTACTGCATGAAAAATCCAGAAATTTGGTATTATGATAACAGGCAAAAACATCTATTTTCAGGAGTAACATGTTCTCATTTCTCAATGACTTCTGATGAATGCAATTAATACACTCAAAGATAAAAAGAAATGCAAATTGTATTCACATAAAGTTCTGCAAATAAGTCTACACTGACTGTTAAATAAAATTAGATATGAAAGCTTTTCCTATGCTAATTCAGTTTATAAATTAGAGACAGAGGAATCACTTATTTTAAGAAAAAGAATTAGATTTGCATAATGTCCCGGTACCTGAGGTAAAACGTATGTAATGCATGCAACTGCTCTGCAGGCTTCTGTCACTGAATACTCATATTATTAAAATGTAGTATTTCTATGTAAGTAGACAGGCTGAATGGATTCTCCAGACAAGAAGTTCTGTGCACTATCATGTAAAAATTTAGGCGTGCTCTCAAGAAATACACTCAAAAAAAATCCATCTGTCTGAAGTAGGGACATGCTAAGAGTAAATAGAATATTTCCTACTTTAAAAACCAAACTAGTAATTGCTGTACTTTATAAATGCGGAGCCTTACTGACTGCCACACAATAACAGATATTACACTGAAAAGCCAACCTTCTCTAAAGCCATTTGTTTCTTTTAAATTACATGTTCTTGGACCCATCTGTGAAAACGGGGAGGTTGATTGTGATACTTTATTGCATAATTCCACAGATAAATGCTGAAGTACTTCTACATAAATACCATATGTTTGTCTTAGGAAAACTAAAAAGATTAATTAGGAGTTCAAGCCCAAGACTTTGCAAAGTAATATTCTGAACACAATTAGATCATTATGCTGTATACTGTGTAAATTGAAGTTTTAATTAGTAGCTAAAATAATGAGTCATGGCAAAAAAAAATATATCCAAAAATTCTGAATTGCATGTCAGACTTATTTTTTACTTACATTTCTTATAAAGAGACACCACGCATAAGCCAGTCACAACAAAAGCCATTTAAATTTGTCACATGCTTCTGATAAAGAATCTACCTGTTAAGAATTTTATTTTTTTTCTTCTTACTTACATTATCCTCACCTATTTTAAAATTGTCCATACCACATCTGTAAAGAAAATATTCTAATAAACAAACTGTACCTAGGAAGCAGAGTAATGAACCAATGTGAAGGTCCCTACAGAGTCCTAGCAGCCACTTCTCCAGCTCTGACTCAGGTCTAGTCCAGCCTGCCTTCTACTATTAGCACACTCCATTATAAAGCATCATCTCATGTAGCTTCCACACTCCTAAAGAAAGTAGAGGGTTGTTTTGGCCTGATCCATAGATCACTGATGGTAAAGTGAACTTTTCCATAGAATTCAATGCAATCTGGAATATACACAGAATATTAGTTACTTTACTCACCACATATTCAAATACAAGTGTCAAGGTCTCCTTGGTGTGAATGATATCATGAAGCAGCACAATGTTTGCATGTTTCAGTCCTTTCAAAAGTGAAGCTGTAAAGCAAGACATACATGTTATCTTAAAAAGGATCAAAACGTTTTACATTAATTGGCTTTTTTTTTTTTTTTTGGTGACTTGGATGACTATTTGACACCTGGGTTTCACAACCTGATAACCAAGAGTTGTACTTCATCTTCTACGTATATGGGCTTCTATTCAGTGCATTTGAAAATCATGTGTTCCTATTCAGTGTTTTTTTCTCCATCTTGCTGGTTAAACTCAGCCTCCACTAAAGGCAAAAATGAGCTGTGGCTACTAATGTCTTCCTTAGCAGCCTCCTCTAGGTGAATCAGTCGTTAACTTCAGATCAACCAAAAACCAAGTTTGCTTCTATACTCAAATATCATGCTTCTGTCTCAAATAAAAGTCATGTGTTTCTTTTTTCAAAACATCCTAACACAATAAAGCTGACTTCTAACTGAATTCTAAATCTACTCTATGAATGTCATTTTAAACAGTAATTTCCCTTTCTCATAAGAATAAAACATAGTTTGATGGAATCACTTCTGTTAGCTCATGAGGATAAGTAAATGGTGATTTCTCAGCATATATTTTTTTCTTTAATAGCATCAGCTCATGTTTTCCACTGACTGACAAAGATTTACCTGGTGAATTTCTAAATGATCTCCTTCACTAAATTTCTCTTGCATCAGAATGCATATTTAATGTTAATGCCATAATACTAATGTTCCACAAGTATGGAATATTTCAGCAATATATGCTGAAAAGCCATGTGCTGTTACCAACGTCATTCCCCCCACTGACGCCTTGTCACCTCCTTCATATATCTGAGCAGGACTATCACTCACAACAGCAAAGTAAATAATAGATACAAAGACATGCAAATGAGTGGCATATTTCAGAAGTGAATTACATGGAACTTTCTTCTGTCACCCTTCTTCTTTTGTCAAAGAAAATAATGAATACCAAATGGCACCCCCAACCTCTAAGACAGCGTGTTTCTCTCCACTAATGTGCAAAATGGAAGTTAAGGAGCTTCCACAACACAATTACCCTTTGCTATCCTATTGAAGGTGCTCCATCAGACTGAGGTAACCCCAGGGGTCATCTAGCTTTGAATTAGGGTAAGTACATATCATATCTCATAATGTTTTTTAAGAGATCTGACAGGCTGATACCACTTGAGGAAGCAACACAATGGCAACAGAAATCTGACTTAATCAGTGTTTCTCTACAAGCAAAAATCCAAAGGGAGGTTACAGTAGGCGGAAAGTAGATAGCAAAGGGAAAGAAAGAAAGAAAAAAAGTATGCAGCAGATTCAAAGCAATATCCTGATCACAGATTTCCAAACCAGCAGACGAGGCCCATGACCAGGATTAAGGTAACTCTTCAGCCTGCCTGAAGATGTGAGCAGAAATGCTTCAGATGAGCTTGCTTTGGGTTGCACTCCACAGCTCAGCACAAAGGAATCTTTCCTGTGCTTTGAATATATTGTTACTGAGCTGTAAATTTCCTATTGCAATTATTATTATCATTTTTAAACACTTGATCAGTACATCCTTAGTCATTATTAGCATTCCACAAATACAATAGAAGCTCCTAGTTCCCCCTCCCCCCCCCCCCAGAAAAAAAGACATGCAATTTTCACATGATCCTCACATTAGGATTTGGAGATTTTCTTTGAGTAAAAGCTCAGAGAGATTTGAATTATTATTTTTTTTAATGACAATTGTGAAAAAATGCTACTGAAAGAGGTATGGATACAGATAATTAGAGCAATTATTCCAAAAGAAACCCTCTATCACAAATGAAGACTTTTAATCAGGGGGAAACCTGAGCAGAGTTCACTTGCAGTAACTGAGCTTTTGCCAATTCTTTCTTCAAGTCTTGTCATCAAATGACCCTACATGCAGATAGGTTGTTATATACAAAGCTGTCTTAGCAGAGCCTGTCAAACCATACCATAATAATATTTATGACCTATGTCAGCTTTTGCTGCTCAGTCCATCACCTCGGGCTTCTAATTCCTCTAGCTGGCCATTACTATGTTACTAAGATCTGTATATGGGTCATTAAAGCTTAAACAGTACATTGAAAGCAGCCTACCCTGAGGCCTTTGCAAATATTCTTTCCTATTCAGTCCCCTCCCCCTATTTTGCCTCTTATTTATTTTCTCTAATAACCAATTCTCTCCTTTTATAGCCTCAGTATTCAGTATCTGCTATATACCACAAGAACTACCAAACACCACCTGCAGGTTTGGATTTCTGACTTCTCCCTTAGTCCAAGCAAAATACAGTAAATAATACAGCACAGAAAGCAAAATCATAATTGCACTAATTTACAACGTGATAGCAACAGCAAGTTCGTTGTAAATTTCCATTGTGACAAGTCAGTCCATTGTAACTTGTGGCAGTAACAGAATTATCTCCATGTACACATCTATCAGGATTACTACTGGAATGATCACCTGTCTTCATGAAAATGCTGACTTGTTGCTTAAAAAAAAGGAAAAAAGAAATAAAGAATAAAAGAAAGAAATCTGTCTGAAATAAGAAAGCTGTTTAATTTTCCATTAATTAGTTTAAAAACAAAATGGAATACCAACTGAAGATGCTTTGGTGTTTTTTTCAGAAACATCCTACTTCAGAACAAATGTCTAATACAATACTTGATTGGCAACTTTTTGCTGGATGGGGACAGAACTTCGGATATACTCCATTAATCCAAAGACAAAACCCAGAAAGTCACATTGAAGAGAATGAAAAGCAGTTCAAGGTATCTATCGGCATCACTCTGAGACAAATCTGACTTCAACTTTGAAGCTACCAGTGCAGCTGCCACTGGAGATTCACGAGAATTCAGGTGCTGCTGCACCTGACATTACTCCTGGAAAAAAGCATTCTCCCACAGAAAGCCAGCTCAGTCCAGTGGTTCTCACCCACAGATTTCACACAAAGATGTTTACTTTTAAGACAGAAAGAGTAAAACACGGGTGGAGAAGCATTACAAATCACACACATGGGAACAATATACTAGTACTCTCTGTATCCTTAGCTCATATTCTTAAAAACAGAATTATATAATGCTACTTTGATACTGCTGGCATTCGTTTTCTACCCTTTGTATTACATGTAAGATAAACAGATGGCAACATTTTTAATTCATTTCCCCAAAGAGTTTTGAGGAAGAACAGTAGCACATGATGCAAAAAAGCTTTTTTAAAACACTTTGGACAAAACATTGTATGAGTTTGAATGGACAGGTTCTTCTTCTGTCACACATTTTTGTATATTCTCTTACAGTAAATTCAGGCAATAAAGAACAGGGTAGGGTAATTAGCAACATACTTCAATAATTAATGACATACAAGATGATCGTTTCTGAAACTTGTACAGAAGTTCATGACCTGAGCCACTAAAAGTACCAACACTCAGCACTTCTCCATCAAGGGCTAATAACTGTATTTGCATACCTAAAGGAAACACATTGTATTTGCCTGAATAACCGTCACTGATTTATCCTCCAACAAGGGGATGCTCTCATCTATTATGAACTCCTGGCACGCTGCCTTATTGCCTGTGTTGGTCAAGGAGCTTTTTGCTGTTCCCAGATGATCTGGTTCCTAAAGTATGCTCCCTCCACAAGCAAGCCAATCCAGATGGACAGCAGCCAACTCTTACCCAAAACCTGAGTAGCATAAGTAAATCAGTGTTTTGCTCCCCACAGAGGTTAGAGCATCAGCTCAAGCCTGGCACTCCATTAACAAAACTTTGCAGCTTTTAGATTAGTCCTGACTTACCTGTAGAAGGTTTGGAGAGCAGGCAAGGATCAGCACAGCTCTCTTTGAAAACTGCTATTCCAACATGCCCATAATGTAGCATTTCAAAGCTGTATGCCAAATTCAACAGAAGTAGCTATTACTAACAACTTCCAAGCCTCATGCAGGAAGAACATTTCACCAGTGACACTAACAAAGATAGTACTTTCAGACATGGGGAGTACGGTGAGCTAGAGCATTAATTATGGTATCTGGATCATCCTAGCACAATTAATTCATTCTTGCAATTCCTGGCTATCATCTTGTTCTCACGCTGTGAAAAATTGCAAGTCTCCACTGCAGACCTAGATAAAAGAATCTCTCAATATTTCCACATCATCTGGTATTTCAGTGGCCTTAAAACTTTTCACAACATTAACAGAAGAGCTCAACTCTCATGCTGCTCATATTTACCTTCATGTACAAATGCTGCTGATACTCTCTCACATTACCTATTATATCAGAAGGCTATGATACTCACACTATTCTTCCACAAAGTATAACCATGAAAATGCTTGTTTTGCTCAGGATATGGTAGTTGTGGTGTCCTGTGGGGCTACCATACAGCAATGCTCACCATCTTGGCCAGCTCCCATGCTACTTCTTACACTCACTGCTCACCCTTTCTCACTAGCCTCATTGTTACTCTCGGGGAACATTTCTCATTAGGAGAGTTTTACTCTTGAAGACAGCACATCACGGCAGTTTGCACCTATCTAGTATTGTTTACATAACAGTGGCATCTTTGCTGCCCTGTTTAATTTCTGAGGCACCATATCATGCAGATTCTAGTCAATAATACAAATTTGTGAGAGCAAGTAATTTGTTGCGTTTCAGAGCCAAACAAGATATCTGCAAAACTCTGTGGCTTGTCATATTCTGCAGACACAATGGTGCTCTCTGACAGAGTGCCAACTTCTTCTCATAAACAGTTGGGTTCAGTCTCTTAATTCTGAGCTCTCCTGGAAAGACATTTTTAGTGAGAAAACATTTGTAGCTTTTTGCTCATCAAGTCTTCAGAACAAATATACCCAAATGTGCCTTACTGCACGAACTATAGAAGTTTGCTTCCCTTCCCAGTAACTTATGTTTCCATCTACACATCTTTTACAGTATTATTTTTTTTAATTTGGCCTAGAAGCATAATGTCCCTTATGCTTCCCACACAGAGGGGCATTTTGTGTGCAAAAAGTTACTTTAAATTATAGTACAAGGACAGGAATTCGGCAGTCTTTGTTGGTTTTGCAGTAATAAATGTGCTGAAATTTCCTCCTCAGAAATGCAGTCCCCAAATCTACGCTTTGCTATTTTTGAGTTCACTCTTCTGAGATAATTTACTAAGAGCAAATAGATGTATTTTCCTACAACCATGACATGACAAAATTCAATTCAGTGAAACCATACATCCCAGCTAAGACCACACTGACCACAGACTACCCATGTGCTCACCACAGGATACATTCTGCAAAGTGATCATTAGTTGAAATCCCAAGTAATTGATTTCAGAGCTGCACACCAATAAATGCACAGAATTAGACAGCTTCCACGTGAGCACGATGCAATAAAGGCATACAGATTACAGTTCTGCTTTGATGGATTTCTAGGAAGAAATTTCTTAACAAATTTCAAAAGAACCCGTGAGCCACAGGAAGAGCAAAAGCATAAGCAAACCTTTCCAACTGGTTATGATGTAGGCTTAGGTGAATTACCTTCTTTATAGCCAATTCCAACCTCATGACAGTCTCTGCCAGATTTAACAAATGTCCCTTACTCCCTTCTTCTAGTTTTCATTAATTAAAAAAAAAAAAAAATAAAGACAGTTTGGTCTGCTTGGATCACATTAGCTGCATCTACCTCCTCAGGCTGCAATTCAGTCTGACACGAGTGGGCTGAACTTTTATCCTAGTACATTTTATTTGTGAAATTTCAACTTGCTGCTCTCCTACTTGAAAGTGCTGTATATTATTTAAACGAGAAATACAGAAAAAGAGCACGTGTAACAACAGAGGCACCTTTAGAGGATCTTCTCACTACAGCTGTAGTCGCCTAAGCAATAGGCAAGTCTCAAATGTGATGAAACCTCTTTGCCTATTGACCTGTAACAATGCATTGGAAAGGCTGATCAAATAAGCTCAGAAAAGCACTACAAAATATTATTCTAACAGATACACAGAAGACTGCTGCCATATGAAATGAATGTCTCTTTCATTATTTTCTAGATACAAATTTATGCATTGTATATTGTTCCCAATGTTCTTTAGACACAAGTGCAGATGGAGGTTAAAAATAATGAGACATTATCCAATTAAAGCCAGACTATGGAAAAAGACTGTAATATGCTACTCATATCTTGGCGGAGCCAGTTATATCTTGCCTTCACTGTCCATTTCAGTATTCAAGAGGAGGAAACTGTGTAAACCAAAAATATGTCAGTGTATATAGAAAATAACACCACGATGTAGGCAAGCATGGGAGAGCAAGTGTCTATTGCCTTTTTATACACACAAATCATGACTGCTGTAGAAGCACAACCTACTAATAAAACTATCACTGTTTTATTACAAGCTATTGTTATTAGCCTTGGTGTTTTGCTGAATTTCAGACAGATTTCATACAAAAATCAATATTTTAGTATAACTTCTTTGGAAGTTTTCAATGTAAACAGTTCCCTGAGGGGGGAAAACCTCTAATGGAGTCAATACTTGAAAACTGGAAATACTCTGGCTTTTAAAAGAGAAATACACATTTTGGCATCTCCATGCAAACACTCTAAAATTGGTCTAGTTATAAGCTTTTGAAATCTCCTCTTTGGGTCAGACTGACTCTAAGTACTTGCTTCTGTACGCTGTGCAGATGACAGCATTCAACTATGCAATGGCCTGATTTGAACACACAGAAAAATGTTAAGAGCATGACTGTAGGAGAAGGAGGAGTAAGATTTTGGAAAAGATCCTTGACTGTTAAGGGATAGAAGACAAGCTACCTGGACTCAGAGATGGACTGTGAATGACAGGGGATAATACTGGGACACACAACCAGGAGACCCAGAGTACCTCAGCAATGACACTGGAGCTAAGAACCAGCAGAGTGAAAGGCACAAGGAATACAGAAAAGGCTGTATGAGGGGTCATAATCCACAGTGGAAGCTAGGAGTGCAGTGTACAGAGAAACAAAAGTCAGAGGACAACTGAACAGCTTATGCAGGCAAATGAAAGGGAGAATGCGTACACAGGACAGAAAACTTACAGAACATAGAGCATAGGATGGACGAGCATCGGCGCTTAGGGGGAAGTAAACAAGACTGTGCAGACACTAGCACATATTCTCCATTTAAGCCCATATCATAACGCAAGATTCCCATAGATTACCAACCTGCAGCTTTCAGCAGGAATCAATGGAAACACCTGACAGTTTTCTTCATTTCCATCTAATTTCAGGCAACAGATAACAGCAACCTATCACAGCTACCAGCTGTTGTTTCAGTTCAAACAGGACACGTCTGTACAAGATCTGTAGCTTTCAAAAACGCTATATGAAATGGGAGTATAGACACAACATCACAAAATGAAATATGGATTTCCATTTGCTTTTTCAAAAGGTTAGAAAATTACATAAACAGAAATCTGAATTAAAATAAGCCACCCCAAGCTGAGAAAAACCATGTATATTGTGGCTTCTGTATACTGGCTACTATGAGATAAGCTAGAGTAGGAGCTTTCAGCAGACAGCTGCTTCTTTAGCTATCTTGTATTTATCTTGCACTTTGACAACTTTAAGTTCACAGTCTAATTTATCCTGCAGTGACTGATTTGTGGGCTTGTACAGAATCACAGAATGGTTGGAGGCTAGAAGAGACCTCTGGAGGTCATCTGGTCCAACCCCCCTGCTAAAGCAAGGTCACCTAAAGCCACCACTTGTTCTCAGCTCCTTTCCTTTTTTTTTTTCTTCCCCTCCCACATACAGGATCAAGCGTGAAGTTGATCCAGCAACATGTCCAGCTTCAGAGGAAGGTTCAATGTTTGCTGCAGGACTTTGTCCATCCACTAGAGAAGCTGAAAAGTCCACAAGGATGAAGTCAGAACACAATCATCCTGACCTTTATTTACCTTTACCTCCACCTTTGGTTGAATATCACATTGAGTCACTCAAGCTGAGACCATCATCATGGTCCTTATTTTCCAGACATGTCAGCTTCAAATCTTCATTCATGATCATCAGAACCAAGAAGTGGAGGCAATTACTACAGAATGCCAAGCAACCCTCTATGCTGTTATTATGCAATGCTATGGAAGTACTTTGAAAGTCAGTGAACATCTCAAAATCACCATTTAAAAGAACTCTCAACAAACAGGATGCTGGGAAGATGAACAAATATTTGATAACTAGTCAGAGCACAGTGATAAGTGGTCTAGAAAATCACAAAACCATCTGTGTTTTAGTAATGCACAGTAGGTGCATATAGCTAGAGCCACACATCAAGAACACAATTAAATTAATCGTTCATCATCTGACACAGGCAGAGATCACACAGCAGGAGCAAATATGGTGCTATTGTGTAATTAAAGAATAGTGCTGTACAAACAGAGGGAGAGGGACCAAATTAAGTTTTCACAGATAGACTTAATTCCTACAACTTCTGAATGATTGACTTTTAGTTGTCATAAAGATCTGCTGCTATACAATACACCTGCAATTTTAGTATTACACATTCTAATTAACTGAGTACCAATACTGAAATTCTTGCACTGCTGAAGTCAATATGAGCTTTGTTACTCATTCTTCCCAATGAAGAGTACAAGAAATCACTTAACTGTATATACCCACAATAAACGATTATTATTTTTTTTTTAAGATAGAAGATAGGAGTCCTATGGAAGTATTTAATTGCATTGATGTGAAACCCAGTTGCCCACCAGCATATTTTATCCACTACTAACAAATGAGGAATGCTACAGAAAAACTATTTGTTAAAAAAAAAAATAAATAAATAAATAAAAAAAAACGCTTTTGCTATATTTCTCAGTGGAGCATTTCCTCCAGCAAAAACACAGCACAAAAAGAAGAAAGAATTCCTTTTGTCAGCATACACTTTAGGCTGCAGGAAAAAAAGGCTAGTGGCATATGTCTTGCAATTTTTTGAAAAGAGAGCGAGACAGAAGACTTTAAAGGATCATGTCAATTTTCTTTTTCTGGGTGGGTGAAGCTCAACATGCCTCTTCACTTACAACTGGAAAATTACACTGGAATGAACATGGCATTACTTTGTCTCTTGTGGGATGATTTAAAGATTAAAGAAAGGCAGTAAAAAGCTAGAAAATACTTATTTTTACAAATATTTTAACAAACAGAATCAATCACAGTGAAGATAAGGCATACTGTTCTGCAACTGAAAGGAGAATAACATAGAGTGGGTATACGAAACAAACAAAGATTTCCTAATATAGTGAATGAAATCCAGTCAGCATAATTTACAATAAAAAGCAACTCCAAATAATGAACTGTGGGGCTTTTAAGCATAATTACAATATGAATAATATCTGGAACATTTAAAAACATTTTTTAAGGACAGGAAATAAAGCACATCAAGGCTCTATCAGAAACTACTACAGAAACTACTAGGATGCTGTACCACCAACAGCAAAGCATTTTGGTGCCAACACTGGTCGTCATCAATTTAGGAATCATACCATCTGAAAATACAGCTTAAGCATTTTTTCACATCTAAAGGACCTATCAGCTTACAAAGAATTGATGTGCTGTCCTCCTTCAGTCTTTGTTCTGGATATTCTCTTCTCTCTCATCTCAAGAGTAATTGTCATTTAGTCTTGCAATTCACAGCATCCACCATCAATTTAATTGAATTTAAGGTATAAGTGATTGGGAAGAAACAGAAAACCATAAACAGACCCACAGGACTTTTGTTTTATTCACACTGGAATACAACTGAATCTAAACCAGGAAGACTGCAAATTTTGCAAATTTACATTTAAAACCTTGTGGACAATGTTCAACTTTTTAATGGACATAAAATCTCTTTAAGCAAAAGCTGGTAAGTACTGTATGT
Organism: Anas acuta; assembly: GCF_963932015.1. Taxonomy (NCBI): domain Eukaryota; kingdom Metazoa; phylum Chordata; class Aves; order Anseriformes; family Anatidae; genus Anas; species Anas acuta. The sequence goes on along the minus strand of NC_088980.1, from coordinate 23,900,592 downwards.
TACTTTAAAAAGCAGCTGGCCCTCAGAGGAAGCAAGAGAGGTGTTAGAACAGAAAAGAAGGGCTGAAGGAATGTCTCAGCTTCATAAAGCTGACAGCCACAGCTGATAGTGACAGGGTGATGAGAAAGTTAAGTGATGCTAACAAGACCTAGCTGAGGTAAGCTAGACATTTCTACCCTCCTTCTTTTGCCAAAAACATTCCCATAATTTTCAAGTATAGATTCTGATTTACTTACATGGATGCATGATACCAACCAAACTATGGATCTAAATCCATATTGGAAGTCATTCTGAGCAACCACATAATTAAAACACACCCAAGAAATGTGAGAAAATACATTAAGAAATCTGCCAGAGTAACCCATTAACACCACAGGTGGTAAGAAATTATATATCTTTTTTAAAAGGCCAACTCAACAACCAACAGCTTGTCTGTCTACTACATGCAGATATAAAACATTGCTTCCCAGCCCTCTTGAAAATGTACTCAGTTCTTCCATCCTGTTGTGTCATGCATCAATTATAATTATGGCAATTTACTGTTTACTTTTCCAGATAAGACTCTTTTTATAGAATCATAGTAATTAACGATGACAGTAGCAAAACTGATAGCACTGCCTCTTAAAGTACCAGTACCTGTAAGACAACACTATTACCTTGCCAAACTTTAATCAAATGTCCTGATCTTTTACAGTTTGTGTCTAGCAGTGTTTGTTCCAGTCAAAACAGGTCATTCTTTTCCAAGAAAGGACTCGAGAACAAAAGTGCTCTTTAATGATGGTGACCTTTTCTTCAAACAGTTCTCAGATCTCATGCATTGAAAGGCGGCCTTCAAAAGCTACACTTCAGGTCAAGGACATGCTTTTTCTTGTTTCTTGAAAATCTGTCCAGTCTGTCAAAGTTTATATCTGGTCAGTGGAAAATTCTACTTCAAGGCTGCACTTTAACAGCTAAAATCTCCTGAAGAATCCACCCTCCCTGAGCACACTTAAACATTCAGACATTTGGCAGAAGCAAAAGAATTTTGAGCCAACAAGTCTGGAATCAAATGTCAGCTATAGAGGGGACCATGTTAGCAATAAAACTTCTTTGACAGTTCCCCCAAAATAACAAACCCAAACCTGTTCTTGGATGAACACGTTTCCAAGTCCCTTGCATCATTTCTGCTCCCCTCTCACTCTTTATCAGTGCTAATGACAAAAAGGCTGGGAACTGCTGTCCCTGTCCAAGAAGAATCCCCATCACAATCCTACAGGCTCCTGGCTGAGGTCACTGACTCTTTCTATCCTCCAATTACACCTAGTGCTTTTTAGAATGGCTTCTATAATTTGCATTTTTCCAGACCTATTGTTTTAGCAGTAATCTTTCTCTTCCTGCAATTCTCATACCACTGTCCATTCTTAACCACCAGCTTTTGACATCATTTTTCTCCCAATTCTCCTCTCTATCACTGCCCAGCTCTGGACAGCGCTAGGCATCGCAATGAGGCAGCCTTCCTCTTCCAGGCTGCTACAGCACAGCAGAGAGGGGACCAAGGAGGGTAAAGTGAAGACTAGAGGGAAAACAGGAAAAAAAATGCATGGATAATTCATACAGAGTTTTTAACTCTGTCAATATCAGTAAAGAAAAAAAAAAAAAGTGGGTGGATTTTTTGACACTTCTGCAATGAAATATGCCACTTGAAAAGTCCCCTCGTGAAACTGACTGAAGTTCCATCCACAAGCTCAGGAGAAGAAAACAAACCAAAAACCTAGTGTTTAGGTCTAGGTCCATCATCCCACAGAGTACATGTTCCCTAAGATAAACACAATTTTTTAATGGGTCTCTTAATTTTTCCTAGTTGTTGTTGTGGCTGAACACAAAAGTGACCTGCTAACCAAAAACATGAGACATGAAGGTCTCCTAGCTGAATCTAGAAGACCTACAATATTCTTCTGTAAGAAGAATATAGAAGACCTACTGCATTCTTCTGTAACTCCATTTTCAGTTAGAAGGACTAAAGCAAATAAAATACTAATAGCTTGTGTGACTGAATCAATAGGCATAACTATAACTGATGAGCTCCCCTTTATTGACAAAACTCAAGTGAGGAAGAAATGAAATTTTAGCTTCTAATCCAATTTGATCAAACACAGATTGAACTAGATCATCCAGTGTACTGATATATAGCCAAAATTGGAGCTAAGCATTTTCTTACAAATCTATCAGTATGGCATGGTCAAAGACAAGACCCTTATCCTCCTACCAACTGAGCCCAAAAGGTATTTAACACAGACACAAAGCTCCTCAATGCTTTGCAATGGCACAACAGAATTTGAATGTTTCTGGTCTAACAAAATATTAACAAAAATATTATATAAATATATAATATATATATAGATATATATAAAATATATCTAACAAAATATTATGCATATAAGACCAAGGTCCAGGAATATTTGAAGCACTTTCTGAAACTTTGGAACTCTCTGGAACACATGTTGCTTTAAGCTTGCTCTTGAAGCAAGTTTATTTGAAACAGGATTTTGAGATACCACACAAGGTCAAACACATTCTTAGCCTACACAGCTACAGTGAGAACACCTTAATATGCAAGAAAACACAGCTCAAGAAGTATTATTGAGTCCTTGCAGCTCTTTGCTAGTGATTTGCTGCTCATCACCTCCTGTGAGTAAATCAAAGAATGACTTCAACAAAGCCACCAAATTTTCAGGGCCAAGTCTCTCCATCAAGGGAACACAGTCTAATCTGAAAAAATTCACAGGAATTAGGACAGAAACAAGTACCAATATATGCTAATTAATTTCTTTATCAGCATGGCTAATTAGTGTGTATGCTACTTCAGGCACTTCTTAACAATAAACTCATCTCTGAAGGAACTTACTAAATGAGGAATACCAAAGCCCTTTTCCAACACATGCCAGAAAGTTTTGGCTAAAAACCAAGAACTGATTACATCCAAAAGTCTAAGAGCACATTCCAGTTCAGACATGCACATTAAAACAGTGGCAGCCAAAGTGCTAACACTTGCAATGCTAAACATCCTCCCTAAATTCCCACCTCGGTTCAATATTTCAAGCAGGACCAGCCCCACGAAAGCAGAACAAAAATATTCCCCAACAGAAAAAGGAAAGATCAGTCGATGGAACAGGCATGGGAACACCACTCATTTATATCTAATTAGAGCTCAGCAACCCAGTGATGACAGATCACAGACTTCAGCAGGCCCATCAAAATGCCTCTCCCCCAGCTGGCTAGGATGCTTATATATGACAACTCGATAACATTCGAAACAAACAGGCAAGATCTCCACAGATAAACAAACCTGGTCTGAAGCAGTAAAACACATTTCTTTCCCAAAGCTCTGTGTGACTGCAATAAGCTACCTGCAAAATGTTAAGAACTACCACTTATTTGAGAATAAATTACAGCTGGGAACCTGTACCTTCAAGGTATCTTTAACCTTAACATCACAATGGGTGCTACACAGCATAGTAACTGGTGGTGTCATTGCCATGAGAAAGTGTGTGATTATCTGAGGGTTTATTTTCAATATTTGGTCAGGCTTTAATAAGTACTGTTAATAAAACCTTGTTCTTTGGTATAGTTTGGCTTTTATTTAATTCAAGGAACTTTTAGGAACTTGTTTACATAATTCTCAAAGATGTTGATTTGTAATTCTGTCACTGATTTTACAAGGTTAATGACCGCTGTAATCAAACAAATGAATGAGAAACTGAACTACTTTAATTTTACGCACTTCAGTCAGCCATAAAAACAGCATACTCTGCAGAGAACTTGGGCATATGAAATATGAAACATGGAGGGAAAAAAAAAACACCTTTTTGGTGACAACTTTAGAAGAATGTACAGAAAACAATTAACTCCTATTCATGACAAGCCATGTTACACTTAGAATCAGAAGCATTTTGAAACCTAAAATCCTAAAACCAGAGATTAAGGCAATCCCCTAGATACATCTGAGAATGCTACATATAATACTATATGGGTATAATTTCAAATTTTTTTTAAAAAGGGGGGAGTGTGGGGGAGGAATAAAAGCTCACATTGTGATAATGAAGGCTCAGAACTATAGTTTATCTTTTTAGGAGCATATCTATTATTCATTCATTTAATTTAGACCTAACTTTTTTTTTTGTTTTTTGTTTTTTTTTAGTTTAAACCTCAAGCTTTCAGTAACTTTATTTTCAAAAATAAAAACAAAAAAAAAAATAAAAAATGAATTTAATTAGAGCTAAATAGCAATGATAATGGAAGCTCCAAGTCCTTTACTCTAAAAATATATATATAGTCTTAATCAATCTGTCTAAAGAAAGCCAATTAAAACTTGAAAATGCCACAAAACTTGTTAAAAGTTGCATATCACTTCATATCTTACCTTCATGATTTTTTTAATTCAGTTAGTTGACATCCATTAGCAAGTAAAAGGCTGGATGTCATCTTACTCCTTTTTAAGGTCAAATAATCTGAAGTTGCAATAATTATATCTCAAATTTGTTTGTGGAACTAAAGGTTTGGATATCTAAACTTCACGGAAGAGCTTGATTTACCAGAAACAGAAGTTTGTTCTAGAGAAAGGAAGGGAGGGAAGAAATTTAATTATGTATTTATTTTTTTAAGGTCCGGAGGTTTCCTTCTACTTCAAGGAGGTTAGAAGTTGCTTCACACTCTTGAACTCTGATTGGGGGCTATTTACATTCAAAGAAATGAATTATTTGAATGTGACATTCTAATTTCTGTCCACAGCCATAAAAAAGGATGGAGGACATAAATGCACAGGCTCATGGGGAGATGGGAAGGTTATTAATGCAACTCATAAACCTCTTGGACCACTGGCCAGAAATCTGACAGAAAGGTGTTAAGAAAGTCGCAAACCCATTATCCACAGGCATATACTCTTACAGGTTATTTAGTTTGACCTCCTCAATAGAAGGAGCAATTTTCAAGCTCATAAATTTTTACTGAGCATATTTTTAGAAAGACATCTATCCTCTTGCAACAAGCCAGGCATAAAAGTGCCCCATCCACGTTTGGTAGAATAGAAAGTTCATCTAATCCCACCATTAATCTAATACTTTGACCAAAGCCTGTTTAATCAGACTTTGAATAGAGAATATGCATTGCTCCAAAATCTTTTCTTTGGCATTTATACAGATATGTGCTTATTTGTGCAAGGAAGGCTGAGAGACAGTGGCATACAGACACACATCAATACCTATCACTTGAATTTTACTTGTGAACTGCTGCTACAAGCCTTAGTTTCTCCACTGACAAGCAAAATAATTCATTTTTGATTATGCAAATAGTCCTCTGCTTTGTGAATAGGGCCTCAAGTGATTCAAATGTTAATTCTGCTAGAAGTCTTGATGCAAAGCCAGCATTTCAACCATGTCAGTTTTATAACCAAGACTTTCTGACAAACACAGAATTGCAAATTGAAAAATATCTTGTAGGATCACAAGCACATTGAGATAAAGTAACGTGGAAAAGTGTGAAAGTTCTTAACAAGATTTTGTTAATGGGTCTACGACCTGCTGGGTTTGCATTAAGTTACACATCCCTTCAGTAACTGACAGTTTCCTAATGGCAGTAACGTAGCACGGCTATGCTGTGAAAAGCCAAACCGAAATAACAAGAGAGATTTTATCTTGTCCAGCGTTTCATGTGCTAAATGTTCAGGGTTCTTGTTTTCACATTTTTTAATAAAACCCTCACACAATCCAGTGTATGTTCTTAAGAAAACATTCTTGTATTAAGCACATTTTGAGACTTCACAGCATACAAAAGAGCAAGTGTATTGCTCCTGGATTCCAAACAAGTAGAGGGAAAGGAAGTGAGTGTGAGAGCTTTAGTTTGAGGGTGAAATGTTCAAGAAGTATTGTATATTAATTTTTCTTTAGTTATAAAAGTTCAGAAATATTTGAACCACGGAAAAAGTGATCCATTTGAACCGCATCCAAACTAGAACTTCAACATTGACCTAATGGTTTTTCCTTTTACTTTGAAAGTATTATTTTATTTTATTTATTTCAGTGTGTTATCAAAGTAACTTGGGTTACTTTGTCCTCTCAAATTTTAGGAGATATGAGGGAAGAGAGTATGTTTCCAGATGGAAGCCAGCCATACCAGCCCTGTTATCACCCTGTCTGTGCAACCAGCATGGAGGTACACCATTCCTGCCACCCTTGTGACCTTCTTGATTGCTTCTGCTCAGGGAAAAACAAGTGATAAATGAGACTAAATAAAGCCCAAGGATATTTAATTACCTGACCTGTACAGCTAAGATGGGCTTTACAAACATAACTCTCAGTTTAAGTTTAATAGGCAGTTTAATAGATGGAAAAGGGTGTTAGGAACCTTCCCTGTGAGGTTCTGAGCAAAAAAAGCTACATGCATAAGTTATCTCACATTGACGGTGCAAGTTTTGAGCATCTTTTTAAGGTAAAATCCACATCAGCTCTACTCACATTAACCCCTTCCTAACATCCCAAAGTAACAGGTAAAGAAAATTTGTCAGTACCACTTCATCATGCAAATCTGAACCAAGCTTCACCAAAGAAGGACAAACAATCTGTATCAGATCAGAACTGATAAAATCACCAAGTTCAGCTAATATATCCTCATTTACAAGGCTTCCTCCATTCATTATGTTCTCATTTCTATTTTCACTTAGCTCCAGATAAATCTGCTGGCAGCTGAGAAGCTGTTGAAGTTTGTGCCAAGTGGACCAGACCTTAAAAATTCACAAACTGCACAGTTACAGATTCCACAGCTGTAGAATATATCCCACACTGATAACTTCTAGACACCACTACCATGGCTTGTATTTTAATAAACGGGTCAGAAGTGGAAGGTCATGATATCCTATTACCAGTCTCTGAACCATGCAGATCCTCTTCATCTCAGAAAAAAAAAAAAAGGGGAGGGGGATAAATTATCAGCTTCTTTTTTTAATATTGCTTATTCAGGAGGAACGTTCCCAAGTAAAATAATGTGGATATTCATTTTCATTGCTTTGAAGACGACAGTGAAGGTCAATTTCTAATTTTGTAATTCTGCTCTCTTCATATTGATTATGAAGCCCAAAAGCAGTAACTTCACCATAGCTGCAAGTATAGATCCCTTTATGAAGCATGTATTTCAACTCCATATAATTCCTGAATGATAAATCTCCACAAGAACAACTAGAAAATTGAACTAAGATGTTTGCACAGTCTTCAGCTTATGGGAAAATATGAGGGAGGAAAAAAGACCAGTGCTATCTCCCTGAGGCAGGGCCTGACCCAGTCATCTGAGCCTACAGCAAAAAAAAAAAAAAAAAAAAAAAAAAAGAGCAGCCTTTGAAGAAACTAGGAAAACAAAAACAAGGTAGAGAAAGTTTTTTTTTTCTCTCCTGTATAACTTCAATTTAAGATATATTTGTTAACACTTCTTCATTGTTTTGATTATAATTGATGTTTTTCTTCCCATAAGAAAGGCTTTTCATTGAGTATAGTGGCTGCTTCTGTATCTTGTGATAGTACAAAGATCCAGGCTACTGAAAATATTTCCAAAGTATTTCAAAGTTTATAAACAATTCATGATTACAGTCTTAAGCAAAGTATGGTGATCTCAATGGAATATTTTACCTTACTGGAATCATTTACTTCCCTGAATATATGACATTTAAGGAAAAATTGAGTAATTATCAGAAAATAAGGGAATAAAAGGCAGCAAGGCAAAAATACTGCAGTAGCCTTCTCTCTCTTTCAGGCTTCCTGTCTTCTCAGTTAGCAAGCTTCTTCTAAAGGCATGACCCCATCATTTAATAATAAATATCCTTCACCCTTTGATAGCGAGTGATTTATATAGATATTAAGACCAAATGGTGTCTTGTGTCTTGAAAAGGACTAATAATGGTGCTTAATTTCAGCAGCTGTTTATAAAGAAGTTAGAAATTTGCAATAAACTACTTAGGTTTTTCTTAAAAGAAAAAAAAAATAGTTATGATGGAGACAAAAGCATTGAAAAGAAAGGTATGACTTGATTCAGAAGTTTGTTTTCATGTCTAAATAACCAGAACAGTTTCATAATTTCTGAATAAATGACTCACATCAGAATAATAAGGATAATTCATTCATGAACTTTCTGTGACAAAAACAAACAAACAAAAAAAACCTTCTGATGTTCTGATAACTTCACGAATGAAGACTGTGGACAGTAGCCAATTGTCTTAAACACAACTTTCTGATGGAAATGGATATCTTTCATTGGAAACTTTTGTCTAGATTTGGATACACACCTAAATCACCTTAAACATTCAATGCATTGATCAAAGCCAGCATACAGCTCTTCACAAAGGATTTGGTTGTTTGGTGCGTGGTGTTAATCAGCTTACTACGTCAGGTCTTAAAGACATACAAGAGACACACATGCACGTATATGCACCTACATTCCTATCCATACATATAGTGATGTATTTCTCCTGCGGGAGAGGTTTAACACACCAGGAAACTACACAACCTTCTCATGTCTGTATTTTTCATTTGCCCAAACTTGAAAACACTTCTGCTGAGATACAAAAGGCATCTACTAGTTTAATATTCACAAACAACTAAGGAGATAAATAAGGCTAACTGAACTGGTTCAAATGCAGAATTGCCATCTTGCTCTGATACTTTTGAAATTCAGGACACGGCAGCAGAAAAATATACACAAAACATTCAAAGATCTTAACAAAGACAAATGTCTTTGTGCAGATTTAAAGTTACTTTAATCACAAGGCTAAACAGCACTGCTGCTGTGATTATTCCTTTCAGAAAAAGTCACCAAAGAAAAAACAGGCTGAGGAACTGGCTACGTTTAGGAGACATTTCTTTGCTTCAACACCAGCTTGTATCACAGTCCTGTTTCACCAGGTGACCGTAGAAGGTATTGGCACTTGGAAGGCATCTCTCTGAGGGTCTCTAACCAACTGAGGCAGAGATTCCATCACTCGGTACCATTTCCATACATATTAACAACCAGCTCATATTTGTATCCCTTGTATAAATCACTCCAAGTCACAGGGTAAAAGCCAATACTCTGAGCAGAATTAACTTGTGCTCTACATTTTATGGTGGTATTGTATGCTATAAAAAGAGGTTAAACTTGCATATAACATAAAAAGACTGACCCTCACCAACTTTCACTTAAACAAGAAAGCCATGAGGGCTGCACAAGGTGTGATTTATAGTTATGTGCTAGAGATAGTTGTATATAAAGAAAGGTTTGCCCCTCTCCATTTACCTGCCATATTCTGTATTTGTCACCTTTTTCTACCCTTCCTGTCATACAAGAACAGAAGACCAGGCAAATCTGTAAGGCAACAGTTCTAAACCATGCATAAAAGTTGGAAGAGAAGAAATTGACTTTCTGTGCAGAAGAAACTTTTGCTCAAAGCAGAATGCTCCAGCTGGGTCAAGGCAGAGAACCATGAAGCTCAGGTGAAGCCAGCACTACAGGCAGATGGCCTTTCTGAGGAGAGTTAGGCAGATATTCAATGGCATCGCTGAACTAAAGGATTTGTAACCTTCTAGTGCTGGAATTAGGAGAAGAGCCCTTATCCAACATCTTCCACATGAATACTGACACACAGATATCTCCTTGAATGGAAGTAGGGCAGAGTACAAAAGGTCTACTAACTGATAACAGGCATTAGGGATCCAAGTGGTGAAGTGATGATATCAAAAATAATAATAATAATTCCTCAAAGTACTACCATGTTCTTTTCTTTCTTGACCTGTGCCCAAGAAAGAAAGGCAGAAGAAGGTCACAGCTCGTACTTCAGAAGTACAGAATGAAGATGCAACTGATACAGCTGTGTTCAGCCTCAGCAGACTACAGATAAATTACGGGGAGACATACGATTACTCTGTGGTAGCTGGGTAATTTGGAATTTTCATTTGTACTTTTCAGAAAAGCATGACAGATTTCCCACATGATAGGAGTTTGTAAAAGGGTTTAATGTTTATATCACGATTCCCAAAAGGAAACATCATGATTTATATCGCATTTATGTAATTCCAGCTCTCCTGAAGGATTCATAATTGTGTGACACTAACATGTTACAAGGTAGAAGAAAAGGGAAAGGGGGGAAAAAAAAAAAAGTTATGTTCAGCCAATGAATAGCAAGGAACAAAGAAAGAAGTAGGACAGACATTCAATCTCTACCACTTCTAAGCACCCTACAGACAGTAGCTTTCATTCAGTACACCAGAAAGGAGTAAGGAACACAGCACAATTTGGACATGCTGAAATGCCATGCAAAACAGCATCACCGTAACCACTTGCACTGCATCTGAATGGGACTGGCAAACTAACAGCTCTCCCACATTCGTCTGAGACGAGCAGAAGTTCACCTGTTTAAGCCAGTCAGTCCAACTGCTTTTTAAGTAAAGAAAATGAATATTGTCAGGGAAAAAAAAAAAAAAAAAAAAGGCAAGAAAAATAGCTGCAAGTCAGGGCTAGAGAGATCAGCAGGGGGGAAAGTGGAATCAAGATGAATGCTCTTGCTGCCTTGCAGCCCCACATAGCAGAGGATTCAACATGTTTCTCTCACACCTAAGCAAATGCACACAAATTCACATGCAGAAAAAAGCACAAATGAAGCATGGTTAAAAAATAGACTGTCCAGTCAAAAAAGCTCAAAAAATTAAAGGTCACTTTTCTATCATCAAGGTTCAATAAGAAAGAACATACACTTCCCTACAGCACTGAAATAGTATTAATAAGTACTATACAAAAGTCTTGGGAGTTTAAAAATCTGACTCAATTCCATGAGAAGGAACCCAGGAACATCCTTTTCCAAATGGATTGACATTTTTGAAGCCCAGATCATCTTTATTTGGAAATCTTGTATTCCTCTTTGAGGCAGTATAAACTGTGGGTAAGGCTGCAGGATGTCCGTAACACTCAGAGACCAGACAGAAAAATTATAATTTCTGTAGTTTCTTTCCCCTGAATACTTCTTGACCTTAAATACCCAGTGACAAAGTGTCCCAGAGGTTTTTGGCTTGTGCATTTTATTTTTAACAACAAAGAAAAACAAAGCTGTTATGACTACAAGCCGCAATGGCTTTGAGGGGACTTTACAGCTAATTGAGCTCTAGCTATTTAGCCTGCAGTAGACACCAGCTTTGCCAGCTCTCTAGGCAATGAAAAAGTTCCCTGAGCTACAGCCAAGCTACTGTCCTTTTTTTTTTTTTTTTTTTACTTCAGAACTCCAAATCAATACAGCTTCTAGGGAGACTGAACTCATCCTCAGACTCTAAAAACAAAGATGCAAAAATCCTATCATGACTCACGTGACGTGAATGCTTAGAATAGTTACATCTTCATAATCTTAAACATAATTTCATAAAGTTCCCCGAGGCTTGCTGAGCCAGACATAGATGAAGCTTTAAGGCATTTCAGTTACAGACATTGAAATTTCTTGACTGGACTTCATGAAGGAAATCTGAAAGTCCTTCAAATTCTTATCACTCAAAAGAAAGCAGCTGTCAAGTTTCCTTAATAAAAATAAATTAAAAGCACATAATTACTACAGGAAAGAAATAATAGTTCTTTGTTGCTGTTGTTTTGTTTGTTTTGTTTGTGTGTTTTTAGGGGGGTTGAGTTGTGTTTTTTTTATGAAGATGATCTAACAAAAAAAAAAATATTCTTTACTGGCAGATAAAAACTGGATTCCAATTCCAATATTCATGTCTACCTCCTAGCAGTAGCTTGACCAATGACCCCCCCTAAAAATACACAGATATTGTTTCACTGTGTCCTTGTCCTAAAGAATGGAAACTTCTAGACCTACTCTGGTACTATGAATGGCTTATCACCATCAATCATCTAACTAGTGCCATGAGGTCACTTGTTGACTTGAGTTTGTAAAGATTATTATGCTACGTATCAGTCCAAAATCACTAAGCTGGGATGTGTGCTATAACTCACCTACTGTTTTAAGGTAATATTTCAATATGAAGTCACAAGAATAAATGTCTACTGAGGAGAAATATAATTTTCTGCAGCACTTCCTTAGATGGTATGGGTAGAGACCGTGCTATTTCTCTTGGATAATCTAAAAACTTGGATGCTTACATCACTTGCAGCATTGTGGCTATGAAGCAGTATTTACCATTGTGCACCTATGAGGAATACTGTGTAATAAATCTCACAGTCACTTACGTTAAGTCTCTCTTGGCAAATTGCAGATCTTCCCTGTAATTTTCTCTTAGCAGTTACTCTGCATCAATTTTCTGCAGATAAAAGTTTTGTGAAGATTTATACCCTCCAGCCAGCCAACTTTAGACTGAGAGGCCTCAGACAAACTCCCAAATTCAGAAAGTCTGTCGATCTGGGAGGACTTGGACTTTCCAGAAGACCCTTTAGGTTTTCATTTTTTGTTCAGGAGGAGGCTCTTTGGGGGGTCCTTTATAAAGGAAGATGGCCTAATAGATCTTCTGACAAGAATGATAACTGTGTGTCCTTATTTTCTTGTCTGAGGATGAAGTGAGATTTTACAGATAGTATACAAAAATATAGATTTGTATTCTTTCCAAAGAAAAACTTCATATTGTATACTTTCAATTTTAAAATTGTAACATAGCCATTCTTGAAACTTTTGATGTATGTCAACAATTCCCAAACAGGTTTACTGTGAAGAGGACAGGTAAAAAGATGTAGAGCACAGAAGGGAAGACAACAGAAAGATCTTCACAGGGCTAGAAGCTTAACTCACTTTTTGCTCTTTTATAAGAACTGCCCTCCTCAGCAGTGTTTCAGTACCAGCAGTGCAGCTGCCTCCTGTCTTCCTCCCTCATATAACACAGAGGTAAGGATGGAAGAGACCTGAAACTCTGAAGATGTTTTGTGGCCAAGAATTAAGCATCTCTCCACCCCTGCTCTGCACCAGCAAACAAATGCATTAAGTTTTCCCCCACACGTCACAAACATATTCAGTACACACACTGACCTTCTCTTCAAAAATTGAAGTTAAAGAAATTTTTAAAGCAAATCCTGTGTTCTTTTTAATTGCATAATGCAAGACAGGTGGCTGCTCCCAAAGTACTTATGTGCTAATTTTCACACTGCTAACCACATGTATATGGTATTAAGGTAACTGCCTTTGATACTGGATTAAAAGGAAAATTATTATCTGGGCAGCTGTCAAACCAAAGACATAGAGACAGTCTCCAACCTGAACACTTTAAATGTAAAATACAAATAAATATTAATTAAAAGATGTAAACAAAAATAAAAATAAAACAAGAAAAATAGACTAAAAGTTGCCTAATCATGACATTAAAATGGCAAAGTACAAAAATATCTTCAAAAGATAGCTGTTTTACATGATGCTTCAAAACTTCATCTAGGCTTATCAGAAATAAAACGTAACTATATATTACACCACTAGAATAGAGTTTTATTAATAACAGTAAAACAAATTAAGCAGAGCAAAGGAGAAGCAATATTTTCAAGGGGGTGCGGGAACAAAATCTAATTAAAAAACAGCTTTAATGATTACAATGAGGAACAAATAATTTTACTGCCCAAGTAACCTTACAAGCAAAGTAGCAATAAAACCAAGGCATGCTTGTCTAAATACCTAAAAAGTCGACTCTTTGTCATACTGACTAAAAAGATTATTATTATTCAGAATCCAAAGATGATAAGTATGGAATAGCAAATCAAGCTGCGTCCAGATTTATAACCTATCACATAGTTCAGTATTTAGCCTAGATGGAAGTATGATATTACAGGAAATTAAGGGAATGAAATATCTGAGATAAAGTTTAGGTCAGTGAACTCTTCTGCTGGCTGCAGTGGATTTAATCACATTTTAACTCTGCTACTGAGACATCTCTGAACAGCTGATAATGATAGCTACAGTAAAAGGATAAACTAGTAATACAGTAAAAGAATACACTTAACACAGAAAACCAATCATTTGTTAATCTGTATTCAGGAGCATGAGAAAATAGTGTATAAATGATTTCCAGACTCCATACTGTCTCAAATATCACAGTTGCAACACATTTAGTATCCTTACGGTAATACACTGGTGTACAAACAGGAACTAAGTCTGCACCACATCCAGAAAATAACATAGGTTATCTCAGTCATATACATACATTCAATCAGATGCCTTTTTTTTTTTTTTTTTTCTCCTCTTTTTAGTTTCAGGCTCTTCAAAAGTAAATTAGATTTCCCCAGACTGAGTTAATTCAGAGCAAAACATTCTGTAAACTGCATGCCACTAAATGAAAGCCTATGTTGGTGCAACTGACTTAGACCAGGCTGAAGGAATGTTTAGCAAAGGCTGCCTCTGAATTTCATCCTACATATTCAAGAGATCTGAGCGGCACTCACAGATAAGCCACATTTACCTCCTTTCATTCAAACTTTGATAAATGGTGGAAGACACAAAACCACATCTGCTGAAAAAGCAGAATTACTTTATAAGCAGAAGCTTTCACTGAAGTTTCAGCTAAACCTCATCCAATCATCAAGGTTAATTATGATTTTTCTTATGCTGCTTTACTGTTGGTGGGTTGAGGTTTTCTGTTTGTATGTTTTGGCTTTTCTTTTGTTCGTTTTACTTTTTATTGTATTTTTTGTTGTTGTTTCAGCTAAATTAGTGCCTTTTTTCCATAGTCACATAATCCATATTTAAATTCTACATCTTCCTGTTTCTCTTAAATTGATCTTTTTTTTTTTTTCTGTGTAGCTTTGGTTTTCTTTGAGCCTCATTCTGTTGCTGTCAGAAGAGTAACAATACGCTTTCCTCTGCACAGACAGCTACAAAATTCCCTCAGCATGACCGCTGCTTAAGATTTCAGCCTGTAACTTCCCCCTAATTAACATCACAGAACACCCCCAATAGGAACACAGTGCAGAAATGCTATTTTCTCTCATTTCTTTACACAAGGAGCCATGAGAAATGGTAAATAGTTAATTTACAGTAGTTTCAATTTACAAACAACCAGACTTCTGTCTGAATTTTCCTTGCAGTAATGGAAAATTAGAAAATAAGGAATAAGTCAAAGTCAAAACCTGCCTGGCTCCTCCATTATGAAAGACTTTGGAAAGAAACACACTCCTACAGACCTCTGGCTCATGATACCATCCATATATGCATTTTTTTGATTAGGACAACACTACTACTCAGATAACCAAAATTAGAAGTTGATCTCATCTACAGTGGTATTTACCCTTGTTCTATTTGTCCCAGTCTAAATTATAAAGCAGGAGGACCTCAGTCAGTCAACAGAGATCTGCTTAATACAGTGTCTCATTCTTACTGCTTTTCAGTCTCAAGCTTATCAGATAACTTCGGGAGTTTATAGAATCATTTCCTTTTCATTTCCCACCTATGCTGCTGAGATCAGCCACTGCTGTGCTGTAGAAAACCACACTTTTGAGATGGATTGGATGCTGCAGAGGGGAAAGCAACAGCTCCCTCAGGTCCTACTAGCTAAACCCACAGCTGCAGCATTACTGTCAAATAATACAGGTCTGGCATCACCCCGTGAAAATTACCTTCTAAAAGTTACATTTTCAATATACCATCAGTTTTCTTTACTTTCTAGCCCTAACATTTTTTTGGACAAAATCAAAGTAAAGAAAAGCGAGCCAAAATAACCTAAATATAGATTTTTCCCCTTCTCACTTACATCTCAGGTATGTCTGACTTCCACATGATATATATACAACAGCTAGGACCGTATTTCTTCTAACAGCTCTCTCAGATCCAAATGAAGTTCCACTACCCAGAAGACAGGAGTAGGTTTACACACAAATAAAACAACAAAGAATTCACTTGTAACCTGAATTTGACTCCTCCTAACCAAAAGTCTTCAAAAGTCCAGAAAAAACTCACATTAGCATAATAGTCTTTGTATCTAGTCCCAGCCTAGATGAATACTTAAAATACATAACATGCATATAGTCCCATCAAAATCATTCAGATACTGCATACTTATATATATGAATTAATAACCTTATGAGCTTTGCTAGACAAGAGCTTTGTTTTATTAATACCAAGTACAAGAATTTTAACCAGCAATAACCATGGTGCTGAACTCACAGCTAAAAGGAAAACTTCTCCAAAGACAATGTGAAAAATATTTTCATGCAAGTGGGCTTCTATATTTAAAAAAATCGAGCAGAAGATTTCTATTCCTGCTCCTAAAGAATATTTATTTATACAGAGCTGAGACAACAAAGTGTAAAGAAAAAAAGCATTATTCTGTATTTGACAGTTATGTCGCTATAATCTTTCATCTAGACCAAGCTCACATTAAAAAACCTTTTATGTGTCACTAAACAGGCACAAGAAAACTGTATATACTATTTTCTTATTAAGTCAATACTCTATAAACTAAAAGACTGGAGAATAATAAACATATTTGAAACACAGGCTGGTATGCCTTGAACTCGGCATTGCAAATACAGAAAGCTGTGCTCATAACCATTTACACACCTCGTTATCATGGCACAGCTGCAGAAACAGGCAACTCAGATAAAATGTATACCATTATGAATAAATGTGTCAGATCATTCCATAATTATGATTCAAACAAAGCAACACACAAAAACTGATAAAATTCCTTTATATATTAGCCACCCACGGTTTTTCTTCCATTGTGAAGAAACTGCCTTTAAAATGTAAAATGTAGCTAAATCTCAAAAAGGTAATCATCCACAGTATTTTACAAGTTTCTAACTTCAGGATGTCAGTCCCACTAAACCAAGATGTTTTCCCAGTCCAGTGCCAGGCTGGCTCACTGCACGAGCAGACGGGAACACTGCTGCTGGCATGCAGATGGTGCCAAATGTGCCTGAGGGCAGAAGCAAGGGATAACAGGGCTGCAGCTGCTGGGACTTTGGCTGACATGTCCATGAAACCACACCCTTCACACACAGGATCTGCTCTCTGGACCCCATGGAAACTGAGATTCTGGGATGTCAATGGCTCCTCCTGCTTCGGGAACGATGCTGAGACAGTCAACACAATTTTAAATGACATCTCAAAAGCCACACCAGTCTCGTATCTTCAGTTCACTATCAATTTTAACTGAGTTTGAGTCAGCTCTGTGATGGCAATTTATTTACTATTTCTCTACCAAAGCTCATTTTTAGTGCCATCCTACAGAGAAGGCTCACACAGAGAAGGCACACAGAACAATTTCTGCAAAGGAGCTTGAGACCGCCCAGCTCAGATAAAGCAGCTGTCACCAGGGAGCATGAAAGAGGCTGACAAGGAAGGATAAAGGGAGCAGAGCAGAAAGCATGACAGACATCTCAGAGTGAGCTAGAGAAGAGTTATTCCCAAACCCATGGGGAAGGGAAAACAAACTAACGCTAGTCCAAACCCTACACAGCATTTATGATGCTTTTATTTTGTGTGCCCTGATCTTCTTATTGCGTTCATCAAGAAAAGCTTTTCTTCTCTTCATGCTGCATGTATATGACAAATTACATCTACCTTCATTTTAAGGTGCTGCCCCCAGGCAAGAAGCATTACTTACACAGTTTCATCGTCTTCCAGAGGGACTTCTCACACCCACCTTAAACATGAGTGAGCTCTTAAGTACTCACTTACATAGTAAACCTAAGGCAAGCCAAAGCAGAGGCAGAGCTGCATTATTTAACAACTCCTACACTAGAGGCTTTGTTTTTGAAGAACCAGTTTCTTCCTACAGAGAACACAATCATATAATTTGAATTCTCAAGCTATTTACTATCGTATTGCACTGAAATAAGAAGTGCAACATAATTACAAAATAAAATAAAATAAAATAAAATAATAATAATAATAATAATAATAATTTGTATACTCATTAAATGTCTGTGCATACCTTCCCTGATAGCTGTAAATGGGGTTCCTTCCTCTTCTTGTAATCTAATCACCTTCAGTGCCACCAGTTTTCCATTTACCCTGAAAGGGAAAAGAGGAAGGGAAGGAAAAATAAAAAACAAAATTAAAGCAGGAACAGTATTTCTCCTAATAAAACTTGTTTCCCATCATGTACTTATTCAATTTCTTCCTGTCAATACCAGTGATTCATCTATAGCACTGTAAGAAACACTTCATAGCTTCCATAATGTCAACTTTATATTTTCACACCCATATGTAATTCAAGAAATGATCTCAGTTTTCTGTGAGTCAGTCTGTTTCCTTTCTATCACAGCACTAAACTGAAGCTTTGTTAAGACGTATCACATTGCAGAATCTGGTTTTAATGCATCTGTCCTGTATTTGACCAAATCCCTCAAACAAAAAGGCATATGATTTTAATCAATCATTCAACTTGCAGTAAATCCATATTTATATTGATTGCCTTCTTCCCACTGCATCACACCCATAATTACTACCCTCCAAAAGCTATGGAAGTTTGAGATGGGAAATATTTTTTAGGTCACTCTAGGTCATTTCCCTTCAGGGCACAATTGTTCCTGAGGTACATTCTTGACTACATGACCCAGACTAATTTTAGATTATAAAGAATCTCTTTTATACCCTTAAAAATATTTGGTGCTCCAAGGGACAAAACTTCACAACAGAAGTCACTTTATTCTAAAATCTCTTTGGCTGATTTCACTTCTAGAATTCAAAATTTCACTACACATTAATCCAATTCGAGGCCTTAAAAATCCAGTTGGTCCACTTTAGCCAAATTAAATCTCACAAAAACTGAATCAGATTTTAAAATCCTCAAGAAGAAGCTCATACCTCTGAAGCTTTAACAGACTCCCAAGCTATGACAAGCAATTGTGAGGGTAAGTTACCAAAAAGTTACCAAATAAATACTAGCAATATTTTGATTTCTTTCTATAAAAGCAAAGCTAGCTTTTACAGGCACAAGACCCAAGGAAGTACTGGAGCTTTCACACTCCTGCAGTGATGGAAGCAGTTTCCTATTGCACTGAACCCTAGAAGATGTATTCATTTTTCTAAGCAAGACGACATGGATACCCACCAACTCTGAATTCATCTCCTCCCTCATGCTTCTAATTTTTGCAGTTACATGACTTCAGTGACATGACAGCTACTGTATTATTTCTTCTGATTAACTCTTACTATTGCCAGATTCTCATTAGACCTATACAGTGCATTGCACAATGATTCTGAACAACTTCAGAAGCCCTGATTATCAAAAGACATTTTACTTGTCACCTTCCAACTATTCAAAATACTGGCATCAGCTCAAGTCTCAAGCCACTACTCATTGTTGAAAGATAATTATCAGCTTAGCCCTACCACATTATCTGGATTTCGCCTTATGATTATCAGAAAAAGATACCTCTTGCCTCATGTAACTTCATATGTCATACACAGACAGAAGAATAAACCATAATAAAGGCAGAAGTAGAAAGATTGATGACAGACATGGTTCATATACATGTGTAGTTTTCAATTCCTCTGTCAATACACCTCCCCACCTATCACATACATATAAGTAAGTTAGACACCTGGATAATTTGATTATTTTACAATAGATGAAATAACTGTGCAGGAGGAATTTAAATAAGAAAAGCAAGCTCATTCCGCACATCAGGACCAGGATGGATGCTCTATTCAGCAAAGGCAATGCAGAAGAAAATGGAAAAAGCAGATCACTGAGGTACTAATGAATGTGGATGCCATGTTTTTGCCAGAGAGATTAAAAAGTAGCACCCATTTTTGTGCAGATTATGTTTTTTAATCCGAACTTCTGCATTTCATTGATTCATTAATAGTAATAAATAACACAAACAGCAATAATATGGAACTCGCTTTGATGGATTCACAATGACACTGTACTCTTAAACATGGTAGGTGGGCTGTGCTATTCAGTTATCGCTGCCACTTTGTCACTGTTACCTATCACCATCTTGACAGATATTAAGGCAACTTTTAACACTATTAATATGACTGAGCTAATCTTAAGCAGTGTTCCTCTGGGATTGCTTTCTCCCTTTTAGTATTTTTTATATCCAAAATACCAATCTACAACTTCCAGGAAAAAAATAGTGTCCCTTATTATCATTTCCTATTCAGTCATTAAAACTTCATTTTTCTTCAGCTCATTTTCTAAGAATAGGACAATTTTTAAGTGTACATCCAGAGAGATGAGAATTGGCAAAGTATTATCAATTAAAAGAGATAGGTGTGTACATTCACATCCTTTAGCTATTCTCCCACTGATGCAATCTCAGGATGCAGTTAGATGATACTGCAGAGAAGACTAATAGCTACCTCTGGGTAGAGCTTTGCTCTTGCTAAATCCCTGCCATACACTCCTTCTGCTGTCTTGTATCAACTCTCATTCTTGCCTGACCCTACAGCAAGACAGTTGGGAAAGTTATAAAGGAGAAGACTGACCCTTAAAAAAAAAAAAAAAAGAAAAAGAAAAAGAAAAAAAAACATTTTTAAGAAATGAAAAATGCATTTTTTGTATTTTAAAAAGGGAAAAACACTAGAAAATATACAAGAAGAATCAGGACCACCTCTTTGAGGAGCAGCTCACCATGGGATCAAGTCAGCTATGTAATGAAATTATGCCCTGAACGTTGTAATGACTTGCCAAAATAATGTGGTAATTTCCTTAGAAACAACACTGAAAAAAAAAATAAAAAAGAGACACAGCGTAAACTACTTCTTCAAGCCATCAGAATTTGACTTTGGAGACTTCAGTAGTGATTAGATTAGCAGAACTCCCCCCAGATATTACTTCACATGTGTCTTCCACAACTTTCAAAGCATGCTCAGTATTTTTATTATTTTCAAATATAAGAAAAAAATGATAGGCAGAGAGCATTTTAGACAGAGAAAAGCCAATCTTTCAATACCGAGTATCCATTAAACCACTTCTCCTGCTCACTGCTGGAAGTAAGCAACTTCACAGCATCTCATAACAATACACTAAACATGGCCAAGGATTTCAATTATCTTCTTCATCCTGTTAGCTGTCCCATTGATTTATACTAATGAAAAATACTAATTATAAAGTTCCTATTTTCTAACTTACAAGCCTTCCTCCTTCTGAAACTATCACTCCTCTTTCTTGGTTATCCAAAAATCTCCAGAAGGACAGAAGTCCTGAAGCCCCTCTAATGATCACACAAAGCAACATTACTCTAAATCACCAGCAGCTGGTGGATAGTTTTCAAATTTATGGAAATTCAGCATTTTAATGTTATATAATCTCTTCTAATACATTTCAGATTTTACATGCAACGTAGACAGAAGAAAAATGAGTCCAAATACTTTCATGTGGCATATGGTAAAAGT
Organism: Anas acuta; assembly: GCF_963932015.1. Taxonomy (NCBI): domain Eukaryota; kingdom Metazoa; phylum Chordata; class Aves; order Anseriformes; family Anatidae; genus Anas; species Anas acuta. The sequence goes on along the minus strand of NC_088980.1, from coordinate 23,879,285 downwards.
CTGTATGTTATAAAAAACACAAATGAGCCAGATGTTACAAAAAATTCTGATATAATGTGTCATTCAGCCTTTTCTAAAACAGCTCATATCAGTATTACCAAAATAAATACATTGATAAAAATGACCATTTATGAGAAAGCATAAAAGATTATAAATGATTTAGTGCTTTAATACATCGTTAAGAACAAATAATAGTGATGAATATAAAGTAACTGATGACTTAATGGGCTTCACTGGGGATAATGCTGATGAAGCCACACAGAAAACAAAAGAGTACAATAACACTATTTTCACAAGTTCTTCAGTTATATTTAGATGCAATAAATGTTCTAAATATAACACATTTAAAAGATTCAATTAACATAAAATCTGCCACTGATTTCAATCTGTTTATTTAACGCAGAGTTTTACCGCTGGCTGGAGTTGAGGCTTAGTTCATAACTCTAGCAAGTGCTAAGCTTGGGAACACTTCGGCAAAGAAAAATCAGTAGGCAGTACTGGTATGATGCTCATGTTTTCGATGCTTATTTCAAGGAATTAATTTTTATGAAGGAAAGCATCTCTAAATTGCTAAATATTTATTTACATGAAAGGCTCGGTGTGATGATTAAATTCAGAAAATATCTAATTAGACATACTCTGTAGTGATATTAAGGTCAGAAATGCGTGTCTGAAACCCACATCAGACCATGATCACCTAATGAAACCACGCTCTGCCAGAATTTTTCTTTGAAAGAAACCTGACAGAAGCAAAGCCACTGTAGGTTCGATGTAAACATATTCAATGTAAACATGGACACTGTTCAATGTAAACATGGACTATATTTCTATTACTGAAAATCACTTACAGTTGGAATTTACAGAAACATTTACAGCCCTGCTAGAGTTCTATTGTGTAATACTCAAGGGAATAACCTGGCTCATCGATTTATCTTTCTGACTTTTATCATCTTTAAAGCTCCATTTTAAACAAATTTTACCTTCCTTTAAAAGAGACCAGTGGATTAAAGATATTTCACATTGTTGACATTTATTAGGGTTAGGGAAAAAAAAAAAAAAAAAAGAGAGAGAGAGATCAAAGATTTCCAAGAGATGTGAAGGATTTGAATTATTAATGAGCATTGCCACTGGAACCTAGGGATCTAGTTCTTCACAGGACACAAATTCACCTCACACAAACAATAGCACAGTCCTCATTTGGACAGGAGCTGGTGAGCGACATCAGAGAATTTACTCCAGGTCCCTCTCTCTACCTTCCAACCTACATCACTCACTTATCACTAATATCAGCTGCTTATCTCAGCATGGGGGCCACACTTTTCCATCCCTGTTGGAAGAAAATGACTCAGCACAGGCAGCAGGGAGAGACAGGTACAACCCTGGTCCTCCTCAACACATCTCACATCCCTTCGGGCTCCACAAAACCTGATTTTCTTGTAAAGGAGGTTCAAAGACAAATGTAGTGATATTACTGTAAGTAGAGCAGCCTCTATCCTAATTCTGCATACATACAGTCACAGGGATCTTTCCAGAGAGTCCCATGGCTAACTAGGAAGTATATTGGTGCATAATGGCACTTAGTTTACAAATTTCTTCAGTGTTTTGTCTATCATTCCTTTACTACAAGGATGGTGAGGCACTGGCACAGGCTGCCCAGAGAAGCTCTGGATGCCCCATCCCTGGCAGTGTTCAAGGCCAGGCTGGATGGGGCTTTGGGCAACCTGGTCTGCTGGGAGGTGTCCCTGCCCATGGCAGAGGGGTTGGAACTGGGTCTCTTCCAACCCAAACCATTCCATGAATCTATGATTCCAATCATGAATATACATGATAGTGTTGTTAAATTACTATCCAATAACTTTCAGCACTTGCATTCAATATAACTATGTTCTATCCTAGTTCTTGTACCACATTTTTCTGTGCAGTCAATGGGTAATACAATGTATTTTTACTCCTTGGTTTCCACACCTGTCACAAGAGATGATAATGCCTTGTTACCTTTGTACTTTTGTACTTTGCAGGTCAAAGCAAATAGTATAATGTTCTTTTCAATCTGTACAGCTACAGAGAAAAACCTCCCCAGGTTTCTTTTAGATGTGGAAAAATTCACTCAGTAAGTGATTGACATAGTTAATGATTCATCTTCTAGTTAGAATCTTTAAGCTTACATGCTTTTAAAATGTTTTCAGACAGAATAATTATTTAATAACTTATTTTAGTACTTACACTGCTTTAACATTTTTTCCACCATTTGGCATTTTAGTTCAGCAACAAGTTATTAGCTTTGCATCAAGTTCATCTTGTAGTTACTGTTTTTATGAAGCATTAGTAATACTAGAAATTTTTATAAATCATCCACTCACACATTTTATAAACCTGTGTCTTGACTGTAAAATGTATAATAAAAAGCAGCCTACAAAAATCTTCAAAACCTATCAACTAAAAAAAAGAAATTGACAGGGAAAAAAAAAAGAAACAAAGAAAACATATCAGGCAGCTCTAGTAGGTAACTATAAAGTGCATTTTCATAATCCATGAATATATATTCCTTTTCCAGCCATCTGGTACTCCACAGATGAAAGCAGTTTCATTTGTAGATGAACACTGATTTCACACAATTTCCAAGAAAGAAAAGAAACGGTTCAGAAAGTTTAAGTCGCTAAGATGACATGAACCACAAAACATATTATCTGTGAACTGGACTATTGCACATAAAATATATGAAGGAACATGTGAACACAATCCATCGCATCACATAGACTAATGCTTAGGGAATAAGTAAAAAGAAAAAGTGTGACAGACAAAACAGCAAGTTCTTCAGGCTACCCAAAGCCTATGGCACTTGCAATAGATTGCACATAAAACAAAGGAAAAGATGATGAAAGAGTCATAGAAGTTTCAAGACAAACAAATGAAATAGTGCAGCTTAAAAGAAAGATAAAGTCAGAATAACAATTAGCCCTGTCAGGCATCCTCAGCACCCTAAACATAAAAATCAAAACCCCTGAGTGATCATTTTCTTGTGAGCAGCCATCCACAAACATATATATGAAATATTACAGTCAGCTATATATCCATAAAGCATACTACAATGCATCATGGCAACAACAAATACAGGTGGTTCCCTCTGATCATTCAACTATTCCCTGTTGCCACAAGAATAATACTGCATAGAAACCACAGCTGGTGCAGGGTATGAGGACTGTCTTACTGAGCAATATTTCTCTTTAAGATCTGCACTTCATATCACTAACTCCCTATTGATTTTTGAGTGAATAGGAAAAAGTACTGCCTTTGAAGGATATAAATGTAAAATGGCCTGGCTAACTGAAAAACTTCAATTCATCCTTTGGTGCACATTGGAATCACCCTGAAAAATAAATAAATAAATAAATAAATAAATTCAAGCAATTGCAGGGGCAGCTCGACTGAAGGAAGAACTTCACAATTCCACAGCCTTCGTGGAGCTGAACTCGGGGGGACAGCACAAGCTTTGACAGGATACTACTCCATGCCCCATCAGACCAGTTCTCATATTAATAGGTAACAGGAATAGAGACCAGAATTTAATTTAGGACAAGCATTTTATATAGGATAAATTGTTTGAAATGATGGAATTTTGCAGCAGGGATTTTAGGCAAAATGTTATTGATTGACCTCTCTGTTAAGAGTTCTATACATTTTTGCAATACTTTGAGCACAAACAACTTAGTAAATGCCCCTTTCCAGTGCACTAAAAAGCAGATGGTAAGCAAGAGGTATATCGAGATCACAATGGGGAGTTGCAGTGGATATACCATCGGCTTGCTTCTCAAAATACAGATTCATGCTGTGCAGGCAGCAGTCACAGACCACATCACTTTAACTGAAGTAATCTGCTTTAATTCTTTGCTGGAAGGGCAATTAAACACAGTGGGATGAGAGGATACAAACCATACTAACACATAATTATGTGTTATATATAAAATATATATTTTATATATATTTATATATTATAAAAGCACAGGTTTTTTCCTTTAAGGGCAATGTGCAGAGTTCCCAGGGCAAGTATGAAAGGCCTGCATACTGCTTTGCAAGGGGCTCCAGTTAGGAGTGTCTCTTCCCTGCTGTCCCTGGATTCTCAGGGCTCACCTCAACATTTAGTTGTCACATATCAAGCAAGATAACATTGCTATAAATTCAGGCATGTCAATTCTAGTCATGCTTAAGAAGGAAGAAGGTCAATGTCAGGAGGAAGATTCATGCGTTGATACAGACAGAATTTCTTCAGTTCCATCACAAATGGAAATGATATGATAATTCAAAAGGAATCTATTGCTCTAACATTTGTTCTCTGCAAACTACTTACAAATACAGTAATGTTTTTGCAGTTTCCCCCTACAGAGTATGTGGAGATAAAGAGTTAAGCCATAGCATTTATGTTGTATATAAACTACCTCTTGATGCAACTGTCAGTCAAAAAACAAATGGCTGTGTGGCTATTTCTCCAACACACAAAAAAGCCCAGTCTAAGAGAACACTGCTTCACTTTCCTCAGTCATACAACCCTGTTCATTCTGCTGCTTCTCCACACTCCAGGGAATCACTTTAATCTGACTACGAAAAGAGAAATCCATCATCCGTTAAGAGGAATTAGCCCACTTCACTTCACGTTCCTGGGATACTACCACAGATGCTCAGATGAAATCACAGAAGAAAACATTTTATAGGAAGACAGGGGCTTGGTACTGCTGATTCTGCTCCATGTTCTAAAAAAAAGCCAAGCTTCCCCTGAAAGCAAGTTACCGTGCACATTACTTTAAGAAAGGAATGGCTGATTTTATGTCTTTGTAGGCAGGTATGTATCTATTCATTTTTTCAAGTGGTGAGCTAGGATCGTGGGGTTTTTATTCTATCATTATGATCAGCAGGGAGAATCATTTAAAAGACTGAAGGATTCTCCATTAAAGAAATCACATGCAGATATTTAGGAAAAAAAAAAAAAAAAGTTGTCAGGATTTCAGCAAACAACCCTATAAAACCAGGCTCAGTTAAAAATGACTTTGAGCTATGTGCTATTTCTGGAAACTTCTGCTAAACTGAAGAGATTCAAAGAGGGCTTTGTAGAAGTTGTATTTCCAATGGAGCATAGATTCAAATTTAAGATAAGCATCAAAATTAGGGAAAGCCTTAATCTCTGAAAGAAGACATAGTTACAGAGTCAGAATGCTTAGGGTTGGAAGGAACCTCTGGAAGTCACCTGGTCCAACACTCCCTGGCTCAAGCAGGACCACCTCAAGCAGGATGCCCAGGCCCACATCCAGGTGGCTTCTGAAGATCTCCAAAGAGGGAGACCAGACAACCTCTCTGGGTAACCTGTGCTAGTGCACCATCACTCACACAATAAAGAAATGTGTCGTGGTTTAACCCGGCCGGCAGCTAAACACCACACAGCCGTTCGCTCACCCTCCTCCTCCCTCTCTGGGACAGGGGAGAGAAATGGAAAGTGAAGCCCATGAGTTGAGATAAAGACAGTTTAATAAGACAGGAAAATAATAATAATAATAATAATAATAATAATAATAATAATAATAATAATACAATGATGATAATAGTACTACTACTACTAATATGTATAAACAAGTCCCCTCCCAGCTCTTACTGCACCCCCAGCCTGCCTGTTGGCAGGACATAGCAAGAAGCTGAGATGTCCTTGGCTTGGTATAAGCACTGCTCTGCAACAATTCAGGGTGTTATCAGCACTCTTCTCATCCCAAGCCAAAACACAGCATTCCACCAGCTACTAGGAAGAAAATCAACTCTGTTCTAACTGAAACCAGGACAAAATGTTTCCTGATATTCAGACAAAAACCCTTTTGTTTCAGTGTCCATTGCCTCTTGACCTTTCACTGGGCATGACCAAAAAGAGCCTGGCTCAGTCCTTTTTGCATCCTCCCTTCAGGTATTTCTGTACATTGATAAGATTCCCGCCAGCCTTCTCATTTCCAGGCTCAGCAGTCCCAGAGCTTTCAGCCTTTCCTCATAGGAAAGGTGCTCCAGTCCCTTCATCATCTTTGTGGCCCTTCTCCGGACTCTCCCCACTAATTCCGTACCTGTCTTCTACCAGGTAGCCAATATGAGGCTAAGAAATATTTGGGGATGAATAGAGGGGAAGGGTCACCTCCCTCGACCTGCTGGCAACACTCCTAATACAGCCTGGAATACCATTAGTTGAACACATTGACTTCCTCAGATACAACTTTTTGAGTCATTTATTCAAGTTTTAGGCTTGAAACTGATACCATACAGCTGAAATCCCAAACATTAATTATTTCAGAATTTTGCTATAAAATAGCTCACTGAAGGACACATTAAGTCCTTTCAGAACAACACGCTGTACTTTCAGAACACTCATGAGAATATTCAAAGCAGCACAAAAAAAAAAAAAAAAAAAAAGGAGACAATATGAGGCTAAACCCAGATGACCTACAGCATTGAAACACTTTGCCAATTCCGATCAGAAATTTAGCAAAAAAGAAATGGATGACAGAAAATTCTGAAATTTTGATAAAGTCATTGTTTCAAGTGATACATCATCATGGGGATTAGAGATAAGCAGTTTAAAAAGCTAAAGGAAAGGTAAAATGAATGAATACAACTGCTATATGCAGTGCTATAAACCTCTTAAAGTTCTTCCTGATTTTGCAGTCATTATATATAAACATCACCAACCACAAAGATGCCTAACACCCAAACCTGGGGTCATCTCTGATTCTTCCCTCTCTCCCAGTCTCTACCTTCTCTTATTATATGTTATTTATATTTAAATATCATTTTGGATTTGGATTCTTAAAGCTGAATGCATGCAAATAATATACTACTTTTTCAACTACTTGGACTTAGAAATTACAGTTGCAGTGCATTTACAGTCCATCTATTTGTTGAAAAAATACCTTGCTTAAGCAGTGATAATGGAACAAAAACAAATAGAAGAAATTATCTGAGAGCAACCGTCAAAAATAAAAATAAAATAAAAAATCCTGGACTCTTCCATGTTAAAATTCTGTGTAAAATCTGAAAATAAATTGAATTTGCTCTGGAATTTAGTACGCAATAGTATCTTTGTAGTACTCAGATAGTATTCTTTCCTTTTTATTTTTTTTTCAGCTAGTTGATGTCTTCTTCATTTAGACTTTGGTAATGAAAACTGTCATTTACCAAGAACCATTTTATGCAAAATAGCGATGATCAGTAACACAAGCTGGATCTGGGAGACATTCTCAGTGACTTGCCTAAGCACGTCAAATACAAAAACATGGCATGTTAATGAGAAAGCTAGCAGTCATTTCTATAATGTGTAAAAAGTAGATTTTGAAATTGAACAGGTTTTCCTTTTGTTTCTCTCCCTGATCCAGCTTGTTAAAATGTAAACAGAAGGTTTTATTTTAGAGACTCAAGAAGCCCACGAACTGAAAGATAATTTTTGTTTAATGGAATAAAGTTGAATTAGGAGGTGTACACACTGCTCAGAAGATATACTGACCAACCTACAAACACAAATTTACTCTTATCATGGATCATTATGAAACATTCTCAAGCAGATGAATGTAGAAGTGAAATATAAACTAAAAGAGCAAATGGGTTTGGAAAACTCAAAATTATAGCATAGTACTCTCTAGTAAGCTGTAATAAAAACATGGAACAGCTCATAATGGAAAACGGGATTCACTCACAATAAGTGAAATAAGTCTTTACTATTAACAAATATTAAGATAACTAAAAGTGCCTAAGCAGTTAGGTGAAAAATAAAGTCTATATTACAAACAGCTAAACACTTACATAACATAACATAAATAAGACCAAAAAAAAACCAACAAACTGCACTCTTCCAGATGCAATTTGGCCAGTTTGCTCTCAAAACACTCAAAATAGTGTTGCAAGATACTATTATAAAGCAAACTTTGATATTTATCTACAGCTTTCAGTGTGTTGATAAGCAAATACCTGCATACAGCACTTCATGTCATCACAAAATGCCTTTAGCAGAAATTGTACCATTAAACTCTTCAAAATGGTATTGTCCTTCACCTTGAAGATGTTTTATGCTTACAGCTAACAAACATTACCTCCAGTTCTATTACCTCGGTGCCTATGCATCTCATGAAATTTATTAAAAAGAAAACCAAACCCCACAACTTTTCACGTGTACCTGGTGATAAATACTAAGCACAATAATTTTTAGAACAAATCATTATTCAAAACAACTCTACCTGGTCTTAAATTCTCCAGCTTCCACTACAGTTAAGGACACACCACCCAAATATTTTGGCAAAATGACAAAGCCAAGCACTAGACTTGGTTAGATTAAACTAGACTAGAATTAGGGATTCTTAAAAATTTTGACAAAAATGCACTTTTTGTGCATATAAGTACATGCTTCTCCAAACAAACAGTATTTCTGTGTTCTGTGGCATGCCATGAGGGCTTTTTTAGTAGTCAAAAACAGTCCATCCCAGAACTAAAACGGCCCTCTTTTGACCTGTTTTGCCCATTTTATTTCCTATTGAACTGACAGCCAAGGGAACATCATTATGCGTATCAGTCTTAGCCTGTATATCTACAGCAGGTGCTAGAAAACATTCCTCTATCTATTTCTGTATCATTTTAGACAAAGCTATAAACAGTCAGAGCCAATCTGCCAGAAAAGCACCAGCAAAATTAGGATCTGCTGAAACAGCAGGAGCCAAAGTTGGCCCATCCATTTGCCCCTCTGTCCATTTGTTTTCCCCGTAACTACATCGCAGCAGTGATGCTCTCTCTTCTTTAGGAACACCACAAAGGGCAGAAATTCCTCATCTTCTTATGGGGACAGAAGAACATTGGCCAACAACTCCTTTTGAAGTAGCAGATAGGCCCTGTACTGTTTTTCAACTCTTAAGGAATTACCTTTTGCTGCTTTGAAGTAATTGAACTGTTTCTTTACTTCAAGAAACCAAAGCCTCATCTGAAGGTGCTGAGTCTGTGCGGTGCTATGTAATATGAAAATTATTCAATTCTTGAAGGAAAAAAAAAAGCCAACCAAAAAAAAAAATTAAGCAGGTGAAGGAACATGACCTTAAGAAGAGATCAACATATTTATTGCAAATGCATTCTTATCCACACTCTGATTACACAAGCTTATTCAAAACAAATTTTAAAGACTTTGCAAAATATGTTAAGAAGCAGCAGAATAAAGTTATGTATAATTATTATAATTCCCACCACTTATTTAGAGCTTGCTATTTATAATAGGGAATGCAGAATACCCAGTAATATCAATTTATTATTCAACTACCATTAAAATCATTGAAGTATTTCTTACAGATCTGCAGTCAGCTCCATTAAAACAAATGAAGTATTTCTAACCAATCTATGTTTTGTAACACACGCACAAATCACCACTGAATGAGATAGCTTCAGGGAAGTACTTTGCTTTACTTTTAACTTTTGGTCAATTCCACTGATTGACGAGACATCTAGTAACCCTGTTTCCTTAGTTCAATCTTACTGAAAGTCAGGGCATATCAGGTAACTATCACCAGAGATAGGTGTTATGATTTTACAAAAGGATTTTAGTGATAAGGCACAAGCTGAAATCTATACAGTTTTCTCTGTACAGTTTTCTATACAGTTTTCCCCAGTCAGTTGGGGAGGTCCCAACTGACTGGCGGCTAGCGAATGTGACGCCCATCTACAAGAAGGGCCGGAGGGCAGACCCGGGGAAATACAGGCCGGTCAGTTTGACCTCAGTACCAGGGAAGCTCATGGAGCAGATCCTCTTGGGAGTCATCATGCGGCACTTGAAGGGCAAGCAGGCGATCAGGCCCAGTCAGCATGGGTTTATGGAAGGCAGATCCTGCTTGACGAACCTGATCTCGTTCTACGACAAAGTGACGCGCTGGGTGGACGAGGGAAAGGCTGTGGATGTGGTCTACCTTGACTTCAGCAAGGCTTTTGACACCGTCTCCCACAGCATTCTCCTCAAGAAACTGGCTGCTCTTGGCTTGGACTGGCGCACGCTTCGTTGGGTTAGAAACTGGCTGGATAGCCGGGCCCAAAGAGTTGTGGTAAATGGAGTCAAGTCCAGTTGGAGGCCAGTCTCTAGTGGCGTCCCCCAGGGCTCGGTGCTGGGGCCGGTCCTCTTTAACATCTTCATCAATGATCTGGACGATGGCATTGAGTGCACCCTCAGTAAGTTCGCAGATGACACCAAGTTAGGTGCGTGTGTCAATCTGCTCGAGGGTAGGAAGGCTCTGCAGGAGGATCTGGATAGGCTGCACCGATGGGCTGAGGTCAACTGCATGAAGTTTAACAAGGCCAAGTGCCGGGTCCTGCACCTGGGGCGCAATAACCCCAAGCAGAGCTACAGGCTGGGAGACGAGTGGTTGGAGAGCTGCCAGGCAGAGAAGGACCTGGGAGTGATGGTGGACAGTCAGCTGAATATGAGCCAGCAGTGTGCTCAGGTGGCCAAGAAGGCCAACGGCATCCTGGCTTGTATCAAAAACAGTGTGACCAGCAGGGCTAGGGAGGTGATTGTCCCCCTGTACTCGGCTCTGGTGAGGCCGCACCTTGAGTACTGTGTTCAGTTTTGGGCCCCTCGCTACAAGAAGGACATGGAGGTGCTAGAGCGGGTCCAAAGAAGGGCGACGAAGCTGGTGAGGGGCCTGGAGAACAAGTCCTACGAGGAGCGGCTGAAGGAGCTGGGCTTGTTCAGCCTGGAGAAGAGGAGGCTCAGGGGCGACCTTATCGCACTCTACAGATACCTTAAAGGAGGCTGTAGTGAGGTGGGGGTTGGCCTGTTCTCCCATGTGCCTGGTGACAGGACGAGGGGGAATGGGCTAAAGTTGCACCAGGGGATTTTTAGGTTAGATGTTAGGAAGAATTTCTTTACTGAAAGGGTTGTTAGGCACTGGAACGGGCTGCCCAGGGAGGTGGTGGAGTCACCATCCCTGGAAGTCTTTAAAAGACGTTTAGATGTAGAGCTTAGGGATATGGTTTAGTGGGGACTGTTAGTGTTAGGTTAGAGGTTGGACTCGATGATCTAGAGGTCTCTTCCAACCTAGAGATTCTGTGATTCTGTGATTCTGATTATGTAGACCCCAATAAAAAGTTTACTCATTTATTATGTCTGGAATTTATAGTGAGGTATAACTGAACCATTAGCAACACAAAATAACTTCATTTTCTTGAAGAACGCTGCCAGTGAAATATAATGCATGTATTGACATGGCAGAAGTGTAAATACTTCTTTTACATGTAGAATTTGGAATGTGCTTTAGAAACAGCTAACTGTTATTATGTTTATCAATCTCAAAGCTACTGAGAGATGACAACATCCCTTATTCTGATTTACTACAAATATTCAATTAAAAAAAAAAATCAGTACCTACAACTTGATGACACTGGAAAATATTAACACCTTAACATATTAACCTCATGAAATTCAACAAAGGCAAATGCAAGGTTTTTTACCTAGGGAAGAATATAACCCCATGCACCAGTACAAGCTGGGGGCTGACCTGCTGGAAAGCAGCCCTGCAGAGAAGGACCTGGGAGTCCTGGTGGACAACGGGTTGACCACAAGCCAGCAGTTTGCCCTTGTGGCCACGAAGGCCAACAGTATCTTGGGCTGCATTAGGAAGAGGGGGCTGGAGCACCTGTCGTACAAGGACAGGCTGAGAGAACTGGGCATGTTTAGCTTGGAGAAGAGAAGACTGAGAGGGGATCTTATTGATGTGTACAAATATCTGAAGGGAGGGTGTCAAGAGGATGGGGACAGACTCTTTTCAGTGGTGCCCAGCAGGACAGGAGACAATGAGCACAAACTGAAACAGGGGAAGTTCTGGCTGAATATGAGGGGGTACTTTACTGTGAGGGTGACAGAGCACTAGAACAGGTTGCCCAGAGAGGCTGTGCAGTCTACTTCTCTGGAGATATTCAAAACTTGCCTGGATGCATTTCTGTGCAACGTGCTCTAGGTGATCCTGCTTGGCAGGGGGGTTGGACCAAATGATCTCCAGAGGTCCCTTCCAACCTCAAGTATTCTGTGATTTTATATATTTCCTTGTTTTAGTAGATATACTGTCATGATACTCTGCTGAGAATGAAAAGTTGCCTCATCCATCATTCACTAGACAAACTTTTAAATAAAGATATGGCATATACCCAATATCCCTCTCAAAACTGTTTTTATTGAAAATTTGATTATGAAAACTTGATTAAATATATGAACTTCTTTACAGCATAAGACAAACTGCTTGACAGAAGATAATGCTCAACTGAAGCAACAGCTAATGAAGTGTATTTTATGTATTTTACCAAGTTATTTTATACAATATAAAAGTACTTAGCACATTAGGGATAAAAAAATGTTGTAACAAAACATTAAATTGGCAGAAAATATATATTTTTCACGTATAGAGTAGATTCCTTTGAGCTGGAGTGGTTGCAAGATGTGTCTGAACATTATTTCCCAAAGGCTACTCTTGTAAATAAACTGAACTTACATTAGTCCAAAATTCCATTCATTCACTTCATGGTACTTTATTCAAGCTTTTCATAAGGATGAACAAAAGACCAACAAACTCATTTCACATATTCAGCATTACTCTTAGGACTTTAAAAAAATCTACTTGACAGTGTATTGTGCTCTTATCTATAGAAACTAAATATCTTACATTTAATTTGGTAAAGTTATTGAAAAAGTAATAGAACAATAAAGTACAAAGAAAACATCAGATTAACAAGATTGAATCTCATCTTGTTCTGAAGTAATGGTACCTCTGCAATATGGTTTCAACCTCTTTCACTCGAGCACACAAAAATCAGTAGCACTGCGCATTCATTCACAAGGTGCAGTAACATCACTTAGTAGTTTCTGCTTACTTTCATTTACAGAAAGAAAGAAAAGAAGGAAAAGAAAGACAAAGAGAGAGAGAGAGAGAGAGAGAGAGAGAGAGAGAGAAGAAACCAGCACTTACTTGCTTTTCCCTTTGTATACTGTAGCATAGGAGCCTTCCCCTAGTTTTTCCAGCTTTTCATATGAGTCCGCTTTTCCAAACTTGGGGCTTGTAGGCTGAAAAAAAAAAAAAAAAAAGAGAGAGACCTTTCAGAATGTATTGCACCCACAACATTAATTGCTTTGATTCAGCCTTCAGAGATCAAAGGCCATAATGAAAACTCATAGACCTGCACATTATTAACAGCCAACAATAAAAGAAAAAAATTAATAGTAAAGCTAATAAAATGACTGAATAGGCTACTCAAGCAAACATCATTCAACACCCCAGATGGTGGTTTTCAATATCAACTATATACTTAAATCACTGGAATTATCAAAAGGATTTTGTTCTTAATCAAAGGGAGATTTCTGTTTCATTTTTCACATATATCACTTCGTACAGGGAAAAGGATCATTAGCAGCTAAACCTGCTCATCTTTGTTAAGAGATCTAAGCAACAGTTTCAATCTGCCCTACAAAATCAGATTACACAAGCTTCTTAAGTAAAATATATATATTTTAATCTACAGCCCACCCAAAAACATTGTATAAGTAGTCAGTGCCTTCTGCACGTCTACCACTGTTCAGTCATCAAAATACTACAAGATAGCACATTTAAAGAAAGTATCTTGCTTCTGAATTATGTTTACTGTCTTCAGCTTGTGGATACAAACACACCATGTTTTTAATGGCATGTATATGCAGCACAGTGGAATAAAATCCTGTAGCCTCAACATCTGCAGCCTAAATGCAGGGTTGAAAATGGAAGCAAGCTGAACACGGCGCCTTGCTGAGGGCCAGACAGCTCAGCCCACCTCTGTGCCAGGCTGCTGCCTGCCCTGCTGCTATGCATGCCTCACAAAGAACACCATACAAGCTGCAAAAATAGAAATTCATCTGACATGAAAATGATTAATTTGGAAAGCTGATATTAAAAATTGAGAAAGAGAAGATGTATTATGAGGAATTACATTGCATAAAATCATTTTGCCTAATTTTTATTCTATGAAATAAATGTTGCTGCAAATGATGCAATATATTATCTGCTTTTTATAATTTCAACGTTCATGAATGAAGTCCTGGTCTACAATTACACAGACTAGAATGATACACGTTTTTAGTAATAAACGATATATATATATATATATATATATATATTTATCATTATTTTTTTTAATGTATGTCAATACTACTGCCTACTCTGGCCGGCTCAGTGCCATGACCACTGCCCTGGGGAGCCTTTCCCAGTGCCCTACCACCCTCTGGGTGCAGAATCTTTCTCTAACCCCCTGCCTGTCCCAGCTCCATGCCATTCCCTCAGGTCCTGTTTCTGTCCCCAGGGAGCAGAGCTCAGCGCCTGCCCCTCCACTCCCCTCGTGAGGGAGCTGCAGGCCACCATGAGGCCTCCACTCAGCCTGCTCTGCTCTGGGCTGAACAAACCAAGGGACCTCAGCCTCTCCTCATACGTCTTGCCCTCCAGACCCTTCATTATCTTCATTGCCCTCGTTTCGACGCTCTCTAATAGTTTTATGTCCTTCTTACATTGTGGCAGCCAAAACTGCACACAGTACTTGAGGTTCCATACCAGTGTAGAGCAGAAATGAAAAAGTTAGTTGAAAGTTTTAATCCTAAGCACTTTAAATTCAGTTAAAGGGCCATTTTTGCTGTGAATTAATCCTCACTTTTACAAAAAGAAGTAATCTGAAGTAGTTTAGGATAAGCATTTTTGTACGCAACGTATCATGAAGTACCTGGAAAATATCTGAGTTAAGCAGACATTTTGAAGTATATCCTGCTTTCCCAGGTGTCCACATCTTCCAGTTGTCTGGAAGAAAAGTGCTTTTTACTCTCCCCATAGACCAGAAAGACACTGAAAAAAAATGAACTGCAACTGCCACCGGTATCACCTAGAGATATTTTAGACTGCAGCACTCAGACATTCTGTACACAAACCAACCAAAAGAATACAGGGCAGAAATTCTGGAGAATCAGCACTGATGCTCACTTCAGATTCAGGGAATAACTCAGTATCACTCCGTTTGTAATACTGCAAAGGAAAGCAGCCAAGCAAATCGAGCATGTTTAGGGTTGAATTCAACTGGGAGACTCTAAGCCATGCCCTGCGCTGCACACAGTACAGACTCACATTTGGGATCTTACGCCTGATTTACAAGTACTCAGGTTTCAGTTTTCTGGAAGGAGGCAAGCATGCAGTGTATGATTGCAGTGCAGAACACAGCTGTGACTAAATTCTTTTAAAACCATAGTCAAAAGTTTAAAATCATCTGAGCCTAAAAATTGCTCCAATAAACAGACAAGAACATCCCAGGTAGGATGACTTGGGACCTATAATCCTCATTACTGCCAATTAACCATGAACCAGAAAATACAAACATTCTTTTTACTCAACTAAATTTACAAAACTTGTTCTGAGCCATAATTTTGGCACTTTGGCATATACGTGCATTTTCTGGGACTAAGATCCCAGCCTTCTATTGAATGATATCAGGCTATACACATGTATGTTTGCAAAATTGTGCCTTTTCATCTCCTTCCAATACACAGAACAATCTATTACTTCGTTATCCAAGTCCTAAACATGAATAGACTGATGAAAATATGCCATATGGGAACTCTCTGATCTTCCTTTTGCATTATTGGGACCACTTCATTACAGATAAGGGAGTAATATGCTCATCTCCCAATCTGCACTTAAAAAGACATTCTGCCTGGTTAGAAATGCAAGTGGGTTTTGTTGTTGTTGTTGTTATTTTTACCACAGTGGTATTACAGATGTCAGTAACAGAGGTGACTAAAACATTTATTCAAGTAACTTTCTCATTTAAGTGTCTAATTATGGACTAATGCAGCATCATGAAACTACAGAAGTATCGAGATGTTTAAATGTATCCCATATAATGAGGAGGGATAGCAAAGTATTTTCCATATTGCAAGCAGCAGTGAGCAAACAGACAGTGAGTAGCTTTGTTCAGAGTGGCAAGGCTGCTGCAGTTAATGGTGAATAGCTCAGTGCTGGTTTCCTCATATAGTGAGGAAGGAAAAGGACACGGCTTATACATGTGTTTCACATCCACTCTTATTTTCACACTGTGATTTACTTTAATTTTATACCACTGGAAACCATAATATAAAAGGTCACAACAACTTGTAATGCCTTAAGATCTTGATAGGAAACAGGATGCCTTTAATCCGTTACCACACAGTAAATCAGCAGCAGTAATTATTCCTACAACCTCAGGCTCATATCCCCATATTCCAGCTGCCAGAGGCACTGACCTAAGGTCATGCCTTTTGACTCATTCTCCTCCTGGGAGCGGATGCATCCTCACCAAGAACAAGCTAAATGATAAAAGCTTGCATTTGGCAGGACTGGGAGGAAGAGCTCATTCCTTATTGCCCCAAAAAGGTGCTGGTTTTGGCCAGTTTGTCTTTGTGGCCACCCCATGCAGCGTCACAGAGCATGCAGCGTCACAGCAGCAAGACTGATCTGCCATGCTCCCCTTGCCCTCACGGGCAGCCTGAATCCATTGTCTGGTGCCCATTCAACAAAGAGCAAACCAGAAAAAAAGGAAAGAAAAAAAAAGAAAAGAAAAAAAAAAAAAAAACTGCTAGTACTGCTAGTAGTTACTATTAATCCCACATGCACTAAAACAATGTGGCTGATCTCACCTCTCCAGGTGACAGCTCCTCAGCAGTGGAGCTCGTCCCTTTGCTCCAGCTGGATCACTGAATGGGACTGCTCACAGGTCTACACTCTCATGCTGTTAGATCTCCATTTGAGAAAATGGCCATTACTCTTCCTTGATTATGCAATTTTAAAAGATGCACAGTTCTTGAAGGTATTTGATGTAGGGAAGCACTTCAGAGGATTATTTAAAAAATTAAAAATAATAATAATAATCAGCAGACCATTGCAGTTGCTTAGCTACTCTGAATCGTACTATATTCCCATACTTAATTCTACAATCAAAAATCTCCATATACTACCACAGTGATTCGGGACAATACTTTGAGGGACCAAAAGACTTTTTGATTTTTATTTACTTTTTTTTTTTTTTTTTTTAATGAAGCCTCACATTGATTCAAACTTACAATTGCTTGCATTTGCTTAGCTCAGACATTTCTTACCTCTATTTCTGGATTATAACACCAGGTTAGACTCACATAAAACAAAGATATGAAGCTTCCCAAAACTTAAATTTTGAGTTTAAAGGGATCTAAATAATGGTCTACAGAACGGATCTAAGTAATCTGAAATTCTGTGACTACTAAAAATTATCACAATTGCCACCTATTAAATTATTGCACCCTGTTTCATATGGTTATTTTCAGATTCACAGCCGTGAACTTTATTAATCAGATTTCTCCATATTTAGTTTTCTCAACCATTTTTGTTTTAAAAAAACACCTTGTTACAGCAAGATAATGGTACCTTTTTTAGTGGTAATATTACAATTCAACATTTAGAATTCACTTCTAAATATCATCTTTTGTTTGTTCTGAATATTTTATTCCTTCCAGTAAAATATATTGGAATACATGTTCACAGAGATCTACTGTGTTTGTTGAGTCACAAGAGTCCCATATTCTGCCCAGGATATGGTTGACTGAAATACGCATAGCAAGCAAGACATATCCAGAGCACAACACATTTACAATGCTTGCATAAGCCACTGACATATCTCACAAGCAGCAGACTCTCAAGAAGTCTTCCTACATTTTAGAAAACTGCTGCAGTCTTCCACTTTGACCCAGACAAGATTTCTCAACAGAAAATAGTATTAATTTTAGCTGAATGCACATATTTTGATAAATGTTTGTTCAAAGCTACTTTTTGAAGCTCAACTATTAGAATACTTCAGCCACTATTTACTTTTTTTTTTTTTCTCATTATTATTATTTCCTTTTTCTTACTCCTCATCAGTAATTTTTAACCCTCCAAAACACCAGCGGAACACGGCTGTTCTAACAGTGCTGTTTTTCAGTTTGTTTAAGCTTTCAAAACTTTTCTATGACTTTTTTTGTGTGTGATTTTATTGTGAGGTAGAAGCTAAAGAGAGATTTTCTCCCTACAGCTACAGATTTGTATATACGGCACATCAGTGAGACTGCCTAGGCATAAATCTGCCCATTGCTCAGCATCACAACTAGGAAGAAAGGGAGGGAGGGAGAGAGGAAGGGAGGGAGACAACAACAAAAAACTTCGAAAACTAAAAAAAAAAAAGAGATACAAGTACATCCAACAAAGATTCAACACCCTCAACTTTAATGGGCAAAGGTTGAATAGGAGACAAACAACCAGTGAGAGACTGGTACTACTGGAGAGTCACTGAAAAGTGAATCTTCATGCTTGGGAGAAATCTTTTATGGAATCCAAATGGGAAAGATAGGCAAGATATTGAGACAGAAGGGAGTAAAGGCTCTCAAGCCTTTGAAGAACTACAAATAGCCCCAAGTCATTGTAGAAGCCAGCACAGACTTCAGTGGATAACATCACCTGCAAGGAGGACCAGAGCACAAAATGGTGCACTTCTTTCCCTTCTAGAACTAGACTGAGTTTTACTTGTTTGTTTTTATGCTTTACCTTTTCTGAAAATAGTTGCTGTTCACATAGTTTTCTTATTAGTAGCCCACATTTTTCCCAGCACAAGATTAGGCTAACACTACTGAGCACTGGGAGTGGGTATATTTTGTAGGACAGCTTTCAGCAACCAAGATTAGATTTTTTTTCTCTGGCTAAGGAAATATAGATTGTAGTAACAAAGATAGAAAGAGTATGCCAAAATGTTGAATACAGAAATAGAAGAAGCTATTTCAAAGTGACATTAGTGTTTTAAAAATAACAGAGAAAAAAGACGTGAGAGGAAGGAGTCTGTTCTGACCAGGTCATTTCAAGTAAGCATTTCATTGATACAGACCATAGGAAGGTAACAGAGCTATCCCAAGATCTTACAGAGTCCTCACACTATATGTGAATACCTGTCTTCAGATTTTTTCAAAATCTATATAGTAAAGAGAACTTTAATGGAAAATTACACTGAAAATCACCTGACTATTCTTATACAAGCTGTGTGGGTTATGTTCTCATGCATTTTTCATAACTGCAAAACAGCTTGTGAATGTCACACTTAGCCATCACACTCCTAAGCTTAAGTTTTAAATATCCTTTTTTTTTTTTTTTTTAACTGTGGGATATTAAACTTCAATATAAAGCCATCCTCAAGGGAAAAATATTATGTTCACAGTACCCTTGTAAATTATTAAAAACCAAAACTAAAGATCCGTTTTGTTCTATGACTGAAAAGAAATAAATTCATTGCTAGAATAACTTGAAAGTGAAAGGTAGGCCAAGAGTCAAAACAGATTAAATTGCAAAACCTGTAGACTCTTTTTTTTTTAAACCAATCTACATTTGTCTTCTTTTTCACAATGGTAAAAGCATTTTACAAAACCATACACAAATTTCACAGTAATGAGTGCCCTTAAGGTTTGACCCAATATGCAATTACAGGTCCAATGCAATCCCATTCTTTTACTTCATTTTAAACTTTGCAAAAGGTGGACTGTTGTCTAGAATTGTGTTCAAAGGATACAGAGATGTTCAAGAATCCAACCTGAGCATTAACCTGAGCTCTCCCACTACCAGATTACATCATCTTGCCATCTTTCCATCCCTTTATCATGCAGCCATAAATGAGCAATCTGAGCCACAGCTACCACAGAGCTCTGTGAAAGGGCTTGGTGCTGTTTGTAAAGGTGTTTACTTGTTCTGCAGGCTACCAAATCACAGTCGCTGGACCAACTGCTACATTTTATCTGCCTTAACAGTTAAAGACTATCCCCCAGGTTAAGATTCTTGAAGCTCCCCTCTAGCCAGAAAAGAAAAGTCAGCTCTTTACACAGAGCTCTGAACACATCTTACCTTAATAAAAGAAGTATTATCCAAGAAGAATGCACCTACCCTTGTAACTAGTGGGTTCCTAAAAATGGAAAAGGTTCCGTACACCTCAACAGGAAGAAAGGTGAGAATGCATGCAAAGTGTTTAGGCAGACAGAAAAGATGCTTCCCACTTACACAAAATTCTGACTTTAGTTTCTCTTTGAAGTGAGATATTTTATGTAATCAATGTGCAATGAGTTAATAGGATCAGTTCATGATTTTGCTTCTATTTGTTTTCTATTTGGAGGAAAGTTACTTTTAACAGACCAAAAATGAACAGAAGTTAGAAAAACAGGAGAGGCTGCTCTCCCCAGAAGAGTGCACTAGGGCATTGCATATTCAATTATAACTTTTTTTTTTACATTTATGTTTGTTGGTAAAAAGAATAATCAGTATTTCACTGCACTTAGTTTTTCTACTGCTGAAAGGTAGCACATATAACTTAGCACGATATTTGAATTCATTGCCATGGATCTGAAGTCATTCAGAGAACAAACTGATGTGTACCAGCATGAACCTAAATCTTGACTAGACGGTTAGCTCATAAAAGCTGCAATATTCTATTTACACACTGTGCAAAAGTATTATTCTAGTATATAAAATATGTATACTGAATACAATAGAACTTCACCTTGAAATAGAGAACAATAAATATGGCTACATGCCCAAACAGCATGGATCTCAAAAAGGATTTTCAGAGAATTGGTCAAATCATCTTCCAGACCAAGTGTTATTTTGGGAAGAGGGGCATAAGTTTGTTCTTTTGAATTGTGGCTTCTTTTTTTTTCCCTTTCTTTTCCAGTTTATTTTATGGCTTTACTATTTCTTTTAGTCTTTCTTCTAACGGGGAGCAGAGAAAAACAAGTTTCTTCCCTTGGTAAGCAAAAGACTCAACAAAAGATTTTTGGAAAGATATATATATATATGTATATTTTTATATATGTGCACATGTATGTATGCTTATTATTGTGATGCAATGGGTCAGAGCAAGGGCATGGCCAGCCAAGTTTAAATAATAAGAATGTAAGTATCAGGGGAAAGACTAAATGTAAAAATTCAGTTAGTCTTATAAGAAGAAAAAATAATGTGCTAGCTTCTCAGTGCATGCTATTGCACTAATTAACAACAGAGTTTCTACAGGGTTGCAAAGAGGTGTGACAGTAACTGTAGAAAATTACTGCGTGTTCAAGAGCAAATGATTTATTTTCCAAGTGACAATCCGTGGGCAGGAACACTGAGTTCCAGCTTTCATAAACTTCTGTGTTTCATCTTTCCCATCACAAGGTACAGAGCATTCAGAAGGTACAGAAAACATAAAATGGATCAAATGCCACCTGCTGAGTACTGTTTGGTGATCTTCACCAAACACTGATGCTGATAACTGCCAGGGAGCTGATAAAGCTTCTGAAACTAAGCAAGAAAGAGGCTGGCACCCCAGGGCATTATAAATAAGGTATTTCTTTAAAAAAAAAATGTTATTTTTGAGACAAATTAGGGACTTTCATCTGAGTAGAAAGTGGGTGACAGTTATACAGGTTGATACAGAGCCTGCAATCCTCAGCCATGTACCTTTTGCAAGACATCAGTTCACCTGATGGCTACAGAGGACTTAAAACGATGAAAGGGAAGAGACTAAAAAGAACTCTTTTTCTAATACAGAGCCTCTAGTAATCAAGCATAGAAAGTGAAAATTAAAGGTAGCATACATCTGTCAGAGTATATTAAAAAAAAAAAAAAAAAAGTTTATAGAAAACAGAGACAAAACTGCAACACAACTACACAACCGTAGCCAGTACAACCCATATGGTTGTATGCTCAAGCATATTTACAGAAACTGAAATGTGGTTCAGAATGGCATCATCTGCACGGCAGAAGAATTTCCAGGGAAGCAACTTATTAAATTATAAGGGAGAATGTGGAGCAGCCCTCTGACACGAAAGAAAAGGAAGGAATAATCAGACGAGGAAGTGGCAAGGACATCTGCAACACAGCATTGAGAGTAGAAAAAAAAAAAAAAAAGAATAAATCAAAAACCCTCAGTCAATTCAACTGTAACTGAAAACCAGAGAATGACAAATTCCTGCAACTAACCACACAGACGTATGCTCAATGAAATGTGCATCAGAACATCTTGTGCTTGAGGCGATGTAGTCAGGCTCAGGGGAAGGGAACGGCTTGATCACATCTCTGCCCTGGACGTTTGAATTTCGGGTCTGCCAGTCAGGACCAGGTGTGACCTGCAATCAGGGGAGCAGTAGCACTGCCTTTTGCTGTGAAGTCCTATTCTTCCTTCTTCATTGACAAGAATACCCTCATTATTCCACAAATTATTCCTTGCCAGGTGCTCTTCCGAGCACTCTTTGTGAGGAAGAGTTAAAAAATGACTAACAATGCCTAGAAGCAGAAGAAGGGAGTTCACTGAGCAGAGCTATAAAAACCAGGGAGAATTACAGGAAGTTAAGAAATCAGAATTGTATTTCAGGAAATGCCTATGCATCTACTTTCCAACATGAGGCATCCCCAGCCCATGTGACTCAGCCCATGAGAAGACTGGTGAGAGCATGTGTTTAGCTAGGGATCTAACCAGCAGCACAGTAGGAGGGGAAGCATTAACATCATTAACAGGAGAAAATCCTGGGATTGCAGGACACTGCCTGGGCACAATGCAGTACCAGCCCTCTGGAAAAGAACACGATGCCAATAACACTTTCAAAATAAATCTGCTTCCAAATTCTGGAAGCAAAGCAAAGAAAAACCTTCACTTTTAATATAAAATTATGTAAAGCATTAACAGAAACTAGCAACAATTTCTGTAAAGAACAAGGCAAAAACAGCTAAGATGTAGAGCAAGTTAACACTAAAAAATTTCAGGAACTTTCAGGAAAAAAAAAATCACTTAAATTGACAGTTGTGCTGCCAAATATTAATCAGGCATCACTCACAAATAAACAAGGAGCAAACTGTAAATGTATGAGTTCCTCATCTTCCAAAAAGTTCTAATTTAAAAGGTGTTGGTAATAAATAAATAGCTGGGGTCTGACCAATGGGTAGGCTGCTGAATAGCATAGTGCTTGTAGTGCCTACACCACCCAACCACCCCCAAAACAAGCTGAGGAAAAAAAAAAAAAAAAAGAAAAAGCTCCGTCCTTCCTTAATGACTACAGTAGTTTTATGAAAAGTCTCCTTGTTATGGATTGATCTGGAACATGCAGGAGACATCTTTGGCAGCAGCTATATAACACTATACAATGATGGAAAAGCAAATTTCTTTTTGCTACAGATGGCTCCGTTTTAAAATGTAACCTTTTCTCCAAAGGACAGTCCCCTAGAGACATGATATCTTATCCATTAAATTCACATGGGTTAAACAAAGCTCATCTGCAGAAAATGTATCTCTGTCGCTTCTTCTTAGAAGTCTGACAGAATTCAGTCAAACTTCTCTACAGAGGACAGGTGGTGCCCAGAAGATAGAGCAAAACAAACCAATAACAAAAACAACAACAACAACAAAAGGTAAGAAAGAAAAGAGGGAAAAAGGGCAATCAACCTTTAAAATTGTTTCATGCCAACTAAGATTTGAAGCATTTCACACGTTCTGCTTAGATCTGTAGTCTTCACCTCAAAGGTCACATTATTATGGATTTTTTTTTTTTCCAAAGCATAACAGAAATAGTATTTCAATAATTTTGAAGGTCTTTTGGGGGAAATCTGTCTGGGCATTATTCATGAAAGACATGACATTTTATTTATCTGGTTTCATTCAAAGTACTTGAGGATGAAACAACAATGATGATATATCACCAACACCTTCTCAGTTGTTTTCTCTCTCTCACACAGACAGTTTCTGACAGGGAAATAAATGCTAGTTTTACTACTTGATTTTAAAAGAGAGTTTTGAAATGTAAACAAAATCTGTCAAATCTGATATGTTTCTTGAGTTTATCTGAAACATAAATCTAAAACTCAAAAAAAAAAAAAAAAATCAGGCGGTTTCCTAAACTTCATGGGAAAGAATTCTTCCTCACAAATAAGCAATCTTCCACAAAATTTCCAACATAAACATTGTAGCAGCTATAAAGCCATAGCAGGATCAGGAGAGAAAAATGCTTAGAAATCCCTTAAGATATATTAGCTGGTATTTGAGAGGAATCTCAAAATGTATTATCTTTAAAGTTTCATTTTCTTTTTATGTATTATATTTTATATGAAACAGTACAAGTATACATGGGAAACATTTTTAATGGCAGCCACAAGTTTCTTGTTTTGTTTCTAAGCAATCTTTTTCCTCTTAAGCAAGAAACCATTTATTCAGTGTTAAATCCTCCATTTTGCCATGCAGACATCAACATTATGAACTTACAGAGCTAGGGCTGGAATGCCGTCTGACTTTAGGTGATTCTTTCCCTGCAGATGAAGTTTTGAAGTTAATGCAAGCATTGTTCTCCGAATGAACCCTCTTCACTTGGTTGGTTGGTTTCTCAAATGGATCAAAACTACTTTGTGTCCTCTGGACCCTGACTTTCTTGTCCTCAGGAATTGTATCCAGAGGTTTGATCACTGAATCCATTCCCTGGCAGTTCCGTGTAGACATCTTTGTGACACATATCTGAAAGGAAAAAAAAAGCATTCATTGATTTTAACAGGCTTTAAGTCTTATCGATCCATGTATCAGCCATCAAAAAAGGCACTGGAACACAAAGACATTTACTTTCTATTCAAATATTAAAATCACACATGCATTTTACATAGGGGACACACACTAACAGTCATAAAAATAAAAACTGTATGTTTTTACTCTGTACTAAAAAGAAGAGAAAAAAAAAAAAAAAAACAGAAGAACATATGCCAAATTCATTTGTGTGTTTTCTCATACAGTTTGATCCTAGCAACAATGCCATTTCACTTTTTCCTCCAATCTAGCTACTGATATCTGTGAGCAGTATTGATTTCCATTTGTTTAAAATTGGATGAGCCTAAACTTAAATAAATGATGGTAGTTTGGGTGTGCACTTTGGTGCTGGCCTGCCAGAGAGCCAATACCAGTATATTACTGTATTTTTAAATAATGCTTGTACAGTGTTATTATTATTATTATCACCATATGTCTCAGAAAATGAAATCAGTAAATCAATTCCCAGGCACTGAAATGTGAGACCACAGCTTAATAGTGCACTAAAGCTCAGAGGTTCAATCCTTCCTTACGGTGAAGTACGATGCTGCCAAGCCCTGAAGTCTGCAATTTGCTTCCAGAGCTACCCAGATAGGTTACTTCTCATGCACAAGAACTCAGTGAGCAGCACAGTGAGCTCAGATACTCCAGTTACATAGTTTTATGCATATTATGTATTTTTCACATTGCAATTTATTGTTTCATAAAATAACACAACACAAGTTTTGGGGTGTGGTTGGGGGTGTTTGAGGTTTCAGCTTCTGCATACTGCACAAGAGATTCCACTTTTATGTAAGTAAGAATAGAAACACATTTAGCTCGCAGGCTATGGGGAAAAACTATGAGAGGTGTTGCAGACAGACCCTAGATGCTCCTTGAAACTTAAGGCAAATCAAAAGAATCTCCAATGTATTTTTTCCAAGATAGCTGCAAGTATTTAAGGGTAGAAAATGATAATTTGCTATCAACTCTACTGTTCTCATACATACACTTAAACAAGCGTAATGTTCCATTTAAGCACCTACAATTTGAGCATTGTGGAAAAGTTGCTGCCATAAAATGGGCAACATGAAGCAAAAAATAAATTTAAAATCTAATTAGGAGTTTTCCTCCATCACCCAAATGTCTGCAACACAGACTTCAAAAAATTATTCTTTCCCTCTTCCGCTGAGGAATTCTGTGTCTTGAAATCCAACTTATTCCAATTGTTTACAGAAGTACCATGTGGCTATACCTTGAGTTTTTAGCATTTCATGGGTTTGATGATCAGCCGTAACAGCAGATCAAAGATTTTTTTTCATACGTTAAAAATTTAAAGTGCACTTCTCACTTGGTGCCATCTGGCCAAACTACCATGCACCAGTTCAGCTCCAATTAAGGCCATTACTAGCATTACAAGCCAGCTTTACAAGGGTTCATGTTTCTTCTCATTAACAGGGCTTCTCCAGGACTAAAACCCAACCAACTTTTAACAGAGGGGAGGAACAGCCCCCCTTCTTTCCAAAT
This sequence comes from Anas acuta, assembly GCF_963932015.1. NCBI lineage: Eukaryota > Metazoa > Chordata > Aves > Anseriformes > Anatidae > Anas > Anas acuta. The sequence continues at coordinate 23,853,134 of NC_088980.1, read as the reverse complement.
GGTAATACTCTCTCAGGCCAAAATTAAAGCAATTATGTAATTTTGGTCTATTACTTCAGAGAGAAAAGATAAAGAGCTGCTGCACAAAGAATTTTTAATTAGCCTTCTTGTAAAATTAATTGGCTTCTTTTTTTTTTTTTTCCTAGAAAACCTACTATGCACAGGCATGCACCCACATACTGTCCTCTCCAGATTCGTGTTCTTGTGATGCTTATACCAACAAAGATGTTTTGACATAATGTAAACTTAAATTCCAGTTAAAATAGCAACACTTTCATTTTGCTTAATCAGCGTGGATGCAAATAAATTAGTAAGTATCTCTTAGCCTCTGAAATCCTATGATCTAGAAAACAGGGACAGGGGATAGGGAGAAAAGGTGAAAAGCCGTACTTGTCTTTCTTTTAAATTACAAAATGCCACCTGTGACTGGTTAAAGCGCTACAAGCATGTTATGGTTAACAATGTCACGACTGCTGCGTCTCATTTCTTTGTCCACTGGAAAGTCTCCATGTCATACACTAATGCGGGCTAAGTAGACCTTGCATTAAAAGAAAAAAATGAAAAAAAAAAAAAAAAAGCTACACATCTGTTACTATTGATCGTCTCTGCACTGGAAGCAGTAATAGTTTGGAATTAGATATTGCAGGGAAACACTTTCACCTTCAGGTCACTTGATTGAGTCAGGAGTGGGATAAAATTCCCTGCCATCATCTTCTAACAGCCACCCTCAAACTTGCGAATGGCTGGAACCAAGATGTGCAGCAGCCAGTCCCCCGGGCAGAAGTCAGGCACCCCAGAGGGTGCACGGCACAGCAGCATCACCAGTGAAGAAGATGGAAGATGGTAGAGAACTGCAAAAGCAGAGACTGCTCTTCATTCATCACTTCTCTCTCAAGGTCTGCAATAGTTTGCTGGCATTAATTACACATCTCACCAAGTGACCGCTGAGCATTGAGAAACTAATGGGGCCAAACTTCTACTGTACTTTAAGGATATACATTTCCAACCCATCTACCTTGCCTAAGAGTTTTTCTTAGGAGAAACTATCTAGGCACTTGTTTTACATCGTCATAGACGAAGTCAAACTTAACCTTAGAATTCTGCTCTATAAAATCTGAGCGAGTCTAAAACACAAGTACTGAGCACAGGCTACAACTTCAGCATTACACACCACAAGGTTGCAGCAAACATGTTAGTGACTTCAGTTTTCCCTCCATCGGCAAGAACTAAACTACCACGGTAACCCTGCTTTTGCCACTGGCTAAAGGGCATGCAGATGTGCCATCCTGAGCTCCAGCTAATCTTCAAACTCATTTTACAGTGACTTAACAGTGCAAACTGTTCCTTAATATGTTTTGGAAACCTTCCTTTGCACAGAAATGGTTTTAGATTTCACTGAGATGACCAGATCACTTTGAAGAACAGCACAGGTTGAATTTTTCTACTACACTGATTTTGCCTTTTAACTATCATTTTTGCTTATACCAGCATTGCAAAAATGTTTTTTATAAATCTCAGCTACTCAAATGTAGATAAAAATTCGTCTCTGAAGCTCTTACAAAAGTAAATCTGTCCCATCTGGTAACTCCTTGCTGGTAGTCACAAGTCTAATGTCTCATTTCCAGCTTGCTTTTTACATGAAAGATAAAGGACTATGTTTCAATTAAAACACTGTGTTTGACACAAAAGCCTCTTTCAGAAGCTCCTGTGTGCTCTTCAGGGTCAATCAGAATTTTTCTCTAACTCCATTTTGCCATCTGTAAGGCAGAGCATGTCTTTATACCTCATTTCATGTGTTATCTGCATAAGCCACAGGCTCTTTAGAATGGGGACTACCCATTCACTAAACCTACGTGCAGAACTTCCCTTACGCATTCCAATAAAGATGACAAAATCATCCACTGCAGCCTCAAGACCAGATGATTTTGTTGAATATCTGCTTAGCTACAGTTACTGGAATGAAAAACAAAGTTAAACAAGTGTAACAGCTCATGACATACAGGAAGTCAATCCATATGATTCATCACCCCCTTCTTGCCCTTACTCTATAAATCCATGTAATGCTGTACTTAACACAGTGTAGCACACACACTCACTGGGATGTTGTAAATGTCACAATAATCTAAAAGCAGTGTTACAAGAAGATGTGATAAATGGCACCTTAACTATTACAAATATTTACCCCAAATGCATGCATAGAGAATACAAGTGGTATCTTGGTTTGTCATATACAAGATGATAATTATGCTTTATAAAATGTTATCAAGAGAAAGAGGAGAGTATAAATATGATATCCATTTAATGAAAATGTAGCAATCATCATGAGCTATTCAGCATTTTAATTACTGTGTTTTTTGTTTGTGAGTTTTTTTAAACTTAAAACATTGTACAAATAAACATTCAGGTATGTCAACACTGAGCAACTTTTCCCATCCTTCTGGAGTTTCTACCATGATTTGATACTTTTCCCACCACAAATAATATACAAAGCATAACTTTCAGATGTACAGACTACTTCAGAAACTACTTGGCTTTTACAACAGGTGCAGTGTAGTCACAGCTCTCTCTTTCAGAAGAGGTATTTCTGGCAGCAGATCCCCTAACTTTGGGGAACAGAGAAATCTGTTCTCGGTTTATGCCTTCTCTCTTCCTTATAGAAAACAGGATAAAGGAAAAGCCAATTAATTAATACATTTAATACCTATAGATTATTACAAATGCAACAAGCAATAGAGCAAAACACTCTGCCTTGCCAGGGCAGTTTGAGCAGGTGTTATTTTCCTTCCCAACCTTGCACCAAATTGCAAAGGCTTGGAAAAGTCACTGGCTGATTCACTGCCTCTCACTTTAGGAACCTTCGGCTGCCCAGGCACGAAACAGGAGGGAAGCTGTGCCTACTTCCCACCACTGGAGCTCCAGCTTGGCAAGAATCTCACCAAGGATTCTTTGAGGAAGTATGCTGAAAGAGATGGAAGCATAAACAGCTACAGAGGGGCAAGGACAAGGGATGGACAGTTTCAGTGGAAGTGACACTTGCCTACAAGGAAAAAAGGTAAAACTAAACAAAGTGAAAGGTATGTATGGTGTTTCTACAAACAATCTCTATATGTAGGACATAAATACCTTGTCTCTGCTTCATTTCCAAGACCAAAGTCCTAGACAACCTACTGGACTCCAGCTCTGCACCTCCCTTTGGAAGGAGTCTTGCTCTTCTCCATAGAGAACAAAGCAATTATACAGAAACTCTTTTTATTGTTATTGTTGTTTTGAAGTTACTGTATGGGAAAAGCACTTCCAAAGCAGCACTTAGAAAGTGTCCAGGGACTCAGTGTCTTCATGGGAAATCTGAAAATAGCCATGTATGTTTGTTCCTACCCAGTGAGGTAGCAGTGTTAATAGCTGAGAATCCCTGATCCCAGTCTTGGAAAAAAAAGATGCCTGTCATCCTAGGTGTTGTCGGACAGAAGCACCACTCCATGAACATCCTGCCGATTACATCTGACGTAAGGATCATTAATGTTAAATACAGTTTTACTTCCCTTAGTTTTTTCTCTCCCTGCTGCCAAACACTATGCCAATACCCCACGTAGTAACCAGAACCATAACTGATGTCTCATTCACTCTGCACACCCTGATAGCTGATCTATACCCACTTGTTAAATTTCTCCCCGATTATTCAGTCAGTCTTAACTAAAAAAATACAACAAAATGAGAGAGGAAGAGACAGAAGTCTTTTTGCCACTTAAAACCTACAGGACAAAGACACACCTTGTAGTTGCCTGAAGTGCTCTTCTCTACTTTTGAAAAATAAATAAATAAACAAATAAAGGACAATTTAAGTCACAAATCAAAACAGTCATAGCAATTCTAATATTACTTGAGCTATTATAGGTTCTGGCAATGTAAACCAAAATAAAAAGCAGCCCCACAAAAGGTAGTGCACTCTGGTACTAGAGGTTATTTTAGTGCTTCTCTGTGTGTGTTTTTATTTATTTTAAGTAAGAAAAAACATATTTTAAGTAAGAAAAAAACCACACACAGAACATTAAAACATCATACACTTTACAATTCCCAATTTTATAACCAAAAAAAAAAAAAAAAAGCATAAAACAGATCATACTTTGCAACTTTCTTAGTTGCTTATCAGAATCAGGAGATGGTGTACAACAGACAACAAAACAGCCCGGACAGCCTTTTCTTCCCCTCTCATCCTACTCAGTCTCACAGTCAGTTTGAGATCCCAAAGCTGCTGTAGGATAAACACGCTTAATCATCATTACATCAGTAAGGATCACTGGGCTGCAGTTTCCTACATCTCCCACCTCAACATCACGGTATTTATCATATCTCAAGACATAATGTCTGCAAGCAGATCATTTTTTTCCCCATAAAAATTACTGCTGAAGAGACAGAAATCACAAGTGTATTTTTGCTCCATCCAAGAGTCCATAATATGCCCCATTAAATAAAGGCAGTGTAACCACTCATGGAACCATTTCTAAATAAAGATATCTTTTGATTCACCTTATATCATTTCATGCAATATTCCTTAATCTTCATTTGCGTTTAATGTTAAAATAAATAAACAAATAAATAAATAAATAGATCTATCAAATTTAGTTGCCCCGATACAGTTTCAATGTAAGTTTTTTTCAGTGCATCACTGTTGGCAAGATTCAAAGCTCCCAAATAAACAGCATTTTTAGATTTCAAGGTTTCTGGATTAATTCAGTTACTGGTTCAAGTTATATAGCATTTAAAGAGTGAGAGTAATCGGTTAAAACATGTAAGTAATTTATAGTCCTTATGGTTCATGAATTTTAAAACATTTGTGTATGTCCCCTGAATTAATTACCTGGTAGGGTGCTTAGTAAAAGACTGGCTGTCCCATATCACTGGAATTTATTCATAGGAATAAAGACATCCTCAGTAGCAAAGAACAATCTTTTCTTAAGCTTTGGCATGACAGACCAAACATCCTACCACACAAAAGGAAAAAAATATATATGCTTGTAAAGTGTAAAGACATACTATTCTAAACCTCATCATGTCTTTCAGAAAGATGCATTATATCTGACTTTGGATTCCTACATGTAGCATCCTACAAATTTTCACTTTGGTCATCCGGTACCTACATACTTAAATAAAAATGTCAAAAAAAAAAAATGCCATCCATGTTTTAGTTCTACTCTTCTCTTTTATGAGCATTATTCTGTCATTATGAGCATCCTGAAAAGAATTGGTCAACTGGGTAAATACCAGAGCAAACATCCAAAATTCTTACTAAAAAATCCAAATAGAACATCTGAATTCCCCTATTTGCACTGTTTTCAATAGAAGTAATACAAAAGGACCCTACATAGAGAAATCCAAGATCTGGCACCCATGATGTGAAAAAAAAAATACTGAATGACTCGAGGCAAGGAAGTCACTTAACCTCTCTGCAGTTCCATTTCTCTGTTTGTAATAACGATCTTGCCCCTGTCACAAGGAGAAATCAGGAGCACTAATTAATTTTGCAAAGCACTTGGGCTTTTTAAGTGAAATGTTATGAAGATATCGATTATAATTTGTAGAGCCAAAGCCCTCTGGAAGGTGGCACAACAATCTCATTATTGCTGAGAATAAGACTTAGCACTTGCATTTAGCTGACAGATGTATAAAGAAAAGAATCATAAATAGTTAAGTGACTACTAACCCAACAGCTGAATTGCTGAGAGCATACGGCCGGCATTAATTTTCACTGAAAAATCCTTTCTGGGTACGAGTTTTCATTATCGTCTATAAGCATGTTGTTTTCTGTCGTGCCTTGGTACCATGGCAATTGAGAACTACACAAGTCATTTGCCGATTCTGGCAGCACTGGAATTTGACATTTGCTACTTACAAAACATCATTTGGGAATGTTCTGGAGTATTGTAAGCAGTTTTGTTCAAAATAAAAAAGGGAACTGACAGTCTTGAGTATCATTCTCTTTGGAGAACAAAGCATTGGGAGGGACCTTGCAACTGCGGGCCTGCCCTCAGCTGCTCCCTTGAGGGGAGGCCGCTCCCTCCATTTGCCCTGAGAAGGCTGGCAGCTGCCCCAGCAAGGAGCTGCAGCACTCACAAGTCGCAAAACAGACAAGAACAGATCGAGAAGAGAGTTTAACTGGTGGGAAAGTACGGTCCATGCTAAAGAAAATGATCAAGGAAGAACAAGTGATGAGATAAGGGAACAAAAATTACAAAAGGGGACGTAGAGCACATAATGCTAAAAGACATCACCTGTGACACACTGGAACAACCAGCATAGTCGGGCCCACATTGAAGAGATGCCCTTCAACATTCACCTTTCCCTGTGATTAGATGCACCAGGTCTTTGGTTTGAACATCTGATTGGCACAGCTACAAAAAGCAGTGAGAGAACTTGAGTAAGACAGAAAAATAAAGAGGAAAAAACAAAGGACAAGAAACAGAGTAACAGTCAGACAATGAAGGAAGACGTGAGGAAAAAAATTATGATAAAATAAGACAATTCTTTTCCTGTCCTGATGGCCTGCCATTTCTGTGTGGTAACTTCTAGGTGTAACAGGCTCTACAATGAATGTCCCAGAACTACAACTCGCAGGTATTATTTGTTTAACTTTATGTGGATACAGATATGCTAGCTGTGAACTAGCAACTACTGAAAACAGAGCTTGGAGACTGAAAGTGGTATCCAGTGACATCATGGGATCCTTGCTGTACCTTGCACAAACTTGCTCATAAATCTGTGAGACAGCCCATCTCAGAGGCTTACTCCAAAAATGGCCTTTTTCTTTCTGAAGTCAAAGCTGATGTTAAACCAACTGTCTTTGTCATATGGAAGAACACAAATATAAAAAGGTCACTAGAGTGCCAGATGGAAGCATTTTTGAACTGGAAGCTCTGGCATTAATTCTCCCTGTTTGTCTGAAAGGCTGAACTCAATGAGCAGATTAAATGTCTGTGCTGCATTGCCAAGTGCGAAACAAGTCACTCTCATATAAAGGCCAACTGATCAGACCTGAAATAGGAATCCCAAAATCATACAAATCTGAGAAGAAGTTTTAACACCTGAATCAAGGAAAAATAAAGTATTGCACTCTAGGTTATTATGGGCAGTGCTTAAACAACTCCCCAGCCAAACCTGCACTGTAACACTTATTTAATCTGCTAAATTAACGCTTAAAAATTAGCATGATTACCAAATGAAGCATAATGCTAGGAGTAAAGAATTATTGCACATGATTATATGTCCCTTGGATAAGGCAAGGTGGAGCAGAGCATTTCTAAAATTATTATTTTTTGTTCTGTTCATAGCAAAGCTTAGCTCCAGAAAAAGTGAGCTTTTAGTCCATTAAAATTGATGTTCCTCTCCTCACAGGGTAGAAGGGTTGATTTTGAAGAGAGCCCAGACTCGACCTTAGGTGTATAAAAGCCTCCCTATATCCTCACAACAAAATCCTGTTCTGCAACAACAGCAGCAAGGAGTCACCTAAGGACAGGGTCTCAGCTGAAGGTCACCCAGAAGCCCTGACAGCCGGTAACATACATGAAAAGAGACAGAAACTCAATGGAGCTGATCTAACGGGGAGCACTGCTCTCTCTCTGTACTTATGCCCTAAAAATACAACTGTGTTAGCATTGAGGACTCTGCTAAATAAATTCTTCCTTTCACTTGCCCGATGCTCAGGTTTGCTACAAATTAAGTATCACATCATCGAATTAGCACAGGGCTGCTGCTTCCATTAACCCAGTTCAAGACTTACTGTACCCAGAAGCAGAAGGGTTGCTCCTCCAGCAAGCCAAGCAGGAGGGCAGTGGAGCAGACCGGAGCAGGAGGTATCAGCGCAGCAGATGGCTTCCAGCAAGTGCCACAAGCCAACAGCTCCTTGTAACCGGCAGAACAGGGGAGAAAGTGTCTCCCATGAAATCATGACAGGTGGTTTCTATATTCTTTTACTTAGTTATCCATTTGTAGCTGTTGTCTTTCCTCCTCTGTAACCATATGAACAGCATTTAAAAATAAAGATTTAAAAAAATGTATTTTCAATCCCTTTCCCATATCAACCTCCTGCTCCAACAGATGGCTCCATGTGCCAATGCAAGTTCACGCAGTTTTCTTTTCTTAAGCACATTATTAGTAGCTTTGTATGAACATTACATTAAGTCTGAGTTTACAGGTTTATATTTTTATTTTGTCCTCCAACACTCCCCCCAGTCATGAAATAATCAAGGGTGTATCCATAAATGCAGAAAGTCTTCCCACTACCATACTGAAGTGTGAGAAATCTTGAGAGACTTGACAGCAAAATGCCTATTCTTGCTAAATTCTAAGGCTATGTCAATAGGTTTTATAGGAAAACAAATGGTGAACAACTCCATGACTTGAAAACATGTTTTGCTTAGCTCTTTTAGGCTCCTTTGCCTATGCTTGCAAGACACTTGACTCTTTTACAGGCATCACCAAGTATTTCCATTGGAAAATAAAAACAATATTTATTCTCTTACAAGCAGGGACTGCAACAGAAATACTGCCGGTGGTCAAATCTGGTCATGCAACTGATAGTGTAAGACTACAGGCCAACTGCTATATTAAAAACTCAACTAAATTATTTTATCTGGTGCGCCTGAAGTCAGATGAAAGCAATGAGATATGATTATATATATATATATATATATACATAATTACATTGAACAAGAGAGTTCACTTCAGACTGAAAAATCAGTCAAAGATTGTCTCAAGAACCCAAGCTCAACTTTCATATATAGGCTAAAGAGCACTTTTCTTATAAAAAGAAAAGAGGAAGGGGACAGGTTATACAACCGTCTTTGCAAAATATATGCAGTTCACATGGAAATTTTTTTATAACCATTTGCCTTCATGCACTAAAGCAGTATGCTCTACAGTCCATTACAAATCAATATACCATCTCACATACCATCAAACCATTTAAAAGTGCCTTGTAAAAAAATAACTCAAAGTTAGAAGAGTAAGTTAGTTTGGTTCCTTTTTCCTTCATTTGGATCAATTCTCACGTTAATATATACGTGTGTGTGTGTGTGTGTGTATATTTAGTTATTTTATTCGTTTCCTTCTTCTCATCATTTTTTTTTGCCCTTCCTTCCTTATCTTCTAAAGTTCCTTTTTACTATCTTTACCAAAAGCTAGAGGAAAAACTAGGTAACATGAATTCTTTATTTTACACTTCTAATGCATTTCAAAGTTTCATTCTGGTACCAAGAAAGAAATTTCTCCTGCTTTTAGGTGCTTCATCCCTGAGGTCAACAACCTTACAGCTTAAGAAATGCAGCTTCCAAGGCAGAACAAGGTCACTAGGAAAGAAAAGTTCTCCTAGCGATGCTAAATCTGGTGCCTTACATATTATCTTCTGAGCCACTGAATTTGACAAGGTATCCTCTGCCACATCAGTATAAATAGAGAAAAAAAAGCTAAAACTTATTATTCTATTTTCCAAGTACCATCAGAGATTCGAATACCCTGTATGCCAGTTCAGTCTCCCAGAGATCTTAGAAACAGCCATCCACGATCTTTCTGACAATGTTTTCTTCTGTGAAAGTTTGAGAGTTCAGATGAGGATGACAAGTCCAGCTTCACAAACAAATGAAGAGAGACCTCATCTGTGTTTGGATTTATCACACACCTGACTTTTATTTGTTTGTTACTTTCTTTTTTTCCCCCCAGATAAAATACCTTGTTACAGAACTCTACCAAACTTGAATGAAAAGTCTTAAAGGAATTTTCCAGCAGCCATTGCACATTTGTCAGACTTGCAGTAGCACAAAGCTTACAAAGCAAAAAGGTGCAAAAAAGCATAATGAAACTTGCCTCTCAGTACATAATGTGTAATGCTGGAAAAAATGGCAGAAGCCTTGTAAATATCCTACGTCCCATAATTCAGAATTTTGTCAGGGGCTGTAATGAAAATTGTAGCATCCGAAATTATTCAGAATATGAAGAACACTCCAATACATCTTTTCTTGCAAAGATGTATAAAGCTTAAATGGAAAGGTTTTGAAATGATAGTGAGAAGAGCTTATTATAAGGACAACTGTAATTTTGCAAGAATTCTCTGAACAGCACAGAGATAATGCTCAATTTTCAAAAAAAATAGGTATTTCAACAGAAAAGTGAAAATCACTGCTGTTTCTTTGATGAGTTCAAGAGAGAATGTGTGCTGCAGTAGACTTATGGCTGTGCTCAAATCAATTCCAGAGAAAAAGCTGTAACAGTACAAAACAATTGAGCCTGCTACAGTCAGTGGCAATTTGTGCCTCCAAAGCTGTGAGTTCATCTCAAATGACTTGCAACAAACAACAAAATCCAAGCAGCAAATTGGTTAAAAATCACATCTAGCATTCGAGTTGGAACATCAGCAAGAAGTCCTCCATACATACAGTACACTAAATTTCTCATGAAAATACATCAACAAAACTGACTGCAGATATTATGCATGGCTTTTCCTGCATGGCTGCCTGTCTATCAGCAGGAAAATCACATTTTGTAATTATATTCTCTTCAGTATCTGGACCACTTTGACAGGTAATTCCATGCCAACTCAAAAGCTATGGGGTGGTGGCTCCACCACCACTTCCCATGGCAGCAGTAAAGCCAACCACCCCCAACACCAAGCTCTAGGATTTTCCAAGATGACTCTTCTTTATGACATTAAAACAACATACCTGTAACTGATATTTAATCAGTGGAACATATTTGTTTTTACAGAAAAACACTATTTATGCAAAGTCCAGGAAAAACATTTTACACATAGTCTCTACAGTTTTGAATACTTTTTCTTTGCACTTCTACAAAGATTTAGTAGACTTAAAGAGGACATACTCAAACATACTAAGCCTGTAGACTGGAAGGCATCAGCAATGAATAAATGAAGCTGAGCTTTCACAATACACCAACAGGCATTATGTTTTTTCCTAGAGTCTTTATTTCACCACTGCTCACTTGGCACTTTTGGTATTTTCCTCTTCAGGTAAGTCATACACAATATAATATTAAATTACAAGCATCCGACACAGCAAAACTGCAATACAACTTATATGAATCTGATACAAGTTCCAGAACAGAATGATACAAACTGGGTCAAAATCTTGCTGATGTGATGTTTGTTACTAGTTTAGATTACTTTACATTTATGTCAAAGTCTAGCAGAAGTTTGTCATAAAATTATTTTCAGTCAGAAGCTGCAATGGATCTCCTAGTCACTATGATAAGACAGTAAGTTCTATTGTAGCAGTGACTTATAAAAATTTCAATAATAAATTCTCAATATTTTTGCAAAACAAATCAAAAAACCTCACCTAACAATTTTCACACCATTTCTGACTAGTGCACTGTCATGGAATAAGACAATTAACTGATAAAACTGCCTCCTGCTGCATCCTAAGCTAGTCAGTCCAGAACTGATATAGGAACTTCAGAGACAACTCAATTGCCTAAAAATATGATAAACAAAAGAGCACGATCACAATACGTTAATTCACCAGCAACAGAAGAAAAAGTCCAGAAGTTACTTTTACGGCGGCAAAATGCTCTGCTTAAGCTGTTGATACAAAAATCTGAAAACACAATATGAATGCAACACCCAACACTAGCTATATTGCTATCTGACTACTTGCTCTTGATAAATTGCTAAATCCTGAATTCTACATAGGCTTATATTAGGGCGTGGAGTGGAAATATCAGTGAAAAGCATGCCACACTTGGAACAATCATTACTTTTGAAAACAGATGATCAACTTATCTCAAAAGTAAAAAGTAGTCACAGAAAGATATTTACTGAACTACACCAAAACACAGAAGTCACGTACATGGAAGAAGCACTTCATTACAGATGGAGTTGCTGCTAGGAGTAGTTGTCCTGACTCTAATGTTAATAAATAATAATAATAACCAAAAAAAGTCCATAAGAATCTGTTCCTTAACTAACCAACTTTCCATTCATGCACCTTCATGCCAAGGTATCAAATGAAAAACCTATGGAAGAGGCTGAAAGCCAGTCTGGACCTACCTACGGGAACTCAAGCATTAAAAATGTTATATTTAATCTGTGATTCCTGATTCAAGAACAGCAGTATATAAATTGTATTTAAATAGTATAGAAGTATATAAATAAAATATAAAATTTTATTTAGTTCAGAAACAGGCTTTGGGGTACTGTTATCACACAGCCTCTCCATTGCTTAAACTTGTATTTGCTAGGACACACTCCTTCATTTCAACGTGTTTTGTAAGGTATAATTATCAAGGTATTGCTACCTGAAACATTTAGGAAATTTTAACACTATTATTATCAAACCAAATTTACAAACCGTGCATAGCACAGCCTGACAGCTAAATATTTTTACTTTGCCAGGACTTCAGTGGGAAATAACCCCAACAAAGCTATCTGGATCTGCAAAACAGGATCACTTTGCAGCTTCTGTGTGCTTTAAGGAGCACCCTAGCTCTCACATTTATAAAGAAGTCACCAAATTTTATTGTCCAAGACCCTCACCTGATCCAGGCTGAGCATTCCCACAAGCTCTCTCCCCAGCAAATTCTTGCTCACCACACAGGTCAAGCCAGGACAGCGCACCGAAAACTGCACAAGGCAAACTGCTCAGTGGTAGCTGGCACGGTGCAAGGACTCCCCTTAAAGAACAAAATGATCCTTTACCTACAACAGCTGGATTCCACTGGAGCTTCATGACTCATGGTCACAGTGCCAACCACAAGTTGTGATTGACTGTGGATCTCTGTGTTGCAGTGTAATCACAAACTCTTCTAATAGTATTATCAATTTTCTTGTCTGTAGGGTCTCAGGGAAATAGGAATGGCCTGCCAGTGTGCACCTATCAATGTGGGAAGTAGTGCATAGGTCTACTTTTCAAATAGCTCCTCCAAGCTTAATGGCTTAGGGAAAAAAATATTAAAAACTGTGGGTTTTTTGTTTAAGACTTACACAACAAAATGGATAAAAAGAGATGAGGCAACCAGTCTTGCTGTAGGACTTTCAAAGACTGCCTAACCTCCTTTGCAAAGACACATAGTATTGATGACCATTAGTTTGCTCGATTACAACTTTTTGAAATTCTTCCTATCTGAAATCAGAGACACAGAGAAGAACATGACAAATATTCATTCCTCAGGTAACTTCTAATCTCCTGGTGCGACAAACATCAACCTTGCTGCAAAACTGATCCACATAATGAAGGTCATAATCTTTATAGAGCATTCACCTCTACTTGCCGATTTCTTAATTTTCCCATCTGCATTCTTAACTTCTGGCCACATTTTCCATATTATATGTTATTTTTCCCCTAATTTACTTGACATTTGTGTTTAATGAATCTTAGCATCAAAAAATTTCCAAAGCATTATTGATTTCTTAAGCCCAGAAAACTAAAATAGGAGAATCCCAGAGACACAATGAATAGAGCTGGTGGTTTTAGCATTTGGGGAGAAAAAACTGAGAAAGAAAGCTAGGGGGAAGCAATAGTGGATGAAAACACATCACTAAGAAATACTCTAATTTAAAATTTGCTTTAAAAAAATCGTACGTTCATAAGAGCTTCTGGAGTTTCATTCCTTATACAAAGTAAAAGCAAACACAAGTAGCTGGATTACTTCTCTGTATCAAACAATGACAAATACACTAAAGGTTTGCAAACGGTCTGATGGTAAAAGCAAATGAAAGTTCCATTAAAAAAAAAAAAAAAAAAAAAAAAAAAACACTTGCAGCTATTCTAATAGAAGCATTTAAGTTTATTCTCAAACAAAAGAAGCAACTCTACTTTTTGAGACCAAACTATGCAAATTAAGTTTGTATACAGTGTGAAACAGCCCACTTCACATCACTTACACTGCAGTACATATAGTGTCACACATGAGAGAATAATTGTTTTTACAAAGGAGCTCCAGTAAAATTATAATAAAAACTACAGAAAATAATTGATAGGACTGATTCTTCCCCTTTTACTAGTATTCAGTTACTAAGGGAAAAAAAAAAATAATTGGCAAGTACAGAAAAAAAAAAAAAAAAACAAGCAGGAACTGCTGTCAAACTAGTTATTTGATCCCATGTTGATATACAACTGATTTCTTCTTAGATTATAATTCACATGCTGCATAAAAGATAAACATGCTCCCCTAGAAATAAAACTCCTTGGCTTTTACCCTTAATCATTAACAGCAAAAAACATATTTCATCACTCTACCATTACTACCACAGTTGGTTTGCTTTATGTACTATAACATATGGTGAAATATATTTATTTTTTGTTCAATTCCACTGCATTTCTATTGAGAATAATCTATGGCTTCACTAACAAATGAAATACAGTAGCTGTCAGTTAAGTCATCAAAAATATTTCAAATTATTCCATACAATGGTCACGTTTTGATCTTTCTATCTTGTACCAATCATAACTGCTTTTTCCCTCCTCTCTTTTCCTAAACACACTGCTTCCCTAAGCTCTCATGCAGGTTCAAATATTACACTAACATCCAAAATGCTACCAACACACTCCTACACAAGCATTCAAGAATGACTACTTAAAACAACTACCTCGCTTTTTGTTTTATTAAAGACAGCATGTGATAGAAATAAAATAATTACAGAGGTTCGTAAGGCAAAAGGATACTCTGACATCCATGATATAGTCTGCATTTATAAGGGATCGTTTTAATTTTATCTTCCTATATCAAGCAAATCTGTTTCTGATAAAGACATTTATTCAGATCTAGCAAGATGCACAGACTTGTTAGCAGAGATGAGAAAGTGGCTGATCACGTCCTTCACTCACTCGTCCCAGAGGGCATTCAGCCAAGCATATATTGGAAAAAATTGCTCATACTACCCTCTTAATACAATAATAAATAAGGCTGCCGAGAGAGAAATACAAAGCCATAGCAAGAAAAGCATTGCTTTTAAGCCTTCTCCTACCTTTTCCCTGATATTTACAAACCGCAGGCAGCGCTGCCGGGGAGTCTCACCAGGGTGGCTGCTGAGAGGTCTCATGTGGCATCCCCAGCTTCCCACCGCCTTCCTCCGCCTGGATTTTAAGCATTCCAAAGAAAACCCACCCTGACATGCACAGAATGAATCCTGCTCAAGTTGGAAGCATGTGATAACTAGGCTGCAGGTTCAAACGGGAAACCCCAGCACTCGATTAATCCCAGGCATTTAAGCAAGCCCCATCTTACCGTTTTGCTGTTGCCTCGATCAGGTTAGATTCACCGGCAACTCTTTGACATGTCTCTGGCAATGTTAGTGTTTGCAGTCAGGCCGGGCTCATTCAGCAACTGAATGAATTCACAACATCTTTCTGCACTAGCAGGCTGAAACGGTACGGCTGTACTACAGCTAAGAAAGGGGGAAATCTAAAGCAGAAAACAAAGAAATCCCTAAAGACATCATAATCCCAGTGGAACAAAATATAAAAGGTACAGATGAGCACCAAGGGTACTACATTTCTCTGTCTAAATTTCAGCAGCAATACCATGCTCTTTCTAAAACCACTTTTTTTTCTTTTTTTTTTTAAATATATGATGGACTTGCCTGTGGAGTTCCCAGAAAGGCAGACTATCCAGGCTCTGCAGCAGCATTGCAGCCAAAGTAACCATGCATATGCTATCTAGGCAATTTACAGCAGTCTTTTTGAAAAGATATTGATTTACAATGTAGTATTGCCTCAGCAGAATGCAGAACTGCAGCCAAAATTGCTAATGGTGATTTCAGAGGAATTAAGGAAAAAACCTCAACATTCAATCAAAAGGATGCAACTAATCATTCCCAATTCGATTATGTCCCAGTCCTGAAGGAAGCCAGCAAGTTCTTGAGTGACAAATGACATTAAAATAATAATCTAAGGGCATCTGGAAATAAGCACTATGAATGCTATTGTCCACTTCTACGGAAAAAAAAAAATAATACAAAAAAAGCATTTAAAATTTATTGAGCCAAAACATGAACTAGGAAGTTAATTTTAGAACTATAATGAGGAAACATAATGTTTATGAACATACAATATATACAGAGCCGTGAGTAAGCAACGACACCTACTCTGTTCTGGGAAGCCACTGCTGAGCCCAAGCAAGCTTGGGTGTGGTACAAGGGAAAAGAGGGCAGCAGGAGCATACCCACAAGGAGGGCTTCTTCAAGAGAGAGGCATCGCATCTTCTCTATCTCCTACTCCTACAGCAACCCCTGCTGGCCTGTGCTTCAGATGGCTCCTGGCTCCCCAGAAACCTCCTGGTGTCTGGGGGGCACTGGAGAAACTACACTAGGAAAGGGGACAAATATATTCATGTGAAATCTTAAGATGGGAAAAACACATCCTGAACGTGTAGAAATATCTTCTTTTTCACACACACACTGTCCCCTCCCCCCCCCCCCCAAAAAAAAAAGACATCAGAAAAAAAAAAGTTGAGCACAGAATGACAGCATTTTTACATTACAAAGAGGAGGTGCAATTAATCCAGTAGGGAAAACACAACCCTGGCTCATGACCAGGCTGCTGCACTGACCCTCCTCACACAAACATCAGAAATACACTCTTCTGTACAGTCCCACTTTGAAGAAAGCAAAACATGCTTGAACTCCACACATTTGCTCGAGTCCCACTGCAGTCACGAAGACATGTTTAAATACTTCTCATCTCAAGGCTCACAGCTGAGTCTAGCATCACTAGGCTTCAGTGACAACAAAACTTGAATGGCATGAACAAATTCTGTAAGATGCTCCCAAAATGAAGTAGAACTTGTTTGTTCCACTCATCTATTTCCCAGCGTCAGTCATAGGGGCATATTCCAGAAGACTATTCAGTTTCTTAGGTTGGTTTTTAAGCAGATAGAGGCTTCACTTCACCTGAAAAAGGAAGAGTTACACTCTATGCAAAACTTGTCTTCTCAGGTGTCCCAAGTGTGGAGGTCTGATGTAAACATGAGAAAAATCTTCAAGTTGAAATAATGAGAACATATTCAAAACATTTATATTTCTTGTCCTTATACTACCAACATCAAATCGGTCTGAGGAGGCGAAAAAGCACACAGAAGAATCCTCAGATAAAAGAGAGATAGCTCTTGAGTATGCGCCTGCAGAGACCGATATGTGCCAAAAGAAGCGCCACATTCAGGACAAAGGGGCAGACAGAGCACTAAAAAGGAATGCAGAATGCTTCTGTGTTCCAGAACCAAGCACAGTGTTAGGGCCAAGGGATGGAGATTGAAAGCAAGCCAGCCTACAGAGTAATGAGACCTGACTCAAAGAAGCCAAAACCTCCCATATATTAAAGTTAATATTTTTACTGCATTAAAAAATCTGAATTTATTACATTTCCCTACCATAAACATTCAGCAGGTAGAAAGATAGGATTCTGAAGAGCAGAACTCAATGGCATACTAAAATTCTTTTGTTTGCCCATGGAATGTCCAGCATTTTGTCTCAAGCAGCCTGAAGATGGTTCCAAAACCAAATGATGAAACCAAAAATACTTATGTTATGTGACAACTCCCTCAGAATCGCATAATGGCTGAGGTTGGAAGGGACCTCTGGAGGTCATCCAGCCCAACCCCTGCTCAGGCAGGACCACCTAGAGCAGGTTATTCCATCATGCTGGCTCCCCATGTATACATGTACTTATGTACATGGGGAGGAATAACATGAGGTTATTCCTCCCCATGTACAGCACTCTGCGTTTCCCTTTGCTGAACTGCACAAGGTTCTACTTATCAGTCTACTTCTCCCACCTGCCCAGGTCCCTCTGGATAGCAGCACAACCCTCAGGCATATCAGCCACTCCCCACAGTTTTGTATCAGCAGCAGACAGACAGAGTACCCTCTGCCCCATCATCCAGGTCACTAATGAAGATGTCAAACAGGATCAGAAACAGTCCTGACTCCTGGAACACCCTGCTAGTTACTGGCCTCCAACTAAATTTCATGGCATCAGCTGCTCAGCTCATTTTCAATTCACCTCACTCTCTGCCCATCCAGCTTACAATCCAACAGCTTCTTTATGAGCATATCAAAGGAGAAAAAGTTGAAAGCCATTCCTAAGTAGACAATATCCACCACTCTTTCCTCGTGTACCTGGCCAGTCATTTCACCATAAAATCATGAGGTTGGTCAAGTATGACATCCCCTTGGATTTCTTTCCCTTCAGAATCCATGCTGACTACTCTTGATTCTTTCTTGTCCTTCACATGCCTGGAAATGGATTATCTGGATTATCTCCTCTATCACCTTAACAGGCATAGAGGAGTGGTTGACCAGCCTGTAGTTCCCTGAATCCTTCTTGCCATTTTTGAATATAAAGATAACATTTACAGTTAATTCAGTCCTCAGGCACTTCTCGCAGTCAACATGATCATTCAGCAAACATTGAGAGAGGCCCTGAAATGACATTAGCAAACTCAGCAGTCACCCATTGGCTTCCATGGACTTACGTATGTCCAGACTGCTTCTCTAACATGATCCTTTTCCACCAACTTCTCCCCAGTCTCTGTGTCTAGGGATTCCTGAAGGCTGGTCTTGCTAGTAAAGACTGAAGCAACTACTGCATTTAGTACCTCAGTCTTTTGTATGCCCTGTTGTAGTGGGTTTACGTGGCAAGGTTTGGTAGCAGGGGGCCATAGGGGTGGTTTCTGTGAGAAAGATCTAGAAGCCGCCCCATGTTTGGGAAGGGCCCCGTTGTTTTCCAAATCTGAGCCAATAAGCGACGTTGTTTTGCGCCTCTGTGGGAGCATATTTAAGACAGGGAAAAAAACGCTGCGCCACACAGCAGCCGGGAGAGTCAAGGGAGTGAGAAACAGCCTTGCAGGTGCCAAGGTCAGTGTAGAAGGAGGGGGAGAGGTGCTCCAGGCGCCGGAGCAGAAGTCCCCTGCGGCCTGTGGTGAGGACCATGGTGAAGCAGGATGTCCCCCTGCAGCCCATGGAGTACCACGGTGGAGCAGGGTTCCACGCTGCAGCCCGTGGAGGAGACCACGGTGGAGCAGGTGGCCCTGCACCGACGGAGGCTGCCGCCTGTGGAAGACCCCTGCCGGAGCAGATTCCGGGCCGGACCTGTAGCCCGTGGAGAGGAGACCACGCAGGAGCAGGTGATCTGGCAGGAGCTGCTGCCCGTGGGGGAGCCAGGTTGGAGCAGTTTTCTCCTGAGGGATGGACCCCGTGGTACGGACCCATATCTGGAGCAGTTCTGGAAGAGCTGCTGCCTGTGGGAAGCCCACGCCGGATCAGTTCGTCAAGGACTGCATCCCGTGGGTGGGACCCCACAGCACAGGGGACGAGAGTGACTGAGAAGGAGCGGCAGAGAAGAAGTGCTGTAGACTGACCATAACCCCCATTCCCCCGTTCCCCTGCGCCGCTCAGGGGGAGGAGGTGGAAGAGGGTGGATGGGGGAGAGGGTGCTTTTGGTTTCTTTCCTTTGTTTCTCACTTCTCTAGCTTGTTAGTAATGAGCAATAAATCTTACTATCTGTCTTCTTATGCTGAGTCTGGTTTGCCCGTTACATTAATTATTGCGTGATTTTCTCGTCCTTATCTCAATCCTTGAGCCCCTTTCACATATTTTCTCCCCATTCCTCTTTGAGGAGGGGGAGTGAGAGAGCGGCTGTGGTGGAGCTCGGCTGCCCACTCGAGCGGAACCACGACACCTGTGTCAGCAGGACCCCTGTAATTCAGCAACAGGCCAATATTTTCCCTAGTCTTCTTTGGCCCAGTTACTTATAAAATCCCTTTTTCTTGCCTTTCTTTGCACTCACCAGATTCAATTTTGGTCGGGTTTTGGCATTCCAAACTGCGTTATCTGCATGCATGGACAATGTCTCTGTATTCCTCCTAGGTTACCAGTCCCAGTTTCCACCTTCTGTATACTCCCTTTTATGTCTGAGTTTCAAGAATTCTGCTCATCCACACAGGCCTCTTGGAAGTTTTGTCTAACTCCCTACTCTCTTTATCCCCCTCATCTCCATGTGTTAGCCCATTCCCTATCCCTATCTCTACTCCCAACCCCACTTGTTGACTGTGGTTGAAAACAACATGCATGCAGCACAAATATATGCTGTTTCTGCTCATGGTACCACAAACTGGATTGGAAAACCTGGCTGGTAGCCAGAGGCAGTCTAGAATTACAATTGAAATTCGTAAGTCTGACCATCCGGATCACACAGAGCCCCTCGTACCATGAGGCTGGTTTGTCTCCCAAGGGGCTAGAAGAGTAACACAACCAAAACAAAACAAACACAAAAAAAAAATCAATACAAATCAAAAGGTCAAATACCTATGGTTTTCTGCATGGAAACCAACTACAAGTACAAGCTTCATAATATCTGTACTCTAAGTCATGCCATTTTCATCCCAAGGCAGACTCCAAAATGTTTGAATGTGACACTTGAGAACAATCTTTCATGTATATGGGGGCATCTTTGGAGCTTTTCAATATAATACATGTACAGTCATCTGCAAGTCATTATACTTAGAAGAGACTGATTATACAGCTCTGATGGTCAATGAACTAAACATTGCAATCCATCATTTATTAATACTGTATAGTGAGAAGAATATCACTAGTTGCTTTGTGTTCTGTGTGGTCATACTGCATAATGTCCAAACACAACTTAGAAGTAATGTTCTTGGTCTATTTTAAATCATCCAAGACAGAGGATGTTTTCCACATAAGGCAAGGGAGAAAGGCCAACTGTTCCACCCTTCCCATGAAGTAATAACCACATGCAGTAGTTTGTACAAGTATCTTACAGACAAGAGCCTATTTCCTCCTCAAACAAGAAACTGCATGACTAAGAAAAGCCACTGCTCATCAAACACCTCTTAACACCCACCAACTGAATATACAAAGAAAGAATAAACACACTTTACAGTTTCAAAAATTTTCTTACTTGTGAAAGTGATTTGGCCATCTAGCCAGATACTTTATAAACCACTGATATTTCATAAAAACTGATTTTCTGATTTTAAAAGATGGCTAACAAGTTGTATTCAAAAACACTGGACTGGATGAGACAATACCTATCCAACTCCAGTTCAGTTCCCTGTTACCACTGGCAATCACAAAACATGAAAATTTTCCTAAACTGATCAGTTTGGTTTTAGTTTGAAATTAAAATACATAGAGTACACAAGATATGACCTTAATAAAACAACCCAGCAGCAACAAAAATGTGTTGAATGCAAAGAAAATCATTTTTTGCTTAAGATGGCAAGTGAAGCAGTGAATAACATTGTACAACGGAATGTGTGACAAGTTATTCTGAGTACAACATGCTGTCAAACTTGCTTTGCAATACCAATATTTGAACTACACCATCTGCATTATCTGCCATGGTGGGACTTCACTTAAAAAATAGTCACTGTCTGAAATGAAATGCAACGTAACACTTGATGTCAATTATCTTTGCAACCTTTATCTATAAAAGACGATAATTTATATTTTTATGGATTGATTCCAAATATAATTTGCATTATAAAAAATGTTTAAAGTACAAGTTCAAAGGGAACAACAACATTGAGAACATTTTGTAATGATTTCACACATTAAAACAGTCTAGAGACATTTTCAACTTGGTGAGAGCATTCTTTGCACATAAAAGATTAATTCAATGACTTTGGACAATTATAATCTTTGTGTGCAACAGGAAAACCTAACTAAAATTCCTAGTAAATCCACGTTTTCCTATGAATACTAATACAGTTACAATTAGATTGTTTTGTTTGTTACTATTAATTCTGTGTTTCCTGCTATGCTGTCAAAGACCTCATACAAATAAAATAATCCAGACTAAAATGCATTAGCTCAATGCATCTATGATAAGATCTTGAATTTTAACTTGATTTAGGATTTCCTCTTCAGGAAGCTGACTGCTATTTTCCAAGCCTTAACTTTTCTTTTTAGCTTTTAGACTTTAGCTTTTATCCTTGATACACAAGGATAACAGATGTAGAACAAGATGTAGGCAAGGTATGGAATTTCCTAATTACTTTACTTTTAAGGAGAGATCAGATTGGTATGCTTTTCCACTTGGGGTAGGCATCTAGATAAATGCAAGAGAGGACTCAGATATACCTTACCTTGCAAAAATAAAGCACATCTTGCTATATAAAAATAAATACATAAATACTCCTCTACTGGCCATGTTTTTCATACCTGCAGAAAAAGTTATCTATTGCACATGGACAGAACTTTATCTCAGCTAGTACCATGCTCAAGCCTTTATAATATACTAAAAATATGCTGTTAAAAAAAAAAAAAAAAAAAAAACTAATCTGGAAACTGTATGCAGCCTACACCACATCAGGTGAAATAATCTCTGAAAGACAGTAAACTGAAAGCAGAATCATTCATCCTCAGCATCATACAGTTACAAGTGCTGTCAACAGCAGCAACATTTCACTACAGAAATGGAAGTGCCTTCACAATACACAAAAATTCTCCACAGGAAATGAACGATAGCTCCTAAGAATTATGATGTATGCATATACAGAACCTTATGTTCAATTGCAAACTCTTAATGTATTGAGTACAAAGCACAACAACCTAGACTATTCAGAGAAAAAAAAAGTAAAAAGAGGAAGGAAGGGAGGAAGGGAGAGAGAGAGAGAGAGAGAACGAGAGAAAGAAAGAAGCCATCTAAATCAACATTTCAGTCAATCATTTTTCAAAAACACCACAAAGAACTGAAGCAGTATAAAATTCAAATTTATGCACTCTGTCTGGAAGATGACAGTGATCAGTAAAATGGCTTACTGGAGTAGCTTAAATTAAACTAACCTATCTACTATAATATACAATTCATAAAACCACGTAGTGGACAATTCTCACATTTACAATCTAAAAAATAAATTCTAGCTAATCAGGAATGAGTATTAATATTTCTGTGACAAAGCTTTAATGACGAATACTAGTGACAGAGTTTACAATTATTTATTTTTTTTAATTTTTTTTTTAAGGGACAGTTTTAAAGAATTAACAATAGCTTTTTGATATCTACAAGTATAATCCCCGGGGAAGAATCACTGAAAATGTTTCATTTTCAAGTTACATTTATTCCTACAGCTGATCTCATACAGGGTTGAAACTCAATGATATCCCATTTCAAAGTCATCCATAGTATTATAGCTAGGAGAAGAAAGCTTTCTATAAATGAATTAAAACTTAACATAAAAAGATAAGTTTGCCTTCATCATTTTCTCAGGTCTGAATATGTCATGCACGGAAAATTCTAGTCTTATTTGAAAGCATTGCATTTTAGCTTCCCTTCATTTTCACTTTGAGGTACTCACATGAAAGGCTTTTTTTCCCCCATTTTCCTACATTCTAAAAGAAAAAAAAATCTGCTTTCCAACTAAAAAAAAAATAAATCTATGTACAAAATGTAAGCTACCATGTTTTTGTTTTGTTTTGTTTTAAATCAAGCCAATCAATCCCCACATCCCTATAATGTAGATAAACTAGAATAAGTTCCATGTTTATGGTGTCCACTTCAAAAAAATCTATTCTATTCTTGTTCATTATACCCTGTTCCTTTGAGCACAGCTTCAGTCCTTAAGGCTATTGCTATCTGCTGAGCTTGCCAGCAGATATTCAAATAGAGATTTCGTGTTATGAGAACAGTGAAACCACTGCCTTCAGATGGGAATAACTGTTGACTCAACACTTGTATGTTGGTAGTTCAAGTCTAGTGCACGTGAATGACTTCTGTTCACAAGGACTGTTCAGCAACCTCTATCCCTCCCTAACAGGATTTATTAACAAGGATAATCAAAACTTCAGGTGAAAAGTCCACTGAGGATCATGGCAAAAGGTATGTGATCGGTGAATTCAAGTCCCACAGACCAAAGCTCTGGTTGTGTTCTGTGGAACCAATAGAAGCTATTTCAAAATACGCACTCTTCTACTTGATGGCCTTAAGAGAATCTACACTATGAAATGATGATATCCTGAAGGCACCGCAAAGTTGAGATGATACAGTCTCGTGTCTTGTATGCACTATTTTCAACATATTCATCAGAACTTCTGAGAACTTCCTCTGCAATCTCTGCAATACAGATATAAACTATTTCTGCAGGATGTCAGATAGCTTGAGAAGGTGTTCTTAAAGCCCCAAATGTGATCTACTTTAAAATTTAGCTTATCTTGCATTTACTAAATGAAGGACACTGATGAGTGTTGAGGTGAATATAAGTGCTCCATTAAATAAAGACGACTCATTTGGCATTGAAGGAGGTAGATGGAGTATCTCCAGAAGAGTGAGGACTTTTACAGAAAAGCTAATAAAGAAATAAGAAGTAGGAGGTCATCTGTCACTGGGAAGAAGGAACTGAGGAAGGGTTATTATTTTCTCATCTTCATTCTCTTACGTGGAACCTTGAAGTAACCCAGATTAGTGAACTCAAGAGGTTTACATGACTGTGCATTTACCTGAGATTTATCTGCATACAGCTCCAGTGGAATCCTTGCATAACAATTTCCCTAAGTTCTGTTCTTCCTGAAATTTGGTACCAAGATATAAAATCTGAAGGGCAGAATGGGAAATCTCTCAAGATGTCTTCTCCACGCAGAACCATCTGATTGGTTTTGTTTTCAGAGATAACTGCAACTGTTAATAAATGAACCTCATAACAATGACATTTAACCCTAAATATGATGTTGAGTGTTGTGGGAATTTCAGCAATTATTCCAAGCTCCTCACAAGTTTATTTCCTTTTATCAGGTCAATAACTTGTTTACTTTTACTCTTCACAATGTTCATCTTTGAGCTGTGACAAGGAGCCGAAGACACATCAAACCAGAAGCCATGGCACTCTACGTGGCAAGTATCACTGGCGGATATCTAAGAGGCTACTCTTTGTACAGGATGAGAAATATGTGATACTATAAAAGCATGCTTATTAGAGCAATCTATAGAAAGTGACCCTACAAACTCATGATGTGGAAGAATAACTGGTTTGTGACCATCTCAGATGTCTTACTGGATTCAACATGTATGATGATATTTATCAGTCAGTTTAGCTGTAGTCTTATTATTATGGGTACAGTAACAGACAACAAATGTGTTTAGGTTGGGGAAAGAGCTATGCTTAACTAGTATTGATTACACGGTAATGTGCAATTTACTATAGTAAATTGTATAAATAATATAGTAAATTGTATAAATAAATCTCCTTTCTTGTGGTTCTGGTAAATGGAGTTTGAGTTCTCAGCTTTCCTTCTAGAGATGCTACAATCTAGATGGTGAACAGGTCACCACTGTTTTTATTCTGTGGAACAGGTATAAAACCATATTTTTTTATGAAATGATTTTTAATATTAGCCTCATCAAAAGCTGTCAGAGAAACATATATAGTGATAATCATACATCAGAATAAAAATGTGTCTAGTCAGCTTCTGACAGCAACCAAATTTGTTGCACGATAAGGAGTTACATAATGAGATCTTTCTTCCTGTATATCCTTTTTGTCACCAGCAGTTAACTTATTATTAATAATAATAATAATAATAATTAAAAAAAAAAAAAAAGATCTTGACCTATCATTTACAACTCTGAAATTCACTTTTGAACTCATTTATAACTCAAGCTTCAGGTGGTAAAGAGATCCATGACACTGTGCAATTAGAAACTATTCCTTCTCTTGAAAACCAAAACAAACGAACAAAATCTCTGAATATTTCTCAGTAGGCAGAAACTACAAAACAGTTAAAGCAATGTTGCAGAAATATTCCCTCTTAACCAGCACAAATTCAGCTTGTGATCTTATAGGATACTGTCTGATCTTCCCTCAGTCTTCTGTTTTACATTCTAATGGGTCTAATTACCTTCTCCTCAAAAGGAAGCTATATTGCATATCTAACTGATTGTTCTTGTCTTCTCCCTCTGTGTCACCTTGTGTCATTTTTGTTATATGATGGGTAGTATTTCATATGGTATTTACATAAATAAGACTTTTGCAATTGTGTAATAATGGCTTTGTTTTTTTCCTCCTTTATTTTCCTATTATTTTCTAAAGGTCTACTTATTTTTAGACTACTGCTGAACACAGGGTCAGTATCTTCAACCTATTATTCAATGACCCTGTGATTCTTATCTGTAATGCTGTCGAATTGCTTAGAGTCACTATTACACATGTACAGCTGCAGTTAAATTCTTCATATATATCAGTTTGTAAATATCATCGTAAAATATGCCATTATCATCCAAACAGTCTACACTGCAAAATTTTTGAGCAACTTTTGGCAATTCAACTAAACAATAGTTTTGCAAAATGTGCCACTTTTTCATTATTTTCCATGTCTCGGTCTTCTACCTGAAGGGTTAGTTGCCATTCCTCTCTCAGTCTCAAAAATTGATGTTTTATCTGTTGGCATATATGACAGGTCTGACAAGTGTATAAGCATCATACAAATTACAATGCTTGGCAAGTCTGATGACAGAAAAGCTATAGGTTACATAGTGATGTACTATGTGATTGAGGGAGTTGCTGACAAAAAAAAAAAAAGGAAATAGAAATGATAAAGTAATACCTGATTTAGGAATATATGTTGCTTCTCATGATCAAATATGGGAAGAAACTATAACAAACTTCTTGCCTTATTCCAGCTGTATTTCTGTAGAAAGCTGCACTAACAGACAACAGTTCCACTTCATCATCCATATCTTTGTTCTACACATATTAAATTGGCACACATTAATGTACATTAAAAAAAAAAAGCTATGCAAAAGCTCTACCTGATGCAATGCTGACTTAAGTGCCATAAGAAATAAACACCAGCACTGCAGATATTGCACTGATATTTATCTGTTCTTCAGTTAGATACAAAGCATTGGGTTTGACCTATAAAGCTCTTAACTGTTTGGGTAACTAGCCCCTTGAAGACTGCTTTTCTTGTCCTGTTTTATCTCAGTATTTCAGATAAGAGGGCTGCATCCACCTGGGCATTCTCACTGAAGGGTACTTCAGTCCAGAACTTGATAAAGCTTTAAAGTGTGTTGAGCAGCTTATCTATTTTCCCAGGACATGTTAGGCCAGAAAGGGAAAGGATCTGAGGAGAAGTAAAGACAGAACTGCAGAAAGAACAAGAAAGAAGAAAAATAATAATAATAATAAACTACCTTGTCCTCATACTGTAAAAACAATCTCTACAAAATACAGTGACTGGTAGCACAGCTACATCAGCATACATGTTCACAGAGCACCCATTCTCACACGATTTTCTACCTAAACTGTTTTTTCCTCCTCCGACCACCTCTTTCAGCATCTGTGGCTGAATTTATTTTGACCATTCCAGAAGATATCTGAAGTCTGCAAGTATCAAGATATTTTGCAGCAGAAGAATGATGTGGCAATGCATCTCTCCTGAAGCATGGCTGCCTTGGTGCTCATACATTTACAAGCCTTCTTCAGAACTCACACAAGACAAAACTCACTTGGCAAAATCTGCTGTGAAAGAAAAACTGGTATTAAATTTAGTTGTAGACTGATTTAGCAGAGGACTACTATGAAAAGAATTCTTATTGCACCATAGAACTACACCAAAGCCCCCTAAATCAGTTATTGTCATAACCTTAGAGGGCCTTTGACCATCTACATACAGTTAGAACGATAATATACTATGATGTATATTTCCTAAGAGAAATCTTTTCCAGAAAGGAGCAGTGAACCCAACAAGAGATGTTAAGAAACTGTGGTCAAAAAGTAGGATCACTGATACTCAATTGTTCTGTTGTTCTTTGAATTAGTAAATGTTTTCTCAACCAAAACTTAAAAATAAAATTAGCATTACCCTAGCAGCCTAGTCATTAAAATAGAACTCCACTGTACTAGGTACTTTATTGATAGAGAATTGAGGGGAACTTCCATGTCAAACTTAGCCACCAAATCAAACGCAAGAGGGAGAGAATCCCACCTTTCCTTGCCTTCTCTTTCAGAGAGGGCAGTAGGTTAGGAAGCAGAGCAGCTGATGGGAGCTCTCTCTGAGCAGGGAGCTAAGAGAACTGATTTTAAAAAGTGTAATTATACTAACTGTTAAAAAGAAAAAAATAATAAGAAGGAAACTTGTAGCAAGACATGTAATTTCAGTAGTGTGCTCTTAACCATCCTACATCTTTTCTTTCTGTAAAGCATACATTGTACAGATTGCAAACTAAAGCTAATTGTTGCAACTACTGTTTCTCTCATGCAATCCACAATATCATATCCAAATAAAGCAGTCCATCTTCAGCCAGGTTATGCCTGCCTCATATTGAGCCACTGAGTAGTAATCTGCCTCCCACATGATATTAGGAATTCTTTACTCAGCATTTAAGATGCTGCAAAAAGAAAAAATAATCCAGTCCACAAAAAGTTGTGCATATAGATCCCCATTTATTGGATAAAACTCTGTTTACAAAACCTTTTACAGAATCAGGAATAAGTAAATAAGTAAATAAATAAATAAATAAATAAATAATAATAAAGTTTTACCATAAAAAACAATACTGCATTTAATTACAGATGTTAAGTGAAAAACTGAGGTCTAGAAGAGGAGAAGCATCAAAACATTAAAAATTATGTTTCCCCTAGAGCATTTCAATGATAAACTGCAACTTAAAGTTTCGCTTTGGAAAGGTTTGAAATGTAAATGCTGTAGAACAACTCTTTTAAGGTACAATTCCCAATGGATTTGGATGTCTGTGGGAACATATATGCACGAGGTATTCTAGCATAACATTATGGCTGATGCCTGACACAACTTTGACAAAAATGACTGACAAAAATCCAGTAATGCTTTCAGAATTTATAATATTGACAGCTTATGTGTCCAATAGTATATTTGTCTTTCCTCAGAAAAGGTCGTGGAAATATTTTAAGATGTAAAGAGTACTAACAGATAGAATTACTAAGGTAATAAAAATTCAGACAAGAAAAATTTCATCTAAGATTTTACAGAAGCCACCATGATATAAAAAACTAGCACAAGATCACTTTAAAATGTCTTATGACTGCCTTTAAATTTCCTATGACAAGCACAGATTTGACATATCCCAAATAAAAGGTTTCCAATTTGTTATGTTACAATAAACATATACACCTCATATTCTACTCTTACATCTGTTTTGTTATGGTCCTGGGGAGTCTCATTAACTTCAGTGCAACCAGTATGTTGAGAGATAAACACAGAAAAGACTGGGTGTTCTTTAAATGCCCATGACGGCATGAGCTACCAATTACAATACATGCACAGATGGCTAATTGGTTTTATCACAGTTTTCACAGCTCGGGGAAGGCGGACACTACCATTCTTATTTTCTCTGAAGGCCAGTGACAATAGCCCAAGAACAATTCAAGTGTCTAGCCCCCTCAGGTACTGTTGCCCTATTTGATAATATATATATATATATATATATATATATATATATATATATATATATATATATATATATATATATTATATATATATGTATTTTATAGTAATTTACACATTCAACTTGCCCAATGCAATTTTAAGTAGCTCTTCAATGTACACATCGATTTCAGATCTTAGCTTTTCATAACCATGCATATTTTTCTTTTTAGGAAACCAAAAATGATTGTCATACAAATGACAAATTCTAAACATTTCAGAAAAAAAGATCAAGGGTTATAAGATTCACAATTACGTTGTCAGGAAGGGCAACACTAAAAAAAAAAAAAAAAAAAAAAAAAAAAAAAAAAAAAAAAAGGTAAAATAAGTGCAAATAAGTCTTTGCAGCTAAAGCTAGGTTTTGAAAGGACAGTTTGGTTCAAATCCATTCTCTGTAATATTGCTCCTTCCTCTGAAATACCTGATAATACAGATCTCATCAGATTCATCTATAGCTGTTGTGCTATCAGCAAGGTTAGATCACAGACCACAGGCTTCTATCACTAAGCTTGAACAGTGACAAGAGTAATAGCTTCGATCCCTAGATGGATCAGCCACAGGTAGGGCATGCGTATCAGTGAGTTCATGCCTATCTGTTGAAACGGAATACAGATACTGAGGACTCCATAAAAAGATCTGAATTCCCAAAAGCAAATTTTCTCCAAATACTAGAGATCACCTTCCCCACACTCCAGAACTCTTGTCCATTCTCCTTTTATACCCATTAGCTTCCAGCCTCCTACTGGCCTCCCTGGAACAGCTTCCAATACTGCCTTTACTCCTAGCCCTCCGCACAAGCCCACGTACACACTTGTACTTTCCAAGGTCTTCCTAAACCTTCCAAATTCCTTGTTCTGCATATATGAGAAGCACTGAATATACACAGGAGAAATGCTCTCCTGTTCTCCAAGTGCCTTGGAGGAAACTGAGAAGGTAAAGTGCCAGCACAAGGTAGACTTTGTCCCTTTCCATTTAGGTGTCCCTTCTCATCCTCCAGCACATGCACAGGTAAGTCAGCACAAATCCTATACGGAGCCACAGCATACTTCGACAACACAAAATCCTGAAAAGTTTCAGCCATGCTCTAACAAAGCTATGATAAGTATTTATTAAATGCTTTTTTTCTGTATTCCACCTTTGGAAAAACCTGGTTAAAATAATGAAAAGAATAAATCCTTTTTGGAATGAAGACTTCCAAGCTTTAAGTATTTGAGGTAATGAGCTTATGATTCATTTCTAAAGTTACTGTTCATTCTTACACCTGCTTAAAACCTCCCTGAAAACTGGCATACAGTGGCTCCAGGCATTTCTGTTCCTTTATGAATACGGAGAGGTAACACATAGAATAATTCAGATTTTTGTTCAGCATAAAAAGGATTCCTTCTATTGCATCCTTCAAATTTTCTGCTTCAAACAGGCATTGAAACTAAAACGGTTCACAAGCTGATTTCTGATAGACCAATTTGCTGACTGTACAGTTAGAATCAACAACAACAAAGCAGCCAATAACTGGAGGTCGAGCAATTCAAATCTGTCATTGAAAAGTGTAGCTTAATAACATTGGCTCACTGAGGACTGTTTAATATGAAGATTACCAGCAAAAGCTGTCAGTAGTGTTTACAGAGATCTGAAATAAATTCTTCTTCCATACCTGAATAGTTAGACTATCATTATCTTGTTCTCCCATGCTAGTAGCAGGTGACTATCAAAAACAAATGAAGCAGCTTTTGCAGCCACGTAATTCCAAAGATTATGCAAGGCCATTTCCCAAGCCATTTCAAAGCAAATAATGAAGTTGCAGTGGTTCTTTCACAAGCATGCAGTGGGAGCAGACAAGGTTACTAGGTGAGAGCATGTACAGGTCATAAAGACAACACAGGTTTCAAAGTTGGTGCACTGTTTGATCTGATCCCACATTTCAAGGATTTGCTTGCGCTAAAATTAATCCTTCAGTCTCTATTCTTATTCTGTCAAATATATTCCCCTAATGATCAATTTTTGAGAATACAGGCAGCAAGATACCACTGAATATTAAATTGTGTAATATGCCTCCATTGTGTAAACTGTAGGAAATAACATGCATCAAGGGCATCCCTGGGGTCATTTGCCAGAAATATTCATTTACATTTTTTAATTGCTGCTTTTCATTCCAAACCCAGGTAATATAAACAACATTAAGCATGCCCTTATCAAGCAGCTGTTCTTTATCCAAAAATCTCAAGTCAAAGTAAAAATGTGAGTTGTGACCCCATTTCTATACAATGCACTGTAAAGAGAAAGAAAAAAAAAAAAAAAAAACCTAGCAGCAGGTTTTTGAACATATATGTAAGCAAATTGAGCCACTAAATAAAATCCCACTCTGTTATGTAAGCAGAGAGTTAAGAAACCCACAAACCTGACTCTTCCACTAGCAAAGGCCAAGACACAAATGAAGATATGCTTTTCAGAACCATGAATACACAGAGTGAAAAAAATAAATAAAAACAATATTTAAATCTGAAATGCTAGAGGCATTCCCTGATTCACACGTTGCATACAACTGGCACACTTTAATGCATGTATATCCTTTCTGAACAAACCAGGATATTAACATAAGCATGGCATAAGTCCAGCTAACACATTAATATGAAAATATTATGACTACGTCCCTTGTTCCTTAAGTAAAGAATTAAAAGAACGTTCCTCTCTTTTATGCTACCATCACAATTAGTGATAAGGAAAATGATGAACAGCTGCCTGTCAATTTGCCCTGCAAAAAGTAGCTTTATCATAAAAAAAAAATAGCAAAAGAACAAATCTAGGTAAGCTGTTTTCTAGCAGAGTTTCCTTAGACTGTTGCATAAAAGTTCTTTATTCATAAAATCAGAAATGAAGTGCTCTTTCACAAGAAGGTGCCAAACTTCAGTCCTAGCAGAGGTTCATTTCACTGTTTTTGACCAAAAGGCTAAAAAAACTATACCAGTCCAAAAATTACATTACAGAGAATAAAACTCCCTTGTGTTATGGGGGCAAAGGGAAGCAACGCCAAATAACTTTTGTCTGACTTCATCTTCATACTTCCAAGGCTATTCTCCCTCCCTCATGCTATAACATCTGAATATCTTCAAGCTGTACTAAGAAATGTATTTTGATATCCAGAGAATGATAATAACTTCCTTGTCCCACAGATGGAAAATTAAGGCTCAGATGCTTAATAACTTGCCAAAAGCATCAGAGCACTTTCCCTGCCAGAGGAATAAAAACAACATTTCTGCGCAGGTTGGTTCTGTGGTTAAAAGTACTAAGAAATCTGATGTAGTCATTTAGCCCTGGCCTTTTATACCATTTTTATTCTGCTGTCAGGTTAGTAAACTCCAATGAAAACAATTCCTTCAATGTCACTTTAATGACTTCCACTCAGTAGAACATTCTTAGGGTTTTAAAGTGTGCTATTAAAGACCTTGGCTTAACAGTAGCACCAACAATTATTATTAAAGCGGTGTATTAAAATTAGATGTAAGGCATTACGCACAATCCCATAAACATGTCATCTTTACTCCCTACATTCACCTCTTCCTTCCAAAACCATCATCTTTCATTCACTGTGATCTATTAAAGTATGTCTCTATCATAACATTTCCTTTAAAAAAGAAATTGTTTCTTCATAAGTGCCAAACTGCAACTGACTGAAAAGCAGCCATGACTATAGAGCTCTTACAATACTTTAAAAGCCCTACAATTCACTTGTACCACAACTACAGAACACACTTCAGAGAAAATGTACTGTAATTGGCTCGGCTTAACGTGAAAAGTAATCATATTATGGAAATGCTTGGTCATTTTACTGTTGGTAGTACAGGGTCAGTATTGCTTCATCATCATCATCTCTTGACTTTGATTTTCAAAATGCTTTTTATACAAGTGGGTTTTTTAATTTGTTCTCAACCAGAAAATTTTACACGTATGTTTTTGAACAAAAATACAGATGTCAGCATCTCATATTTAACTCAGGCTGTCAGCTTTGTTGGATCACCACTCATACATGTGCATGACTGCACCTACCTGTGTGTGACGACACAAAGATGTGCTTTTAAACCACTGTGCACCGAGACACCTCTGGGGAATCATGACTGCGGTTCTCCGCTACCTCCCACTACACGCCTTGCAGGCTTGCTGACCTCACCATGGATTGCTCGAATCTATTTGAGCACATTTTGCACTAACATGGAATTACCTAAATAGTTCTGAAGCAGTTTTGCGGTTGTCAGCATCTACTTAGCTTATTATGCTTGACCATAGCAAACCTCTACCAAATATTTCAGATTAAAATTATTCAACCTTATTTCCTAGTGTCATGCTATATCTCACGTTAACCATAGTATGAAAAAACAGCTTCTTTCTGTCTGCTCTCAGAGAAACTAGTCCTGCTCTTCCCTCAACATTTTCTATATAACAACATTGCTTGGATTTACGTCACCAAAAATTTATCTTAACTTTGATGAGCAGCAACAGCAAGTAAAAGGCCCGCCCAAAAGTGATGAAAAATATGAATAATGTCTTCAGAGTTACTGATGACAGCCAGAAAAGACCAGTAATATATTGCATTGAGCACTGAAGAATTAGCACTAGTGGATCAGCATTAATAGGGGCAAGAGATTTGCAAGGTGTAACGAGGTTTCAGAAGACAAATAGGAAAGTCATTGCTCATGACTCCAGGGTTTGTTTCACCTCCCTCATAATTATAAAAGTCATGACTCTACTTATCATTACATTTTCTACAACCTGTACAGGAGACTTGGTTCTTAGTGTTTTGTGTTTTGTTTTGTTTTGTTTTTTAATTATTATTGTTTTGATTCATGTCATGTTTTTTTATTTTTACACAAACACAGCCCAGATGCAGTTACATAAGAAGCAAAAAGGTCATCACTGGAAAAAAATTTGCAATAAGTATGTGGTTTTGTTAAGAAATGGCAGCACTAAATGAAAATAACTAAAACTGTTTTCTGTGCACTATAAAAAAAAATTCCCAGAATGAAAATACAATGACCTGTTCACAGAGGGATCAGCTTTTAGCTTCTTAGATGAGCTCTGACTCTCAACTACATCTTTATCTATAGCACATAGATACAAGATTGAACCCCACCTACCTGCATGGTTGGATCTTTTACAGGCAGCTAATGGCAGGTGGTTGTTTTTTGTGTTTGTTTTTTTTTTTCCTTCAAGAATAAAAAACACTGACACATAGAAAATTCTCTCCTACTTGCAACTCTCCACTGCAAATTAAGTTTGATCATCCATTTCTATTAAGATAAATTTTATTTTAGATCTTGTTATAAGTTTGTACTAAATTATTTTCCTTTAAATGGTTAAATAGTATAAGTTGGTAATCATTAGAAGATGCTTTCAATTAGAATTTTTATATTAAATTTGAAATTTCTTCCAAACAAGAAGTACACGTCACAACTATAAGCTTCAGGAATGACTTAACATGTGTATTGAAATACTCCATTTATTTTTTAACCACTAAGAAACATGTAGCTGAGGTTTAGTAAACAGAAAATAGGAATTATTTTCACATAACTTATTTCAAGCAGCAGTTTAAAGGAAATAGGAACTAAAATACCATGATTTAAAAATTGTGTAAATAAAACTATTTTAAAGGCAGTTAAGTAGACAACAAAAACAACAAAAATAAGTTTTAACTTCAAATGATTACACTCTTCTCTGCAGCTACTGTAAAATATAAGAAGGTTTCTCATCAATATTTTTTCATGATTGGAGAACCAGTAGGCATCACTTCAGGTTCATTTTTGCAAATATTCTGAAGATGAGAAGAAAGCATCCTGATTTTTAGCTTCCAACTAGTTTCCGGGTTTCTAGATTATGAATAAAGCAGTTATTGAATTAAGAAAGCATCTGTTGAAAATATTATTTCTGCAGATAGAACTGCTTTTCAGCTTGATAGGTATTTTCTGTATGTTCTTATGCAACTAGCACAAACTTCAGCAGAACAGTATTTCTTCCCACTACCCAGTTAAATTTTACTTTTTTTTTCCAGTTGAAACCTATTTTAAAACATAGTGCTTCACAGGTTGTCATAACGTGTTAGAAAAAAAAAAAAAAAAAGTAAAAGTAAAGGTTTTTTGGTTGGTTGGTTGGTTTGTGTTTTGCTCACTTGTCTTTAAAATGTGTTTCCCACTACCACGCCTGTTTGTATACTGCTCACGTTCGTGGTAGTTGAACTTGAAAACTCAAGAAATACCTGAAATTATTTTTCAATGATGTTTAAACATCACCAGCTCCCCCCACCTCCATAAAACATGCAGAGGAAATTTGCTTCCACCCCAGTGATCTCAACTGCAGTCACAAATGAGCTATATGGCTAATGAGTCTACATGTAGTATCAGAGATTGGGGTTAAAACATGAGCTCCATTTTTCATAACCAGCTAATAATGAAGGTATAGAAATACTTCTCCTAATCACTTCAGCTGGACAAATGTTTGTGTTCCTATCTGCCTTGGCAGCCCCTCTGTCACTCCTCAGCTCTGCCAACTGCTCTCCTGCAGCTCTCCAGCTGCTTTCCAGTTGCACAGCTGGCGCAGCTGAAACCCTCTGCTTACATTTCACCCACTCAAACGGCTGGCATCCCGGAGGATTAAACTGTTCCTGTGCAAAGAGCAGATACAAATTTCACAAAGACCTGACACTTCCTCACCTTCCAAATCACTGATTCAAGTAGCTAATCCAGTCAGTAACGCATTATATAGACCTGCAGTTTGACACGGTGTGCCATAGGAAAACCAGAACAAACCGGGAACACCTCTTCACTTAAATGGACTAACACGTGACAGGAATGTCCTGCATTACTGTATGCTACAGAGTCAAGCATCCAGGGAAAGGGATTTCAGTGAAGCCAAAAAAAAAAAAAAAAAAAAAAAAAAAAAAAAAAAAAAGTAAGATATATTAAGAAGGGTTGAAGCAATTTTAGCAGTTGTTTACTGAGAGAAAGCTCAAGGGAAAAGGGGAACAAGCAGGGAGAAGGTAAAATGATGAAATTACAGAAAGGAAGGGAGAAAACACTTTTGGCAAGGATAACACAGGCGGATGGAAGCAGTCTGGAGACCTCTGACACTAAGAGTTTGGAGTTTATGTGAAGCAGTGGTAAAAAGGCTTTATCTTAAAACAAACCAAACACCAGTCTGCTCATTTCATTTGGGGTACTGCAGTATTAGATCAGAGAAATTGGAGCTCAGCACCATCCGTAGAAATCAGCAGGACTTAAGGTTATGAAATGGGCCGACACACATAGGTGGCTATTGGAGTCACCACCCAAAAGCTAGCCTAGGTTTAAGGCATGCAGACCAACCAGGGGAAAAAAAGAAAAAAAAAAAAAAAAAACACTAAATTGTGGACATCTGGTTTACTATGATTTCTGGGGAAAAGGAAGGAAAAACAGCAACATGAAATTTCATTCATCCACGTATGAATTTAAGGGAGATTCTTAAATGACAATTTGCTGTACTGTGTTCCGCAGCTTTTGAGAATTTAATTTACATGGATTTGGCATGCACGAGAGCTTTGCTGCAGACACCATCAAGGTTTTAACCCCAGAAACTGACCATGAGAATGACCCGGTTCTGTGACAGCTGCAAAATGCAAGCAGCAAAGAAACTTCTCATTTAAAAGGTCTGGAAATTTTCCACATTTATACATCAAATTTAACACATTGAACTATTTCCAGAAGTGAACTGGTAGCTAAGAAAAAGCTGAGTATGACATAATGAAAAACCCTTAAACAAAAGGCATGCTAAACACTTTAATAGTTTCTATAATAGAGAATTCAAGAAGAAAAATACGTTTTTACCAACATATAGCTTCTAAATACATACACTTTTTGCTAAATAAATTTTAGCACATAAAACACTGCCTGCAAAGCTACATACTTGACTTATTTGGACTGATTAAAAGTTTTTGTTTTGTTTTGTTTTGTTTTTTTACTGAAAATGGAGAAAATTATCATTTTAAAATCCATCCAGTTTTCTCCACAAACATTTCCTGACACAAAGGACATCATATTATTCTGAAACAACTTTCATTTTTGCATCACCACACTGCAGTATTTTATGACAGCTGTCCAACAAAACGCTTAGATAATTACCTAATTACCAATTGCATGTACATACCACAAGACTTACCCCAGCACAAATCATTACCAGTGACCACTCTATACCATTTCTGTTGCTCTTTGAGTAAGCACAGGATAATATATTACCAACTGAAGTTACTAATTGAATGTCTGTGTATAAGACCTTACTACACATGCTGGGGGTATCGGTGTTCATATCTGCATTGCATGTTATTGCATCTCTTGTTTTTCAATCCAGTAACACTTGGAAGATTTAAAGACACAGTATGCATGCACACCCCAAAAAAAACTTACATATTGACTAGCGTGAGCACAGAAGTATGATTTATGGTTAAATAACTGCTTCTCAGAGTAGTGACAACACCATCATTGACGTCCCACAACATCGCTTTATGAGCTAATAAAGCTGGACTGGCACAGCATGTTTACAGCCATTTATAATAGTTAGGCAAACAAGCCATTTGAGGTTTGATATTTTCATTCATTTCACATGTGCACACGTAGCAGCGGTGCCAAAAGGCTGCCGTGAGCTCCAGGCACCCGAGGGCAGGTCAGTCAGTGTTTGCTTGCGCAGCATCGGCCTCATGGCACCACCACCAGCCAGGCCTAGCACCAGATCCCCTGCCATGTCCATGTCAGATGGGCCACAGGCAAAGAGTGGCAGAGGTGCCCCCTCCCAGGCCTAGCAAGATGTTAATGGCTTTGTGCAATGACAAATCCATCTGCCTTGCATATTCCTCACCAAAAGCGCCAAGGTTTGGTTTTTGCACAATAATCAGAGAGCCTTTTCCAGGATACCTGAAGGCCACTGCTTGTGTCAAAATAGAGATTAAGATCTGCACAATATTTGCTCAGGCATTCCAGGATCCAGCCAAGAGTCTACTAAAAGCAAAAAGGTCAGCTAAATGAGTGTTCAGCTAAATGAGTAATGCTTGGAGTTAGGAAAACAGCTGGGCCGACGTAGATACTATCTAGAGAACCCTTTCAGGCAAATAAAACACTAAAAGCTCTCATTCATGCTTCGCAATAAACTCTGTCAAAACACCAGCTACCAGCACTCAAAATCCAGGTGATGTTAGCCAGAGATTAGACATCAATGAAGAAACAGTACAAAATTATTTCAAAGTGTGTAAGCATCTTTGATATTAGTATTTATGTAACAATACCTCCAAAAAAAAAAAAAAAAGTTACCACATTTTTTCCCCAGAATTTCCGCCAACCTCCTTGTTAAGGAATAAAACAGAAATGCTGTCAAACACCAAACTCTGCAATCTGCCTTGGCACTGTAGTCCTGCACTAGCACTTGGCATCCTCATCTCAACAAGTCACAGCAACCAGAGAGCCTCTGACAAACTCTGGCTACAGGAGGAAGGCTGAGGAGTGCTGAACAGCAGTTTCTGAAGAATAATTTCCAGATAATGAAGTAGTCAGATGCGTAAGCTAATCATCAACCATATTAAAAACTTGGAAATGCCTTCCCTGTATATGAAATCACCCATACACTTTATTTTCTATAGGGAACAGAGTATCAGAAGGGAAAAACACACACACATCTGAAAGGAAGAAATGAAAAAATATTCTCAACAGCAAAAGGACTTTTTTTTTTTATCATTCAAGTATTTTCAGACAGCCTGGAGATAAGAATTTAGGTTTCCAAAGAAAACAATACTGCAATCTTCCTGAACTAGACTTTAGAAGACAATGTAATCTCTTAGGAATGAAGATTGCAAAAGGTACCTGATGACCAGAGAACGTAAAATGTTGTGCACACCTTCAAAAAAAAGAAGATCAAAAGGACAATATAGAACTCCAGACTGGTCACCCTCACTAAGGTCCTTAGGAAAAATGTGTCATCTTTTGGAGCACGTTGCCAGGCACATGAAAGTGATAGTGACTGAGAGTCCACAGGGATCTA
The DNA here is from genome assembly GCF_963932015.1 of Anas acuta. Classification (NCBI taxonomy): domain Eukaryota; kingdom Metazoa; phylum Chordata; class Aves; order Anseriformes; family Anatidae; genus Anas; species Anas acuta. Next base: position 23,813,680 of record NC_088980.1, on the reverse strand, counting down.
GCAAGGGTAGATCTTGCCTGACCAGCTGAATTGCCTTCTCTGATTTCCAGACAAAATGAGAGCAGTGAATACCACTAGCTTTAGCAAGACTGTTGACAGTCTCTCATAGAATTGCTGGATTGAAGTTAGGATGTTACACTCTGTCTGGCTGGACAACTAATGGGGCAGAAAAAAGGCATTTAGGTTGTACTATGCCTAGAGGCTGGTAAGAAATGAAGTACTGCAAGGGTCCCCCCTTAGGACATGTCCTGTTTAACATCTTTACCAGCTACCTGGAAGTGGAAAAGGAAGTGATGGAGTGCATTCTCACCGAGTTCACAGTTGATTGGGGGTAGCTGCGTAAAGAGAAATAGTTGATAGGCTGGGACTGCTATCCAGAAAGACCCAGACAGGCTGGAGAAATGACCTTATGGAAACTGCATGCAATCCACAAGGCACTATTTCTTAGTCATGTGAATTAATAGATCTGTTTTGCTTAGAGAGAGAGAGAAAAAAAAAAAAAAAAAAAAAAAACACACAAAGCAATTCAAGTAAACTCCATTAAGCTAAACTGTGGTTTACAACTTATTCTTGAATTTGCAAAATGTTCTGATATCTGCAGACAGAAGTATTTAAGAGTGTGGTATCTTTCCTACATAATCAACAGAAACTGGCCAGTTCCCAAACAGCCTCCCAGCAGAGGCCAGTCAGGGTAAATGAATGTGGGAGAAAGGGAAGGTCACTTCCTACACAAGGAACTACTGATTCAGAGGTCCTCAACATTCAGCTTTTCAAAAGAAGGACTGTGATATTCGCCTGTTCAAGCCGGTGAAATATCTTCTAAGAGTGCCACCTTTCATTTTGGGAGAAAACCTCATAGATTTTATTCTTCCCACCTTGATGAACTGCATGTTAAACTATTGGAAGGCTCAGGAAAAAGCTTTAATTTTATAGCATACAAATTACCCAGCTAATACACTTAATAGAAGAGAAAGAATCATATTACTCTTGGCCTATGATCTTAATGCTAGGCAGCCTTCATTCCCAGAATAGGGTGATGCTTCACTAAAATTTTCCCCAAGGAAAAATCAAGGTGCTGTTGTTTCAGCTTTTTATGTAGCAACTCAGCAGCTGAGCATTTGCATTAATTGAGTATGATACTGGTGATAATTCTCTTCTGCAGTTGTTGGACATGCTCCGTTTCTCCTCCAGATGGTCTTCTCCCAAGTCTACAGAATTGGCTGGGAAGCTGATGTCCTTTTATAAATTGACAGCTATCCTAACAGTAACTGTGATTTCCTGAAATATTCAGAATATACATGTACAATAAAATACTAGAGTTCAGTTGTTTCCATTTGTGAGGTTGTTTTGGTTTGGTTTTATTTTTATTTTTTAATTATATCATCATAATTAGGCTAGTGAAATTACCACTGATTTAAGCAAAAAAAAAAAAAAAAAAAAAAGACACATAGGAATCATCACCCAGGTCTTTATCCAGGAACACCATGTTCAGGTGTCATGCCTTTTGGGGAGTGAGGACTGAAATTTCACACTATCTAAATATTCTGAGCATCACTGTACTCCAGATGGAGGGAATCAAATCCCAGCACCACAGCAGTAGCAGACGTCCATCCACTGGAGTAAATTACACACTGCAACAGGGAAGGTCAACGGTCTGTTAAGAGTTAACATTATCTCAATAATTACCACTGAGAAACCTGAACAGAATCAAATACAAGATTCCAGAAATTTCAAGAGCTCATCTGCATTTAGCTTTCTTTCTTTCTCTGTGAAGTCTGAATATCTTAGCAGTAAGGGTTTTTGTTTTGTTTTGTTTTTCTTGCCCTCACCTACGTAAAGTTAGAAACAACAGTTGACTTAAAAGCAATACCTGATCCCAGTGAGAGTTATGTTTTCACTCCTGGTCAAAATACAGAATTAGCTTTATAAACATTGTGTAATTGACCTGTGAGGTTCAATAACTCAGAACGTATTGAGCAGAGAGCTTAGCAATATTCAAGAAGGGATTGAACATAATGATTAATAGCCTCTGTAACTAGACTAAAAATTGCAAGAACCTCAATCGTCATGCTCCAGGGCACAGACTTATAACCAGCTGAGATCAGGAATAAATTTCTCCCCGGTACATTGCTGTGAAGTTAGATGCATTGGGAATACTTTACAGCTGGGAGACTTGCAGGGTCTTCAGTTTTTTCCATTTCTTGAAAAGCATCCACATTGGTCCTTAAACGTCTTAGAATGTAGGACTAAACAGACATTCCCATGGAAGAGCTGCCTAAATTGAAACAATTTCTGAAAACTGTTTATCTTAGACAGATTTTAAACTGTTTTAAAATGGTGAATATTCTACAGTATCTTTAGAAAACTGCAGAACTTCATTACTCTTCCTTGGTGACTGGGGGGGGACACACATACCACAGCCAACCTCAACTGACTTCCCCGTGCTCTCCCCCCCAGCAACAGACAAAAAAGCAAATCAATTCCAGGCAAATTCTCTTTTTTAATGAAAACCGGTTACAGAAGGTTTTTCTAAATTGCTCCATTTTTATGAAAAAGAGACTGACTTTTCAGCAGGAGAAGATCACTAAAGAACAGTAAAGCCTTTCTATCCTCACACCAAAATTATATTTATTTAGACAGAACAACATTATGCTCCTTTTGCTCTACTTCCCCACCAATTTCTCCATGGGCTGGATTTCACATACAGATTATGTTTTTGGCCACGGACCACAACCTGTACCTGGCATTCCCAAGTATTTTTCCATCGCAGTGCATCATGTAGGAGGTTACTTTGGCAGCCTGGGAAGGAGACGCCCAGAGAGCCAAAGATCCAATCCCCCCATGCAGCAATCCTTTGTTAACTTGGGGTTAATGCTGCACTGATACTTCTGCGGTTGTTTAGTCTGGAGAACAGGAGGCTCAGGGGAGACCTTATTGCTCTCTATGATTACCTGAAAAGAAGGTGTGGGGAGCTGGAGGTCAGCCTCTTCTCAAATATAAATAGTGATAGGACTAGAGGGAGTGGCCTGAAGTTGCACTAGGGGAGGTTCAGGATTTAAATGAGGAGACATTTATTCTCAAAAAGAGCAGTCAGGCATTGAACGAATTGCCCAGGGAGGTGGTGGAGTCACCATCCCTGGGAGTGTACAAGGAAAGGTTGTAAATGGTGCTTGGGGACACGGTTTAGTGGGTAATATTGTTGATAAGGGGACGGTTGTACCCAGTGATCTTGGAGGTCTTTTCCAACCTTAATGCTTCTATGATTCCAAAGCCAGTATTCTGTAAAAAACTTGGTTTTCACTCAGATTGTCTAGAGAGGGAAGAATTCTCTCTATTTCTAGCATTTACATCAGCCTTTATGATTCTATCCATCTTCAAACATTTAAACATTTATTACTTTTACTGCTTACCAAAGTATTTCAGGCACTAAAGGATGCTGTGATAGAATGATGAGCTCTAGCAACTTCACTACCAGCTCGGACTTCCAGGGCAACCTGTACAATGAATGCATTCTGCCGCGGAACTAAGCATAAATAATTGGGGTTTGGGTTTCTTGATTTTATGATTTCTATGAAAGTCATCCTCTCACTTATGAAACATTACCCTATTCTGCAATAAATAATAATAATAAAAACATACACGAAACATATTAGCCACATGAAAATCATGAGGTGGAACCTTGAACTAAATGAATCACAAGAAGCAGGTAGGCAGAAAGAGCTTCCATTGTCATTATCACCTGGAAAGAAAGAATAAAAACACACACAAAAAACGCCATCATATAACAAACTAAGAAACCATAGGAATAAGGAAGAAACAACAAAAGCAAAGTAAGAATGTTGTGGGTTTTTTTCTTCCCCTAGAGTCAGGCTGGGGCAAGATATCCATTCCTCTCAGCGCGGAAATCTAGACAGGAATCTTCCTGATGAAAGACAAAAATGTACTAAAGTAAAAAGACATTTTTATATTCCATTATAAGGGAGAAGCTGAAAAGCCTGAAGCCTACTATATAGCATTTAAAACTATAAAAGGAGAATAAAGCAGAGTTATTGAATTCCCATGCACATACAGAACAGGTGAGCCAAAACACAGGAAAAATGACAGGAATCAAATCAGCGTCTGCTACTGCACAGCTGAGTGCTGGAAGGAATGGAGGAAAGTTGCCAGGAGTTGAAGGACAAACATGTAATAATTGGACTTTTGATCACACTACTGCAATAATAAAGAGTCATGAAGTCTCAAGATGCCAGGAACACTCTCCTTTAGACAGGTGAGAAAATTAAGGCATGGAATGTGGTGACCCTATATGCCTGTAACACATAGGCTTGACAACCAGACCACAAAGCTCACTGGATAAATGTGGTAAAAAATAGTCCTAAGAGGTAAACTACAGCTGCTCTGACAAGAAACAGAACAGTTTCAGCAACAGTCTCGCGGTGCCTCAGTGCACTTTATACACGTCTCTGCAACCATCGTGGGCACCAAAAGGCACAAAACCAGATCAACAGCTCGTCATCCCTCTCTCCTCTATGAAAATTTCAGTCCAAACCCATATTTTCCATTTCCTTGATGATGTTATGGGTATCACCAAGCTTTTGGGGGTAGGCAAGGAAGGGGGAAGAATAACCTGATTCAGAGAAGTCTAGCTCAGTTTGGGTGCAAATATAGAAGTAAGAGACTTTTTAAAGCAGCAGTCACGGCACTTTGAAGAAACACCAAAAAGTTTAGAGAAAAATGTTTGTTTCCCCTCTTCATTTACTATATTTTAAAATTTTAAGGAGAATATGGTAAAAGGAATGACAAAAGTTCAGTTCCTTTCTTTCTTTTTTTTTTTTTGTTCTAACTGAAAAGATGATTCAATGAGTTTTCATTATATATTCATTTATCTTTATGAGGGAATTTCTCCCAAGAGACCAAGACAACCCTTCTCAAAGCTGTTCTAGTATAATACAGAATGAATAAATTAACAAATTAACTTCAACAGTTTTCAAGGCAGATCCACATTCTGCCCACAGATATTCATGTTCAGTTCCCAGCAACATCAGCAGGCGTTGCCCACACATGACAATCATTAGCCTTTACAAACCTGAGAAATAACTGACACCCAGCTCACAGGGAACAACAACCAATACGTCAACTGCATGCACACACACCTGACAGCACACGAGCTAGTACCCATAAATACCAGTAGTAAAAAAGACCAAAGTATTACTCTCCCTGTGAGAATGAAGGAAAAATAAATCAGTATAATGTAGGTAATTCTGCAAGGTCAAAATCACTGCTTGAAGCAGAGTTGCCAACAGGAGGAATATGGAACTAACAGGACTATATTCATTTTAAATATAAAATTAGAACAAGGTTATCTTTTCAAGTGTCCAGAAAAAGGCACGAAATCCCCATGGGTCCCAGTTCCTATTCTGGCCCAAGATAATTACTAAGAAGAAGATGGAATGTTTCATCTGGAATTTCTTCTGAACAGCATGACTGCCCACAAGAATTTTGTTCCTACTATCATTCTGAGGCTACAGTATCATAACTTGTCCTTAAAAAAAAAAAAAAAAAAAACACTTCATAGCCAGGAATTAGACTTGACAATTTTTGTGGGTCCCTCCAACTCAGAATATTCAATGAGTCTACAAAAACCACCAAGATCACCTGCATGTTTGTACTGGGTCTGCCTGGGATGGAGATAACTTTCCCTGCAGTGGCCCATACAGTTCTGTGCTATGCACTAGAGCAGCACTGGTGTCACACCAGTGCTTTGTCTATTGCTGAGCAGTACTGGCATAGCACCAAGGTTCCCTCCAAACCCCCAAAGCCAGTAAGACCCAGGTGGGCAGGAGGTGGGGAGAACAGCTGACCTAAAGCAACCAAAGGGATATTCCATACCCTATGGTGTCACACAGCAATAAAAGGTGGGAAAGGGGGAAGCTCTTTTTATGAAGACGTCTGTTCTGCCAAACAACCACTATGGATACTGAGGTCCTGCTTCCCAGGATGTGGATGAACATCGCTCATTGATGGGAAGTTGAGAATAATATTTTTCTTCTCTCTCTGTGTTTCTGTGCAGCCTTTGTTTTTTTTTTTTTTTTTTTCTTCCCTTTTCCTTTTCTCTTTATTTAAATTGTTCTTATCCCGATCCATGAGCCTTATATATTTTCTTTCCAGCATATTTTCTTTTCTTCCCCTCTTCTTCTGAGGAGGGGGATTGAGAGACAGGTTGTGGTGGAGTTTAGCTGCCCAGCATGGTAAAACCACTACAATGTTTTCAAGTTTTACTTCAGACTTACAAATACACAGCAGAGCAGGAAGCAAATTGCCATACCCCAAATCAGTTATTTCTTGGAAAACTCAGCATTTCTTGCATCACTCGAGAGCAGCACTAGGACATTTTTTGGAAGCTAGCAACCAGCTGAGTGGAAAGGAAACCTGAGAGCAGAGAAAATATTCACTAGTTTATGAGCTACCATGAAGTCAATCTCTGGTACTTTACATTTTTTACTATTACAGACAATGACAGCGATGGATTATTATGCACATGTGCAGGACAAAGTTAAACTACGTGTTTAATAGTCAGTGATATTTACATACCAAGGCCTTCTTGCTTCAAATATCCATGGGTATGTTCTACAGCTTTGCTTCAGTTCAGTATTGTATTTGAAACACAAAGCAGTGCATGTCCACAAAACAGACGATGGTTGAGATTAATTCAAAATTTTTGTTTTAAAATTATTGGTCTGACACAACCTATTTGCACAAAAGTCACTACAGGAGTCTCCTCTGTGCATAAATTACCAGGACACCATGACTGCTACGAATTTGCCTTGTTGCCAAAAGCGAGTTTATATGTGCCCTCTCTCCTCCTCCCTAAAGATGCAGTCCTGCTGTATGTCATTTTGACTAACAGGCAGTAGAGACTTCACACTGGCAGGCCCTCACCCAGCACTCATTAGTGTTTTCTTTGCTCATTTTCAAGTGGAAATGGCTGTTACAATTACTACCACCCAGACAGATGTTGCAGTCACTTTGGCTAATGACAGAATGATATTATTAACACCTACTTTTCAGCAGAAGAATGTCACTTGCACTGCAATATTCCTTCCTTCAGAGGAAACCATCTATCTCTGTTTAGTGGTTAATAGGTTTTTGGCTGTAGAGCCCCTCTGGTCACGACAGGCTAGCAGTAGGAGTGTTGCAGGTCTGACACGCAGGAGATGCAGCAATAACGCTTTCCCCTTGCAAATAAAAGCTCTCTGTCTGAGAGGTGGTAGCATCCAGTTGCTGCATGGGTTTGGACATTTTAAATGAAAATTCCACCCCATGGACAAGCTTTATCCTAAATGAATTGCAAATTATATCCGCACTGAGTGCCAGCTGGTATTGTTTCTCTGTAGTTTCCCTCTCCCCCTCCTCAATTAATACAACAATATTCATGACCTGTCGTGTCTTACTGCTTAATTATGTACTTTGTGGAACAAAGCTTTAAAAATGAGACTATCAGGCTGGAGGGGGGGGGAGGGGGAAGAACAGGACAACCAGATGTGCAAAGAGAGGGGAAAACAAAGGGCATTTTGAAAGGGAAGTGAGAGAATTAGGATTTGTATGGGGATGAAAGGAAGGGGAGGCAAACAGAAGGAGATGCACAGAAAATGTATTACTTCAGTCACTATATGTATGCATATACATATATAAATATATATATATATATATATATATATATATATATATATATATATATATATAAAAAATATGCTGTATTAAATAATGCATCCTGCAGTTACCTAATATAATCTTAAGAAATGCTTGGAGCTAAGATCTCAACCCACTCCCATTTCATTATGCAATAGACACAATTCTTGATGACAGAGAAAGAATGCTGCATTATTTTGGCAAATCTGGAAAAAAAAAGGCAGCTGAATATATATTGTTAAATTTTGTGTTAGGAGGTATATTTACATGGTTAATTAATTTACACTAAAAGATATTATGAAGAACTGCTGCACAAGTACGCAACACAATCACAGTAACCAAGACAGTTTTTCACACTTCCACCTTCTTCACCTAAACTTTCTTTCTTTATCCAGTATACTGCTGAATTTATTTTGCATGCTTAGTCAATTGAAGAAACTTAATGAATGAAACTGACTTGAATATAAGGCTTGAAAAGTCTTGGAAATAAGTCTTGAAAATAATACTTTTTCAAAAGCCTTTAGGTTCAATGTACTCCTAAAATATCCTTGCAAAAATAATTACTGTCAGTTCCAAGTATACTATATTTTGCCATGTCAAAATACTTCGTACCAAAAATAAAAGAGGGAAGGCAGGAGATTTTGCATTAGAGTAGGAATCAAAAAGCCATGCCCAAGCAGTTGAACAGGGGGCCTGACTCAATACTGTAGAGCCCCTCTCATCTCCACTAATCCCGTTTTCATAGCATTACTTTTGTATCCAGAGAGGCCATGGGGAAAGTTAAACTTTTTTGTTTTTCCTATTGTACCAAAATTGGTGGAGTCTGTGTAGTAGGGAAGTGCTGTTCCCTACTATTGCAGAGTAACGTAACAGGAGTAGGGCATCTTTATGCTTTCCAATAAACCATGGAGGAAAAAAGAGTAATTGAATCATCCCACTGCACTTTACAATTTTGAAAATCCTTTAACCAGCTACAATAATTTCAGGTTTTAAGAGTGAAAAGCTATCCATTTAAATATTCATTACAGGGATATGAAGGTGATGACACAACTGGTTCTCAGAATTACTGTGTAGGCAGTAATCCTCAGTACTCCTATATGGGAGCTGAAAATGTTGTATTCCACGTCCACTTGACCATATTTGTAAAAATATTTTGTAGGAAAAAGTTTGTTCATTACTGATCTATCTCTTCTAGTCTCAGGAATCTTGTTAAATGGTCTTCAAATATTATTTGCTGAAGTTGATTCTCCTATAATGAATGTAGACAGAGAGGAGTACTTTCCATGAGTCTGCTGCTGGTACTAAACACGGGAAAGAGCACCTTTAAAAATGCAAGTGACGATTTTAAGACAATTTGTAAAACAAAATAATATTCTCTTTGGACAACAGATAACAGAAATAGCAGTTCTCTTTGAGGTAAAGCAATGATGGCCTCCATGCTTTGTAGCTGAAGCCACAGAGTTCAATAACAAAAAGAAAACTCAAAAAGAACTCATTTACCTGCCCCCATTTTAATAGCCTCCAACTTGAAGTCACTGAACTTTGCATAAGTCACAGTTTATTCAAGTGAAAGTTGTTTCATCACTCCTTCTTCAGTTTGTTTGAAATCAGATTAAGAGTTATACATCCTTTATCATCACGGAGAGAAAGCAAATTTTCTTCTGATTTATTTACTTTATTTTTATTACCTAAATGTCTTTGTGAAGTTCAATATTTTAAATACCTAATGTAACATAACATGAAGGGAGGGGGGAACACAAAATTTTATAGAAATTTCATTTGAGCCTTTTCAAAAAAGAGAATACTGACCATTAAAGTGACCACTAACAGAAATGAGAAAGATTGTCTACATGTTCTGTGCAAAATTCAGGCTAAGTTTGTGAGCCAAGAATGTCAGACTACTACAAATTTTACAGAGCCCACAGTTTTAAACCCTTGTCCTTCTCAAGCTCTTCTGAAACACAACTGCTGGTCAGTTTTTCAACTGCGTAATAAAAAGCAAAAATGTAGTCTGAGCATCAAATGCCATTTGACTAATCCTGCCAAAAACAGCTTAATTTAATAGGTTGTCAAATGCTTTAATCCATGCTGTGTTCTATAGATGGACACTTGGATGGAAACTTGCACGCTCAAGAACACAATGTACAAAAAAATATACAGACACAAAACAGCCCTTTTGCCCACAAATTACTGCCATGACAACATTTTAAATCCAAGGGGATATAAGCACAAAGAAAGAACTGCCCTGGAGACTGCAACTACTTTATAAAGTTCAAACTACAGAATTCATTTTCAACGAGACATTCCCATTGCTTATTCTTTTGGTTTTAAAAATAGTTCCCACAGCACAATATACCCAACTGCATATCAGACTTTCAAATGTCAAAAGGACATACTTGACAAATTAAATCAATGTGCACTGGACACAGCTAAGTTTTCCATCTTTTTCAATCACAGTGTGTAAGCCTTAATTCACATTTGACTTAGTCAGTCAGCCAAATACATGTATGACACCTAGTTTCAGGGCTCTATTATGTCAACAAGAAAAATAATTTCATAGTAAAGAAAAAATTTCTACTGCAAGATCTATTTTACCACCCTACAATAATGCACTGAATGACAAATCACCAACTCCTCACAATAGCTGGCCTACATCAAATACCATCCCAATTCATTTGATTAACCTTTACTGACAACAAATAAAGACACCATCGTATCTGTCTTCTATACTATTTTTTTAAACATACTAATTCATTAAATTGTAGAATTGATATATTTTTCAATTGTATATGTCCCTCCCAAAAAGTGAGTTCCTTCCCAAGAAAGGGAACTATTTCTTCTCCACTCTTACACAGTTAGTTTTAAAGGGATTTATATACTTGAAAAGATGCTGCAGTAAAGCAGCAAACACATCAAACACTCTTGCACAAAGGAAAAAAATAACACAGTTACTGACATTGGACGCAACAGCTAAAAACCTGTCTTCTAGGGCTAGAAACTGTAAACTGGTTTGGCTAAATAATTTCCTCAAAGAATGCATGACACATGATAACCTTTAGACATACTAATCTGATATGTTTCAGCCTCATCTATCAGCATAGATACCAATACAATAGATACCAATACAGAGGCATGAAGACTAGAAGGCTTTTGGTATTATCTATGATTAGATGTGTGCTGGTAGTAAATACATTTCACACTCCTGAAACCCATTACCCAAATATGGTACAGATGTGCTCAGGCAGTTTGACACTAGATGTCAAAGCCAGACCTGAATGACTCCTCCTAAGGACTCCCTGCAAGACTAACAACCCATGGTCCAGAAACTCTGCACCTCCAAGAAATTGTGTCCAAAGCTTTCAGACATTCCTTTTTTTTTTCTTTTTTTCTTTTTTTTTTTTTTTTTTTTTTTTTTATTATTGTTTTCTTCAAATGGCAATAACCCAAGCTTGCAGCTCTCAGGTCTCACATTCTTCATAGCTTGGAGTGAGTTTTGCCCTGGAGTACTGTTGTTGATCTATGCTACTGTATTTCAGAAAGTCTTGATTTCAGAACAAATACTAGGGGGTACACAATTAAGCAAACAACAAGAGACTGAACTTACACAAACAGGAACCTATTCACTGCATAAACAATTTTTCCACAAAATACCCTTACATCAGAAGCTTTCCAGGCTGCTTCATTCTTTCACCATTTATTACTTTCCTGCTGATAAAGTAGTTTCCTCTACTTATAAACATAAAGCCAATTAAAGCATCCTAATTTTCATATCTACTTCCACTCCTTTTATTTGCATTCTTGTACACCCTCTTCCCTATTTAAAAAAAATAAAGCATTTCATTATGCCATACAAAACACATTTTTTATATATTATTTACTGCTTTGTTCTGAGTACACCTTTTAAATTAGCTACAGCTTACGCAAGTGTAAAACACCTCCCTTTGCACTTGTAACCTTTGCCTTTCCTATACTCTCAAAATTACCAACTTCAGATTAAGAATGTGTATTCCTTCTTTATTCTTATCATTGCAAAAACAAAAACAAAAACAAAAACAACACTATCTTTTTAAGAATACACAACAGAATCATTTACTCAAAACTTCTTCTTAGAGGCTGTACAGTGTGCTCCCCAAAATTAATGAATTCATTTGAGCAGAACATGGAAGGCTGCACATTTCTATAAGTACCTCTTAAACTATGATAACCTGGCTTCTATACTAATGCATGGTATTTATTTATTTAACTTTCTGTGCCAGAGGTGGTAGCTTAGGTATTCACAGGTATTGTGACTATTCCATAATAAGCTTTACTATGTGCATATATATTTATTTATTCCCACCTAGTGAGAATTTAGATTTAGATTTGTTATCTGAATAGCCAAAAATGTATAACATACTGAAGAATAAAAAACAAAGATATAACTATTATACCTGCTAGGCACAAACTTGACAGAAATGTCTGGGATAATTAAAAATGAGACAAATTTTGATTGCATCTTTTGATAAGAAATCATATCCTCAAATTTAACATCATCATAAAAAAAATCCATCACATCCAAGAATAATCAATATCAATATTTATCAGCTGTAAATATATTTTGATCTTCCACCTCACTATTGGATGACTTTTGCAAGAAGAAATATTTCTCTAAGGTAACCAAACTATTTCTCCAGAAGTATAAAGTCAGCTTAAAAACACCTATGTGTTGAAATTGACAGTGCTATTGGCTTTTTTCAATCCTCTTCCCCAATCATTTGATAAAAACTGGTGGAAGAAAGCTCTGTAGATCCATTCAAACAAACCTTTCAGATTAAAGGTATTAAAATAAGTATAAAATTACAAAAAGAAAAACAAATGAGTACTGAGAAATCCATACATTGCAGTTTGGGGGAAATCCTCTGAATGCATTACACGTGGCATCAAAACAAAGCCTGTGAGGATACATAAAAACTGGGTGTTTTCTCTTTTGTCTGAAGACTTGAAGAACAAAGCTGGCTTCTTCACTGCTCTGTCTCCGTCGCAGATGGGGCACTCGCTTATTGCAACCCTGGCAGGATGTGGAACTGGCAGCCCCAGGTAAAAGGCACCCGGGTATTTTAAGGCCCGGTTTTTATCCTAGGTTCCAGTACAAATGAACAAACAAACAAAAATCCAACTAAATACACAGCAGACAAGCACTGAAGGATACAAACTGCAGAAACATAAACCATGTCTCATACTTGCACCACCACCTTAGGTTATAATGCATTAATCAAGAAAAAGAACAGCAGCTCTTGTAATCCCAGCCAAATGCACTCCGGTGTTTCCTGCTGCCACTTCTTACTTTCGGTATTGTTAGAATGAAAGGCAGGACCTCAGCCAAAAAAAAATTTTATCATCTGAATCTTAGTGAAGTTTATGTCCCTACTTGCTGTTAAATTACACAGATTAGTACTATGAGTAAAATAAATACAATCCTTCACATGATGAAATTTTAGATTACCACATCTGAGAAGAAAAGCACAAACAGCATATATTTGGCATATACAGAGCATTTGTTGTCCAGGTTCGAAGGCAGGGCTTCTGTTTGAAAGGCTCTGGCTCTTCAGCCACTGAAGTCCTTTATTTAGCTGCTTGTTATTACTGACTTGTCAACAGGAGAAAGTGCCTTCTAACACTGTATGAATACTGTGGCAATGAAATATAAATATAAGAACAAAGAATTGTCTGGACTTACAGGTAGTCAAATGCTTATAAAGCTGTGGCATCAGCTGATGTTGCATAGCTGGCATTGCATTACTTTTGGGCTGCAGAGGCACACACACACGTGTGGCCTGGGACACATTTCCACACTGATGTTTAGATTCCCCAAAACAGTTGCCTTAGAGAGACTTAAATTTTGCAGCTCTAACCGAAATTGTACCAAACACCTCCACATATGACTCATCTGGCCAGTTATTAGAAAAAGGGATGCTTCCCTTAATCTCATTTGGAGTATATCCCATTCACATCTACTCTGCTTAAATCGGGCACTGGCTTGCAGCTGTGTACATTCGTAACGCTTTCCTATCGGGTGCTTAATACCCAGCTGCTGACACTGCTTTATTAGTTAATCAATCAAACCCAAATGTTTCCCAGTCCCAGTCCCACAGGTGCTATGGGTTGATGCAGATCCAGCACAGGGCCATTTGTTGAGGGTTACTGATCAGGTTCACCTCTGCTTTGACCGACACACACTGTCTTAGTACACCTCAGCACCATTTTCCTGCACCAGAAGAAAATGCACCGAAATGTAGAATCTTACCCATATCTGTTTGGTTCCATCTTCTTTAATGACATATCCTCAATAGTTTTCCTTAGGCTCCAAAGCCAGCATTGATTTGATGTACTGATGCTTTTTTACAAGGCTCACAACAGAATCAGATCACCTTTTCCAGAGTGACTTCTTGCCCTAATGCACTACCAGCTCTGTTATGCTCATTTCTTGCAACACTTCAGAGGAAATTGTTTTAAACAGCAAAGCTGCAACCTCTGGCATCCCTCCCACCAGCTGCCTCAGTTCGCATTTAAACTACAAAAGGTTAGGGGATATTTTTCCTCATGGACATCTCCATGTAAGAAAGAAAAAACCATGCGGATGCACTATTAAAAGCCTCCCTACACATTTCCAACTAGTGCCTCAGCTTCCAAGTCTTTCCACATGTTGCTTCTCATTCTCCCCTGATCCTTCACTCTGGCAATGCCATCAGGCCAGACGACTTTTTCTAATTACCCCTCTCCTCTCTGTGCTGAAAAGAAGCCTTTTTCCGATTCGTTTCCCAATGTGCTGAGCACATCTACAAGATAATCTGCTTAATACCTCAATGTATTGCTCACTGATGGGAGAAATAAATGGTAGTGCTCTTCCTCTTTCCCACGTGCTATTGCTTAGTACCACAAAACAGTCTGCACACACACACACACGCTCTTAGAGAAACGAAGCACTTATACATCCTAAAGGCATCATGCTAGTGCTACAAATCTGAAGGAAGTGACAGTAAGTATCCCCAGTCGTAAATCTTGCCTGATGTTCTTCTACCAAGTCTAGTTTATTTGTACAGTTTGCAGAACTACTTAGGCAAATGTTTACTTCCTGAGCATGTATAGCTGTCTTCAAATGGCTAATGCTCCCCAGAAGAAAACCCATGGAAGGAAAAAAAACAAACATCTTGGGACTCCCATGTCCACTTGGGAAGCTTCTACCCCAGGCCTCAAACATATATACCCACCATATTCTGCACAGCTTCCTGTGATGGAGGAGCGCTCCAATCTGCCTTCCTAATCCTTTAAAAATGGGTATTAAAGGGAAAGAAAGGGCAAGAACAAGCAGAATGTACATCCATTTATCTGGTATTTGTTTCACGGTACCTTAGCAAGTTTTGCTTTCATCTTGTATTTCTGAAGTACGGCAAATAAAGTATGGCAAAAGTATGGAATTACTTTTGTCCTTTGACTGAGGAACAAAACAAAATCAAAAACAGGGAGACATTACTGCATGGGAACTGCTGGACAAAAGAAGTCATGCCTTTTGCTGAACGATGAGAGCTTGAAAAGACAGCAACAACCTCAATGCAAACCAGAAAAAAATTCATAACACATTTACAAAAACATTAAGCCAGCGGTGCTTTCCTGTAAGACTACTACCTGAAACATAACTGAAAAGAAATGATAAAGTATTTCAAGAGGAATTTTAAGTACCGCTTTAAAAATGCCCATTTTATAACAGTTTAGTTCCTTTCCTACACATTTCTTGTTTTCCACATACAGAAGCTAGTCGTGGGAGTAAAACAGAAAATTATACCCTTCTGCATGAAGCACTTCCAGCTAGAAAGAGTTCAGAAATCCAACTTCTCTCCCTTCCCTCAGTAACTCTACCAGAGACAAGCTCTCAGGACCACAACTAGCAGGAAAGCAGAATGGTGAAGTGACACACATGTATTGTTACTGTCCATTGCCTGAATCTCACCAATAAATGTTAATCAAAGTGCTTGCTAGTTATATTGACAAAATTACCCTATTTATCTGCTAAAGAAAACAGACATCATTGACGATCACACTGCTGTCATTTACAACTTATATTTATACACTGACTTACCTGTAAGAAATTATTTAACTCCCTTCCATCACATTTTGAAAACTGATAAACTTTTCAAATAATTGGTCTAGGAAGAACTTTTTCTATGTGATTGGACACTGAAACTGCCCTTCTTAGGAACCTGGAAATCAGTAACATATGAGCCTTTCTCAACTTTTATTTTGATTGTTAAAGGCAAGTCAGCCTTTACTGCCCTATTAGAAAGATCCACTTTCTTTCCAATTTAATTTCAACAAGCCAAGATGTCTTTTTTTCCCTCAGTATCCTTATGTACCCCTGACATGAACTCATTCTGTGCAGTACCAAATAAATTACTGGGCAAAGATGTCAACAAATCTAGGAAAATAAGCACTGCAGATGAAGATTTAGGATGTGCAGTCTCTCAGAACATACATCTCACACTCATTCCCTTTTAAGTATCATGTACAATTGCTACAATGGTTTACCTGCGTATATAACGCACGGATTTCTGATTATTGATGTGTGTTTTAAAATTTGTTTAAATTCCCTTCTAGGCAAAGGTTGGTCAAATACAGTCAATGCTTCTTTCTCATTAATAGGAGTTGTTTTTTCTTTCACTGTTATTTTGATAGTAAATGTTAAAATGCATGTGAGTTAAGATGCAATATAAAGCATGAATTCCTGCTCTTCTTTCTAGTGTACTGAATAGAAATTTGTCTCTTGTCTGCTGGAGATCTCAAATAACAAGACTCCCAGACAAAGTTAAAACAATTCAAGGAGTCATTCATCCTAGCAGTACGAGTGCTAATGCAATTATACCGCATTTAGAGCTTCATTTCAGAAACTCCATTCCTTGAACATGTGACATTTCTGAAGTGCTTGATCACTTTTCAAGATTTTTTTTTTCTTCTGTGCACGTGTGCACATGCACAGAACCATTCCCAAAATCCTCTGTTTTTCCCCTTGTAGTGGGTTTACGTGGCAAGGTTTGGTAGCAGGGGGCCATAGGGGTGGTTTCTGTGAGAAAGATCTAGAAGCCGCCCCATGTTTGGGAAGGGCCCCGTTGTTTTCCAGATCTGAGCCAATAAGCGATGTTGTTTTGCGCCTCTGTGAGAGCATATTTAAGACAGGGAAAAAACGCTGCGCCACACAGCAGCCGGGAGAGTCAAGGGAGTGAGAAACAGCCTTGCAGGTGCCAAGGTCAGTGTAGAAGGAGGGGGAGAGGTGCTCCAGGCGCCGGAGCAGAAGTCTCCTGCGGCCTGTGGTGAGGACCATGGTGAAGCAGGATGTCCCCCTGCAGCCCATGGAGTACCACGGTGGAGCAGGGTTTCACGCTGCAGCCCGTGGAGGAGACCACGGTGGAGCAGGTGGCCCTGCACCGACGGAGGCTGCCGCCTGTGGAAGACCCCTGCCGGAGCAGATTCCGGGCCGGACCTGTAGCCCGTGGAGAGGAGACCACGCAGGAGCAGGTGATCTGGCAGGAGCTGCTGCCCGTAGGGGAGCCAGGTTGGAGCAGTTTTCTCCTGAGGGATGGACCCCGTGGTACGGACCCATATCTGGAGCAGTTCTGGAAGAGCTGCTGCCTGTGGGAAGCCCACGCCGGATCAGTTCGTCAAGGACTGCATCCCGTGGGTGGGACCCCACAGCACAGGGGACGAGAGTGACTGAGAAGGAGCGGCAGAGAAGAAGTGCTGTAGACTGACCATAACCCCCATTCCCCCGTTCCCCTGCGCCGCTCGGGGGGAGGAGGTGGAAGAGGGTGGATGGGGGGGAAGGTGCTTTTGGTTTCTTTCCTTTGTTTCTCACTTCTCTAGCTTGTTAGTAATGAGCAATAAATCTTACTATCTGTCTTCTTATGCTGAGTCTGGTTTGCCCGTTACACTAATTATTGCGTGATTTTCTCGTCCTTATCTCAATCCTTGAGCCCCTTTCACATATTTTCTCCCCATTCCTCTTTGAGGAGGGGGAGTGAGAGAGCGGCTGTGGTGGAGCTCGGCTGCCCACTCGAGCGGAACCACGACACCCCTTTTTACCTGAGGGATAAGAAAACTCTGGTTCACTCCATCTGCAAGACTTATTTAAAGAAACAGATGGTATCTCAGTAGACTATACCAAATCTAAGTTCAAACTGAAAATCCATATCTGAGGGTTAAGTTATTTCATCTTCCTGTATTTCAGTTCATTATCAGAAGTACTTACTATATGAACAGGAATAACGCAAATGAAAAACGCACTCTGGATATACTTTCTATTTAAACTGTATAGCCAGAAGAAGTTCATCCAGAGAACTATGAATATTCTCCAACTATAGCCACCCCTTAATAGGCCTCTCTGACTTTAAACTAGAAAATGTAGCGGCCACATTCTTGATTGCAAGTTCTCATCTCCATGCCTGGGAAAATGACAGTATCAAAAGCCTGCCCAGCTGACAGCACCTCCTTAGATACCAGTAACAATGACTTTTCCATTCCAGTTAAAAATGGATGGAGTTCTCCCTCCATCACCCACACCCCAACATTTGCACTGATAAAAAAAGAGATATACTCACTTCCAGTCACCCTTCTTCCTTTCTTCTATGTCTTTGACAGACATTTGTCAAAGTATATTTTCATTTTTCCCTTTACCACAGTCTTTATCAATAACTGTGTGTAAGACTTGATGTTCCCTAATTATTTTCTCTTGAATACAAGCCATTCAGCACATTAAAATCTACTGGGAAAACAGGGAGATACGAGAGTAGAGATACGAGATACCATTATGCTAGAAGGCATGAATGGGTCAACTGTTTCTCTTTTGATCTGTAAACAACTACAGACGTCCTTGACAATGTGGCTTTGCTAGACAAATGAAAGGGAACTAGAATGCTGTTTCCTCACTTTCTCAGAGGTCTGAGACCTTTTGTCCAGAACTCCAGGCCTGCCCCTTCCAGCAAGGAAACCCCCAAAGCTTTAGAGTAAGTCACCACATAGCACTCATGCCAACAAAGAAAGGTGGACAAAGAGAAAGTCCAACGTCTTCAAGGCACACTGTAACACTCACTATAGAAGTAGTGTGATCAGTTTATAAAAAGTCACATGCATGCCCACCATGAAATATTTAATGTAACATACTTTTCGTTTTAAAATTTTTATAAAAGATTTCAAGTAACAGCAGTTATTAGCAGAAGTTCTCAGGTGTCACCCGTCAGTTAGCACCATGTGGTATCATGATTCATTTAACTTTAACAGCCAAAAAAAAAAAAAAAGTTTCCTTCACAAAACCTGTTAGCCAGCTCTTTCTGGGAAATCACATTTAAAGCAGTGTCCTTAGAGCAGGAGCTCCAGCCTTAGAGTCCTGTGTTGCCTGGGTTAATGCCTTTCCAAAGCATTTAAGCACTGCCGTACCTGTTGCTGTTTGTTACAGTTGTCACCTGGAAAACAAGCTAAAGGTGCACTGGGTCTGGCTAAGATGGAGTCTATCTTTTTCTTATCTGTGACCGAAAGAGCGTTGATAACACACCAGTGTTTTAGCAGTGCTTGCACAGCATCAAGACCTTACCCCTCTCACCCCTTCTGAGGTCCCTTCCAGCATAAATTCTCCGATTGTCTTTCAGTCTAAATTTTTGTATGCCACTTTCCTATACAAAGCTATTTTATTGCATGCTCATGCAAATCCTGAATAGCAATGGCAGAGCTAACAGACGCCTAACAATACCTACGCAAACAACACCAACGCTGCAAAAACTCCAACACAACAGAGCAAAAATAAAGAACTAAAAGTTCCTTTAGGAAAAAAAATGCTAAGTTGAGACAAGTAGTACTCTGAAGCATAAGCACCAACGCGAAGAGAGAATGGGAAATGAAAGTGACTCCACAAAAGTAGTCATATATAGTACAAAAACTAAATTGTTTTGACATATACAACAGTCTGTAATTTATTACTATAAGAGCTACAAGCAAGATACTTGAACATAAGATAAACAACTCTGAAATACAGATGACAAGCATGACTGTAAGAAAGAGGTCAAAACTTATATATGATCTTTGTTAAATATGAAGCATTGTTAATTCTCAAATAAACTGCACATTACAGAAAATTAGGCTAGCCAAAAAAAAAAAAAAAAAAAAGGAAGAAAAAGAAAGAAAGAAAAACTCCCCCTAAAAAAATTGTTTCAGATAAGCTTTCTTATAGAAAAGATTTTCTTTCTCATCTCCTCAAGACAGAAAATTATCTGGTGATCACAAAACTCAGCTGGGCTGCAAGATACGCAGGCTGAAACACAACCATCCAGTGGGATGGATCTTCTTTGAGAAAAGCAGAAGTGAGGGGTTTGATCCCATTACGAACAAAAAAGCATCAGAAATCTCACTACTTTATCCGTCCTTCAAAGTGTTTATTTCCCAGCGAAAAGAGTTAGATTTACTGTGCTTATACAGCAAGGGAATCTTTACTCACAACTCTTAACCTGATATTAAACAATAAAAAATAAATAAAAAGAACATATGCATATACACATGCATACAAGAAAAATGCCTACAGAGATATCCAAGCTTGAAGGAAACAGAATACAAACAAATTAAAGCAAGTCCTTGTGGTCCTATTTGAAAATAATGCACAGGAATACAAGCCATACGGCAAAACTGTACCTTCCAAGAACGGAACTAAAACACTAGATGTTAACAGGAGCTGGAGGAAAACAGTTTAGATATAACTTATTTTGAAGTCTTAAGAATTATTAAGAAAGCAGATAAAAGTCTAATGGTAAACAAGTGTTTTATTATGTTAAGTAGTATTTCCTGTTAAGTTCACAAAACTTGGAGAGAATAAAATCACATCTTGAATCTTCTTTAAGTGATAAGACATCTTCCTCTCCCTTGAAAACATGTAGATGCCTTCACTATGCTCCCACTGTTCTTCACTGTTCTTCTCTTCATTCTTCTTTCTTGGCTCCAGGTTATACTGCATCAGTTTTGCCAGCAGCTCTACAGATTAGGTAGACTTTCAGGAGACAACTCATTTCAGGGGAAAAAAAAAAAAAAGTTCTCTTCACTTATGCCAGGCATCTGATAAAGATAAATCATGAACTGCAAAAGATTAACTGATGCAAAGCTATGACTATGCCTGGAGTTTTGCCAGAAGTAGTAGTATTGTTAAACAATATTAGCCCCAAGAAACATTACCAGACCATTGCGATTTTTAAAACGTCCCTAGCTCTGAGCAATAAAACCAAAGGTAAGAAAGCCAATACTGGATCAAACTGCTCTGCCCAGCCTGCTTTCTCTGACACTCAATAGATAAGCTCTGTGGTTTCTGTTGAGGGAGCACATACCCTTCCACTGAGAGTCACCTCCAGATGGTTTTCATTTGTCCCCTCCTCCAACATCTGCTTGGCTGCCCAGACATGCTTTGCTCTCTCAAATCTTGGGAAAAATCCCACACACACCAAGAGCCCTGCAAAGGCTTTTACCTCCAGAACAGGCCCCGGAGCACCTTTACTGTGGGAAGTCAGAAACAGCAACACGAGGTGATGAGATCAATTCAATTAAGCTCTCCACAGAAAACTTTCGTCTTTTCAATTTATATTTAATCACCTCATCTACATCATTCATAATTTTGCATATCTGTCATATTCACCCTTGGTGGTCTTTTCCAGACTTCATGATCCCAATCTACTCAGTTTCTCCTTACAACACAGCTGTTCCATATCCCTGTAACTGTTCTAACTTTCTCCAGCTCTAGCCAAGGCTTTCCAAGAGGAACTCCCAAAGGCACCTGAGAGTACCAGAGACAATGAGAGCAAAGAATAAAATGGTGACCCCTTCTCTATAGGTATGCAGAAGAAAAACACTTATGACTCCCTCTGCTGTCATCTCCCCAACTCCTTCAGAGCCTCAAGGTGGAAACAGTGAAGGAGCTGGGCAGCATGCCTCCTATCTATAAAAGCTGAGAATACACCAGCAATGTAACTGCCAGCTTCCTCTCCCAAATCCTTCCAGTCAATGTGAGGGAAGTGATTTACATCAAGCATACAGATGGTAAAGTTTATACAGAATATGTATAACAGATAAAGGCAGGATGAAATGCCCAAATCAAGACCCAACCTGCCAAACACGGAAATCTGTAGTTTGAATACATCGTTTTACAGACAACTATTAATTTATTTTGTACAAGCATTCATCCCCAGGAAAAAAAAATAGTTTGAATAGGCTTAGAACCTATGACCATTTTTCACTTATATTTGAGAACTGAGTGTTTCTAAATCATTACCTATAAAGATTGAAAGTCAAGCTATAAATATTTCTGATGTCCTTAGTTACATCTTAAACATACTTATTTATAACAGGTTATTTCATAATATATGTTATATATTATATAATATACAAAATATACATTATATAATGTATATAGTTTATTATACATTTCTCACTGCAGTTTATTTATTAGTCTACAGAGAGAGAGTGATGTATGTATGTAACATATATAGACTTATAAATAGGCTGCAGAGTGAGAAAACTCATTTACTGAAAAAAAGCCTAGGAAACAGTTCATTTGTTCATAGTAAAGCCACACAATAAGATTTAGGAGCAAGAAAGGAAAGGAAGAAGGGGAGGTATCTACGCATGCATCAAAGCTTCACTTAAAACTGTACAAAAGATTCATCAGCTAGGCTGAAGTAGAATTATAGAGGCTTCACAAGGAAAACTTAAGTATGAAATAATTCTAACTTTCTCTCCAAAGGAAAAAGAAAGTGTTTCTTTCATAAAGCGCATTACAAAATACCTGAAAGTCGAGTTTATATGCCTGCTGCAGTTGCAAGGGACAAAAATATTTATGGCATGATTTATACATTGTCATGTTAATCACTTCTACACCTCTTGTCAGCAATCAATCAATGCTGCTAACATTTATCTGAGCAATAACCATTGTTTTCAACAGAAAAAATTACTACCTTGTGCCTGTTTTTCTTACTAAGTACCATTTTACAAATCAAGGCTTTGATTCTACAACTGCTCAAGTTTTTGATATATTCATGTATTTCCCTGGAATTACTGAAGCTCTTGAGGCACAAAGCAGACTGAATTTAATTCTTTGCAAAAATGTACTAAGAAATTAGGAAGCCAGTTGCAAAATCTACCTCAGTTGCCAACTGAGAAACACACAATGACCTGTTCATTAAAAGGTACCTAAATTGATGGAACCATCTAGGTTAATAGGACAGTAAGCTTCTGAAATTCATTTTTGTGAACAATTTCAAAAAAATAAATAAATAAAACAAATTCTTTCTGAAAAAGGAGAAAACTAACAGACCCAGCAGAATATTGAAGACAGATAACAGAAAAAGTAGGGAATGATGAAGCTGAGGACTCTAACATTTAGGACCTGTCTAGATCTTCCACAAGTAATAAAAAAGATAGGTTTATATAATCTGCCAGGCAGAGAAGAACCTGGGAGTATTGGTTGATATTCAGCTGAATGAGAGCCAGCAGTGTGCTCAGGTGGCCAAGAAGGCCAACAGCATCCTGGCTTGCATAAGAAACAGTGTGACCAGCAGGGCTAGGGAGGTGATCGTCCCCCTGTACTCGGCTCTGGTGAGGCCGCACCTCGAGTACTGTGTTCAGTTTTGGGCCCCTCGCTACAAGAAGGACATGGAGGTGCTCAAGCAAGTCAGAGAAGGGGGATGAAGCTGGTGAGGGGCCTGGAGAACAAGTCCTACGAGGAGCGGCTGAGGGAGCTGGGTTTGTTCAGCCTGGAGAAAAGGAGGCTCAAGGGCAACCTTATCGCTCTCTGTAAGTACATGAAAGGAGGCTGTAGTGAGGTGGGGGTTGGTCTATTCTCCCATGTGCCTGATGACAGGATGAGGGGGAACGGGCTAAAGTTGTGCCAGGGGTATTCTAGGTTGGATATTAGGAAGAACTTCTTTACTGAAAGTGTTGTGAGGCATTGGAACAGGCTGCCCGGGGAAGTGGTGGAGTCACCATCCCTGGAGGTCTTTAAAAGACTTTTATATGTAATGCTTAGTGATATGGTTTAGTGGAGGACTTGTTAGTGTTAGGTCAGAGGTTGGACACGATGATCTTGAGGTCTCTTCCAACCTAGATGATTCTGTGATAACTCACACTAATTCTGCTAAGATATTTATGCTATTTTTAGTGACACAGCTAAAAGCTCATTAATTAGGAATGCCAAAATGCACCTAAACACTGGAGTTTTGTTTTGCATTTCATCATTTGTCTCAGTTGTTAACTTTAGCCATTGAGACAAAAAAAACAATCTGTTTCCATCACCACAATTCACTAACCCATGGCTGATTTTTCACGATGTGCTTTGGGATTAATTTTTTAGTATTTTACACAGTAATTAGCTACTCTGGGAGCAAACCCTCTCCAGGGGATCATTAATTAATTACAGTCATGTTGTTTATTAATGCATATTTCTCTTTTCCAAAACTGTACAGAGAGGGTGAACATAATTTAGTCCCTTCTCTTAAAAACATAAATTAATAATTCTGTTTTACTGTACAATTAATCATGGCCCGGTTTTAAAACTTCCCCAAGTTTGATCATGCAGGAGCCTAGGGGTGCCATTTTTATTTTATTTTTAATTTTTAGCATAATGAGTACAATCTTTTGAACTCT
The DNA here is from genome assembly GCF_963932015.1 of Anas acuta. Taxonomy (NCBI): domain Eukaryota; kingdom Metazoa; phylum Chordata; class Aves; order Anseriformes; family Anatidae; genus Anas; species Anas acuta. The sequence goes on along the minus strand of NC_088980.1, from coordinate 23,789,302 downwards.
TCTATTGAAGAAGTTTGGTGATCAAGACAGAGCTTCATGAACAAGTTTGCAGGATGTAAGCTGTCCTGCTATTACAGAATGGCAGGTGCTCCACAACAAGAGCACGTAAAGGAGCAATTGCAGACAAATGAAGGAAAGGTAATATGAAGCTGTTTACACCTTAAGTTATGTATGTGATCACATGCCCATCCCAGACAGAAAACTGAAATACAGGTATGCCACACATTCAAAAATGCAAGTCATTCAGCTGTGCTTTGTTGGTGGCAGCTTTATGCCTAAACAACAACAACAAATAAATTATAGGTACAATATTACCCTTCCCGTTAGGAATATAACCCCATTATCATCAACAGCTCTCAGACTCCTTCCTATAAATCAGGGGTAAGACCCTCAAGCACTAAAGCCAGGAATGACAACTAGGAGACCTTCTGACATCCAGTAAGATGTAATGAGAAATTCTGGTCACATTCCATTTCCATGACTATTTTCCATATGATATTTCTTAATACTAATGCCAGTTCCAACACCAGAAACATTCAGCAGCAAGCCTATAAACAGAGACATTCACCACAGGAAGCGTGTTATGACCACACTTCAGATCAAGAATTTAGAGGTTTCAACCAGTCCAGACTCACTTCTTAGAGCTCCACACTATGTGCATTTGTGAAGAGGATGAAACACGTCTGAAGAGCAACTAAATTAGAAAACTGAGGAAAACAAACACGTGCAGTAAGTAATAAACGTAATGGGATATTCCCCCTTTCTTTAGGTTTACAGAGGAAAAAACACAAACTAACATCAGTATCTCCCCCCTCCTCCATACTGCCTAAAACCACTACTGATCATGACATAAAGAAAGTTGTTTGCTTTCCTTTAGCACTGTCCTTCCCCCAGTTTTAAAAGTGTCCTTTAAAAAGAGAAAAATCAAGATATGGTGTAGAATTCCCCTCATTTGACAAAGCTCTGTGTTGTTTAGAGTATCAAGTGTTAGACGCTTTGGGAAGGAAAGAAATGGGATTTTTCCAAAGGTACTTTAGACAGATGAGCGATGGATAGGAATGGGCTTCTAAAGAAAAGCTTTTCATTACAAATGCAGAACCTTCACATCTGGATTTCTTTTAAGCTTTCATAAACAAGAGCTTTGAAACAGTACCTCTGACATTCTTTATAGAACTTGGACCACAAAAGCTTGCAATGCACTGTATGGAATTACATCTGAAGCAGATCACCTCTCCTCACAAAAACATTTAAAATATCATTGGTGTTTATATACAACATAACTAAAAGTCAATTGCTTGTGACACAAGTGACGCAAAAAGCTTCAAACAGATTGCAGAAAGAAGCTTGCAATAAAGCGCATGAATCACAGAATGGTTGAGGTTGGAAGGGACCTCTGGAGTGCCTTACAATCTCCTTCTGCTCCAAGGATGGAGACTCCAAGACACCTCTGGGCAACCTGTGCCAGTGCTCTGCCACCCTCACAATAAGATGTTTCCTGATGTTCAGACAGCACCCCCTGTGTTTCAGTTTGTGCCCATCATCTCTTGCCCTGTCACTAAGCACCACCAAAAGCAGCCTGGCTCCATCTTCTTTGTACCCTTCCTTCAGGTATTTATATGCGTTAAGATCCTCCCTGACCTCTCTCTTCAGCATGCTAAGCAGTCCCAGCTCTCTCATCCTTTCCTTACAGGATGAATGCTCCACTAACTCAACCATCTTTGTGTCCTTTTGCTGGACTCTCTCCAGTAGGTCCATGCCCATGTACTGGAGAGCCCAGAAATGGACCCAGCATTCCAGGTGTGGCCTCACTAGGGCTGAATAAAGGGGAAGAGTCACCTCCCTTCACCTGCTGGCAACTGTCATCCTGCTCAGCCCAGGATATTGTTAGACTCCTTCACAGCAAAGGCACATTGATGGCTCATATTCAGATTGGTGTCCAACCCAACCCCCAGGGCTTTTTCTGAAAAGTTGCTCTCTACCTGGTTGGTACCCAACATAATCATTTTTAGGAAACAGTGTTGACTGGTCTTAGAGACAGAGTCACTTCTTTTCCCTGGTCTGGGTTTTATCTTGTACCCAGTTAAAGGCTGCAATGGATGCCTGCGGGATTTACTGTCGATGTTACTTTCCCTAGGAATGGTTCATGGCATTACTGATAGACCAATGGACCATGAGCACACGTAGTACGGTTCTGGACTTCAACAGGGGGGTTGCAACTCACTGAAGTTCAATCTAATTCCTGCCTGTATCACTGATTGGCTATCCATGTTTTAAATTTTGAAGAAAGCTAAGAAACACACTGACTATAATTAATAGTTTCCCACTAAATAACTCTAATTCCATTTACGTTCTTTGGCAAAAGAAAAAGAAAATCAGATTTTGCCTTCCCCTCCAAGAGGCCTCCTCTCTGCATTTTTCACAAGAGATAGAAAGTCAGCAAGGAAGATAGTCATGGCATTCTTCCAAACTCTGACAATAAAATAAACAGGATTCACACAATTTTCCACAATGAGGACTCACTCACAGCAGAACATCTGCTCCAAAGTCTTACATCATCACTGAACCCTAGCAACCTCTTGAAATCCCTCCTTGGACTCACCAACTTATCAGTGAGTATTAAACATACTCATGAGCTCTGCCAGGTTCTATAAGCATAGATTCAAATAGGTGTCCTGCCTGAAGCTTGACTGGTAACACCAAAATGAAAGATCACTTCAACTGTAAAAATCCATGTTATTCCCACCACACTTATGGAAGACTTAAATAATATTAGTATTTACACTAAACCTACCTGTATCTCAATTAGAACGTTGCTGATATTAATGCAGAGAACAACTTTCAGAAAAAGAGCTTCCCCAGCAAGGGTGTTCAAATATACAAGAATCATTTTTCTTAACAGTAACTTAGATTTTTACTTTTGATACAGTATTTTGCTAAGTATCATCACTTTGGGTTCAAATAAGCTTGAACATTATCTTATGTCCAAATATAATGCATGATTAAGTATTCTCTCCACAACACTCAAAATAACTGTTCTTGAGATATAAGAAATACATTTACTTAGTCTAATTTGTAACTGCTTGCTTACTTCAAACTTTGGTTTCAAAGACAAAAATATCATTTCCTTACTGAGTTGAACAGAAAAAGTCTGAAGTGTTACAGTATACCTTTCAAAGAGCAAGCAAATTGAGCATATCCCTTCATCTTCTCTGAGCTTCTATCACTACTTGACAATGGCCAGATGCCTCACATTTAACTGAGCCATGCTGCACTAATAAATAAATAAATAAAGCCTCTCAAGTATTTCTCCAGATGTTCTTCTCTGGTTTCTGGAATTCTGTGCATCTCCAAGGTCAGCATGAGAAGTCTGCAACATCCTGTTTCTAACTGGTAATTTCTTTTTATATATGTATATAGAGACTTTTTTTTTCCTCCAGACAGAGCAAACCTGCAATCATGAGACATTTTGCATATCTAAAGAAACTAAGAATGATTAATTTGATGAATCAAAGTGGCATCATGCTTTGCATGGATAAGCTATATTTATTTTTTTTTTTTTTGAACAAGTATAGATTACTATTGTAACTGTAAAACTGCATCAGTAATTGGCATTAGCAAAGCAGTGCAAGTTGGAGATCATTTGATAAGTCTGCCTAGAAAGCTAATAAATAAATGGGAGCCACCATCACTTCTGCCACTGCCCCACGGCCACAGGCAACCCGCAGGTGCTCCCCTGCTCTCCCTGCCTGCTGTGTTTGGGATGCATGGTCCCACCTCTGGCTGTGCTCCCGTGCTGCCTGCAGCTGCCTCTACAACTGGCAAGCACTTCAGTAGCAGCCCTGTCACCGCAGACAAGGAAACTGTTCCAGTCTAAGAACAAGACCAACAAGAAGAAAGATAAATGGTGAATACTGATAATTACACTCTGAGACTAAGCCATAAACAAAATCAGGCACAAAACAGAAGGGGAAAAATAAACACAGAAGAAATCCAAGAAGCATAAATATGCCTTAAGACTTAACCAAGAGCTACTGATGCTGTCTTTGGACTATAATGCAGTTTTGGTCACAGTACTGGGTGAATTAAAGTGAAATGAAGCCAGAAACTGTTACAGGAAGACAACTATTAATTCCAAATGATACAGAAGTGGTTTAACACACCAGCCCCATGTTGGGGGAAGGGAACCAGTCTTCTGACAAAACAAAAAAAAAAAGTTATAAAGAATAATGTGAAAAATCTTGTTTCTCTGTCAGGAAAAATCACTGTATGTTAATAAAGAGATGGAGATTAAAAACAAGGGGATACTGACTAAACACTACATCAGCTTCAAGACATTCTTCTTCTAACTGTTCAGTCTAACTGCCTAGCAAAACAGTGAGGAAAAATGCTTTTGCTGAGAGGGAATTAGCTTAAGAAAATAATATGATACGTCTCCTAGTCTCAACACTGCTTCTTGCAACATCCTTAGGATAACAGAAAGCCTTCCAGATTTCAAAGCTGAAGGGCATCTCTGACCTAACTAATAACAGCAAGCGACCTCAAACAAATTTCCTGAGACTGTTACATTTTCAAAACTGTAGTCAGAAAACAAGTTCAAGAACAGCATGAAGCCAGCCTCAGGTATGGTTTCAGGATCAGCTTGCCACAGATCCAGTGAAACAGTTCCAGTGAAGGAAAAGGAAGACAAACAATCCATTAAAGTAAAATTAGTACTGATCATGATTCTGCACAATTGAAAGTCCACCAGTAACAAGAATTTCATTTTACTGTAACAGAAAGAGGAAAACTCCTCAAGCACATATGTATGGAAGTACATCATCTTGCATAGTGTATTATCAGACACAGAAGTTCACGTACAGAGAAAAGCCCTACAGAGCATGTCAGCAGGAAATATATATATATATATATATATATATATGTAAGCCACTGGTTTTCCTGGGCTTGCACAACAGTGAACAGCTTCTAAAGCTAGTAACTTTGCTTCTGTTTCTCAAGACTGAAAAAAATGAACATCTGGATCCTACAGAGAAACTTAATTCAGATGAAGTAACTAGCTCAGGAGAACCCAATTCCAGTTCTTAATCAGAATTGTTGACAATGACCATTATAAGGCCCTGTCAGTGGTCTTGCCACCATATTTTATCATTAAGTTTTCAGCAGTGTTCACTCTCAGTTGTGGTTATTAAATCAATGCCAGTATTTAACATTTAAATAACCTATAGTACTCGCATTTGAATCACAAAATATAGTTTGAAAACTGCTGTACCTGGAAAAAGCAAAAGAAATACTAGCAGCTAGCACTGAAATACAAAACTTTGCTGGAAGAGGAAAGAGATAAACAAACACTAGAATAAACAGAGAAAGAGGCGTAGGGCAATGACAATTTCTTTAGGCCTTAATATCATCGTCAAAATAACATTGCATCGTGCACATAAAATATATTTTGCTTAAATAAACAAGTATAACCTGCAATCTCCCTTCTTCTTTCTTCTACATAAATAAGCAAGAGATGTCAATTAACTCAGAACCTTCATTACTGTGGATGGGATCCTGCAAATACGCAGTTATTGATGACACTAACATATCAGATGAGGCATCATACACACAGAATTTCTTAGGAAAGAAAAAAAAGACAGAAGCCATTTATTTTCATTTAGATTCTTTCAAGAGAAGAACATTTAAATATAGTCATGTTTGCTAGTACTGTGGCTTGAAGAAATAATAAAAAAGCAATAAAGTCTAAGTACAAGGAAAGTAAGAAAGAGAACCATCAAGAAGGACACACAATTATTCCTTGTTTTGCAACTCAGACTACCCAGCAAGGTCAAGAACAAGAAGCTACTGATCCCATATGTAATGTACTCCGTTTGGTAGATAAAACAAAGCAGAGTAACAAATAAATTACTACATCCCATCTATCCAAAGAAAATAAACTGCAGGATTTACACAAAAGTGCACTTCACCAAAATTATAGCAGCTTACATTCAGACTCCACGTCTCTGGAACGCATATACCCACTTGTCTGATTCACAGAAACATCCCACACATAAATACATGTGCCCAAGTGAGAGAAGTAGACCTGGAAACTCATCTCATTTTGTAATGTTTCTGATATCTAAAACATTTCCAAACAGGCCAGAACATAGGTTAAAACTCTTACATGCCAGCATTTTGGCCAGATCCTCACAGGTCACTGCCATAGGCATGGATTCATATCAAGTTCTGATCTTTTGCCTCATCTTTTTCCAAAGAAGAATTAAGCAAAAGACACGTACACATTAACTGTTGACAAGAACACTTCTTCCATCTGATACCCATAGGAGAAGGGAAAGCAGAGAAGGGGAGTAAGCAGTTTCATGGTTGACTTAGCCTTTTTTTTAAACAAAATGTAAATAACGTACACTTTCTGAAAGGCAACTGGATGTGCTGTCAACAAACATGCCAGGCAGAAGAATGTGCAATTCAACATGTGGCTTGCCAATCAACAGATTTAGTGCTGCTCCCGGATGAAAATCCTCCCCTGAACACAACAGAAAAGTTCTCAAATTCTGATTTCTTCAAACTCAGGTTTCCCACCAATGTCAACTCCTGTTCTAAGTAAAAAGTCACCATGAAGTAAAACTGTAAAGCTTCCAAACGTCTCGGATTTTGCTTCAAAGCCTTGAAACTGAATGCAAGGGAGCAGCCATGCTCCAGTCAGTTTTACTCAGCTGCTTCTCTACCATCTGCCAATTACTTATTAGTTTGCAGTGTGGTTACCTAGGCATCTCATGTTTTCCAGAACCCTCCTTTCTTCCACATGCAACACAGCACAGGGAAGCGACAGGAATCTCAAATAGTCATATAGAACAAGGAGTTTTGGTAGTTCTCTGAGAAGTTATGTGAGGCTTTCCAAAGTTTGCTTGTTTGTTTGTTTTTTAAGCCATGGGAAGTTTCACAAACAAGCATTTTTATAAATGATGAAAGGCACATCTCTCACAGCCAATTGAGTAAGAAGCTGCCATACTCCAGTAGAAAGTTTGCTGTCTTCCATCCATTCTCTTCATCCTTAGGGTCACCTGAAGCACATTTGTTAATTATATTATCAGTTTTCAAGAGGAAAGGATTATTCCCTTTAAGCAGCTGAGAACATCTTTGTAAGAACTGAAGTGTTTATACCATCCTGCTATAAACCCACACATAGTCATATTAAACATCCATCCGCAACTCAGATGCATACTTTGTTAGAATGGCCTTAAAGCCCAGCATATGGCAACAACAATGAGAAAATCTGCAGGGCAAGCTGCTCTTCGAGCCCTCTCTCTCTAGAGAGCCACTGAACCAACACCAGGTCATCAGCAGTGTACACAAACAGTACTGAAGGTAAGAAGTTGAGCTGTGAGAGGTAAGAACACAGACCCAACCAAATCACTTCCCAGGAAATCTCCTTTGTAAAGGAAAGGCCCTGGAGACATCATCCCCACCCATTCTCTCTCGCAAAGGTGGAAGACTGGAAAAATCTCAACAACACAAAGACCTTCTTGTGAATCCAAGCATTACATAAACGAAGACAGGAACCATCAGATTGTTGAGCTTTTACCTCCCTCTTCCCCCAGAAAAATTTTTGTCTATGTTATGTCCCAAGTGATAATTCAGTCCTGGAAGTTACTGCTAGTGAATTTATCTTCTGCCTGGAATTATATTTCCTCTCATTTACTTTGTGACATATGTCTGAGCAGACATCTCTCAGGATGTTTCAATCAACTCTGTACATCTTTGGCAAACTAATGTGAACCACCAGATGAAGATTTCTGACCCAGCTCCCTAGTTATTATTTAGAAACTGCTTTGACACCTATACTTCCATTTGTTTTCCATATTTATTTATAGTTGTTTCTTTTTCCTAGCACTTCTTTCCAAATCTCTTTTCCCTCAGCCTTCATTCACGTATCGTAACTGTTATCCATATTATTACCTGCTTGCCTCTGCTCCATGCAGATGTGAGCTGCCACCGGGAGTCATCATACACCCTACGCCAAACCTCAGCTCTCAGTGCTGATAACGCCCTCCCTCCACCCTCCCCAAAGGTCTGCAGGCTAATCTTAAACATTACCCACAAAACACTTCTTTTAACCACTTCTCTAGAACTTTCCACTACCCAAATCAGTTCACTAGTCACCAGTCCACTGATTCTTAAGTGTGAACAGTCACCAAGAAGCAGACAACCAGGCCATGGCTGTAATGATTTTGCAGTACCTTGAGCAGTAAGGAATTACCCCACCCAAGAAGGAGGAATAACAAGCAGCTTTCCAGAATCCTTTGTATCACATGCTCTTCCCTATGGCTGTCACACACCAACCTCACACTTTCAAGTCTCCCAGGTGTGAAACTACTAATGCTTATTCCAAGATACCACAAAAAGTAACATTAAGTCTCAAGAAGGCTAAATTTCTTTCTCCTCCACTTCTGTTGAAGACTCCCTGCTGCCGGATGAGAAGGCAAACGTATCATTCCATATCTGTACTTTCCAATATCCACTGCTTTCTCAAGCTACTTACTATAAAGAAAACATTGAAAAAATGGCACAAATATTAGGTATTGTATTATGTTACACATTGTATTATGTGCTTCTTGCATTACTGCATTCATATTCCTCTTGTTTATTCTTTACAGACCTCTACTTTTTCTTCCTACTTACTTTTCTACTTTTTTTTTTCCTGCTGTATCCTTCCTTTTAAATCTTTTAATTCAAAAAGTTCTCTACACAAGATTTCTGGTTCAAGCATAGACGTCTTTTAAACTAAGACTCTCAATGGCAACATCACACAGAAGGAATAGCCTTTTTGCTTTTGTTTTATTGAAAGAGAGGTTGCAAGAGCAAACGTATTGCAGAACCAAGAAGCAATTTGGCAAAACTCCTTCCCCTTTCACAGACTTCCACTTCAAAAACACAGAAGTTGTTCCATGAATGAAACAATTAAATAAATGAAGTTCAGTTTCCTCATGCCTGGAGACTACAAATGAAGTAAGGAGTGGAGGAGTACTAAGGATTTTACTGAGGTCCAAGTATTCATAACCCTTCCACACAGATTCTCTTATATTTACATGACCTTGCATTCCAGCCTTTCAGTCAGAGGAGATTCTTATCTCTGTCTCTCAGCCAACTCACATGCTTTTTCATCAAGTATCTGGAAGGCCAGTGCTGGCCAACTTCAAAATTACTGGGAGGAGTCAGAAAGGATTATGTATGTGGCAGGCACAATCACAGTATTTCCTAAGAAACCCTACAGTTACTTTTCTGATATGTTCTTGAAACTGAACAAAATATAGCTAAACAACAGCAATACAACTTAATACATAAAAAAATAATCCCATAAATTATTCTGAGACTTCAGATTATTTCACTTTGATTTCATTATGACGTTGATGTTAATTCAGCCAGTGTGCATACATATGACTAAAGGTCTTAAATTACAATTTAAGGGCTCAGAGAAACTGCTAACAAACAGAAGAACAAGAATGAACAGCTCAAGACTAACAATAATTTAGAAATAAATCATAAGTGCAAGTAGCTAAGCAAAGGAACAGGTTACGAGCGTTGTGATGGGCTTAGTCACAATATCAACACTGGGTGTCACTCCAACAAATATGCTGCAATTCAGCTACACACAATTGGCCTCAATCACATTCAAGTGAAAAAGAAAGTAGTTGCACCTTTATAAGACACAGTGGCCAAATTCCACAGTTCTTGTTATACTAAAAGTCCACAAGCATCCAACTAATCCTGCAGAGTTGGAAGTTATTACTTGTAACAGAGAAAACTACTGGAACACACACAAACACACAAAAAAGGTTCACTCGAAGGCCAAACATTTGTTTATAGACGGCTCGTTACATGTAGCACTACACCTTGTAGGTGTTTACCTCATATCTTCCTATCCAGAGTAGATAATGAGGCAGCACATTGCACATAATCCCATCTCAATGTTTTGCCTGAAAGAATGAAACAGATGCTTTCTGTACCAAAATCTGCACTCAGAGAGAAGGGAAGATCCTTGGATTTAGGTTAGGTTGCTCCAAGAAATAGGACGACTATCTTTTGCACTTGGCCTTCTTCAGAGAGCAGGTAGCAGTATTTCAGAACACAAGAAGATGGAAAAACTCTGCTTACTTCCTCTTGTTCAAAGTAACCCTGAAAACAGGCAAGAACGTGCCACACACCCCACCCCCAAATTGTGATATTTCATTCTGCAAGAATCTGATCCATAAACAACTGAAAACAATGAGAACTTCTCACTGACTTCAGTAGGTATTGGATCAAGCCAATGTTCCAGTTGTCCAAAGGTGATTAGTAAGCACTGGTATGATAAAAAGGAAAAGTCAAAATTTAGAAACAACATAAAAAGTGGCCTGTATCTCACTCATTTATTCACAGGAGTCTCTGGAAGATGCCATAAATCCTAATGAAGGCAAATAGGATATAAATGGATTTGAAGTTCCATATCAATTAAACCGTTTACACAGACTGAAGTAAAGGCTAGCAGCATATACATTCTTTTTTCTTATCATTTGAAATTTAATCAAAGCAACATAAAAGCAGGTACAAAAGAGTGACAAATCCTACACTACTCCTTTGTGCTACTGCTGTGCTCTAAGCTTATGGGCAGGACTAAACGCACTGAAAAGATTACTATAACACTTCAGGAACAACTAAAATTATATCCTGGCATGCATCTTACTCATAGGCTTTGTTGTTCATGATGATTCTTTTGGTCCTAATTTACTAGACAGATTAATTTCATAACGTACAGAAAGCAATTATGTGACACACTTACCTGCCATGTTTGATATCTTAATTCTTAGTAGTTTCTCTTCAAAATAAAGACTTCCTGCAGCGTTGTACATTTCTGAACTACTGCATGCAAGTGTAAAGTAGGTATAAAAAGATCCTCTAAACAAGCTCTTTTTTTCCTCCACATATCCCAAAGGATAAACAAGTAAGAGCCTGATGCAACACATAAAACATCCAGAATAATCCGACAACTGACTTACCAGCAAACCCAGACCTTGCAACTCTAGAAAGGTTTTCTGTATGCCATTTTCCCTATCCCCTCAGAGATTTCAGGTCCCTTATAGCCGGCTTTTGCTACTGGTGCTTTGGTCACGGTTTGAATGGCTAAAACCATGAATTCTCCTTCTCCATTGAGATTGATTGGCCATACCATTTTTCATAATAAAGCCTAAAAAGTTAAGACAAAACACTACCAAAATAACTACTTCCTCCCTCCCCTTTTCATCTGATATTCCCGTTTCTTGTCATCGTAACTCTGTTCATAACTGCATTCCTGGCAATACCAATACTAGGTATACTAGCCAGAAGACTAGAATTCTTTCCTTTTATATCATGCCATGGTCTGAATAGCGTTTTTCAGGAGAGCCTTCTGAGACCAACAAATATGCTCACTTCTCTGCTTGTTAAGTGCCCTCTCCCTTAGAAGTATGTAACTACAATCAAGTACACTACGGTCACTAAAGACTGTTTTATTTTCTGATTTGAAGGATGTTTGAAAAGAAAGGAATTAAGTGATACATGGCACAGTCCATTGGATTTGTACTTAAGGCTAGATGATTGCCAAGAACTGCTTCATTTAATTTGAAGAGATTAACGAAGACAATATAAAAACTATGCCCAGGTTTCTTCCTTCCACCTAAAACTATGGAACTGACTGATACTAACATCACACCAAACTCTTCCATTCTTACAGGAGATGGAAGAAAATTCTTTTGTGCATTTTTCCCACTAGCATTCTCTTGCAACCACTGCAGTAAGTCACATGAACAATATGTCTGATTCCATTAAAAACATATCTGACATTTTTTCCCCCACACACACCCCCCTGAATTTAAATAGAAAGCACATTCAAGTTGTCTCCTGTTCAAACAGAAAGCCAAGTTTAAAAAAAAAAAAAACAAAAACAAAAACATATACAACCTGTAGATAAACAATCCTGTGGAAGGGGAAGAGACAGAAGAATTGCCATCTTTGTAAAACAGCATTTTTAAATTTTTATAGATCCTTTCAAATTCTGTATCAAATATAATACAAGGTACTTATTGGGTAGGTTACAGCACAGATATAACACTGAAGCATTCAGAATAAAGAAAGCACTGAACAAAAATAGACCAGATTTGTGAAAGAAGGATTCATAGCCTATCAACCACTTATCAAAACAGTCATAACTTTAAAAAGTTCTAACAGTGCTGTAGCAGAACTGCAATAGTCAGGACCACTGACATACAACAAGGGTTTCTGACACAGTCCAACTCCAGATCTTCACTCTAGACATAAGAGAGGCTGAGCTGTATTCAAACTCTGCAACATGCCAGAAAAGTTTAGAACATTTGTATTGCTATTACTGAACTTCAGCAGAGGGGTATAAAATTTCATGTGATCTGTTCAGAAAGAGATGAAGTCTGATTTGATCCAGAATCAAGGGCATTACATCACCATTTATTTCAGAATCTGGCATTACTCACCAGCTATCTCGCTGTAATCAGCCAAGACTTAAGCTTACTGCATCCAACAAGGAGGACACGGAATGGCCAGAAGTATAACATCAACGCTTGAAAATATTACTGTTTGTTTCCAGCTAAGGTGGTGGAGGGCAGTACAGGGCAAGCACTGACTTCAATACTGACAACTCATCACACTAAGACCTATACCTGTTCCTGCACAAACTTGTGCTGCAGGACAACTAACACTAACCTGAACCTCTCAAAGCCTGTCATAAATAAATCAAACACAAACTGTGTGCAGCATATTTTAAAAATTAACACATGTGTTGTATTGCAGATAGGACAGACCCCAAACACAACTGCAGTGAATAATCAAGTATCAGTTTTACCACTACAGTTAGCTGTTGGTTGTGTGTGTGTGTTTCAATTTCACAAGCAGCACCTATTTCAATTGAGATATTCAATACGAAGACAGTGCAGCAGCACTTTATATGGCATTCTCTCAAGAATTACATTTTTATATTGTCTGCATACCTCCAAGAACTCCTGTACGTAAAGTCCTATAAAGTATTTGCTTGGCATGCACCGTTTCTCTGTATGTAACTTTTTTTACACGAACACTATTCATATGACTTTTCAGTTTTATTATATTCAAGGAAACAAGCATTCCATTCAGAGCCCTCAACCAACAAATTCATCTGGTAGTTATTTGGGAAATGAAAACATGTTCAAGCAATATGCATGTATTAACACATATGCATGTAGTAACACTACTGTCTGTGCGTCTCTGAGCACTAGTGAGAAATAATAAGGCAGATTTGGACTGTGTGAGGTACACAGATATTTAACCTACCTCATCAAAGCTGCTATCTTCTTTCTTCAAGGCTTTAAAATAAAAGGAAAAGAAAAAGAAAGTTATCTGTACTGCATTTCAATGAGCACAAAACAACTAACTCCAGGAAAGAGAAAAACAGAGCAACATTTTCCTGTCATACTATGAAAGAACATGCTGGCATGAATAACAATTTTATACTCAAAATATGAAACTAAATGGAATGTAGGACTGCACAGCATGTTTCCAAGAAACTAAATTTACATATTTATGAAAAATATTATCCTTCCAGGTTATGGAAAGTAAAAGTCCACAAGTTTCTTTAATTCTTACTGAGCATTTTATGGAGAGCCTGACTGAACTTCATAAAGCAAAAGCATAATAAACACCTAAACGCCTATTCAGCTTGTCAAGTACTAAATCTTTATATTGAAGTATGAATTGTAGCAGGCTTTTGGTGTTTTTCTTTAAACCACATGACTTGCATCAAAACAGATGAGATTTCTGTCTTTCTTACACTATTAACTAGCACAAAATCAACAAAAAAGGAAGCATGAAAACCGTACGAAAATCACATGAACTGGTGAAGCGAGACAGACATGAATAGTTCTAAAGTTGTAGCAAGCATAAATCTGATGAAACTTTTTTTTCCTTCAGCATACTGGATATCTTTACTGAAGTGAGAACACAATTTAACTTCTCCAAATCTCCACTGGAACCATATCACTCAGACGGCAGAAGATCTTTCTTTGCTCTGCCCACCACAGGGACTGGGCACTGCACCCTGAAATTGCTCTTTGTTGACTTTTCTTGAAGAGTTAAAATATGACAAACCACTGAGCTGATGATTGCACTACTTTTCCATTTATTAATGAACATCTGCAACTCGATGGAGGTAACCTGAATGACCATAGACCCAGACAGCTCCTAACCACGTAAGCAATATAACGTTTCTTACACCTAAATTTCACTAATTTCAGCAGTGCCCAGCACCTTTAAGGATCTAGACTTCGGTAGTTTTCCTTTTTCAGGTGCTCCTTCTCCCTTCAAATCACTTGAGTTTCTAATCCACCATCTCTTCCAAACCCTGTCTTCAGAAACAAAAGCTTAAAATAAAATAAAACCCCCAAACCGTAGCAGCTGTACCACAGGGATAACTGAGGCAGGTGAGCTCTGCATTGTCACAAGACAGCACTGCAGGAAAGTGTTGCAGCTCTGCAACCTCTGCCCCAGGCAGCAAGCTACAAATCACAGTTTTCCTTGCACAGGAAAGCACAGATGTTCCAGCCTTTGTTTGCTTTCATATTGGCATTTCTTTGGGACATGACAAATGTATTCCTCCACCTCTGAAAAAATCTCTGAAAATTACTGTTTTACAATTACTCATCTAGATTCCAGATTTCATGTTCAGAAACAAAAAATTAAAAAAAAAAGATTTTGCTAAGAAGATTGAGGTGCACACACTGTACATTTTTATCATGAAATTCATTTTTAAGGTCTTAAAGGCCTGACAAAACATTTTCAGACTGTCAGTCCCAAGTACCCCAAAATTATATGAGTTGGGACATAAAGGAAAGAGGAAAAAGAAACATGAACCAGTTTTTAAGAACACATTTTTAATCTTTTTATTTACTTCTCAGGTCACAAGGACATACAAGCTATAAATATGGAATATGATACACCTGGGTCATGCTGACAAGCTTTTGTCCCTCACGAAAACTCCTGATTTTCACAAGGCCAAAACATTCCAGGAATAACCAAACAACAGATAACCAACATAATTCACAACATAACAGAACAAGAAATGGGAATCTGTGATCCACTGCATATTTCTGGCTTGTCTGTACTTTCACTTCTAACTTTGACTAAAACAGCTTTTCTAAATGAACCTTCAAAAATGGGAAAATGAGAGTCCTAGCCCCTCATTTAATCAGATTCTGCTTAACAACACAATTATTAAATTCACATAGCATCTTAAAAAAAAAAAAAAAAAAAAAAAAAAAAAAAATCAAGGCAGCATATTTTACACTACTAACAACTAATGACATTATGAGCATGTTTTCTCATTCATGCAATCCTTTTTTGTAAGTTAAAAAAGCCTCTCAATTAAAAAAAATAAACTGTTTAGAAATGCACTTCTCATTATCTCAGGTATGCCAGCTATGCAAGTGTACATTAGGGGAGATTAGTGGAGATAACCTTTGTATCAGTGAGGAGCTAGTAACAGCACATAGATGCTCAGAGCTGCCACAGACTACTTTTAGTGCACTGTGAACAACCTTCAGCAATGCTTCCTTTTTCTCAACCCTGGTGTTAGTTTTTGACTAAACAGATTGCATAAGAAAAAACAAAACAAAACAAAAGGTTAAATGCCATGAACCGAAAAAAATCTCAGAATATGATTTTGGTACTATATTAACTTCTACAAATGCATAGCTATGAACTCTTTACATAACTAGCTACAAGATGATGATAATTTTATAAAATTACTCATTATTGATTTTCATTCCATAATTATCAAAGAGTAAAACTAAGAACCAAACCTAATAAAGGTTTAAATGCTAAAAAAACAGGGAGTCAAATGAATCTCAGAAAGTTGGTTGATGTTTAGTATAATATGTTTGTGTACACGTACAACAGTGTGTAAGCAAGGAAAGTAGAATTTATAAAGTAATTTGGCTGTCTGTGTTAGGGAAATGTATCAATAAAAAGAATTCTGTACATTTTTGGATTCTTAGCACTGCAAGTTCTTCATGATGTGCTGAATTTTAAGAGAGATACTCCTTGTAACACCAGAAAACTTCTGCCAGCAGAAATGGTGCATTAGCTGCAAAGAAGGTTAATTCTTCTGGAACTGTCAGCATGTAATTTCTGCAATAAAAGGCCATCCTGTCTATTTTAGAATATAGACTTCAGTTTAGCACCACAGGCCACATGCATTTTTTCCAACACACCACGGTGTCATATTGTGCTTTACCAGACTTGCAAATAGGACTGACAAGGCAATTGTCTAACTTTGAGCCTTGGGATGAAGGCTCAAAGGTAGACAATTTCACACATCACATTTTTTTAGCTCATAAACAGCAAAATGAACAGTCTTCATGCTAGGAACTCTGACAGCTATGGTCTGGATCAGCCAGCCTGCATCATTGTGCAGGATGAGGATATACAATACAGACAAATTCATGACCCTCTGCCAGTTTCTGGATGCAGTGGCTGAACTGTATCAGATCACAGTTAGGAAAACGGGCCAAGTCTGCTTGAGGCTACAGTTGGTACAAAATAATGGCTCCTTTCTGCGCCCCAGGGATAACTAAGCTGGTTTTAAGTCTGCCTCCTCTTTTATCTAGAGATGCTGGGGGAAATACCCAGAACATCCATACCGCATTTCATTTTTTTCTTCTTTTGGGAAATAGCTTCAAACGTTACTTAACATACATACCATTACACACTGGGAAAAGAAAAAAAAAAATCAAGTTTTGAATTCCTTGCTGATACAGCCTCTCAAATAGAGTACTTTGAGTACTTTCTGGGGAGAAAGTGGTCTTGAAAGTAGTTCAGTGAGTATTAACTTACAAGCCCTTGCAAAAACACACTGCAAATGACAACTTGGATGCGTTTCCACTCCACTTATCAAAGAAGCTAACAGTAACATCAGGATCAAAATTAAGGGGTCTTGTAGCATTAGAGGAATTGTATTTGGCAGTTCAGATACTGCTAACACTGGGGGATGCCTGGTGTTGCTGCACTAGGGGAAGGTTCAGCTCACAATTTGACTTGAATACCATGTTACTCTGGTATCACTTATGTGACTGTGTTCATAATGCTATTGTGTACTTGAACTTATGAAAAGATATCAACTGCAGCAGAAAGGGAAAAGTGTAAAGATCATCATAGATACAAAATTGATTGTAACTGAACAGAAGACTGACAAGACTCAAGATCAAACACAGTAATTTGCTGATCTCACCAGGGAACACCTTATTGCCAAAAAGAGGTGTAAAACCAGAGCAACAAAAAGCCAGAAGACCTTTCCTAATGAGGCTTTGGTTTTCTCTCCTTCATTTCAAAACACAAGTGGAGCATGTGTTTTACCTGAGCATTTCCTGATATGCAAGTTAAGAGTGTTTTAAACAAAGTCTGACTTTGCTTGGGCTTATCTGTGGCTGTGAGTATCGGGGAGTGGACTAGGTCCAAACCTCACACTGATAAATTAGAGTTTTTGCTCACAATGCAATCCCTGGTGTGATGGCCCCACTATTAGAACATCTGAGGATGGAGCAGTCATGCTGGTAGCAGCTGAGTTTAATGACAAAACAGCCACAACAAACAAACAAGGCAGCCTCCCCTGCTCCTGTGCTGCACAAAGAGCCAGGGTAAAGGGAAAAATGTAACAACATGTGTACCTCCAGCAGGCCAAAGCTCCCAAGGAAACTAAAATGTTTCATTTGTGAAAATGACAAGAGAGACAATGACCCAACAAAGCCACTAAAATGTGCAGAAATTAACACACAGAGAGGTTTTGATGCTAAGAAGGCATTAAGGGGACTGTCACTGCTATGATAAAGTAGCACTCAAAATCCTTCCTTTGTTAATGACTTCCCCTGGCTAAAACCTGCCCACAGCCCTGTACAGGAGCGTCTGTGTGTGCGTACAGGCACACAAGCATGTGAGAGACCAAACACCTGACCCCTCTCTTTTAAATCAAACTTGTAAAATGTGTTTAAATGACATAAGATTGATTAGAGGTGAAAGCTATTTTCATATGGGCACAGAGAGATACAGAACTGCAACTTAATATTCACTTCAGAATTGAAACTTGACATTTACCCTTGAAATTCTTTTTTACAAACATGAACTTTCAGTCATTACCATCTTTCAATCAGACAAAAGAAGACAGATAGCTGATTTCTAATGCTCCTCTACACTCCAGGTGTGCAGTCCCTAAAAGCTAGAGGCTGAGCAGCACACACACAACACGTGCCAAGCTGCAGTGCCCACATACTTTAACGAGCCTCCTCGATGAGGGTGTTGAGGGAGGACTGAATGCCACAGCTCTGGGCACATCCTTTTCTCTCTCTGGGACAACGCAGCTCTGAAAGTAGAGCCATGTCCGACAGCCTGACCGACTGCAAGGGAAGGTGCCCTGATGGGACAGCCGAGGGGTGAGGGCTGCAGACAGCCCCTCTTCTGGTGGGACTACCAGGACAGGGGCTGCTGCATCCCCTCATCTGTTTTGGCCCCTGCCCTGACTCCCAGCACAGCTCTCCCGCTACCTCAGCCCACAGCCCCCTCACACCTCACCCAGGTTACCCTCTCTCCCTGCCCAGCTGCACGGTGATGCTGGCAGCCGGTGTTAACGCTTTGAACGCTGAATGAAGCCCAGCATCATGCTGGGAACGAAGAGAAACACCGGCCCAAGCCCACCAGAGCAACTCTTTGGCATTGTTCTCAGGAACAGACCCTGGAGCAAAACGACCTGCTGTCAAAGCCAAGCGTGAGGCGGTGACACTGGGAGGTACCACGCTCGGCAGCAGCGCTCAGATAACGCTACCTCACGATGCTTTGCGCCGGTGAAAGCGCGACGAGGTTCAGCACCAGCCGACAGACAGACTTCTTTTGTCTGGCCTCCCAAATCCCTGCTCCAGCATTATCTGCCTCAGCATCTCATGCCTCAACTTAAAAGAATGCGCAGCCTGAACCAAAAATAAATGACCAGACCTGCAACAACACCACAAAAACAACTCCCTTTCCCACGTTTTTTCTCAAGGTTTCCCTTTGGCAACGGAGCCTACCCTCTGCCGGGCCAACTCAGCTCCAGCTCCACACTGCCCAGGGACCGTCCGGTGTTCCCCGGGCCTTACTTGTAGGAAACGCTTCCTGGGGGGGCTGTGACGGCCCTAAAGCCCCCCACTCCACACTGAGCCCCCCGCGGGTGGAGTGGTGCGCACTGGGGAGCCCCTCAGCACCATGGGCACCCCAGGACCTCCCCCAACACCCCAACATCACCCCACCACCATCCCACCACCACCACCACCCCATCACCCCATCCTCCCAGCACCACCCCACATCCATCCCACCACCACCACCACCACCACCACCCCCCGTTCCCCCGCCCGGCCCCGGTCCCTCTCCCCCCTCCGGGCCCTCACCTATGCGGCTGAAGCTCTCCGACAAAGTTCTCCGCAACTTTTTCATCCTGCCGAGCTTCTCGGCGGACTGCGAGCCGATCATGGCACGCACGGCGGGCACCCCCCTCCTCGCCAACCCCCGTCCCGGCTCCGGCACAGCCGGCACGACCCCTGCCCGCTCTCCCCCCGGGAGCCCCCTAGCCCGGGGAGCTCCCTACCCGGTCCCGGTCCCCCCCGGGGACGGAGCCCTAGGGAGCAGCAGCAGCGGCCGCGGGGCTCATAGCGCGGTGCCGGCCCCGCTCCCCGGGCTGCCCCGGCACGGCCCGAGGGGGGAGCCGGGGGCAGGCGGAGTGAGCGGAGGGGAGCGGGGAGCGGGGAGTGCGGCCGGGTGCGGGCACGGAGGGAGGCAGCAGGGAGGGAGGGGTGCGCCGGGAGAGAAAGAAGGAGGAGGAGGAGGTGGAGGAGGAGGAGGAGGAGGAGAAAGGCGGAGCCTGGCGGGGCAGGGGCGCCCCGCTCCGGGGCCGGGAGGAGGCGGCCGAGCCGGGCTGCGGCCAGCCCCGCCGGGATGAGCCGGGCTGCGGGGCGGTGTCCTCGGGCCGGGCCGGCCGGGAGGGGAAGCGGGGGCTGAAAGGGGAGAGACGGGGAGACAGCGGGCCGGCCCCGGGCCCCGTCCATCCCTCCCTCCATCCATCCCCAACCCTCCCTCTATCCATACATCCGATCCCTCCATCCATCCCCATCCCTCCCTCTCTCCCTCCCTCCTTCCGTCTATCCATCCGTCCCCATCCCTCCATCCGTCCCCATCCCTCCATCCATCCCCATCCCTCCATCCATCCTCATCCCCATCCATCCCTCCCTCCCTCCACCAACAGCCCCGAGGCTCTGGCCCGAGGCATCGCCCTGAGCCACTGCAGGAGGGGGACAAGGGTGCCTTGCCCCCCCAGGACGCACCCCAGCTCTCAAGTGGAAAGCTGGGCTTCTCCCCACATGTGCCCCAAAACACAGCTGGCCAACACGCCTGCAGATGCGTTAGCCTGCAGCTTAATGAGCGTTGAGAGCGTTTGATCTTGTTAACTCCACTGAACCAACGTTGCTGAAAAATAAATCAATTTAACCCATCAAGATGGATGGCCGTGTCTAGTCCAAAACAGAAAGAAGGTACTTCTGGAGAACACCACAGGCTAGGTAACACGTTTTAAACCTACGTTTACCTGTTTCAAATTGTATTTTGATGCGTGTTATCTGGTTAAAATGAACTTGGGTTTTAATGAGGCTAGCTAACTCAATTTACTGGGATTAGACGCTGCCCAAGCTAAGAGTTGTTAACTCAATTTTAAAAGCACATTTGTCTAGACAAGTGTTTAGGTGAGTTGGGTTCAAGCCATCTGCGATTCTGAGCTCTTTGGGATCAGACCTGTCTATTTCAATGCAGCAGGGATAGCAAATATGGAGCCTCTCGAGGTGGAAATCTGCTCTCCACTTATGTGTGTGGCTCTTGTGAGGTACCAGATTATGGGAATTGTCCTGCTATATAGCAGTACAGTAACACTGGCAAAATGTCCTGTGCACAACCCCTGAATGTACAGCCTGTTTGATAAAAAAGCTTTCAGGGGTGTGAATCCTAATGACCCTGGTAGTGTCTTTGAAATAGGAGCTAAAATGCCACATTAATGTCGGATATGTCATATTACGGAAAGAACTGGAGACAGGGTGGAAACTGAAACCTTACAGATGGGCACAGGAAAAAAGAAAATAAATAAAAGAAGAAGAAACAGACAAGGAGGCTGGAAGAAGAAAAAAAGGGAGGACACAAGCACTTCAGCATATTTTACTCAGTTCAAAAAAATGACATTTAAGTCCTTAATAATAGTTAAATGGTTTGATCTTTGTTTACATCTGATGCTAATATTTGTGAATGCTCCTACTCCAAGTGAAGAGGAAAACGCCATCAACATAAATAATATTTTCTGGTCCAGAAGCAAAAGCTGAGCATTTGAGCCCTTTTCACTTTCTGTGCATACCATTCACGCCAGGCAGCCTCGCTGCCCGGCTGAGACTTGTACGAACACTGCCGTAATTCAGTCTGTGGCTTTCTCTTGGCACTTAGGGATATAGTTTCTGAGGAACCTGTAATTAACCATGCTTAACTGATGCTGTCTTACTAATGTAAACCAATGTTTCTAGCACCTAGAGAATTTGGAACAACATTCCCATTTTTGCCCCTATTTTCTAGGTAAACTCTAAATTTATCAGGCGTGGAGGACAAGCCTCTGCCAGATGACTGCAGTGTGTTCTGCTTTCTGTGACGGTACAGGCAACTTCAAATTTTTGACAAGTGTCTGGCTTTGCAGCTGCTTGGGAGCAATCTACAGGCACATGTCAGGCTCTTTTAAATCAAGGAAAATTTTGCCTAAATTAGACGGCAGTGTGGTGCCAGTGAGAGAAACACAGCCCTTGTCTCCTGAAAATTGTACAATCTCAGTCTGCAGAGATGTTACACAGACATGCTTCGCCAGAGGAAGGAAGAGGTTGAAGCTGTGCAGAAACCTTCAAACTGCATGTTGCAGGTTTTGTTATTCTTCCCCGTGTGGTTTTCTCTTGACAGAAACACGTATGTTAAAGTCCTTCTTTGTTCTCTCCCCCACCCAACCCTTTTCTGTTTCCAGGGGCATGAGCGTTGAAAACTCATTGAATTCAGGAATGTGAAATCACTTTTGTAGCTTTGATCAAGTTCATAAGTTGGTGGTTATTTTTCTTCTTCTGTATTTCCACCACCCATCTCAGGAAACCAGTAAGGCAGAAATACACAATTTGCAAACCACAGAGATAGCAGCTATTATAATGATGACATTTTGCTTCCTTGTAGGGGCAAGCTTTTGGCTCTGCTTTTTATGTTTTAGTCTTGCAATTTGTGGCATAAGAAAATTAACATGAACAAAATGCTAAAGAATATTGCTGTTTGCTGCCTTCTTCCACAAGCGTCTTACAGAGTTAAAGCTCGTTTGCATTTAATGGGACAGCTGCATTATAAAAAGCCAGGCACTTTATTTAAAGCATCCTTTTTCACATCAACTCCCCAAAGATACACCCTACATAAAAAGCAGCTTGCAGTTACTTTATGACTCCTGCATCTCCTTGCCTGGCTTTGGTAAGAATTCATTACAAATCTTGACCTCTGCCACAGCCACTGAGTCAAGCTGAATCAGTCTGCAAATGTAAGGATTATCAAGTCCAATAAAAATATTTGCCAAGATATCAATTGCAAGTTGGACAACAGGAAACATTTGCCTCCATGCATCACACAGACCAGTGAGCCTAATCATGTAAATGTTTTGCACTGAGGTACGGGGTTGGGTTTGTTATTTCTGGAGGAGAGGAGACAGCAGGGTTGGCAGTTGTTTATTATTGTGTAAACTGACATATTGTTTAAAGCTGTAAACAGTGCAGTAATGGGCCTGGAGCACTCGGTATGGCAGAAATCTCCTTTCTGCAGATAAAACAGCCACAGTTGCCCTGTTTGTTGCTTGCAGGGTAAGATGAGATAACAAAAATCAAATCTGTGATGTGTGACACAGGTGGTGGCTCACAGAGTAATACAGAGTTGTGCATTTTCCAGATCTCAGGGTGTTCTCTTTTTGGATTCACACAGTAACTTCATGTGGTCTGAGCTCTCCCATCACCCCCAACCCCCAGCATTTTTCCTTAGGGACACCACAAAGGCTGCATGCTTGAGTTACATTCCTGCTCTATTTGAACTCGTGTGAGGCCAAGGTTTTGAATTTCCAAAACCCTAAGAGCACATAGCCAGGCAGCGTGTGTGTGTGGAAGAGGCATCTAATGCCACGGCTTTGGGGTGCTGGGCAAGCCAGCTCTCACCTCGAGTGTCTTCCCTCCCTCAGGAGTGAAATAGAGAGCAAGGTTTTTAGCTGTAATTCCTGCGGGAGGGCACAGCCCCATCAGGCCTTCACTGCCAATGTAAAGCAGATCTTCATAAATCTCCCCGGCCGAAGACATCCTCCATTAGCCCAGTCTGCTCACCTTGAAAAGCTCTCTCCCTGCCACGCGGCCTGTGGGACTGAGTGCTCAGAGCTGGGTTACTTGTTAACACAGCAATTCCTTAGTGACCCTCTTTTGATGAAGATGGATGTAAAGTCACAAAACACCCCTCCACTCTCTTCCCCCCACCCCTGCAATCTCACTTTCACTTGTCCTCTAGTAATACTCAATCCATGATGACTGTTATCCAAAGAGAAAGGCAGGCTCTGCTAACACAAACGGTGCCATATCCTTAGGGATGTGACCTTTAAGCTCTGCTAGCAAAATGCATTAGTGACAAAAATTAAACTTCAGCAGTAACGGAAGAACAGTACCTGTGTAATCTACGTCCACATCATAAGCTGTTCCCCCAAAAGCTCTCAGAGCTGACATGTCATGTTTTGCCTTTTTGGTGATTGTTATTAAATCCCATTTTTTATGAACCTGTGGAAATTTACCTTGTTTGTATTTGGTGCCTTCCTGAAGATAAATGGGGAGCAAACAGGCTCAGATGTTTCATCTCAGGCCTGACTGCTGCTGTCAGACCCCACTCCCTGGGTTAGGAAGTGATGAGTTACAGCTCACATAGCTCCAAAGACACAGTGCAAAGGGTTTGGTTTTCCTTGCACCTGATGGTCGGCTGCTGGTTAGGAATGACCCTTTGAACCACCCGTGCTTTACCTCTCAAGTACCCTCTAGTGGTCAATTTATTTCATGTACTGGTATGTGGGGTCACTTTCTATTTTCTTCTTACCTTACACTCACCTTAGTGGTGAAATGGCTGTAGGTGTAACACAGCACCTTCAGCTTTGATGCTTACAGTTCCTGTACCTGCTAGGCAGCTCCCTCCTGGCATAAGCAAGTACACTTTAATTCATTGGGAAGTGTGAGCTTTTTCTAGTTTGCCTAAGGCAGAGTGTTGTAGGTTGACCTCAGTAGGCAGCCAAGCGCCACACGGCTGCTCATCCTCTTCACCACCACCACCTGCAGTGGGAAAAGGAAGAGCAAAAGCAAGACAAGTCCTGAGTCCAGACAAAATAGTTTTATATGCAAAGAAGAAGTGGAAAAGGAAGGGAGGTAGGGAGGAAAGGAAGAAGGGAGGAAAGGAGGAAAGGAGGAAGGGAGGAAGGGAGGAAGGAAGGATATAACAGGTGATGTAAAGACAATCACTCACTACTTCCCACAGGTAGACTGATACCCAGCCAATTCCCAATCAAAATGTGTCTCATCCCAACCTTTTGCCCAACCACAATCTATTCACTGGCAGGGGGAGGAGGGGAGTCAGAAACAGAGAAGGCCTTGACACTGTGCAATCACTGCTCAGCAATAGCTAAAACATTGGTGTGCTATCAGTGTTATTTTGGTCACAGATCTAAATTACTGCACCATAGGAGCTGCTGGGAAGAAGATTAACCCCATCCCAGCCAGTCCCAGTACACACAGATGGAGGGAAATCACACTGGGGATGTAGAGTAGAGAGAAAAAAATCATGAATGACTATGCATCACAAACCTACATGCTTCACGCTAATAAAGAAATGTAAGTACCAAATACAAACATAAAGCTTTTACAATTCAAGCTGCTGTAAAAATTGTGCAATTTCAGAGATAGTGCTAAGCAGGCATGTGTACAGTAGGTTTGCAGAGATTTGTATGCTGAGATGCTTTTCAGTTTAAGTTCACCTGGCTACCTAGCAACATAGCATTAAAGTTGAATGTTGTTCCTGTGAAATAAGTAGAACAAAACTTTTAATGAGCTCATTTTCTTGTGACATCTTGATAAAGGTCTAGTAAGAGAGAAAATGGGATTTCAAATGTAATGGCCTCAGCCATTGTGAGATCAGATCCCAAAGCTTTGAAGTCACTGAAGTGTTCAACAAATACTTTCATAATGAAAATGATGCAAAATGAAACAGCAGGAGGACTGAGGATGATCTGTTTAGATGCACTCAAAAAGCATGTGTGAATCATGTCATTTTATCGCAAATATTGGGTGAAGGGTGTTTACTGTAACATCACTACTTTTCATTGCAGCAAAGTCCCTGGCTATCAGAGCTATAGCTCTGTTTGTACAACTTGAAGATCATGCCTGTATGCATAAAAAAAACAGGTGACTGGCTGGGAAAATAGAATACACAGGCAGAGAAAATTTCTCATGGGCAAGGATCTGCTCATAAGCAATCCCTGTTTTTGAGAAGGCACACAAACCTAATTGATCCTGGATGTGAATATTTAAGCATTACATGTGAAATTAGAAACACATATATCTCCTGATAACTTGGACAAACAAGGTTGAAAGGTAAACCCTACTTTATTTGTAAGATCTATTCAACTTCTTGTTGGTTTGCTTTTGTATTTTTCCCCATTTCTGATATATTTTAGTCATTTGCGACGGCTATCATTTAGACCAGATGTGCTAGAGAAGCAGCATATTGGATGGAGTCTGTTTATTCAATGATCTCTGCCTTTTTGGACTGCTCAGATCTTTAGGAGAGAGCATAATGGGAATATCAACTCCCCTTGGGGAGATAACCTCCTCCCCAGCCCCCCTCCCCAATAATGCAAAACATTTGCAAGGGTTATACATGAAAGGCTGCTGTGTCAAATGGAAATCTGCCTTCTTAACATTAAAATCTAGGTGGATTTCAGGCATGTATTCAAACATCATTTGTTCTTTCCTCAGGTTTGCTGCTTACACTCAGCCCTATCCCAAAATCAGCACCTTAACCACTGAAAAACAGTTCAGCCCACATGCCACTCTCTGCTCAGGAAAGGTTTTGGAAACTATCTCACAGTTTTATTTAGTTCCTATCACTGTGGTAACAAAGCAGTGCACACCATTAAGTACTGAGTACAAAATAAGTGCTGTCCTTCACTGCTAGCTTGCAATGTATTTTGGTCTTCGTAGAGGCAGCACAAAGTAGTGCTCCAAGATCTCTCAGCCCCAGTCTTTCTTACATTGCAGCAGCAGTTTGAGGCTCCTGTTGCTGTTTAGTGACCTTTATGGACTAAGTGATGTCCATGCAAGTAATGCAGATATGGACTGTGTCGCAAAAACACTGCAGTTGAAATTTACAATGGAAGGCAGCCAGTAGATGTGATAGATGGAGAATGGTAGTACACATCATCTGCAAAATGAGTCAGAAGCACAAGGCACAGCAAATTGGCCACTATGGAATATATTTCCCAGTAAAAAATGAGGTTTGAGAAAGATTAAAGAGAGGCTTTGTGCCTGTTTTTTAAAAGACCTACTTCCAGGAGTTAGAGGAAGCATAAAGACATTCTAAGGAAAATTCAACTGAAGAGGAGCTGGCAACACTAATTAGAGGTAGGGGTTGGTGCAAGAAGAGAATTACATGGAATCAAGTAATAAAAAGTTTTAGAAGGGAAAAAAAAAAGAAAAAAAAAAAAGAAAGAAAATAAAAAAAAAGAGGGTGTGTGTAATGAAGCAGGAGATGGAGAGACAGCAGAAAGAAACAAAGGATGGAAGATATACTCTGGACCATAAGCTGGAAATATGGTCTTTAAAACAGGTTTTGGGAGCCTTATAAAGAACCCTTGTCAAAAGTGAAGAGTAGGAACTTGTAGTAGCCAGCCTGTGAGAAGCAGAAGATTTTAGCTGCATGGAGAAAGAGAAAAAGCTGTGCTAAAAAAAAAAAAAAAAAAAAAAAAAAAAAAAAAAAAAAAGATTTAGGGAGTCTGGACCTCTGTGAAAATAAGACAATTGCCTTGGTCTTTTGTTAAAATTAAAAAAAAAAAAAAAAAGCAACACACTGAGTAAATGCTAAGAGGTGAGACCTTCTGCAAAATTAGGAGGGAGAAAAGTCCAGGTTATTTTATTAAATTTTTGATGAACTCCAGGCATACCAACTAATTACAGGACTTGTGACAGCCTTGTCAGTACAGTGCTGTGAAACCTCAAGTTAGCTGACCTATAAGTCAGGTGACAACACAAGTTATTTTAATGAATTTCAAAACAAACTAGCAAGAAATAAATTGCAGCAGAGAAAATCTGCATTAGAATTAATGGTATCTTAGTTCATTTCACTCCTGGCAGCCTGTGCTGCCTGGAGTCCATTTTATCCATTACCTGAACCCTGGCTCACCAATCCTGCACTGCAGTGGTCTCAGCTGGGATCCTGCTGCCTTTTGGAAGAATTTTTTAAAGTGTACAACCATGCATGGGTAATGGAAAGGATCAGATCCTTAAAGAATTTCATGGGGAGATGTTGGGTGAAGGGAATGCTTTCAAACAGGAGGGGCTGACCAGCATGTTCAAAAAGGTTTTGAGGTACCACAGCTGGAAGCAAGGAGGCAAACTGGAGGGAGGTGGGTGAGATGATGACAAACAAGAGAAAAGCAGTGGACTAGAACCATTAGGCTAGAATTAACAGAGAAGCAGGTTGAGATCTAAGTAGAAGGAAGTCAGTCTGGTAGAAAGAAAGTCATCCCTGTAAAGCTGCTAGCCAGAGCTTCATGGCAAGTCCAGAGCTTAATATAGAGGTCTTAGTACTTCAATGAGCAAATCCATTAGTGTTGTTGGTCTATATGTAAACAAGGATTACAAGATATGCCTGCTTACATCATATGAACTGATCCCAAAACACCTGTGCTATAAATCTAACCTTATTCAAAGTTTACAACTTTTCATTATTTATTTTACCAAGATTGTAATGATTAAATTTCAAAACAAATTTCAAGCCTAGTATACATTCATGTCATCTAACCCAAGCTTTAAATTAAGTACCCAAACTCTCTACATAGGATCAGAAATATGAAATTCAGGACTAATTAGCATTTTTATTACTGAATTTATACAAGAAATTTTTGCCAATCACAAGGTATTCTAACAGGGCTCTATTTATTTCTATATAATTTTCCAGATTTCATATTATGTTTCTCATTTATAAGTAGACACCCCTAAAATGTAATAAAATGAACGGGACTTTCACAGTGATTCAGTTAGTATAGTAAGAGTTTAGACAGTAAGTAGTCCCAAATTACTTGCTAAAGTATTTAAAATATTTCTGAAATTCCCCTGGCACTCACACTCATCCAGGATGGACATAGCTCTAAGATTTATAAAAAGTGATACACAACATAAATAAATGCACACACCCATAGAAAGATATCCTTGGGGAGTGATTCCCAAGACAAATTCCATGTACATGTATATATATATTCTTTTTGGTGAAAGCTTTCCTTGACAGAGTGCTGCTAAGAAAAATGTCTTTCAGAAAAACAGTCTGTGGGTTATACAGTTCTATGGAAAGCCCCTGATAATTTCATCTCCCAGAGTTAACAAAACAAGGCCCTCATAATTGCATGTCGTGCTCCAAGGATCCCAAAGGAGGTGAACTTAAGCCCTCATTACTCCATCCTAGTCAAATGATACAAAATCTCTATTGCCTTCAACCCACCTTTTCACCTAGTTTCTCCAGTTCATAGATAGCTATTTTGCCATGGAAGAACCTTACACTGTATGAACCTTTAATACTTTGTTTCTCATTTTTTACTGAAAACAAGAAGGGGAAACACTGAAAACCAGTAAATCAGAATAACCCATGTCCTCAGAAAGAGTTCCTTGGTACTATAGCAACAGCAGAGAAAAAGACTCAAGCAGAAGAGAAGGGAGTATATACAGGACATTCTTCAGGAGAAAATGGATTGGAGGTAAAGGAAACAGTCCATCGAGGAACAGAAAGATGTCTTCAGCTTGTCTTTGTCAGTGAAAAAATAAACTCCCCAGCAGTGATCTGTGGCTCTTGGATAGCATCTCGCCATTTACTTCCTGCATAATGAGGCTGGGAACAGACAGAAATACTCCTGGTGCTGGTTCTACAGACTGTTGGGTGTATCAGACTCTCAAAGCAGCAGTGTTGTAGTGTCCAACCACAATTTCCCCAGCGTGTTCCATCGCACAGCAGCCCCATTCTAAAAGAGTTCATCAGATTCTGCAGTTCTGGGTACGATACATGGGAGGACATTTTCTTCCTCTAACTGAAGTTTTGTCGTTTAACCACATTCTGTTTACTGTATAAATGTGCTGGGTTTTTGCTGTTTATTAATAAAAGCATTGGTAGCGCAGCATCACTGTATGTTTTTTAATTTCTATACTGAGGATTAGAGGTTGGCCTTAGAAGGTTACAGTCAGTGACCTCGCAGGGCTTCTGTGGTGCATTGTTGTCCAAAGATCATCTGTCTTTTCAGACACAGAACTCAGATGTTGTGATACATGGCCTGTGTTTGATGTCAGCAAGAACACTGGTCTCAGTAATGACAAACAGCTCAGTCTGCATCTATCCTTCCATCCATCTGAGCAGCTTTCACATTAAGTAAATGAGCAGTTTTGTTTCATAGTTCTTCCCAGGATTACTTGAAGAGGTTTGCTTTACTGTGTTCAAAACTAATTAAACAAACATTCAGCTTTGTTCCTTGTTGCAAGTCCCAATTCAAGATATGCTTCAATGTACTCCAATAAGTATAGTTTTGTCTTTCTTAATTTGACTGATGTCATGTATCTGTATTTTAAAATGGGAGTTCATTATGTGATGCAACTAGAAGATACAAAGAAAAAAAAATATTTTTTTTAATCTATGTGATGTACTGAAAAGAATGTCAGGAAGGAAAATTGCAACAAAGGACACAGATTTTATGTCTCCTTTTTTTGCTTCACATCCTAATCTAATTATGTATTCCTTCAAATGACAGTTCCCTTGTGATACTCATTTAAGAAAAGTAATAACCAGTGCAATGATTAAAACCAACATCGTAGAACTACTCCATCATATCCAAGATCCAAATCCATCATAGAACTGTCTGATCAGATTTGGTGGTGCCTAGCCCCAGGGCATTAAATACCTTCCCTGGCTGATATAATTCTGTATACTTGCAGAATTTAAGCATTTGTATTTAAAAAAAAAAAAAAAAAAAAAAAAGTTTTTATTTGAAAAAAAAAAATTTCAACACAAATTAAAATTAAACCAGCACAGTGCTTTTCTTCAAATGGCATCGCTCCACAGCTATTTGTGCCAAGCCACTTGCAGGCAGCTGCAACTCCCTGCTCCATGGCTGCATGTTCCCGTCCCCTCCCTGTGAACTGGTGCTGACGCTTGGATGGCTGCTCAATGAGCCAGTTCAGGGACCTGATTCAGCTGAAAATGAACACCCTCCATAGCCCCCCCCCCCTCCAAAAGTGATTAATTTTCAGCCAGATGAAGTCTCTACACTAACACACCACATTGCCTTCCCCAGTTCTGCTGCTGACATTGGAAACAGAGGCATATTTATAATAAGCATGGTAATAAAGTTGGAAAACTTTAATACAAAACAAAATAGAAAGTGGCAAAAAGAGAATGCTGTCTCAAGGCAGAACGCTGTCTCATGGTCTCAATGCTGTCTCATGGTAGAACTTTCTTTGCTGTGTAGGTAAGTGAAAGGAGTCTAAAGCTTTCCTTTGTTTACACCCTCCTCCCTCAAATAGTTTTCAAACTCATTATTTATTCTCTGAGGAAGAAAAATTTAGCATTTAAATTGCCAAATCCAGGCATATATGCCTGAAAACATTACTGAATTCATGTATCCTTTCAAATGAAAGCAAAGAGACTCCTATCTCCGATCTAAATCTGATTGTAACACAACTTAACAAAGGATCTGCAAGTATTTTGAATGTCATGCCAACATGCCTAAATTCTTGTAATTCTTAGTGTTCTTTTTAATTCTAATCTGAGAATTAGACTGATAACATACTGTATAGATAACATTTTAAATTTATTCATTATATTTTGATAATTTTGTCATATAAGTAATTACATTAATGAAGTTTGTATCATCCTTTGAAGTTATTTTAGAAAGTACCATGTTATCAGCATGTAATAAACCTCATGTATCTATCCTTCCTCTTTTACTATCATGTCTGGTGACTACTATTAAAAGTTTTTTTTTTTTTTTTTTTTTTTTTTTTAATACTCCTTTGCTCAGTTAATTTATGTATTTATTTACTTTTTACAATATAATTACACAGTCTAATTGGGTGATTAGATTGTATGCCATTTATAGAAATACAGGGTGAATAACTGGAACTATTGCAAGTTGCATAACAAAAAATGAGCTAAAGGAACAATAACGTTTTAAAAGATCACACAGAGTGGTGAAAACCAGAGTTAAGAATTAAGCACAGTTGGCAGAGTGAGATGATGTTGGCAGAGAGATGGCACAGCGCATCTAGAAAACAGGTTTTATACCATGCCTTGCACTCTTCTCAATTTTGAGCAGGAAAAAAAATCTTTCTGCTAGAGGATTTTTTGCACGCAGCAATTTTATTCTCAATTTTGTAATAACGTCAGATTTGGTAGCTTTGTCCAACCATTATATGCTATATTTGTTGAGAGGACTAACAGCACCAAGATGGCCTTGAATACCCTACTTTCACAGTTTCATGGCCCCCTTTTTGAGCCTTAAATGCTCTTAATATGACAAGGATGCCCGTATGTATGGATGAGAAGCTATAGGGGACAATTTTTTAACATACTTGCACAACACCAAGCATGTTACTGTCTGATGAAGTTGGTGTTTCTGATACTCCTAGAATGTGGGTCTTTGATAAAGACAACAGTGGCCATGTCTGAGGAGTTCCCATGTGTTGATAGATTTGATTTTATAAACATGTTTTGTTTTTTCTTTTTTAATATGATTTTCCTCACAGATGGGAATGGCAGTTACAAACCAATTCTAATAAAAAGGAAAATTGGAAATGACCTTAGCATAATTTGCGTGTATGGATGGCATCTCCTCCCCTAGAGGCCTAGTCCACCTGATCCCACTGCCTCAAAAGAAATTCACGATATCAGCCTGCCTCGAGTTCTGGTCTCTTGTGGATTTACAGTACAGGGCTGAGCACTGAAATGAAGTGTGTGTTTCAGCAGAAGCAGAAACTGATCAGAGCATGCACCTTTGCAGCCCGGAATAGATGTTTAATGTCTTTAAAAATATCTCCCTAAATGTTTTTATTCCATGTTATTCACACTCCACCTACCATATGCATAACAGCACACCAAGAAGTAAGAAATTATTCCTGATAAGGAACTTCTGAAAGTTCTTCTAATGCTGTTAATGAATAAAGAGGAAAAAGTACAAAGTGAAAGCGAAATCTCCAAAAATAGTGAGATATTTTATTTTGGCTAAAACCTCTGCTAAAACTCTTTGTTCCCATCCTGGGAGAGCTCCTCACATTTATTTTCTCTTCTGGCACTGGTCTCCACCGGTTCATCTCCTACGAGCTCAGGGATTTCCAGCATTGCCTGCAGCTGGCCTCACCACTGAGCTTCCTGCTCCCACGCGCTGTGCTTTTTAAGCGTCCCCAGAAGCAGGACCTCAAATGTCAAACCAACAGAGCACGTGGGAGCAGCACTGACTCCCAGTAATTTAAAAGCGATGTCAGCCTCTTTACGTGCTTTGGAGAAATGTAGTAGCAGCAGAGTTTACTGGATGTTAAACCCAACCACTCTTTGCTTCGGGTAGCTCTAAACTAGATTTCTGTACAGTGCTCTGCCTCTTTTCTCAGCATCTGTACATCAAATCACTTGATGAAATCAAACATATCTATACAATTTACACTGTCTAGATAGAGTACTATGAATCTCAAGACCATAAATGATATAGAGGGGCAGGAAAAAAAAAAAGTAAGCTGCATGCTTTGTTATATAAAGTGCTGAAATATGCATGAGTAAATGTGGCTTAGTTTTAAAAGAGGGCTCATATCACTGAGACATTCAGTTATGAAACATCATGCAAAAAGTAGAGATGGAAGACCACAGCTTGTAGAAATTAATGGCATATGTATAAGGAGATGAAATTCTTGAACATACATGGCAGAAAATTCAAGTTCAGCACAACTGAAAGGATTACTTATGTCTTAAAATGTAATAGCTGTAAAGATATCACGGTGCACCATGGCAGGGCAGATTGCTGAAGATCTGAAGCAGACTTTGAGAATAAATGGAAGCGATCCTTGCAGCAGCAGGAAGGACTTCCAGGCTCTTAATGTTAGATAAACAAGCAAATAAATAGATGCAGCAACGGCCAAACAGGGAATGGAAAAGATGATGAAAAAAAGTAGAAGCTCCAGCAGATTATGAAGTGGTTTATGTTTTGCTTCCTGCTCCCAGGCACTGACTTCTGCTCCCTGACTTTGAAGACTTCTCACCAGTTAGTGTTATCCTAACATGTGTAGGCTAAGATTAACTCTGGATGTCTGCACACTGAAAGGGATCATCTCCAACTCTTAACACAAATAACTTCAGACACGACGAGTGGGACGTAGCCTTGAAAATAAAAGAAATTCTCTCGTGTCAGACCAATGGTGCCTTTAGCCAGTATTCTCCTACATGTTAAGGAGGCTGACTGCTGTGCTGACATCTGGATCTTTGCAAAAACTCCAGAAGACAATCACCCATGAGGTAAAGTCCTGTGACACAATTAAGACTGTAAAGTCTAAAATCAAAGTTACCCCTCCTAATCCACAGCACCTGATCTCTGCTGATGAGTATGGAAAGATGGGAATACTTCAACTCCATCAGGAGCACTCTCTGCTCTTGGTACCATGTCTGTGTGGAGGTATGAATGAGCCTTCTCTCCACCAGCTTGCCCCAAAATGCAGCCATGACAATATGATGCCATGCAAATGCTCACCTGCTTCTTGCTTGTAAATGCAAGGAAAGTAGCATAGCTGTACCAGCAACCGGCACCCACAAAATGAGCTGAGGCAGAGAGAAAGAAGTCTTTGTTATGCTGGCTCTGGCTGTGAGCTGGTCAAATAAAGCATCAAAGCACTTCACTAGTCTGTTGCAACAGTGTCAGTCCTGCCACAAAACTTTTTGTTTTGTTTGTTTGTTTGCTTGCTTGTTTGTTTAATTCATTTCTTGCAAATAAAAATAATAAGGAAAGAGTCACAAATAGAATTGCTGTTTAAGAGACCACAGACTATAGACCATTCCCCTCATACTGTCCCTGATTCACACTTTTATTCACAAAGTCATAGGGTCTATCTACCTTTTAGCATTCCCATCACTAAAGACTAGCTGTCCATGAGTTTGCATTTTTGAACCTGCTGATACTGTCTGTCTCCACCGCCCCATGAAAGCTTGTTCCAGAAGTACTTGTCTGTGTTAAATTGATCTCCCACTTGTTTCACCATGGGTGTCCTGGTTCTGGTGATGTGAAATTGCAGTTCTGAGCTCACCTTATCCACAGCCTTGATTACTCTAAACCTATCACATCACTCTATTCTGTTTTTTTCCCTCTGGTCTGAAGAGGTCCAGCTTTTTGGTCTCTCCTCATAAAGCAGAAAATTCCATGTAACAAAGTGACACCCCATTGCCCCCTTCCTGATGCTCAGTAATCCAGTAGCTGCTATATGATTTCATAGCAATTTGAAATTCAGCAATTAGTGATTTTTTTTTGGCTGCTATATGATTTCAGAGAATTGTCAGTAACGACTCAGATCTTTCTCTGGAGCTGCAGATGCCAATTGCAATTTTGGCATGGTGTAGGCTAAGTCTTTTTCCTCAGTTGCATTACTTCACTTTTTTCTGCACTAAAGTCCATATGCCCACATACTCACTTTTGTGAGGTCTTTCCATGAACCGCTTCACCAATAGTCCAGCGTTATTGTCAGCAAACTTGGAGATCTGACTGCACACCCCCTTCTCTAGTTCACCAGGATGCTGAGTCCTAGCATCTATCCCTGTGGCTCACTCTTCTCCATTCTTAAAAATTATTTCCATCTTCGTTTTGACATGCTTTTGGTTCATGAAAGAACCTTTCCTCCAATTCTGAGTCAAGTTCATTTCTTCAGTAACCTCTGGTTAAAAGTTTTTTGTAACTCCAGCTGTGTCGTAGTCACTAGATTGATGTTATCTGTGCACTCACTGACACCCTCCTAGAACTCCAGCAGGTGAGAGAGGCAGAATTTCTCATTGTAAATGACATACTAAATCTTTTCCATGCTGATCTAATCTATCCAGCACTTCACTGCTCTGAATTTACTCTGTAGATTAGTGGAACTTCAAGAACAAGCAGGAAGAAGACTGTAGCGCTAAAGAAAACTTTGGTACATTTGAAATATAATATGTAAAATTGTCACCTTGCAGATTCCCACACCTTGAAAAGGTGTAAAGCCCTGTTTTGCCAGGGCTGAGAACTTAAGAGGTCATTGGGTTATAAGAAATTAAGTGCCATATGGATAAAAGGGAAAAGTAAGGAAAAGAAGTAATAGGAGCCTTGAGCAACCTGGTCTAGTGAAACGCGTCCCCGCCCATGGCAGGAGGGTTGGAACTGGATGACCCTGAAGGGTCCTTTCCAACCCAAACCATTCCATGATTCGATGTAAGCTTGATGGCCTTTTTTCTTGAGGTCAAGTGTTGTGTGTGTGTGTGCTATACCTGAACTGCTGCTTGGGAAATTAATAACTAGGGCTGGTCTGAGAACACCAAGTGCCTGACTCCATTTCAAGCCAGGTGACAGCCAGGGTGTAGGAAAGGTTGCCCTTGAGATGCAGGTCAGAGATACAGTTAGCTCAGGAACTGTGACAGAAACAGTGCTATGAAAATCCACCTAAACCTGGGATAATTAAACATTTCCTAATCATTTTAGTTGTGTTTCCAGTTGACAGCTCCTTGCACAGACTGGGCTGAAGGTCAAAATTAAAAAAAAAAAAAAGGAAAAATATGTCTCTGGACAGGCTGCAAATAACTTTATCTTCATCCTGCATCTTACTTTATCATGTTAATACACACAGAGATTCAAGCTTACATGGTTCTCAAAGTGACTTTGCTTACTCCTACTCATTTGTCTGCCAAGCAAGCATTTGACTCAAAGTGACAGCTCAAAAACTCTGCCCTCTATTACTTTTTCATGTTGAGAAACAATTGCTTTGTCAGCAAGAGAAAAGCCACTCCAACATTTGATTTACAGTATATAGCAATGGTCAAGCTACCCGGTCAGAAGACTGATAAACTTGTTAAACTGCTAAAACCCATTGGCAGTTTTCTCTAGGTCTAGACTTAGTTTCTGCCCCTCTTGCTTTGTGGAAGCTCACATAAGACACCACCAAAGAGTTTCTTTGTAAACTGTTAAGATAGGTCAGGAAAGTTTGGCATTTTCAGCCACTCTTTCTATACACAGTAAGCCTGGTTGTTGATACAGCAAATAGATGTGAAAGTGCTTGATAAGGCAACTCAATAAAGCTGAGTATTTTGATACATAAGACCACCACTCTACCATTTTCCCACTTAGTGCTGTGATTTCCGTTTTGCCCCCCCTTCATAGCCTTTCCCTTTCATGAAGAGTTTGGTCCATCCGCTGCTTGCATATTGCCCAGCCTTCACCACAACACTTTAACTTAAAGAAGCATGAAGAACCAGAGAGGAACAAAGACTTTTGTTCTCATTCTGGCGTTTAATACCTGTTGTAAGGAACTCAGCATCAGAAGATAAAGCAGCAACTTTTTCTTTAATTACTAAAATGTGTCGGTGAGGACAAATGCACTTGAACTCACACAAGCAGTGATACATGGCAAGAAGACCTAGACATGAAGATACCATGAAGCTGAAAAAAAATGAAAGTGCTGGGTTTAGGAGCCAGCACGCATTTCTAAGTGTTCAGTCATATGATCCTCTCATGCTGCATCCAAACCATTAATGATGCCACAAGAAAGACTGAATGCATTTCCCCAGCCAGAGCATAAACCACATGAAGACATTAAATAAATAAAGGTTCTATAGGTTTGGGATTTTGCTTGAAGGTATCACAAGCATAACCCTTCCTTTCAAGTTTTGGACAAAGCAGTATTTGGGGAGTGGTCTCAGCCGGTTCTGTGAAGTGTTACAGTGCCAGCACAAACCTGGCTTCAGGAATATTCTGGAGCGAACCATACTTCAGTCCGGGAAATACTTTGACAAGTATTCCCTCCTCTCTCTCCTTCAAGTGGCTGTTATAGAATGAGGCCAACTCAACACATAAATCAGTCAATTGGCAACAAGTCTGGCACTGCTGTCTTTTGGAGAGACGAGAGCACGTATGTGCCTTCAACAGCCTCCACCCACACAGCCTCTGAGTCACGATTTGCAGCACAGGGCAGTCAGGGCTGCTTGCAGCCCCAAACCCAGAGCTGACCAAGCTCAGAGACAGGCAGGAAGAGTGTGCAACCACTGCCAACATCACTGTCTCCCAGCCACTAACTTCCCCACTCTCCCCAGTCATCTCCTCCAAAAGCTTCTTTTTTTCCTTTATTATTTTCCTGTTTGGTTCCTGGCAGAAAGAAGAGGGGAAGAAAAGCATGCTAGCTAATTCCTGCACTCCTTCCAGGACAAACTGAAAATCTTGAGCACCGCATGTTCAGCAGCCCTTTTGAAGGCACCCTATAACCATAGGATGTGTCAACTCCTTGGATGCTTACTTGGTATATTACTTGGTATAGAAAGAAATAGCAATTTGGCACACATTATTTGAAAGGATAGGCAGCAATAACTATGTATGGAAGTCCAACACAATGAAGATACCATAATAAATAAATATCAGACAATTGACCATTTTTCAAAATGAGTTTCATATGCCTGTTTCATAATCAAATAAATAAATCGGACACGGTGCAGAAAATAATTGGACTCATCATCAAGCCCAAGGTTTCAGAAGTGGCAAAAACTATCCTCCTGCACTAACAAAAAAAAAAAAAAAAAAAAAAAAAAAGCTAAAATAGCAGACTTCAATCTACCAAAATTCTCTTTACATAAATAAATTACATCCACCAACATTAAATTTAATCCAACCTATTTGAGTTTTCAGGATGGG
This sequence comes from Anas acuta, assembly GCF_963932015.1. Classification (NCBI taxonomy): domain Eukaryota; kingdom Metazoa; phylum Chordata; class Aves; order Anseriformes; family Anatidae; genus Anas; species Anas acuta. The sequence goes on along the minus strand of NC_088980.1, from coordinate 23,750,964 downwards.
AAGTTTCATTCTGTTGAAAGATAAACATGTATTTAGACTTCTCAGTTTCTTAGTTGCTCTTCTTTTCAGACAGTAACACCTTCACTACTAAAACTAATGAGCAATAACCACTGAAAAAGTCTACAGAGGACAGAGAGAATAGAGCTTGAAGGAAAGGGAGGGAAGCCTGACAAAACCAGGTGATTAGCAGAGGTATTACAGCTTAGGCCATGCTGTTTCCTTATGTAGCTTCACTCTGTTTATACGTTGCATCCCTTCTAATTCTTTTGTTAAAGTATGAAGAAGGGGGAGCTCATTACTGAAAATGATAAATGCCTTTGTTCACCCACCTGGGAATGAAAGATATGTTGTTACTTCTTTTTACTGTATTTTTCCCAATTTCCTGTGGCTGCACTACAATACACAGACTAGCAACCTTGCTACTGATAAGCCAAATCCACTATTTCTGGAAAAGTAAGAAACGTTGATATACAAGAAAGCCCAGAGAAGGCTGCAATTAATATACTGAAATGAGGATATGTTCCATCCAATTAACTCCTCCAGTGAACACGCAAATATAGGTTAAATAATCTGAAGTCTGGGAACTGTTTGGGGATTTCTGCATTTTCTGAGTTGTAAGGCTGCTGCCCACAACGGTCTCATTAAATTGAACTTGAGTTGGTCTTGAACTGCATAAGCAAGATCATACATTGCTGGATGTCCAGCTTGACTTGTATGAATTATAGCCTACACTGTGAAGTTAGAATATAACAGACAGGTTAAAATAAATTTGACCAATTCTTACTTTTTGATTCCCACAACCACCAGGTTCACATATTTGTAATTACATTCACTCAACCTTCTCTTTAAATGTAAAAGGCAACTATTCTCCACCCATTCCATATCCCCAAAGTATTTTGAGTCTTTTCTTAAGAAAGGTTTGCCCTCCTCCCCCTTTTGTTAGAACACATGACAGCCCGCCCTTCATATACTGTAGCAGGTGCTGAAGAAAAATGTGTTTCTATTAAGTCAGGAATGTCACTACTTGGATCAGGAGACAGCAGGCAGACCTTCATCATTTTTGCAGAAGTTCTCTCCAGGGAATACCATCAGCACGTTTTATTTCCACACTATCAACTCACTCTTATCACAGACCATCATTCTCCCAAGACAGCCCTTTGAGTAATACCTCAGACTCGAGAACAGCTGAGTTGAGAAAACATGAAATTAAAAAGTGCTAAATATGAGTTAAGAAAAAAAAAGAAAACTGCACCATTGTTTCATCAATGTTAATTCTACTACAGATCCAGGAACTGAGAGCCATATTTTTACATAAATTCCTGAGGAACTGTATATTCCGAGAGAAAAATACAGTGAAAAAAAAGTAAACACTGTACCGAAATCAGCAATAGAAGATAGTTACCAAAGCTGAAGTACAGGCAGGTTCTCTGGCACTGGAAGAAATGGTAATTCACCTCTGTACCCACAAACAAGATTTAATTCCCACCACACCTACATGCCATCACATTGTCATTCTTTTGTCAGAAAACAGCGAAAGCAAAACCACATTCTTTCCCTTCTCTAATTCATACTTGATCGCTTCTTTTAAACCAAGTTAACATTGTAAAGACAAAATTAAACAGAACCAAATTAAGGATATTAAAGGATTTATTTTAAGAACATTGATAAAAATAACATGAATATATTATATACTGTACAATACTGGATAATACACAGACAGGTTATCTAAACCATACAAGATCCTTGCTTCTTGTATTACATTGGTAAGCTAGTAAAAACACCCAATGAAACACCTCTAGGAAGAGAGAAAGGAAATAAATCATATTATGGAAAAGATTAAAAGGTTAAAAAAACAAATACTTTCTTACTATACAGGACTGGCTGGGATGCATTTAGCACTCTTCACAGTATGGCCTGCATGGTGCCATGCTTTGTAGTTGTGGCGAACATGAGTTGCTAACACACCACTTCTTTGGCCTTTGCTGAGCCATGCTTGTATAACATTGAGGTTCTCCCTCCCCTGTCCCCATCAGCAAATAGGCTGGGGCTGTGCAAGAAGCTGGGAGAAGACACAGCTGGGACAGCTGACCCAACCTGACCAAAGGGATTTGCCATGCCACACAACACTATACTCAGCAATAAAAAGGGAAGAGGGTGTTTTGGTGGGAGCTAGTCAGTGCACAGAAACCAGCTGGGCAGAGGTTTGCTTCAGGGAGGTAGTGATCACATCATTTGGTTTTGGCTTTTTTTTTTCCTTCTCCTTTCCCTTCCTTCTCCCCTTTCCTTCACTTACTAAACCATCTTAGTCTTGACATACCATTTTTCTCACCTTTGCTGTTACATTCTCTCCCTCATTCACTTTAAACAAGCAAGTGGCTGGGTGGTGTTAGCTGCTGGCTGGGGTCAACCCACCATGCTTACTCTATTACAAACTGCAGAATCCTGGCAACATTTGTTTTTTATTTTTTTAAACACTAAAGTTATAAAAGAACATGTTCACAGGGTTCAAGTTAGATGTATATTCATCTAGTCAGTCATCAGTTTCGGTACATTTTACCGAATGTAAATCTTGCCCATTTTACTGTGTAATTTCTTTTTCAAAATTATATAGCCAAAGTATACATTAGCACTTCTGTTACTGCATTTAATTACTCAAACACATATAAGCTCCCCTCACTCAACCCTTACACATTAGTCTTTCCTCTTTTTCCAGGGGGGGGAAAAATAGAACACTTCTCATTCTATAACAACACTTAAGAATGTGCCCGTTGTAATTCCTCCTCAGTACAAACATGAGCTATTTCTGCTGTGTGAAGCTATGCTTCCTTGTTGCCTTTTATTTTTATAAAACATACAGTAAGGAAAAAAAATCTTTATTTAGGAACACAGGAACAACTGTTTAAGTGGCAGTTAAGACTGAATTCAAATACATGATCATGACTGTAAACCATCTAAATAAGGTAACAAAAGACAGAGGAAGAAAGGTAACATTTCACACAAATGTCAATATAGGCAGCAAACATTTCAACAAACAAAAGCATTTATAAAAAATCATCCTATATGGGTAAAAGAAATAAGTATTTCATGCAGTCCTCATCCACGCCTAGTTTTAAAACTGGGAGTGGGGGAGGTAAAAGGAGAACAATCTTTGGAAAAATAGATCTCACAGGGCAAATGATAACAAACAAAAAAATCTTCCTGTATTCTGGAGCTATACACTTAATGGAATGTGCTCAGCTTTATTCGTTCTCAAATCTGCTGTATGGATTATCAGAGTCCTGAAGAAGACCTGCAAAACAAGAATAAGATTAATGCATTTATCATTTTCTTACCAGTACTGCTTATAAGACTCGAGTTACTGAGCCCACTGAAATAGGTACTCTATATAACAAAACTAGAAGACAATTCTTGTCTTGCAATAGATGATCTATCATCACCCAGACACTCAAATGAAATAATAAATTGAAACTGTTCTTAAACACTCTTATTTCTCAGTCTATTATCATGAATAGGTATTTCATGGTTTCTCCCTCCAAAATCATTTCTATGATAAGTTCTTAAGGAGAAAACATTTCTCATTTGTGAGGTATACTCCACAGAACAAGTTTGTGAAAGACAAGTTTACAAAATATAAGCAGGGATGGCTCAGGAAGAGCAGATTCAGACTGGCCAGTTTATAAATTAAAGCTATTTTAAGATCACCATCCTTTTAAATGTAAGGCACTGCTATTTTGACTTAGTACTGCTTTGAATACGCACAACCATTTGTCACTTTCAGCCATTTGCTGCATTTCCAGGACAGGACAACAATCTCTAAGAACAAATGAAGATGACCTCTGCATTCACCAAAAGCTCCAGGGATAGAACAAGTGCATCACTTCAAGCAGATTGCAGTGTATTTCCATCACAAAGATTCTTGATGTTTTAACCAGAATATCATCGCAGAAAGCATTGCAAAGGCATCCAATTCTACTGAGTGACCAGATACGCACACCATCTTCTTTAAGCATTAGTTGAGCAATCACTGTTCCATACAGCAACTATTTCAAAGAAACTTTAAAACCACACACCAGATTTAGGCTAGGCAGAAGCGTGTACTGAAAATAAAGGAGCCCCATAAGAATCCAGAAGCTGACCTTTTGTTGTGAAAGAACAGCACAACTGCCAGTACCTTTTTGCCAGCCTTTTTATACTGATGACTGGCAAGCCTGGACTCTTCTCTAGCTCACTGATTTAGGACAGAGAAAGAATACAGCAAAGCCAAACAGCCCCAACTCTTAAGCATTCAGTTTCACAATAGCAGAAAAGACTACATTTGTCTCTACCAAATCTTTTAGAAACTCCCCTCAGATCTTCACACAGCACACTTCTTTTTCCACAGGCACCTGCATACAGGTGTTCAAAATTCACTGCTCTATCTGAAATTCAGAAACACCAAATGCAGACTGTAGTCTTGTCTACCTTGTTGCAGCTATGGTATTTCTTTCAAACTACCAGCAAGTTTTAAGATACCAAGGAAGAAGCATGGCTGATTATTGTATCAGCAACTGCAGACTACCTGATAGGGAACAGCAAATATTCAGGAATACACACAAAAATTCCTATAATTATTCAAGTTGTAAAGATTTCAAGCAGACGATTTGTAAGAAGTTAAAATCAAAACCAGTCCTCATGCCTAATGGCTGTTACTTGCCAAAGAATAAGTCAGTCACATTTATAAAGCTTCACCCACATTAAAAGAAATACAATCTATTTACCTGATAGAGTACTTTGCATCAGAAGTACTAGCCTTTTTTTTTAATTGTTTAAAGAGAAGTCATCTTTTAAGTATTTGTGCAATAAGAATATGGCTAGATGACAGCATTTATGGGAACTCTCTACACTACTGAGATGAAGATTTTTGTATCTTTAAAGCTGTAGGAAGCAGTTCCACTCAGAACTCCAGGCACCAAATCTCAAAACCATCTTCCACAAAGCTGTAAGAGGGGGTGCCAGATTTCCTGACAAAATTAACTTTGGAATAAAAGGATAAAGGGGGTTAACTCTAAATCAAAATTAAGTCTTGGTAAAAAAAATAAATAATAATAATCACTAAGATAATCAATAAGGTGCCCCCATTGGTTGAGTTGCCTCAACCAGTAAATGTCTGTGACCTGTTAAAGCTACAAAATGTACACTAAAAAAGTCACCTTCTACCTGAAAAGAACACACACACCTGTAACTCTCCTGATTTTAGATTGCATACGTCTCTATATACCCTGGCAAGTGTTTACTATGTCTCTCTTATAATTCATTCAAAATATGTACTTGACACTTCATACATCTGAAGGTAATGCAGTAAAACCCTCAGCATTGCTCTCTCACAACTTAAACTGCTGAGATTCAATGGAATTGGTGCCAATTTCAAATTATTCAGAGGAAGGTATGAAACTTCTATGGTGAAATCTTCATATATCATTCTGAAGAGGGCAAGTAGTCTTAATTGCCCTGCATCTAACACATAACCAAAAAACATTTCAGACAGCTAGACACAGTAGTTCAAGTGAATGTGCCATTTTTACACACTATTCTCAACAATATTTGCTTTAATTTTAATGAACTAACAGGTTTGATAGTGAGCAGATATTTTCCACCAATAAGGCATTAACATGCTTTAGGTTAACTTGAAGTTCTCTGATCTGTTTTACTGCACGATACTGGAACCAAACTGCTCAGGCATTAAGAATTGTGGGTAAATTCTGTGTGAGCATCATTGGTCGTGACTTCACACATTCTTTTCCCAGGAAAGAAGGTACTCCACGAAAAATGACAAGCCCTCCTCCTGAATGAAGATAGCCACAGAGGTTACATCAGATAACCTTTGCACTCAGTCTTGCTCTCAAATCTGCATCCAAGGTTTAAATTTCTTTTATCTTCAGCATTTTAAATAGATCATTATATTATATTAAACGAGAAGGAGACAGCAGCTCATCACTTGCACCAATATTCTTACTGAAGAAGTTGTCTCAGGCTCTAGTAAGTGGACAAAAGCAATCTAGAGAGACAGATGAAAAAAGCAGCATGACAAAAAGCTACTGTCAGCTGCCACAGCTGCTCTTAGCCATGACACTTAAAGAGGGGCTGCAAGCCTATGCTAATTGGATTGCATGTCTGGTGCAACTAAAGCTCGCAGACTGCCTTGAACCAGACACGAAGGCTGTCTCTCCTAACTGTTTCCCATTTGACATGGGAGCAACTACCCAACTTGTAATTTACATGTACAGGTTCAAAGACGTTAGCCGTTTGTAGGTTGAAGCGTCCTGTTTGCAATAAAGTCCATTTTAGGTTACTGTAAACTTAAAGATCAATATGCAGGACAATTACAAGAGCTTAAGAGCATCTTCTTTTTAACTTCATTACAAGATTACTATTTGACCTACTTACCGGTATTAAACAGCACTGGAAATTTTGAAAGGCATGATAGTAAAGTACCATTCCTTAGCTTCTATGAAATAATGAGGCTTTCTAATATATATGAAATGACAAGGCAATTGTAGGAATCTAATGCCTCTTTCTAGCGTATTCATTTATGTACCATGCCAGCTATGCAGCTTCTCAGTCATCAAGACCTGAGTGACCCTCATCACATATCAGTACTGCCTAAAAATAGAGTTAACGAAATTTTTACAAGAGACTGTATATACTGCAAAAATTGAACTAGTTTGTGATATGCTGCGGATCTTCATCCCTTATTACATTTCTCCTCTTTATTTTTAACCCCCCAATTAACAGGTTTATTCTTAACATACAAACTAAACATCATTAAGTGCAGCAATACATGATCTCCCTGCTTAGGGGACCTAAAGAAGGTCAACATGAATAAGTATGCATCCTGACCAGAAGGAACATCTACTGAAACTCCTGAATATAAAAATCAGCATCATGCATAAAATAAAGGAGGTAGGATTATGTATCACTAAAGTAGCTATTAAAACCTTTGCAGAATTGAAGCAAGTGGTTTGGAAGCCCCAAAACCATGAGAGGCAATCATTTTGTAAAAATGGAGATACAGAAGCCTTCCACTAATACCAGGCAAAATCCTGAAATAAAGAATAAAGCAGCTTCTTACTAATGCTATACTGAACATACAATAGCAGCAAATGCAGCAGCAATTAAATTGTAGTTCCTTTGTATGCTATACAAGCTGCAAAGTACTCTGAATTCTCCTTTAAAATTTTCTAACAGTCAACATATAATTTGTGTAATCATATTGCATTCATATATGTGAGCAAATGAAAAATACTATCAAATTTTGCAACAAAGAAACAATTCAAAGTGTGTATTCCTGGTTGCTAAAGCTCTCTATGGCTTCCAGTGCTCCCAAAGGACTGTGGCTAGAGTGACACCTGCAATGCATTATAAATGTGTAATTACCATTTAAATGGGGTAAGGAAAGCTGGTGGATGAAATGGGAAAAGGCATTCCCTTAAAGCCAACCAAATACTGAAATTTCAGGCATGATCATCTTAATCTACAGAGTCAGGTTAACAAAGTCATTGTCATTCTGCCACTCATCCATGCCTGCTTAACTGAGGATCCTCTCTACCCTGCCTAAGAGTGCAAAATAATCTAGGGTCTCCATAATTATTTGCAGCAATTTTTATTAGATTATGTTTAATATGCTAACATTCACATTTACTAGGCAGCAAAAAATTACGACAAAATTAAAGGTTATAGCAGGACTTACCGCATTGTCCCACTGATTTATTTTGAGAGCCATTTGACTGCATGCTATCAGAATATAAACTGTACGGATTAGCAATATTTAGGAATTCCATGATTTACATTTTGCCTCATTTTTCCTCAGCTATATAGATCCTTTCAGTACATGCCAAATATTTCTGTAAGAGGTTTTTTTCCTATAGGGCAAACAATGAATTATGGGAATTCAGGCCTCAAACCTATTTGACAGTATAAATTGATCTCTGACTATGCAGTGTCTATAACTAGCAAACAAGGCAACAAATAAACCTCTGAGATTTGCTATTGAAATTTATGTCTGATAGTTAAATTATGATCTTCGTGGGTAAACTGCATTGCAAAGTATAACTACTCAAAGGGAAGAATATGCCTGACTCCTTATGAGAAGGTGCTGCTCCTCCCACCAACACAATGAATGCAGGAACTTGTTCATAATTAAGTCACTGATGGACTAACATGCTTCAAGTGGGGGCAAAATAACACACTCGTTCAGCTGTGTACAGTATAGCTAGATTCTGAATTTGCTGCATCTATTCCAGAGGCACAGAATCACACTTAACAGTTGTCAGAAAACTCAAGTGCTCCAACAAGATCCAACCAAGCAGTCCTGGTCTTAAGCACTGAAGAGAAGCGTGCCTTCATGAAGATGTAGGGCCATCCAGAGACAAGTGAATGAGTTTCATGAGCAGAATGCAGCCTTCTGAAATGTCACTTAACCCTTGCGCAGTGCTTTGATATACTGTAATAGCAAAGTCAGAACCTAGTGAGCTTGCTCCTCTTAGCTGCACTGCATTAAAGATACACAAAGTTACTTATCTATACAGCAACACATGGTTATTTTGGAGACATAGCCACTATCTTGAACATGCAGGTTCTTCACCAGATCTATCCCAATGCTTCAAATTTGTCAAGATTGACTCTATGGTCTCTTCTAAGAAGAAACAAGCACAAGAAGTGTGTTATTTTGTCACTTTATTTAATCTGGACTACTCTTGTCAACTGCTTAATTCAAAGAAACTTATTGAAACTGAATTGTGGCGAGGGAAAAGGGTCAACTATCCTATAAAATACCACAGGACTTTAACAAAAACTCTTCTTTCTACAACACTCCTCCTCTTGCAGCTCAAGCTTAACACTACGTTTTTCCTCCATTCCAGAAGAAGTGTATTTTTCTGCAAATACTCCCCAGGCAGAGACTTCCCTGCAGAGACTGTCTGTGTTACTTCTGCATCAGCCAAAGGATACACTGCAGATTCATGAAGGCACTGCCAGACACTGCCAATCAGTTTAAGAGGAGGATGAAAATTATCAGTTTTGAGCGACTCTTCAGACCCCTCGAATCACCTTCTCTGACATTATTGTAATTTGCATAATAAGTGCAGCATAGTTTTAGCATATCTGTCTCTGAATACACAGTGCTATTAACCCTATGAACAAGTCAAATTGAAAACCGAAGTGACTGACAAGCCTAGATAATAAAAGCCTCCTATACAACACGTCTGGTCTGACAGTCTCATGATAGGAGCCTCCTACTGGACTACAGCTTCACTTAAAAACAAACAAAACCCAAAAATCAGGCTGAATCCTCCATCTTTTTTTTTTTTTTTTAAATAAAACTGATTTTAAAAGTTTATCTGCTAGTCAGTCTGTCCTTCTTCAATAACCATGGGTCTGCTAGCCAATTTCAACCAGATTGTTTTGTCGAGTTCAAGAATAAAAATCAGTGCTCTTACTTAGGAAGAGACAGAAAGAACAATTTATTATAATTCATACATTTAAATGCCCACCCCAAGCAAACAACTCATCCAGCACAGTCTATTGCCAAGCAGGAGAGGCAGCAGAGGAAGAAACAGAGCATAACAGCAACAAGGTCAGGTGTTCAGGTGACAGAAGACACATCAGTAGGAAACTGGGTTTGATTAGTTCTGCTGCTCATAAAGCAGCTTGATTCTTCGATGAATTTTAAAAATAATTAGGAAAAGGGGAAAAAGGAATAGATTTAGATACTGAATATCGAAACAAGATTACCACATACCATACTTCTTACGTATTTCATCATGCTTCTGTTTTCTTTCATGTTTCCTGCAACAAATAAAAGCATCAGAACATTCAGACTGTTTTAAGCTGTGAGTAAAATATAATTATAGCTGAAAGACATAACATTTTTAGTATACAATTACAAACTTCAAAAAAAATCACATTTATCTGTTACGTATTTTGTCTTTAATATTCTCTGTAACTTCTTACTAATCAATAGTATCACTAAATAAAATATATTTCCAAGCATAATGAAATGCATCATTTTTCCTATATAGAAGCAATGTGCCCATATGTATGCACATTAAAAACACACATACATTAAAGGCAAGTAGCAATACTGGAGAATTCTCTGATGCTTTCCAGCTGGGAGTATAATTGTTAATATAGCTGTGAAAACAGTGTGCTTCAGAATCACTATTCAATATAATAGTTTTATGAAGATAAAAGCTACTGTATTAACTGCTTTGTTTAAGTAGTACAGCAAGTATAAGTGAAAACTATTAGTTTCTAAAATCCAGAATGGTAACCACATAGGGAATGAATTAAAATATAGTGCTATTTAAAAAAGGATGCCTCCAGTTATTTCTTCTAATTATAAGTTTTCAATACTGCGTTGCCAAATTTCGACCATTCTCATAAGTTAAGTGTCTGAGAAGTTGATTTCTTCTTCCCCTCTCTTTTGAAAAGGCAAAGGAATGAAGGAATTTTAAATGGGAAAGATTCATTTCTTGGATAAATTATCTTCATTTTAAGGGATCATATATTTTATTTAAAAAAAAAAAAAACAAGCTCCTACATAACTGTTTCACTAGGATGATCCAGGTTCTTTTTATTTTGCAGAAAGGACAAGATTTGACAAAAGAATGTTGCTCTAACATAAAAAAAAATCAGCTGTTTGTTGTCCCTATAAAAAAAATCCCAATTAGACAAGTTGCGACTTTCCCCGATTCTAATTTACACATATTCAGCAAAAAGCTGTTAGGCACTGACAGCTTAATTCACCAAAGATCCCATCTGCCCTATGCATATTCCACCTTCAAACAATTCCTACTGCTAATCAGATTCTGTGCGTCCTCAGAAGCAATTATCCTGTTTCCTGTGGATCTGAAGGGTTGAACTGGCCTTTCCCTGCAACTGCACTTCTGGAAGGCTTGCAGATAAAGCGCGATGAGAAAACCAAACAGAGGAGATTGACCCAAAACCTTCTGCTGCTGTTTCCCTGAGATACCTATCCTACTCCCTTCTATCCCACTCTGCTGTTTGGGCTCAGGCACCATGGGGCACAGAACAACCTGGCCAAACTGAATGAGGAAGAAAAGCAAGGGTGCTGAGAGGACAGAGTTTGAAGAGAACGGGAAGAAGAGAAGTTGGGTTTACCTGCTGATGGTAAGCTTCCTACTTAGGTAGGATTCCTACTTTCTGTGCTGCATTAAGACACAACCATGAGGCACAGGATCTCAGGAAGAGAACAGAAGAAATCTGCATAAAGCAGCCTTCTCTTACGTAAAGCTGATCTTTATTTCTGTATGGTTTTCATGTGACATTATGTGACCTCAAACCAAGTTTTTTTTCTATTACTAATGTATTTGACCTTTTTGCATGCTTTAACTCCAATAATGGAGACTCACTGGTGCAGTTTCAATTCAAATCTCAGTGCTTCAGCAATCCACCTGAACCCCCCAAACACAGAAAGCAGTAAGTAAGAAAGCAGAAGAAGGGGGGTTGAAATCAGTCTGTGTAAGCCTTAAATCTCAAAATACTTTAGGATACCACCCCAAGACTATTAAAAAAATAAAAAAAGATCTTAAATTATTACATTGTTTAAGTCTGAAGGGTAAAACCATTAATATTTGGGGAACATTCAAACATTGCCAGGCAGCCACTACCGTGTAATAGGATCCATGACTAAATCCACGCACACTAAGCCTTAGGTACACATCAACTGAGCAGAGCCAGACAATTCTGAAGAGTGACTGAATGAGTCACCCGAAGAAGCCTTACTGTTAACATCTTACACTGCGATCAACCAGTGTCATCATACAGCGTCCCCAACTTGGTTCTGTTTCTTAATACTACTGCTATTATTCCTTCTTCGGCATGCAAAATTCTTGGCTTTTACAATTTGCTCTCAGTGTCATAAGCAAAGAATGTATTTTTCCTGATAATAACAATTCATAGTTTTCCATAACTGGTTATTTGTAAATTAATTGCAATCCTTTATTTCCCCCCAAACACTGTTCTCCCTTACCACAACCCTACCAAATAATACTCAGCAGTTTCTCATTCAAGATATCGCTGCTGTTCTTTGGTTATCAGCTAGCAAATCATGATTTACAAGTTATACAAATCTAACAAGCATACCACATATTTGCAGCTGTAAAACAAGAAAAAGATATACTACTTGATGCCATTTTAAATGATTTTTCTTGTAGATAAAAAGTCAAATAAAAGATTAAAGTTATGCAATAAGATAGCAATTTCTCTTCTATACTCATAGCTAAAAACTGAATCCAGATTTCCTTTGCCTCTTGCTCCTCATTAAGTACAAATTCTACATTACAGCAGTGATTTTCAATCTTCTTAAAGTATTTTTGTAGAATTCCCATAAACAATGTCAAGGGGCTGAGAACATCAAGTGGGTTTTAAAGATTATCAGAACAACTACATTTTTAATTATTTCAAATAGCCTCTTAGAAAATTATCTAGATGTCTACGCAGCTGGCAGGAGGTAGGTTGGCCAAGAGCCACAAAGATGAAGGATAAAGTGGCAGAAAACAGACTATTAGACACTGGTTGTCAAGCGTCCTTACTGACCACCAATGTGTAGTAGCAGCTATTTTAAGATATTTGCTTGTGTTTCTCTTCAACAATGTAATAATATATTTACAGATTCTACAGACTAACACATTCCTGGACAGTACATGACCACATTCCTTCAAGTTTTAAGTTCACAGAATCACTTTGGTTAAGTTTCAAAGGGACCTCTGGAGGTCATCTGTTCCATCCCGCTGCTCAAGCACGGCCACCTAGAGCAGGCCACCCAGGACTGTCTTCAGACAGCTTCTGAAACCTCTAAGGATGAAGACTGCCACAGCCTCTCTGTGCAACCTGTGCCAGTGCTCCGTCAAGTCTTCCAACAACACCAGACATCAGAAATACATGGAGAGAAAGAGGAGTTCCAGTGGGCAAACTGCTGGCAAAGAGCAGGTCCTTAGCAGCCAGAGAGGACAGACCACATAACACAATACAGCATTTCCTCTGTAGTCTCACAAGCCTTTTTTTTTTTTGGCCATTAAACTATGTCCTGCAACCTGCTACGAGCAATTCCTCTCAGAAGGACACACAGGAAGAAAGCAGTGGGTAGGCTGAGGTGTTTGAGCCTGCGCCTGATGTTTCCGCATGACCCTCCTAATCCATCCCTGGGCACATCGTAAGCATAAGTTCAGACCATGGGAAATACCCAGGGCTGCAGTTATGTTTCCTCCTGCAATTGGAGCAGTTTGTCTGCTTCAGACAGTCCTGACGCAAGCTAGGGAAGACAGCTACTGCTGCAAAGCTGCGGCAGTCGCTCTGGCAGGGCAGCTTGCTCCCAGAGATGCTTGTTCCTTAATTCAAGAATGGATTCAACCTCAGCTCTGTGTTGCACATAGCCCAGTACGTGCACAGCAAACCCTACCCTCCAGAAGCATGGCATTTCCTACAGATTAACCGTATTAAGAATTTGAAGTTGATGTACACATCACAGTGGAAAGGTTATGGTACACAATTATCCCCTGTGCCCCTGGTCATGAGCCACTGCTTTAGAATGAATGCAGGTTAAGTGCTGATTTCGCTGAACATTACATGTTATTTAGGATGGACATTTCAGCACAAGGCACGTGGTTTTGACATACAATGAAACGTTGATATTGCTCACAGAATTCCTTTTCTTTAGATTAAAGCTATTTTTTTTTTCCATTTGTTGTTCTTTATTTCACCCTCACCAATCCAGTTTTCAAAAAATCTAAGCTAAACAGAATGACTCCTATCTAGGAAGGGTAAATAAATGCAGCTACACATCAGCTACATACTGCTGACATTGAAAATTATGCCTATTTGAGGTATTTTGTAAAGGTCATCTCCTGACATTAGACAGAGTGACAAACATTGAACGAGGGACCCAGCTTGTCAAGGTTCTTGAGGAAAAACTAGTATCCATATTGGTACACCTGAAGAAACGTAGCCAATTAGTCTTGACAATCTGTGTTGGGATAACAATGTTTAAAGAACATCTCATACCAACTCTGGAAGTATTCATAGTGTCAGAAAAGTTATCTTAGAGGATATTTTGCTATGACTTTTTAAAACCTTGCACGTAATAGTTAACAAAGCACAATAACCACCACACAACTACATGAAATTATCCCTGAAGATATTAAAACTAACAAAATCATAATGCAAGCACAGGTGTGCAAAGCAAAGCGTAGGACTTGTATTGAAAAAAAATCTAAAGAACACCTACAAAGAAACAGTGCAAAAAATGCAATTTTTTATTTTCAGTGAGCTTGAGAGACAGAGCAATCATACAACACACTACATTCTAAAATATCAATTGCTTGACTGTTCAAACAAATGCATAACTTGCCTTTTTATGTTAGTGTATTCAGGACATTTTGCCATCATGACTTGTTCCATCAAGCCAGGACATTCTTGCAGAGAAATTACATTAGATACTGCATTCTAAGCATACAATATCACTTGCCTTCTTTCTCTCTTCTCTCCCTTCATCTTTGAAATCAATTAGTGAACTGCGAGCAGGCATTAAGCAATCCTACAGGATGGCTTCTGTTTTACTATAACCATTTACGTCTTCCCTATGAGACCCATTTGATTCTCTCTTTAAAAAAATTGAATAGAATTTAAGGTTTTAGATAAAAGTGCTGCAACAGCAGCATATCATGCCCAGCTGTTAGCTGCATAAGACACAACACTGAATTTTTCAGATGACTTGTCCAGAACACAGAATGATTCATTTCATGATACTCTGTACCCCTGCTAGGCTCTGGGAATTCCATATTTTTCCTCCTGGTGCCTTTGTGCACATCTTACCCAAAACCAATAGAATTCAAGACCAAGAATCAAGCAAAATCCTCTTTCTTTTCCTACCATCTTATATTTTGTTGTATGACGGCACCATTATCAGATGTACAGGTGGAAGCTGCTCAACCACAGGATGTAGCAAATTGCTAATAGACAAAGGCTGTCATAAATGTTTGCAGCAAGGCGGCCCTGGACACCTGTACTCTCACTGTCTCACATATATAAAGAGTGATATGAGCTAACAAGAAAACAAGAATAGATGGCTACCTGTGAATTAACGCTTCCTGGAACATTTCACTTGGTGCATGCCTTTTTTTGAGGGCAGGAAACTATCAATGACTAATAGGAAGGACTAGTGCTAAGGGAACTGTACGTGGCAGCATTTCAGGAGAACTACTACAACAGATTGACACATCTGTTTCAAAATGAGGCAAAAGATGACAACAGAAGGAAAGAAGGATATGAATATATGGAAAAAGCCCTTTTTCCATATATTTATGGAAAAGCATGTGACTAGCATCAAATGGGAGCCAGTACCATGTTACAATAAATTGTTAAGCTAGTCATCACTGCTAGATCAGCTGTGAGGGCTGGTCCCATGGACATACACCCTGTTACAGCAGTGTCTCAGATGAGCTCGAGAATTCAGAATTTACTAGAGCAATCACACTGCCGTTGCAACATGCTCCACACTAAGGTGTCAAAGAAAGGAGTATTTCTGCATGAGAAACTTAATGCCTCCATGCAAAAATTCCCTGAGTGGAGTCACCTGGAAGCACACCTTTGCCCCTTGCAGTCCCTACTCATATTAAAAATGAATCTGAGTTCAGAAGAAAACAGCAACAGCAGCAAAGGAGCCCACCTGCTATACCGCCACCAAGTATTTAGCAAACATAACCAGGAAGCAGCAACTTAGGATCAATTTCCTTTCCAAGTCTGTAAGGACTTAGACCCACACCTGACAGCTCCAAGCCTAGCATTAGTCCAGTTAGGACTCTCCTCTTAACTTGCTGAAGCTAATCCACTGTCAATCTCCAAAATAAAGACTTCAAAAGGAATTATGATTCAAAATGTACATACATGTAGGCTTGGTAGGTACCATGTATCACGATCTTACCTATAAGAACTTTCTCTAAAAAACAATGTAAAAACCATGAACAGTCACTTGAGAACTAAAGTAATAAAATCCTCCACCTGGAGAGATGCTGTTCTCACTGAGCAGCGCTGTACCAGGGCTGACTCTCTATAGTACCACTAGTCTTGTGGTTATTTCTACACTATGCTACAGCTTTAACAGAAATGGCAACATAGGACTAAGTCTAAAATGAGACCTGAGGCAAAGCTTTCCATTTCCTGAGTAAAATTCATGATATCTAACTCAGAGCCACCTGTTAAGCCATGGAAATGCAGTCTCCTAACCAGGTTTGCAAATCTCACATTGAGCTCAGTTCTGTAAAAATCCACTGTCATGCCAAACTTCACAATAGCTATTGGAGTTTTTGCTTAGTGTTCTGTGTATTCCTTAGAAGGGCAGAATACTCCTATATTACCAAGAAGTGGCTATATATCGAGCTGCCAAAACTTACCTCTGAAGAGACTGTAGTCTTCGCTCCTCTCTCTTTCTAGCTAACTGTTCCTCTTCGTCATCTCGTCTACTAGAAGAATAACAAGAGAAGGAAAACGTAAGAGGAGAAAAAAACAATTTTAGTGCTAGACAGTGTTGACACTTATTTTTGAAAAGTGTTTATTGTCTGATTTGAGACTTCTTCACAGCGATGTATAATTTAATTGCTGTATCATTGCAAAAAAAAAGTACAATTACCCTTTCACAATTTTATTACACCCAAACATTTCACCCACCGTACCATTTCCAATGTGCCATTCCGACTCCACAGGACAATTTAAAGCCTCTGAAGGGCACA
Organism: Anas acuta; assembly: GCF_963932015.1. Lineage (NCBI taxonomy): Eukaryota > Metazoa > Chordata > Aves > Anseriformes > Anatidae > Anas > Anas acuta. Next base: position 23,734,183 of record NC_088980.1, on the reverse strand, counting down.
TCGCAGACTTTTCCTGCTTGCCATTTTCCCCACGTGTCACACCCCGTTTAGAGTAAGCCTACTACACACACAGTTAAGTTCATTGTTGCACCTTCAAAGAAGATTGATGGTTCATAAGACTTCAGTGCCAGAACTATTTATCTTTCCCAACAACCATCACTATCCAATCTCAAGTTGGCCCCAGGAAAGCGGTCTGCATGAACTGTCTTGGCAGCTGCCTGCCTTGTTATGGAGTAAGCAAGAATTTACCTGAGCGCAACTGCTGCATGACTCCGGGAAATGCTGAATCTACATGGTAGAGCTGAGCTGTGCAGGTGCAGATATGCTCTACTGAATGCATGCTCTTAAGCAACATAGCACAGTAAGAGCTGCAACATACAGCCTTTGCCTGCCTTAAGGAAAGGTTTGTGACTTGCTTTTGAGAAAGCTCAGCTTCACTTATTCATCAGAGGTGCCACATGAGAGTTGCAGAACTCTAAAACACATGCCAAACAATACTTGTCTGCTATTTGTTTCTGACAGAATTAAATGTCAATTCCTCAGGATTTGTGAATGGACACCTGCCATGATTCTCCAGAAATTGTTAATTTTTCAGAACTAAATACACTCTCTGAAGATGTCTGATTTAAATATTTACACTATTAACACACCTGCTAATACACAGCTTTAGTACCACACATCTGCAACAACCAGCACACAAGTTAAGCAAGAGTGACATCCAGTGGTTAATTACAGCACGTGTAATGTTTTAACAGATACAAAATTCACAGATTAGAACTGTAAACCGAACTCAATTTTTCCATCTGCTCAATCATGTATTTGAATATGTTAGCTGTTTAAATGCAAGCCAGTAATTCAGAACGCACATAATGTTTCATGTACAGATGTTCTAGTCCCTTCATTTTTGTTTCCACTTGAAGAGTTAAAAAGTCTGGGGGACAAGCAGGTATTAGCAGCAAGAAACAGATGCACCTTTACTAGAAAGGCATCCTTTTGTTTGACTAATTAATTCCCCATTTTCACATGTCCTGGAAGACCAGCAGCTTTCATTCTTGGGCATCCTTCTGCAAAACTACTTCATTGGAGACGCTGGTATCTTTTAACTATGCAATTGTCTCACTTCATCTTAGTGTTGCAAAATACAAAACCAACAAATCAGCGAAACAATGGTATAGGATTCAAAAAAAATGCATTTCTTTTCCATAACAAAAAAACACATAAAATTACACCTGATTCTAGATACTGCAATGGAACTGAGTTTTTCCTCAAAGTCAGAAAGTCTGGAATTAACAACTACTTTTTTTTTTTAATATCCTGAAGTCATCAAGGAGATAGTCTGTTTATTATAGTTCTGCAATTAATTATATCTCAAGTACACGGAACCAGACTCAAAGTCCAAATGAAGGATAAAAAATAACGAACTGAAACAATGCATCAATAGTCCTAGGATTTCTGTGGTAGGGATGGAACCAGGTGAGCCAACTACATCGTTAATGTGGGCATTAATGCTTCTAAATATTCCTTGTTCAAGAAAAAACGAGTTTGTCATCTGAACGCTAATAAATTCTCACAGCTTGCAAATTCTCTGAAGGAACACTAATGCTTCTGCCAAACAAGGTTATACCTGAGAGATGAGAAGATAGATCAAAAACAATAAAGCAGATCTAGTACTACCCTTTCACAAATTTTCCTTTTTCTAATTTTTAAAAGTATAAAGTCGTTGGTGTTTTGTTTTGGTTTTGTTCTCTGTGGAAGAAGAGTTCCCAGACCTAAGGAATCAGAAAGCAAAAGAATTCCAGCTGGGAATGAGTGGGTTGAGAGCCAGTAATATCTCTGGTTTCAGCTTAATAATACATTCTGGGTCTTCCTGAAATAATCTGGACCCCACTTTGACAAGACCTTTAATGCTTTTAAGTGTCAGAAGATTAAGCTTGACACCTCCGGAGCCCTGACATAAACCAACTCTCAACTACCCCTCTATATTTAGAATTAGATGTTACAGCAGTGATTGACGACTTAGCTAGTAACACTGAGGTCTGACACAAATCTCTTTTTGTGCAGGAATCAAGCTCTGTTTGTTGGCATGTCAGCCACTGGAACCAATACAGCTCTTCTGAGAGGAAGTTGGCAGATCTTACAAAAAATCTAAAACAGTCTTTGGGGCTTATCAGCACAGCACTAAAGAGCCACCAATTTTTGCACTAGGATGGATTTGCACTAAGATGAACCAATCTACCAGGAAAACAGGTACATGCATCTTCCTCACAGAAAAGAGAAGGGAATGAGTTTTTTTTGTTTTTTTGTTTTTTTAATTTTTGACCATTTTTTTCTCTTTTTCCTTGAAAGCCACAGTGTACCGTTTTTCAGTGGCTTGAAAAAAGCCACTGCGTGACTGCATAAATTCAAAAAAAAAAATCCAACAAGAAAAATGAATTATAAGTACTTGAAATAGTGCCAAAATCATTTCAGACCAAGAAATAAGGTCCGCATTTTGTTCACATGAGAAGTGCTGAAGCATGAAGGGTACAGAGCTAGCTGAAATTACCCTGCCCAAAAACCTAGAACTTTACCAATGCAGAGGAGAACATTGTGCTGTAGCAATAAGCATAGCTTTTCAACTGTTTTGTTATGAAATAAGCACTGATAACTTCAGATGGCAGCACTGAGCCTGTGTTTAAGCTGCTCATCAACTGTTTCACCCCCACTTTGAGGGACATCAGCCAATCAAATAAGTACACCAGTAGAAAAGTTTTACAAGTCCTCCAAGATCTAAAAGACATTTAATTTTTGCAGTATTACTTTACTTGAAAATAAGTCAGTCCTCCTTAGTATCTTAGAGCAAAGAATTATCATCTTACATATAGAATATTTCATTGAACAGGCAAACACACTTAGATACTGACAGCATGCTGACAGACCCTGGAGCGAACTTTGAAGCACAACCACCAAACACTAGGATGTTGCTCTGTTACATGTTCCCCACCTTTTTGCTGTACCATGAGCTAGCCTTAAAAGAAGTCATCCATTCTGTTATCACAAGAAGCAAGTATTTATTTGGCCATACAAATATTTCATGTCTGGTCTTAATAAGGAAACGTAAAACATAGAATTGTAAAGCAATAGCTTATTTAAAAAACATGTCTGTAATTCTGCCCCTAACATCACTTCACCATCCTTCCAGCATCATTTTCAGAATCACTCACGTCACTAAACACCTCCTTTTTGTTGTCTTTTTCAAACACGAAGTTATCAAAACTAACTGCCAAATTAAAAGACTCTTAGTATGTTGGAAAGTAGAATTGTAGGTTGGTAGGTAGGGGAAACCAGCACCCAAAGGTAGTAAAGGAAACAAATAAATACACATTTACCTCTTGGAACGCTTTCTGCAGTAACAGCAGTAACAGCAACAGATGGCTATGGACACCAGAATGAGTCCAGCTATTACAGCTATGGCAATGATCAAAGCCTCAAAGTTTACTGAAAGATATGAATATATTCAACTTGTTAGACTCCAGCATTAACATTACCTTTCCAAAAGGAGTGAAGGAATTACACTCCTTCCCAAACCCCTCCCCTTTTTTTCTTAGCTTTATGTACAAAAAACCCAAGCCACAACTCTGTGTAATCACCCCAATTAAAACTCAGCATATCATATTAGAATTTAGGTACTATGCATGATCTGCAATGAGAAAACATTAAAACAAGTTGTTCTCTACATACAAAGAATTATTAAACATTCATTCTGTAACACTTTATATTACATAAATCTTCTGGTGCAGTTCCACAGTTTTGTCCCCCAGTTGCTACCTCAGCCTCTGTACAGGGTGAAGAAAAAGTCATGTAGGTGCAGCATTAGTGTGTATACACTACAGGCAGCAGGGAGAAAAAGAGCAAAATCAAATGATACGACAGTGTCAGTCAGGGGATTTGAAGGAGCCCAACAAAAAAAAACAAAACACACTCCACACTACTTAAGTCATTTCCTACATCCAAAGAGCAATTAACACATGAACAGGAGTTATTGTTAGAGCATACATGTATGCTGTTAAAACTATATCTGGTCTAAATTGAGACAGGACTGCATTCATAAAAGTCAGAAATCTGTAGTTCTGGAGAACACATCCAGAGAAGCAAACAAACACAGAAAACATAAGCAAAGCAATGGACACAGCTCTGGGGAGCTATTTAAAGGGCGTGAAATGAAGTGACTAAGGAAGGTTCTAGCAACAGAGATTAAAAACAGAAATACCTCCACCCCACACTCTCTTGCTATTTCAAAGCATGATGGGGTGGCAGCAAAGCTTCACTTCTCCCCTCTGAATTCTGCCAAAATTCAGCAGCCTTGCGCTGCTATAAAAAGCAGCTGCACATGCTACTTCTAGCTTTTACTGCTTTGGGGTAGTAGTGATGAGCAACTCAAGTTCAGAAGATTACTTCTTCTGAAAGTCTGCCCTCTCTGACCACATGCATAAGCCAGAGTTACTTCTGCTAAGTCTGTTACTTCTCCACTGACCTAACCAACTTGTGTCTAACTGACACGTATCTTTCACAGATCTTGTGAAAGATTAGACCCCAGCCTCGAAGATGGTACGATGGACAATCTACCAGTTTTCTAGTAGTTTCTTTTAACAGTCAAATCACACTGAAGCACAGCATATGACTTGGAGAGTACTCCCCAGTTTGATCCTGCAGTCATTGAATTTGGTTCTGTATCTTCCTCCTGCATTCTAAAAACACCTTTAAGACCTACCTTTTCTCAGTAGTAATACATTAACCAAGTCTCCTCTCAACATTCTTTTTTTTTTTTTGTAGGGAGACTGATTACACCCTATAAGAAACTGTGAATCATTGTTCCAGCTTTTAAATCATCATTTGTCATCTTCACATGAACCCTCTCTTTCTCAACATCCTTTAAAAATACTGACAGAAGAACCACGCAAAGTTTTCAAGTATGATCATAACAGTGCCACACACAAATAAAAGATGAACTCCTATTCCTATTCATGAGCAGCAATCCGTAGTGTTAGCAACCTTTTTACTGCACTACATCAACAACTTCACTGTTTATTCCCCTAAACCACGATGGCTCATTCCACAAGCAAGAGACATTCAGATTTAGATACCCTGAATCCCGCTATAGCTTTATGAGCCCACAACTACTTTACAAGCCCTGCCAATAAGACCATCCTCGATAATAAAACTCAAGTCATTTTTATGTGATATATGACAACACGTAGCCAAATCAAGCAGCATGCAATTCTATTAACAATAAAGAATTATTGTATGTATACTCTAAACACTAAAACAGCTTTAAAATTTTATCTCATTTTCTTGTGTACTGCTTACATATAATGTACACAGTTTAAGATAGAAGCCTCAACATATTGAGGGCCCCAAACAATATGAATTTTGATTAAAGAAAAAAAAAGTTCTGCTAGTGTTTTACAAAGATCTTTCAAAATAATTCAATATAAAGAAATTAATCATGGGATGTAAGCATACAGAAAAGGTTGGATGCTCTAACTGTAAATTCCTTTACTTTACATGTACAAAATTAAATGCAATCTTAATTTGTTTCATAATCCTTGCCTAGAATCAGTTACAATACTTCCCCAGTAGTTTGTTCTCTTCATTTACATTATGGATTCCTCAGAACAGGACACAATGTAATCATTATTTGTCTGGGGTGACGAACATGATAGAGTATATTTATAGTGTCCCAAACCTAATGAACAGCTTAAAGCAGATTAAAGCATCAAAGCAACTATAAAGATGCATAACCTCCAACTTACAACTTCAATTTTGTTCCATAGAAAAATGTTGTAAACATTTCATAGAATCACAGAATGCTTTGGGTTGGAAGGGACCTTAAGGATCATTGAGTTCCATCCTTCCCCCCACCATGGGCAGGGACACCTCTCACCAGAGCAGGTTGCTCAAAGCCTCATCCAACCTGGCCTGGAACCCAGGGGTGGGGTATCCACAGCTTCTCTGGGCAAATTTTTGCTTGTGCACTGTAATTTACTGGCTATGGTTTATAATACAGTTTAATATATAGTTCCTGAACCTACACATTTTCATATGAAAACATTCCACCACATGACTTCTCTCATTTTGTTACTCCTCTAACTTATAAGCAACTAAATTTGTTCAGTGTTCTAAATATGGTTTCATCTCCATTAAGAAAATTAAGTATACTATTTATATTTTTAATTGCCTTTTAATTGAAGCTCTCTACTTTAGTTCTACATGGAAACAAACTATTTTCAAAAGATGAATGGAGTTGGAATGATTCTCTAAGAATGGCTGAACTTTAAGCCATGTCTGGACAAACAATACAAATTGGTTGCCAAATAACTAAAATAACTGAACCAAATTTTGATTGCTGGTACAATTTTACTTTCACCAAACCTATAATTGTGTACTGTCTTTGGGGCTACAGAGGCACAGAATTACTATTTGAATTCATGGTCAAAGGATAAGAAGCCTCTGCCCCTGCAGATATTTGAAAACAAACCGACTCAGTCTCCCATTGGTCTAACTCCTTCCATCTTCAACACAGGTCCTTACATAATTAAAAATATGGGACAACAACAAATTCTCTTTGACCCTAGTTGGTCCCTAAAAAAGGGCCACAGGATGCAACTGGGTTATTAGGGACAGGATTAGGTATATTAAACAGCATTGATGCTGAGGTCTTAATGAGTAGAGTAACTGCTACTACAGATGACCTAAGGAAATTGGAACAACCAATAAAATCATCCTTATTGGCTTTAGGAGCAAATCAATGGCTTCTATCAGATATTTTACCCCATTGGGAACAAATTGAGGAAAATGATCATCAATTAATTGTAAATGCCCTTGGAAAAGCCCAAGGCAATACCTCCCTTGCCTTGAGCTGTATCCAAGCGCAGTTATGGATACAATCTGTAGCAGCAGCTATTATTAGAGAGGGAGAAGGAGGAACTTTGCCCACTGAAATTCGAAAATTGATTTGGGATAATGCTTCAGAATTTGAAAAAGATTTTCAAGCTTGGTGGCAATTAGTCAACTTTACCCATTAAAATGATAAAATTGTTGCCTTTATACTTACTATAAGTAATGCCACCGTATACATTGCATATCCAATCATTGCATTAGGACTCAATCATAACGGAACTATACTTTATCCTAAAGAGCATAAAGTATGGGCCCATCAGAAGGGAGGAAAGTGGCAAACAATTGATGTAAATGCATGCATTGTGCGTGAACAAAAAGGTTTCATCTGTGAAAGTAACACGCTGGAATCTCAAGACATTTGTCTTGACACTGAGCAAAATATTTGCCACTTTGAGATACATCCTAATGAAACCCTTAAAACTGTACTTGTATATATTGGGAAAGGTTGTGTTTGTATGAGAACTCATTGTGATTCTGTAGTCGTAGATAATACAGAGGTAGATACCAATAATCACTCTAATGTTTGTGTTTGCAATTTTACCAAAATTCTAGGATGTGATTTTAATTACTCAGTTCCTGTCACTTCTTATCAACTTATTGCATCTAATTATATTCTGCTTCATGAACTGCTGCCTACTCCTATTGGAATGAACCTCACCTTGGTGAAGAAATTGCTGGTACATGAGGACCTGAAGCAGCTGATGACTCAAGTCCGAGAAAATGGACAAAAGACTCTGATTACTGTCCATCATGATGCACAAGAAATACATCGAGTGATGGAAAGAGTGAAGAGAGATGAGAGACACCGTTGGTGGGACAATTTGTTTGGATGGTTGCCAGCTGCCAAGGGAATCTTCAACAAGATGCTTCACCCTGTTATTGTTCTACTAATACTCACTGTGTTATGTTTTATACTGACAATTAGTTTGTATGTTAAACTCTGGTTTATGATGAAACGTTTAGCATCCCTACACAATGTACATACACTCGGTAAACCTCAATCCGAGAATGTATGTGATGTCCCTGACATATTCCAACTGTCATGAAGCTTGAGTAACTATAGTCACGGGGTGGATTATGTGGTGTAAATGCCTGAAGTAACTAGGAAAATAAAACTAACATTCACACTTTTAAGGAAAAGGTACAGCATTGAAGAGGCTTTCAGGGTAGGGCATAACTGCATTCCCTAGGCTCCCAACCTTAGATGCTATCGTGCTGGGGAAACTTGGTGTGCTAGCTCTAAGGAACACCACGGAGCGTGGAGTGGAGTGGAGACACCACGGCTAGGCTCTGTAATCAGGTGGGACCTCGATTGTTCTTGTGCACAAAGCTGCACTTTTTGCCACCCTAAGCCAAAGACCTGTCATGTTTTGACAAATGCTGTACCCTAGTGTTCTTTTTGCTCATTATATCATCATTATAATACCAAAACACACCTCCATCCCAAAAGCTACCCGCCTCCAAGGTGCGACCACCCCTCACTGAGCATGCACTCTGAATTTCTTGGAGCCTATTACTTTAAACGGAGACGGGAAAACTTTACACCAATCATAACTAAGATATGCTTGACTAGAGCCACTCAAGCTCCACCTAAAAGATAGAAAATAATATAAATTGGCCCAAGAGAGAGGGGATGTTAGGGAAGATACCATCGTCAGGGGAGATACCATCCCAAGGACATACAACATCCTTAGGACCTCCTGACTCCTGGGATCAGTCGACGGGCTGAGCCTCTCTTCCCCCCCCATTGGGACGCCTTTGGGTGAGATCTGAATATTTGCTTATAAATCTCTATAGAGTCTTTGATCCTTTTAACGCGTTTATTTCTAGGCTGCACACCTAGAACCCACACCTAGAACCCACACCTAGAACCCACACCTAGAACCCACACCTAGAACCCACACCTAGAACCCACACCTAGAACCCACACCTAGAACCCACACCTAGAACCCACACCTAGAACCCACACCTAGAACCCACACCTAGAACCCACACCTAGAACCCACACCTAGAACCCACACCTAGAACCCACACCTAGAACCCACACCTAGAACCCACACCTAGAACCCACACCTAGAACCCACACCTAGAACCCACACCTAGAACCCACACCTAGAACCCACACCTAGAACCCACACCTAGAACCCACACCTAGAACCCACACCTAGAACCCACACCTAGAACCCACACCTAGAACCCACACCTAGAACCCACACCTAGAACCCACACCTAGAACCCACACCTAGAACCCACACCTAGAACCCACACCTAGAACCCACACCTAGAACCCACACCTAGAACCCACACCTAGAACCCACACCTAGAACCCACACCTAGAACCCACACCTAGAACCCACACCTAGAACCCACACCTAGAACCCACACCTAGAACCCACACCTAGAACCCACACCTAGAACCCACACCTAGAACCCACACCTAGAACCCACACCTAGAACCCACACCTAGAACCCACACCTAGAACCCACACCTAGAACCCACACCTAGAACCCACACCTAGAACCCACACCTAGAACCCACACCTAGAACCCACACCTAGAACCCACACCTAGAACCCACACCTAGAACCCACACCTAGAACCCACACCTAGAACCCCTGTAACACCTGTGTATTTCATGCATACTAGCTTGCTTTTGCAGATAGTCACTATCACCGGCAATCCAAAAGAACCTGATTATCTGTTGCTGTAATAAACCATACTTGATTGCATTGTGATAGCTCTCATTAATGCAACTAGGGTCAGGGTGGTTATCCATGATAGTTCAGTGTTCTGAATCTAACCAGACCCCCAGACGGTTAATGCATTGTTGGTGAATGTCTGAACGGACCCCCAGGTGGTTATTACGTTTTTGGTGAATGTCCGAACGGACCCCCAGTTTTGGTGAATGTCCGACTGGTTCAGTACTCTGAATCCAACCGGGCCCGTAACGGTTAATCAGCTACACCCCTTTAACGCGACAGAAGCAAAAAGTAATTTGAAGCTATTAAGTGCACAATAAAGTTGTCAGTATCCAGTCTGCTTTCCTGTCTCAGCTATTTCATTGCTTATTGTTTATGAAAAACAAAGCAATTAAGATAATTTGTATTATTTTGCTTCCATACCTTTTTTTTTCTTCACTGCCGGTTAACAATCTTTCAACATGCCTTATTCCACATAAAATTGCAACTGGAAGCCAGTCGTTTGTTTTTCAGCTTTGAGAACTGCAATATTCAACACTATTACTGCAATAGTTGCAGCAACACTGAGCCAATGCCTGGCTCTTCATTTTATTCACAGAAAGGAAAAAACAAGCCCAGCACTCTCATGGGAAATTAAGTTTCCTACTATATCTGAAGAGGATATTCTCAATAAGACTATATACACTGACCAGAACATGCTGCTGCATAGGATTTGTAAAAAATAATTAAGGACGTGCAAGTTTGTCTGTAAATTTTATTGGTTGGTTTATTTATTTACACTCTTTTTCTGCTGAGAATGTCCTTCAATACAACGTTTTCAGTCTGTGTTTGAGCTACATTGAATCTAGAAACATAATCCATATCCAAGCCAGAAATCCCTTCTCTAACAAAAGTAAAGTGATAAGAGCACCCTTTCTGTCTGTAAAGAAGTGCGATCACTGCTTTGCAAAAGGACACAGCACAAATGTCTTCCTCTACTGGCTAGGATGGAGTTAACTCCCTTCCTAGCAGCCCATATGGCTTTTGGATCTGTGGCTACAGCAGCACTGGTGTTTTGGCTACCGATGCACAGTGCTTGCTCAACATCAAGGCTGCTCTTTTTCTGACTTTGCTCCCACTGCAGTGAATAGGTTGGTGGTGGGCAAAACACTGAGAGCAGGGCACTGCTGGAACATCTGACCTGAAGTGGCCAAAGGGATATTCCATACTGTGCAACGCCACAGTCAGCAATAAAAAAAATGAGGTAGAGGAAGAAGAGGTCAGCAGCAGGTGGATAGGCAGGAGGTGTTCTGTTTTCCATGGTGACTACTTTTCAGAGACTGGCCGGGCATCAGTCTGCCTGTGGGAGGTGATGAGCAATTTCCTTTGCTCATCTCCCTGCTAGCCCCCCACCCCAAATCATAACTACTGCTTTCCCCCTGCCCTCCAACCAAGTTATCAGTAAGTGGTAGTTGCATTTTAGACTAAACATACTCAAATCTCTCTCTACAGCAAAAGTAAAATTAGTACCTACTCCAGCAAACTCCCCATCGAGCATTTGAGAGTGAGCATAATGAAGATGATGGAAGAATGCTTCTTACAGGATAATCAATACAGGTGTTGTTGGTGTAACACCAAAGGCACTGTGGAAAAAAAAAAAAAGAAAAATTATTGATCTTCAGAAAACAGTTTACAATCTAGTGCTCCTCTCCACAGAAAATATTTTTAAGTACGTACAATATCATATAGATGCACTGGTAGCACTTAGTAACATGAAACCTACAAAAGTTTGGTACAATTCCAAAGTAAGCCCAATTTGAATTTTGTACCTTTAGGTAATAAATATTAATAAATATATACACTAACCTGAAAATATCTGTGGACAATCCAAGGTACTCAGTGCACAACCCAAATGGCTTTGGGTTTAGAATTACTGAAGTTAACAAAAATTACAATACCCCAAACCCAACCATTCAAAATTTTGAAGCCAGCAGTATCTCTGAGGAATACAGAACACACTTAGAATCTTACTTCAGCCCTATATTTGGCTACCAACAGAAAGAAAGCCATAAAGAACTTTTACAATTCTACAGAAAGTTTTGCAGCAAGATAAAAAATACAACCCATTAAGAAGTTCTAGATAAGAGTAAAAGGAATCCTTGACAGAATGGGGTTTTGTAGGATTCATTACAGACAAAGCTCATGCAGGAACTGTGCTTTATCTAACCAGACTATCAAGAACATCTCTCACACATCCTCAGTTGCATAAAAAGTTATCTTGCTCTCAAGAGTTACAAAATGTTAAATACAAAAAAAAACCCTTTATAGTTGATTCTGTTTTCTTGATACGAGTGAGGAAAGGAGCAAAACCAATGTATTCACGTGCTGTAGCTGGTAGACTGAGTCACAGACATTAGTAAAAATGCATCTAACAATGTTAGCTCAGAACACGCTTATTTTTGTTGGCCTGGCTATTTAATAACAAGAACGAGCAGCTCAAAAATAACAAGACTAATAGACTGGAAGTCACTGTTAAACTTGGTTTGAATGCAGTGGTCACCCTGTGTCCAGTAGGAGGCTGTACCAGATGACCTCACGATATTCACCGTCAGTAACACCCTGCATAAAAGGTTAGTTGTATCCCTGTAACGGATACTTCTACAGGCAACTCTATTAGAAAGGTCTGTAGCCCTACGGGTAATAGCTGATGCTGCTACTACAGTGCAGAGGTTGAAGTTAGAAACTATTTCAGTTGACTTATTCCTGACACTAAAAATCGATCTAATTATCAAAATTGACTTTAAAAAAGCCTAAATACCCAGGGGCAAAACATTTCCTTAACTTTGATTCCTCTCTACACAACCCACAAAGGCAGGCTAAAAATATCTTATTTAAAAGCAAATCAAATGAAGCAGAGTATCACACAAAGCGAAAAATCTCAAGACATTAAGCAATAGCTATTTGCACATTAAAGTAGTATTTCAGGATTCTAAAGCTCTAACCAAAACCTTTATATGTTAGTCCTTACAAAACAGTACCTTAAAGATAAAATCAAACACAACAGCATCTCCATAAAAATACCAAGCACTCAGAACTTCTTGATGAAAAACACGAGAAAGTTGGTATCAATCAACTCTAAGGACCAATCCAATTATAATTAAAAAAAAATCTCATCTTTTGAATCACAACTCTATTTAACTGAACTAAATGGTAACATTTTATGGTTTGCTAGGAATTATTTTTTATCTATTCACCAAAAGTTTAATTTTCATTTTTATCTGCTGCTACTGTCTACGTTATCAGTTGGTAATTTCATCTACTGAGGCAGTTAAGGTAATTTCAGCAATCCTTTGTTTTCATATTGCTTACACAAATGCTAATGGCTTTATTTATAGCCTTTTTTTCTTTAAATGTATGCACGAATTGTCTGAATCAAGTCTAAAGTTACCTCCTCAAAGTTAACACTGATGCTACTGCAGCAGTTGCCCTGAATCATCCGTCATTCAGCCATCAGAACAAGCCTGGACTCTGTCACTGGTTTGACAGATTCTGAGAATAATGTATCTGTAACTCTGCTAGCGTCTTCAGTGCACACCTGAAGGATTTATTCTGCTCACAAGGTGAGCACACAGTTCTCAGGTTAATAAAAGTGGTGCTCAGAACGCCAGTCACAGCACCTAGAGGCATCAGCTGCAGCACCTATTTGGAGTGACAGGCACACCAGTGGTAGTGATGAACATTTAATCTTTAATAACACATATTTCATGTTTCTTACTTTGTGTTTTTGAGGATTAAGAGTTCTTTACGGTATGCCAGGCTTATGATGACAAATAGAGGCCTAGCAGCACATAGTCAATGACTACATCACTACAATGCAATTTGTATTTTTCCTTAAATCCTGCGGTAACTTACACATAACTTCAAGACTCCTGAAGCATTTCATTTTCAGTGACATCTGAAGTTAGAATTTGAAACACTCTCACTATAAACATAGGAGTTTCCTTCTGCACTGCAGTGACAGACACATTTGGATACTTATCACAACCCTTGTTATGTAGCTATAAAGGTTTTGAGCAAAGGACATGGAATAAGATTCCATTGATTTAGATGTCTAGGTTACCACAATCTCTTTGGAAATCTAAACACGTTGCTACAAAAGCAGTCATCTAGCACAACAGTCTGAAGCACTCACAGTCTCATGCAGTCAGAGAGGCCAGTGTCTGAACAGCTACAAAGCACTGACCAGTCTGCCTCAACTGAACACAGTGCTAGTGCTCGGGGCATCTCTACAAAACTGCATTTCTAGCTTGCTTACTTGAATTTGTCAGCTCTCATATTCTGGATACAAGAAATGCAAGGCATTTCATCCACATAGGATTCAGTTCATCCAGCCCTCATAGAGGATGGAAATTTAACCAATGCTGCTTGAAAAATGAGGGTAAGAATCCAAACCAGTAGCAGCAACTTGCTCTGCTGCTCTGTGCAAGTACCAAGCACTCATGGAAAGGGGAAGCCTGAGTACTGCTTGGTCACTCCTCTCCAGAGAAATACCCTGAGCAACCAAATCACGGGCCACCCTGTAACCCTGGGAGACTGAAAGCACAGTGGCTCCAAGGGGAAGAAGGACATCAGGCAGACAATTTTTACCAACTGAAGGCAGACAAGAGCCAACTGATCCGGATTTCCTGTTATTAAGGGTAGTTCAACTAGCTTCATCATTTTAAGAGAACTAAAAAAAAGAAACAACCAGCCAAATAAAACCCAACAACTCAATATAATATTAAGTGAAAATAAATCACCACATTCTTATCGGTCAAAAAACAAGATATTTAAAATCTTACCGAAACATTTTTTAGACATTCTTCACAGGACCTATGGGACAAATCAGAACAGGCTGGAGAAAAAAAAAAAAAAGAAAAACAAATCAAGAAGTATATTTATTTTCATTCAGTAATGTCAAACATTTAACAAAATATTTAGGGTTCCTCTCCCCCCACTACTAGGTATGTGCAATAATTTTGATTAAATAATGAAAGCTCAATATTTTCATTCCAGAAGAACTGTAGCAAACAGAGATAGAAAGCAGTTCAGGTTTGACCTCTGAAATAGGAAACAATTTATGCTTTTGAAATTGAAGGTACAGGTAAGCCATCTTACTCAGAGATGATTGTTACTTTAAGGACAACATGGGAGACACAACCCAAGAGCCTCCCAATATCTCTGCTAAAGTTCTCAGACTTACAGTTCAACATCACCAGTGATTTAGGTTACATTTTCAGTAACTGAACCACCAAATGAAGTAATGTAACATCCCTTAGGTCCTTATCAAAAAGCTTTTCACCTTGTTTATCTTCAACTGCCTTCTTATGGACATATATCACAGTCTATAAGAGCATATAACCAGAAGTCTGGGGCTCAAATTATAAAGAATAAAATCAGACTTTGATTTACATACTCCGTTACAAAATGTTATATTACCATGAGTAAGCAGGAAAAAAAGTGTATAATTGTGCTTTATGTATTTCTCCAGGTCCCTTAGCTTACAAGGCACACAAGTCAGTTCAAGAGCAGAACATCGGGAAAAAAAAAAAAAACACCTCTCAAACTGATAACACACTCAGGCCCTCCAATGCACCTTGAAAAAGCAATATGGGTACCAGCATATTAAACAAAAGCCACCTGGAAGCATTTGGACTCAAACATAGAAAGCTGACAGACTCCCTCATATTTCAAGGGACTACTGTGATCTCTTTATCAGGGAAAAAAAAGCATAAGCCACAGCACAACTACCACCAATTACTCACACTGTATTTTAGCCAACATTTGTTGAACAACCATTCCTTCTATTTTAGCATAACGTCAACATTAAGTATCTAAGATGAATTTTCCCTTTAATTTTTGCATATCCACCTTGGTTTACCAAGAAGTGTCATAATTATGTCAATAAGCTACATCAGTTTCGCTAAAGCAGCTCCATTAATGTAATACACCTTGCAGAGTCAGCCACAGCTGCATGAGGATTATATTTTCACAAGGAGAAAGGAAAAAGCTAGTACCATTCCTACATTTTTAGGAAATTACCAGAATCCTGTCCACATGTACAGGAATTGTAGTATGTTAATTATAACTAATTATGTTTTCAGTAACTGGAGCACCCATTGTAAAATGATGACCTGTGTGAGCTCACCTTCTAGGAGGTGTCCTCAAGGACCAGCGTAACACAGCTCCAGCACAATGCTGGTCTTTCACAAAATACAGGTAAAACCTAACAGCACAGACAATAAAGCCTGTTTATAAAACAGCCCCTTTCCAATAGACATGGAGGTAGCACACACAGATTTTTTTTTATTGTGTTTTTTATTTATTTAAGGAAGACAGGGCTTTAAACCATCCACTGTACAGTAAGGACTGCCACATTACCTTAGGATCAGTGACCCTTTGGGGAGGGAGCTCCCTACTACGCCTCTAAAACCAGCACAACCACTCAGTCAGAAACTCTTCCACACCTACACCAAGGCTGTTCTTAGGCAGTTTGTGTTAATTTGCTCCCTACCCACAGTCTCAGCTTAAACCCTTCTTATCTCCCATGGGCAAACTTCCAGGAAGTTTGAAAAAAGAAGTTTTTCACTTAATCTCATTGCTCGTTTTATCTCTTAAAAGTCCCTTAAATCCTTCTGTACAATATGGATTCATAATTCCATATAATATAATCCTTTTCCATACCAGCAACAAACTTTGTGTGACGAGCAACCTCCCAACCTCACACAGAAATAAAAACACATGAGAAGTTCAATCCTAGGGCACCCCTTAAGCAGACTGACTGCCAAGGCAACCCGATTTTTGGCTCAAACCAAACTCCTCAGCTTGGCTGATGTTCCACACAGCTATTAGAAAGAAACTGATTAGCTTACAGTTGCCAGCAGATCCCTTCCTCTCCAATAGCTGAGAGAGGCTGACTGCTCCCTTTCTCTTCTGCCTCAAGTCAGCTGCCCCAAAACCTGGAGATTTCTTATCACACGTAAGCCCTACCCTCAAAGAACGGAGCCCCCGCAAGCTGGGCTCTGAGTACAGGTCAAGGTCCATCTGCAATACCCTAATTTAATGCAAGTACCGTACCTTTCTGGTCACATCTATTAAAGGCAAACAAACTGAAGATCCCCCCACACGCACCCCGAGCTGAGCACCCCCCGGCCCCCCCGGGGCGGGCTGCCCGACCCGAGGCGGCGGAGGGCAGCAGCCTGGGGGGCTCCTGCTTGGGCTGGGAGCCCCCGGATGGAGAAAAGAGGAAAAACCCCGAGCCCCGCGGCTCCCCCACGCCTTGCGGCCGTCCTTACTCTGCACCGGCGGGGTGACGGTGGTGAAGGCGGCGGCCGCCATCCCGGCGCAGCCCCACACCAGTGCCAAGGCCGGCAGCCAGCAGCGCCCCGCCGCCATGGCGCGGCCCCGCGCCCACCGGGAGCCGCCGGCGATGGCGGGGAAGGGGCGGCCCTGAGGGCGGCGCTGAGGCGGCCGGGCCGAGCCGGAGAAGGAAGGGGAGAGGCCGGGGGAAGGGTGTCGCCTTCCGTGAGGCGTGGTGCCTCCCTCCGGGGGGCTTCTTGTCTTCCTTCCGGCAGCTTCCCCTACGTGCTGCCAGCGATGAGCCGCGCACCTGGCGCCTGTGTGGGCTGCGGCTTGAAAAGCTCACAGCATTCGTTGATGCGTATTTCTGATACGCTAGGCTTTGGGTTTAATTAATTAATTAAGTTGTTTTTTCCGGAAGGACCCGTTGCTCCTGCCTCCTGCTGTCACGTTGCTGCGAGGAGCCAACGAGAACAGGCGTTGCCCTGACTCAGGGCTGGTCGGAGAAAGGAATAAAGATGTTGAGGGAAATATGAAAATTTGCTGTGGCCTTCTCGTTTTAAGCTATTAACGAGTTGTTAGTTTTCACTGGTGACTCCTGGGGTCTTACAGATGCTTGTAGTGCTCATTAAAGTGTCTTAGGGTCCAGAAAATACCTAGATGGGGCTGTGAGATAGGAGATGGGGATGAAGGAGATGGAGCCCAAACTCTATGAGGCAGCTGGGTACTAAGGGTGCACCTGAGATTTAAGGCACCCGAATGGCAGTAAGACACTGGTAAGGTTCCTATTGGGTCCTTAATGGCCTGGAGTAAGAAGAACATTCTTCACAGTGTTTTGTGTATGTAACTTTAGATGTCTGGTTCACATTACTGCAGAGATTATTCTCCCTAAAGTCCCCCACAGGAAGAGATGAGGAGCTCTAGAAACCCATTCAGGTTCTGGGAAATAGGGTAACTGCTAGTACCTCAGGTGAGTTAGGGAACAAACCCGAGTCTTGTTCCTTGGTTCTAACCTGGGCTGTTGGCCTTCGAAGCTGACGAGGTGGTATATTGCACCAGGATGGCTTTATGAGAGATCTGTCAGTTTCAGATTGGAAGGTGTCCTTACCTTGAGTGAAATTCCAACCAATGCATTAAAAAAATATTTACATTTCATCTAGCTTATGTCATCTTTGGATTTTTGCCAGCAGCATTAGTGTTTCTGCTTCTCTGTCTGCAAGAAGTGTTCAAAAGCCAAAGTGTGGGCTGAGGCACTATAAGCAAATCAAGATGCTTTTACCTGAGCTTAACGTATGACAATACTGATTCATGAATTCCTCAGCCTTCTTGAGCTGGCTGAAGACAAAGGCTTGCCATGTTTTAAGGTCCACAAATCTTTATGCTCTGAAATGCTGCTTTTTTTTATATATATATATATTTCCATACTCTTAAATCACTTGGAGCACGATGTTGGAATAGTAGAGGCACTCAGATGAGTGACAAGCATTACCAAAGGCATGAACCTGCTCACGTGTATAGGAATAATTCAATAGACTACAGCTAAGAAGGCGTATGACAGAGATGTGGGAAGTCATGACTATCTTTTCTAATGCAAGACATAAAGGGCAGTGAACACAACTATCAAGTAGAAAATGGAAAACAAAAGTACTCAGAAGGAAATAAGATGCTTCAAGTATAGGTAGGCTGTGAAACTGTCTTTGGATGTTAAGGACGCTAAAATTTAGATTAGTCCAAAAAGTTGGATTTTTTTTTTTCTCCCCATGAATATGTCTGTTTGAAAGTATTAAACACCAAGATATCACCTCTGGTTCAGAAAGTAACTGAACCACACTGCCAGAAGCTGCATGTGATTTCCAAGGCAGATGCATCATATGCTTGCCTTATTCTGACGTTATTCCTTAGGCATTTGTTGTTGACTCCCTTTTCAGGCTAGATACTGAGCTAAAGTGCCCTTTAAATGACTTTATATAGCTGTTCTCATTATTTTTCTTTTTTCTCAAAAACCTTTTTTATAATCCATATGTTTTTGATTAAATGTACTGAATTACGTTTGAGGCAGCATGGAAGTTCTCTAGCCATTTTTTCGTATCTTAGTTTCAGATAGTTTTAAGTATGCAGTGAAAAATGACTTCTCATAAAACAGCTCAAATACCAAGCCAAAGCTTGTAATTTTTCCTTGAATTGCTTCTAGCATGGTAATTGTAAAGTGTCTTTCAGCTGGAGCAAAGAGCTATGGGAGAAGGGGAAATAAAAGAATTTGCTGAGGGCTCTTTAGAAGAATGGCTATATCCATCTTCTCTGATCTAGCTTTGCTATTCCTTTGGGGGACAAAAACTTTAACATATTTTATGAACAGCTCTGGTAATTCTCTCACAATAGATATACCTACAATAATGAACCAGCTTTTTTTCTTGATTAGGTATCCACTTCCTTGGCAGATGTAAATTCCCAGGAAATGGAGAGTAGAAGACATGAAAATGTGATATACCAGGAGCCTGGGTTTGGAACAAGCAGTATGTATTAAGACTACAAACAAACAAACAGTCTCAAAATTTAAACAAAATTTGGTGTGTGTGTGTTTTGTTTTGTTTTTTTTTTCTTCCTATCATAACTCCATTTCAAATGATAACTAAAACTTTTCTGTCAGCTCCATAAACTCTGCATGGGATTTTGGACAGGGTTTGTCCATGTGCATTTTTAGCAGCAGCTCTGGCCAGGGCACCTTTTCCTCTGTTGCAGTTCCTCCCATCTGAGAGATCAGCTGAAGGAGCCATTCACTCGGTAGCTGAACAAAGGACTGACTTGGCCGTTTTTCAGCTGGTTTGCTTTTTCATCATTACCACTGGTAACAACCTCATAGGTGAAATAGCAGTTATAAAGCCTGTGTGTTTGGTTGATACCCTTAATGACAGTATTGCTTCATCACCAAGTTTATCCAGCTTGTCTGATTACAATGTGCATAAATAATTCAGCTCATAGATCATGTAAGTGATTAGAATGCCTCTCTCTCTCTCTCTCTTTTTTTTTCTTTCTGTTTTCTTTGCTCTATTGGGCTTATGGGTATATGCTTTGGTAAAAGGTACCAGTAACACACTGTTTAATAGCGTTGTTTTAGTTTGTTCTGACGAGCACAAATGTTTCTAGGTTTCAGTTTGACATACACTTAGATCAGTGTTGTTCCCTCAAAAAGTACTTTGTGCTCCCTCTCTCTGCATGCTTGTTTTTGCATATGAACAAATACATTTCTGCTGTCCCATAGTGAGCTGATGCTATTGAAAATCTGTTTTTCAGCAACATTAGTGGCACCCTGTCTGGGTCACTGAGCAGGTGACCAAATGCTTGTGTTGGCACATCAGAGGAGGAATTGAGGGGATATAACTAATACCCTGTGGAGGAAGAAGGACCTCTTTTGTTTTCAGTTGCAGGATCAGCTTAATTGCATGTTGGCATCATATTAAGGCTTCATTGAAGTCATGCAGGAAGGTACATGGGAACCTAGAATTTTGTTAAAGTAGGGTACTAACTATGATTAAATACCTACAGGGAGCAGACCTGCTGCATGTATGCCTTTATATAGTCATCCTTCAGAGGGTATTCAGATTCTAATAAAATTAGTTTTTACAACTCTCTTCTTCAAATATGAAGTATTAATAATACTGTTTTATAGAGGCTCCCGCCACAAGTTGAGGCTATTTCTTAAGGTCAAATAAAAGAACATTAGATCTTCCAGATGAAAATCTTTCTTCTGCCTTAACCAAATAACCACCATTCTATAAACAATCTTAATTGAGACAGAACTCATAGAGATCCTAATGATTAGAAGTAACATCATAAACAGATGAGCTCCAATCCTGAAAACGAACATTTGAGATGTTTTCAGGGATTAGAACAATGCAGTATAGAGAGGAATTGATGTGTGTGTGTGTATTTTAGGTTTTGCAATTTTGTTACAAATACGATGGTCCAAATTCATCTTTCAGGCAAACCCTGTGATTAAAACAGAGATTAAATCAACTGTTAACAGTCTAAATAAATTCAGACATGATCAGCTGAACACTACTGTGACAATTAAAATAAGTCAGCCTTCTCAGTTGATGGGGGGGCCCTTCTCATGCAAGTAAGATTTGCACCTACAGTGCAAAGACAGAGCCTAGGGGTATGTGTAGGATCAGTTCAACATCTTTGCTGAGGGAGGTGGTAAGAAGCATCTGGTTTTTCTTTGTGTGTCATTGTCATACTCATGTGATCACACACTTAATATCTAGGGAGTAAATCATACTTTTTAAGAGTATCTACATAATTACTCCATTATCTTGTGGCTCTAACTGAGAGATAGAAATGTTAGTCTCATCAAAAAAGGCATATCGTGATTTTTTCCCCCTCTGATTCCCACAGCTCATATTACATATAAGGCTTTTCTGGCAGGGGAATATTTGTGAATATCACTGCTAAGCTTGGCAGAATGGTTAATGGTACTGAATTGCAATCTAATTGAATTATAGTCTACTGTTAGATTTATGGTAATACCTCTGCCCAAAATGACAAGCCAAGTGTTTCAAAGATTGTATTTCAGTAAAATCTGGCAATGCATAGACAGCTGTTAACATTTAGTCCTCTCAGATATTTCAAACAAGGGAGAGCATTGAACTTTCTGTTATAACTTTTACTGAACATAACAGTTCTAGCAGGGCAGACTAGTTTATTTCGAAAAACATGGACAAAAAGCTAATTGGTAAGCGCAACTTTTCTGGATAGAAAAAATGATTTTTTTTTTTGACTGAGCAGTGTTGCACCAAACAATGGACAATATTAAAAAAAAAAAAGTTTGGGACCTTGGCACAGGGTATTATTCAGATCTCCCCAAAAGGTTGTTGCAGTCTCGGTAGAAAAAGGAGTCTTCATTGTAGGAGTCCTTCCTTGCACAAGTGTTTTCAGCTGGATCAGGTAAGATCAGCTGGATCAGACTCCCCTAACTGCTTCTCTGCTCAGTTCTCACAACCCTGGTTGTGCTGGGTGATCCTGTGTGACTATTTCAGTAGTGCATTGTTGAGAGGAATGGGTTAAAAACAGGAGGTTGGTGAGGAGGATGGCATCAGAACAGAAGGCTGGTGAGGAGGACTGTAAATACGCTCAGGTGATCTTGCAGCTGGGAGTGCGTAAAGTCTGGGGAGCAGCAATGTAGAAAAACATATAAATTATGCCTGCTGCTGTTTGTGCTCTGGGTTTGGTGAGTGGCACATCTGTGCAGAGATAACATGGGTGTTTGGTGAACTCAGAGGCACCCTATGAGAAGCGCTTGAGCTCCTGGCCTTGGTACAGAGGAGATCAAAGAAAGGTACAGCAGCCCTGTCACTGAAAACTGTGCTGACCAGCATTCAGTCAGCTGTGAAATAAGATCAGCAACTCATGATTTCTTGTGGCTTGCCTTCTGTGTTGTGGTTTAACGAGGCACCAGCTTTCCCTGGGAACATGGCTATAGAGCCACACGGATCATGGCGCTCTGCTTTCTGCTGCTTAAAATTGCTGTTGCTCTCTAGAGAAACCTATTTCCAAGATTGTGTTTTCCCCCAGAATAAATAGAATTCTCTATTATTTTATATGTTATATAAGTATTTGTGGACCTAATTGTATGTTTTGCATTTATCATTGGTTTTGCCTTATTAAATTTCCTTAACCATAGCTGGAACAAGAGAGACATTGTAGAACTGCAGTCAGCTGGGGGTAGGGTAAACAGGAGCATCACAAGATAGGGCAGCCCAATGAAAGCAGGGCTTTCCTGTTGCATTTCAGCAATGACTCAATTTAAGCTATTGGCTTAGCAAACTGACAGAAAATACCCTTTGGCTGCCATTTCCCAGGCCTTACCTAACTTCTGAAGGATTTATTTTGTTAAAACTGATAAAGATCAGCTAACAATTTAGTGCCAAAGTATGGGAGAAGTACTTACCCCCACGGCTGCTCTTATTTAGTCCATTTTCTACACCGTGAGGGATCCAGATTTTCCCTTGACATTTCACAATCTATAAAGTAGGACTTAACAAGCTTTAAGTTGGTTACTGGATCTTATTCTCAATACAGCACATTTACCGGCTTGTCAGCACTTCAGCTTTGCTTTCCCCCTGCAGCACACTTGGATTTGGTTCAGAATGCTGTACCTATCTCACACAGCTCTGTCCTGATTACTTTTGATATAAAGTAGTTATACAATTTTCTCCTGGAGTCAACTGGAGTAACTCGAGAATCGAATGCCAAAACATCTTGCTGTAGTTTCGACCTGTCTTCCTCTGTCCATCCCCTTAATTCAGGAGACTTAAGAAGCAGTTGTATTTCTACCTAATTATTTGCCAGGAGTTGAATGCAATACTAGTTCCACACCACTGAAGAAATCCTTTCTGTTCTTTCATTTGCAGTATAAAATTCTCATATTGAAAAGCAGGAATTGTAGCACACGAGCACACACCACAGTATTACTTAACCTGGAGTCTTAACTGGAGCAATTACTTGGATCTTGCTCCTTTGGAGGAGTTGAGATACAGAGTTGTGTTGATTACTTTGTTACTAAAATTCACAATACAGACTCACCTGTATTATCCAAAGCAGGGAGCTACTGTTACAAAAATAATAGCATTACAAGTGTTCCAGTGGACAGGCTCCCTGCTCAAATCTCCAGGCGTGGATAGGTGATGTGTGGTGGTTGGACACACATTTTAAGAAGACATTACTGCCCCTTGAAGCCATATAGGAAAGTTTAAGAGCTCATAAAATCAAACTAATAGCTTTTGTCCACTAGGAACTTGTGTTTATTCTTGTTAGGAAAAAGATGTGGCAGCTGAGCCCGGGAATAAACCCAAGCAAATGTGTTAAGTTGCTACAGTAGAGGATTATCTGTAACAAAATGAAATGCAAACCACTGCAAAAATAGCTATGAAAAAAAAAATAAATAAAATTTCCAGGGCCAGTCCAAGCAACACAATCAATCCTGGTTTGCTAATTTACAGTAGTATTCTAGCAAATCCAGATGTGTGCTATGTCATCTATGACAGATCATGCCGAAGCACTACAGACCCTTCTGCCTTCTCTGGTGCCCTGCAGAAATACAAAGGTGTCACCTAAGACACTGTCTTGCAAGAGGTGACTCCTGGAGGGCTGCTGTGGAAACCTGGCCCCAGAGAACTGGCTTGTCCATTTAGGAAAGCAGGGAAAAGGGCCTGGAATTCCTTCAGCAATAATGCTGCCCATGAAAAGGCATAGAAAGGGTGTTAGAAGAAAAGGAGAGTCTTCTAGGGACAGAAACTGTGAAAAGCAACCTTTCTTCTGAGAAAACAGTAATTTAGTTAGCTGACTTGAGAATCAAGCTCAGAAGGCTGCAGGATTTTTATACTTCGGTATAAATACACAAGCAGCTCAGAGGCATTTTTCATCAAATTTATCATTTTCATGTTATCTAAAAGACCTTTCTGAATTCTTTTTCTATGGTTTAAACAAAAAAAAAAATAAAAATAGAAATATCTCTGCAATGTGTTTGAATCTTGCCGTAAGTAGGGAAATCCAACCCAAGCAAATTCTGTTCTACCCAGCGTTCAAAATCTCTGACAGGAGCTTTAAGGAGATTAGTGCTGGGAGCCTGAGAGAATTACAGCTCTCAGATTGCTCCTCAAGTGAGGCAGAGAGGCATCAGCCGCCACGATGAGTGGTTCTCAGGGTTCTCATAACTCCTTGGCTAATTAAGATGCAGCCACATGGCATTTGAAAGCGTACATGCAAACTAAGTGGAACTGACGTACTGCAATGAATTAGGAATTCCACAGAAGAACTGCTGAAAGCCCACCAGCACCTCGGGATTCACCAAGCAGCAATGCCAGCAGCCTTGTGCTGTGGTTGCCCACGCACTGCCCAACTCACCCTCCTGATGTCTCTCAAGGGAAATACCTCACCTTGCTGCTGTTGCTGCTTCTTCTTCTCTACCTTGCCCTTCTACTCACATACTTCTGCTGCCTCTGTTGCCAGTACAGCTCTTGTGACCAGGAGGGAAACCAGATTAGCTGTTTGAGAAGCTGAAAACTAAGTAGGCAGAGGGGAAAATAAATTACAAAAGGAGAAAAATGATGGGATTTCATCTTGTGTTTGAAGACTGTATTTACATCTGCTTAAAGTGCTTAAAGCCCATCAAGAAACTGCATTGCTGAAGCCTTTTGAAGAGTAGGTCAAAAAGCATCTGAAGTTAAGACATATCTGGAGCCCATTTTAGGAAATGCTTTATTAATTTTTGATGTAACTGCTAATGTTCATGTAAACTCCAATGTGAATTTGTAAATGATCTTGCCTATCGGTTTAGTTATTTGTTTATCAATACATGGTGGACTTGGGAAGAAACCTAGTGTAGTGTCAATGGTTACAGACCCTCTGCTGGTGGAAATAGTGTGCTCTAATACCAAGTAGTCTGTCCAGTAGACAGATGGGAGAGAGCCAGGCTTTGGTGCTAAAGCACCTCCCTTGGCAGCTGCAGCTACACAGCAGCTCCTGGCACAGCGCCTTGCAAGGAAGCAGCATGCACCACTTGGGTCAGGATCTGTGGCTGCTGAGGTCACGTACTGCTTGGGTACTACGCATACCTTGTGCTTCCAAAGTGTGGTTGTGTTTGGGAAGTCAGGTACTGAGCAAAGCTTATTCACTCTGGTAGTCTAGGCACCTGAAAAATAACCCATTATAAAGGCTTTGAGTGTTTTCAAGGAATGCTGAGCTTCAATTACATATTTTTCACGTTGTTAGAGCCCAAACTAGAACAACCCTGCCCTTGAGGTCCAACTCTCTAATCTCACTCCTCAGAACAGCTTTAACCACTAATACAGTCCAGCACATTGCAATTTCTACTGCCCTGTGCTCAACCTTTACGTCTCCTTCAAGCTGATACACCCAAAAGACAAAGTCCCCATCCCTAACAGCCTAATACCTGTATGAGCAAATTGAGCCAAACACAGATAAAAAGCAGTTTTTAAATCAGAAACCATACGCTCACCTTCGGATGAGGCCTCTGTGCATCCAGCTTGAGTGCTGATGCAGCAGTGGAACAAAAAACATGCCAAAAATAGCACATGCTGCTTCTAAGGTGTGTTACCTGCCTGCTCTGTAGACAGAAGGGATAAGGAACATTACATAGCTGCTGAACCACACGTGCCAACTCAGCTCCTGTGAAATAAAACACAGGAAAATCTGCCCCAAGAGATTTGTTTTCAATGAATTCAGGCTAGCTTTTTAGGAATTTTAATCCCCGAAATGGGGCACTCCCATGTTTTGGCAGAAGTGGAGTTCTCCACATCACAGCATTTCTGCCGACACCCAGCCCGCCTCTAGGTTCATACCAGCTCTCAGAAGACAGGAGGACTGTCTGAACATGACAGCACAGGAGGAAAAAAAAACAACAACCGAGAAGCAGAAAATATCAAATCATTTTTCCACCCCCTCAAGTAAGGTGTAGCACTGGCAACAACTGCTTTATGCTGTGCATATTCATGCACAAAGCAAATCTTACCAGTCTAGGGGAAAATTAACTCAATGCAGAAGACATTTGACCTGGGTTAGCAAGTTGCACTGGGCAAGCGACGGCTGAGCGAGCAGCAGAACTGACACAGGGAAAAAGAGGCGGTGCTGGCTGGAAGGTGACGGTGAGGACTGGGCTCTTTTCCATGGCACACTTTTACCTTGGCTCTGCGCTGGGGCTGAACCAGATCCTGGCCCCCAGCCTGCATCCTGGCCACAAGCAGAGAAAAAGAATCTTCTAGAGTAAAGGAAATCACTCTTCCTCTAAGGAAAAATGGAATTCAGAAACTTTTTAGGACTAGCCTACAATAAAAATAAAAAGGAAATAATAAGTAACAGTCAAGCTTTCAGAGATATTTTTTTTTAAGCAGCAGGACTATAAAGTTAGTGAGTTAAAAATACAGTATACATCATGTGTTTTATGCCTGTTAAGGTATCTGTAACAGTCTGACAAGTCTGGTGATCAATGCCAAAACAGGTGAAGTCTTTCATATTCTAACAGTTACTGTTTTCCACAAAAATAATTGAAATAAAGTGCATCTGTATGAGAATGTTTTATTAAAAATACATATCTTCTGTTTCACATAAAAAGAACCCACACTGTAATTAAACACAACTTAAGAAGTTGGAAAGGAATTATTGGAAAAAAAAAATACAGGTTCCCATAATCTCACAGCACCCACCGTTTGCCTGCATGAGCTACAAATTAAAATCTTTCTGTTTAAGACCCACAGTGTCTGCCTTGCACCCAGCAGAGTACCCAGGCAGGAGTAGCTGGGCAGAAGCAGGGGTGCTGCTCCACAGCAGCTGCTCCCTGGCATGGATACACGCAGGACACGTGTGGTTTTCTCCCCAGATCCGGGGCCTGTTGCCACAGGTTGGCCACCCCTTCTGTAAACAATGAGAAATTCAGCACAGCACTTCCAGGTAATTCCACTTTGGGTCCAGAGGCAACTCACAGTAAGTAACAGCACTGTTGAAAGAGATTCAGCTGTGCTTTTCTGATACAACACGGAGCCACAGTCTTTCTGATGACGATTACCTTAACTACAGCACACACGGGAATCCGCCAGCTTTCGGATCCCCACTTTTCATAGCTCAGGTCCATCTCAGACTTTTGAAAAGACACAATTTTCAAAGCAACAAGTTATCGGCATAGGCAGCAGCAACTACTAATTGAAAGTTTGAAGCATAAAAATCAAAGTGGGAATGCAAAAGAGTTGTGACAGACATCTGCTATTTAAATCATACAGAACAAAACCCTGGCTGCAGTTACTCTCTGAAGAAAGCACCAGTTTGCCAGGCTGCCTTTCTTGCCCTGAAGATATTGAAAATTCGGATCCTTTTAAAGTCACTGAGAGACGTATTCACCATCCCTCCCAAATGGTCAAAATAAGTCGTAAATTCAGGCTCTAAGAGTGTACCAGACACCGACTACAAACGAATGTTTGCTAGCCAACTCATAACTTAAGCAAGGCACAAAGAAGGCAAGACACTGAGGGGGTGGGGAAGCAAGGCAACGTGAAGTCACAAACCAGCGGTCCCTGTGCTTTGACCTTACAAAGCATCTACTGGCACGGGCAGCTGAAGCAGCAACAGTATCTGCGGTTGGACAGACAGTAACAGTAAAGCAAAGTTCAGTTCTGAAGAAAAAAGTGGATACAAGTCATGATCTGATTAAAAAAGATCCTTCTCATCTAACATCACACCTTGAAAATTTAAGGTTTAAATTCATGCAACTTCAGAGGCATGTCTTCTTTGTCACCCATTCCTTTATCTTTAGGCATCGATGCCCTAGTAGCAATTTCATCAAGCACTCCACGTCCCCTCTTGGAAGGGCTTGTCACTCTACTGACCATGCTGGGAACTTGGAACAGAGATCAGCTTGCTTACTTAGTCCACTCCAGCTTGAGGCCTGCCAGCTAGGATAAAGTGTTTGTTAACGTAGTGTTTGTTATTGCACACATTGTAACGGGGCAACATCTGCCCAGTAGAGCATTTGCTCATTTCTAATGCAAAATGAAATGAACTGATTATCAAGACCTTGGACGAGTTTGCAGAACTGGAGTTAAAGGACTCTTAATTTGCTTTCAGCAAAACAAATCTGTTCTGGGATTAATGAAATACAAATATCCACTCAGCTCCAGAACGGCACCAATTAAAATAACTTTCTGTACTGGAATGACATCTTAAATCCAAAATCTCAGTCTGCCAAAATCTGAGCAAATTAAGCATTTGCCTTAATTATAATAGCATTCAATTCACTATCATCAAATACCCAAGCAATTTTAAAGCCCATAGTGAAAAGCTTTGACCCCTAGGACTGACCTGCTCTGCATGAGGAGAGAAAAATGATTTAGACATCCCAGGCTGGGAATCTATAACCCTTCCTCATACTTACAGAGCTGCAAGGTGAAAGTTTTAATCAGTAATTAAATAAGCTATAGCATGAAAGTCTAGCAACTGCAGACTATAAAACTTCTGTAAACATCAATGGTGAAAAATATGCAAAGTCATTGTTATTTCTATATACATTAAAAAAAATAAAGTTAAAAATCTCTCCACAGGGTCATAATCCCCTTTCTAGAGAGACACTGTTTTGCAACACTGTCCACAATCCTTCATAGCCTTTAGAGTTCTTCATGGTTTTCCTAATCCATTCTGTAGTGACTGATATTTCTCTCCAGAACTGAATAATACTTTAGCATTAAAGCATTATTAATTCTAAGCTTGTTTGACTTGCAAATCCATTGTTCACATCTGAAGGATAGCCTTCAAATAAAACATTCAATCTCTTCAACAGACTTTTTAAAAAATACAAGTGGTCTTTGTTTTAATGTCAAAATAGATCCAGTGAATTCACTAACTTATTAAAAAAAAGACTAAAAAAGAAAATTCACAAAACCGTTTCTAGCCTCCAGTGATTCATAAGATGTTATTACAGTACAGAAGAACATTATTAGCTAAATTGCCTATTTCTTCCAAGAGCTACTTTGAAAGTAAAAAGTATTTTGACACTAATTCTACTGCGGAGGTTCACAAGCACTTGCCTTTTTGTATGCACATTAGAAAACAAAAAGCAGTGCTATAGAACTGAATTAGGCTGCCAAATTCACTTGTGAGGCTTCATATCTTAAAATACACGTGTCCAGATGAAAACTCACTAACTTATTTGTTAATCACCTTTGTTCCCCCTAAATGACAATACACTTTTGACTATACTAGGTTATTTTTTGATCTGTAACAATAAGCTCAGTGAAACCCCTACCACCAGTTTCACCGTCTGCATTTGGATAACACATGGCTGCATGGTTCCACCTATGCAGGTCTTCTAACGGGGTCAAACTGTAAAAGTTGTTCATCAAAGAGGTACAAGCCTGCTTTGATCTCAAGAAACGGAAGGCTGAACAAATATGCAAGACAACTTGCATGAACGGATACCACTGTTAGTGTACTGTGCCAGCATTAGCAGCAATTTTGTCTGTAGTGAGCTCAGAGGAAAAAGCAAACAAAATAAATCCAAAACCAAACTGCAAACGTTGTTCAGGAAGGAACCCTTGAGAACAGCAGACTTGCTGAACTCAGGTCTCCACTGCTTTGCACCTCAGGGTGCAGAGCAATGATTACGCTCAGTACAAGGCAGTAGAGAACCAAGCCTGCAATTTTCATGGTTCAAGTGAGCACAAGAGATTGACTTCCAGGACTTCATCTCTTTAGGACGTATGTGTCACAACAGGAATGTCGATTTCTATGGCAGAGAGGCGAGAGCGTGCAGAGTAGGGCTGAGAGGCGTAGCTGTGCATGCTGGGGGCATGCGAATAGAGGGGCTGCCAGAAAGGAGACGGTAGGCTCTTACACGCACAATACCACAGAAATAACAAAACGGAAGTGAAAAACAGGCCGCCGGCACTGGCAATGGCAATAAATACAGAGATGTCAAAGCTAAAGACAGGCTCGTACTTTCTGTTCAGATAATTGTTATAAAAAATGACCCAGACTGACGGAGTGAGACAAATTGCACATGCGAGCAGGAACAAGAGGCCGGCCACGAGATGGCAGCCCGCGCTGTTTACGAGGCATTTTGCCAGCTTGACATTTGGCACACTGGACACAAAGGCTGTGTTACACATGCCAATCAAGCAGAGAAACAGAGCTGAGACAGCAGTAAACATACTGAGCGGGAGGGCAAACTGAAGAACGCGCAAATCCAGCTGATCAACGGCCGTGTACCACTGCGGGTCATATATCACACAGTCTCTGCTCCCATCAATGCGAGCACACTTAATCCAGAGTCCAGTGTAAACGGTGACGTTCCTCTCATTCTTGTTGAAGGTGTACAGTCTCATTTGCCTCCAGTTTGGAAGCAGAACCGCCGCCAGGAGTCCGGCCACCGAGGCTGTTCCGCTGAGGAAGGCCAGCACTGTTGCTGCATGAACGTCCCGGCAGCCCATGTCTGCCCGCTGATGCTTCCTGCCATTAAAAAGGAGAATTCAATTAAAAATAAATCAGCAGGTGCAAGTCTATGGAGGAAGGAGTGATTACTGTTCACCTGACTTGTGCCAGCTAAATCAACTTGTGTCACTGCATGGGCTTTTACAGAGCTCCCTGGGAGAAGCTCAGCCACCGAGTTTGCATGATTTAAGTTCACCTCTCCCTTTCTTTAGCCTAGATGTGACATCGGAGTGTGTGTGTTCAGCCCTGCCACGCTGCCATGGCTATAAAAGGGAATTGTTTAAAACAGCATTGTTAGAGAGACTGGACAGGAACGCATTCATGGGCAGTAATACACAGTTCAGATGGGCCAAATTCAGAGCTGCAAACTTGTGGAGAAGGCACTGTTGAATAATTTAGTGATTTTTTTTTTTTATCCAAGCAATTAACACCTCTTCCCCACTACTTCTGCTTTTCAAAAATTAGATGTCCAAGCACATAATTCCAGAAAGCTGATGGCTTTTCAGCTTTCACATTTTCCTCTTCAGAGGAAGTCATGAAGAGTACTGCTTCCTTTTCAATACAAACACTTTGTACCTAGCACAGCCCCTTGTCTGACCACGAGGGACAACCTGCAGAGATTATGGGAAACAGTTCCAATAACAGGTATTAAAAAATATATATATATACAAAAAATACTTAAGTAATCCCATCCCTGGATACCTGAGATATTTTATGAAGGCCTAATACATAATAGATGCTGGGCTTGCTCCAGAGTGTACTTGAAGTAAGACATTAAAAATTATAGAACTTAAAAAATCAGCAGATTCTTTATGCTGCCCACTGAGAGTCGTTAGGTCATGAACTCCTACTGAAATTTCTTCTGAATCGTTACACTGCATTGTGCTTATTTCTCTCAAGTCATAAAACAGTTCTTTAGGTACCAGAAGTTCTACCTAATGCACATACAAATAAATATCTGAATCTTAGAAAGGTTAAAGATGTGATTGCAACCAAAGAGGAAATTGGATCTGATCCCCTCTACTTTTGTGTACCTGGAAACATCAAATGCCCAGGGACCTTACCAGATAAGGTATTTCCCTGTACACTTGCAGCAGACCACCAGCATTGTCAAGCTATACAGCTAGCCAGCAATTCATTGCTTTATAGAACAATAAATCTCAATTTGTTTCACAAGAAAGCATGAGGAATTTATTTACTTTTTATCCTATCTAACCCTGAAGAATTTCATGTAATGGCTGCAATGGTATCTTGGTAACGTTTAACTGTTGATCATACTCTTTTGAAAAAGCACTGCTGAAAGAAAATAAAGACAACCACATTTATTCTAAAAAAGCACCTAATTCATCAAAAAGATGCCATTATATGTTTGCTAAGCACAACTAAGCATGGAAAAACTACTGCTCTCATTGCCATAACCTTTCCAGATAGCAGGTCATTAATAGAACATCCCTGGGTAGGGGGACTCACGATTTATTTCCATCATAACTGATTGAAGCTTAACCATCATGGTCAGAGCAACCACCTTACCAAAGATATGGAACTGTAAGAAGTGAGCCTGGGGGTACAATCTAGTACAGCACCTAATTTTGATCTTTGTGGGCTTGCCACTTCTGCTCTTCCATAAAGAGTTTGCCTTTACCCGGATAAAACTTCCACACAGGCAGCGCATGCTCTGGGATGGAGCCCTACCAAAAGCAGTTGGAATAAGCATAAAACTGAAAATGTTCAGAAACCTGCTGTTTCTGCAATTTATTTGCAGTAGTAGATGATGATAATCTGGGCAGGATTAATTCAGGGTGGGCAGGACAGAACCAGCGTACTCACCCGTGATGTGTTCAAGAGAAACCTTAGCAGCTTTTAGAAGTAGGAAAAGAGGTGTTGCTGGATCTAGGAAACAAAACAAGGAGAAAGTCAATGCCACAGTTGTTTCATGCACTACCAGCATTTGTTTACATTGCAATTGAGAGACATGGAACTTCAGGTACGCTTGCATTAGGCCAACTCCATCACCTTCCTAGAATTTACTCTTTTGTTATTAATCAAAAAAAAAAAAAAAAAAAGCCAAGCTACTTTTTGTTCCTCCCTGATGACTTTTCCCCAGAGCACGTTCCTTCTGTCTACCTATCTCGGTCATTATGCAACAGATAAGAAGAGTAGAAGAAAACTACCTTTCCATGGGTATTCTAGGATATTCAGAGATATTCACATCCTGAATTTTACACTTCTAGAAAAAAAAAAAAAAAAAAAAAGGAAAAAAAATCCATGTAAAGTAATACAAAATTATTATATCAGATGTTAGGTTCCAGGCTGTGCTTTCACAGCGGTGAGGAAGAAGCTGAATGACTTTTCGTGTCTGAGAACAAAACAGATGCTGAATTGTTTATATCCTTGTGGTTCTCTATTCCTTCCTGGCTTCTACACAAAGGTTTGAAGGAAAAGGGAGAAAGGCAGGAAGCACTGGTGACGGTTTTTCAGTGGCTGGCCAATACTTCCAGAGGAGGAAAAAGGATTGTCTTATGGATTATCTTTACACCTACATCTGGGAACCACACCACAGTGCCCCAAGACCAGCTCTGCAGGTCCTAATAGGAGGATCACTCCTACACCAGACAGGGTGTCAGACCTATAAGCACTTCTTTATGCAACTTCAAGAGCTACAGCCTAAACGTCAGCTTGCCGTACCACCATGCTCAAAGACTTAGTTTATTTTAAATCTCCTATATCAAAACTTGAAATGTAACATTCATATACACAGTGTCCTAGGCTGCAGCATAAAAGAAACTCTTCTGTCAAACCAGCTGGGCATGAGAGGCTTTACTGCCTTTATTCACACAAACCCACGCTTTTCACTAAATGAGAAAGTGAACTTTTGAGCCCAGAGTCCTGCAATATGAATGCGAGACACTAACGTGAAGGCACAACCAGCTCAAGCACCCCACTGGATTTCCACTGCCAGGTTAAAGAGCCAGGGCTGTTGTGACTGAATGCTGCCATTCGGCAGTCACCTACCTACACAGGGCAGCAGAGGTCAGTGTCACCACGTTCACTTCCACTGGAACAGAAGCAGCAGCTCTTCTTTTTTTTTTTGTCCTGAACTAAAAAAAAATAAAAATAAAAACATCAAGTTTTCTGTGCATTTAGCAGCAACCTAAACTAAAAAAAAAAAAACGTACAGATCTCCTTCTGGAGGTTCACACCCCTAAAAATATCAGCTAGTGCTCACTAACAACCATAATTAAGTAGAAAATTAGTACTGGCGAACATATGTGTCAGAATTGCACTGTGCCCAGCCTAGGAGTCCCCTCCCATTAACTGATGAAAACCTGAGGTCACCAGCTGTTGTAACACACATACAGGGAGCAGGTACGGAATATTCTGCAACACCCAGTTCAGGAAGGCCTCCATTTCTGTGGATGTGGAGTTCATTTTTTATTCTGCCATGGTTTAGGCCACCTGATTTTTTTCTTTATTGCTGGTAGCATGGAACAACTAGGAACCTCAGTCTTGCCTTTGAGTCCAGACTGAAGCTCCTTACACAGAAAGCACCTTACAGCTGTAATACTTGAGGCTCTTGTATCTGATGCAGAAAAGCAACCAGTCCTAATACCACTTCAGGAATACATTTTCCCACAGCATTACATTGTACCTTAGCCTAAAGACCCAAGTTGCTGAAACAAGAGCTACGGGCTGGAACTGGTCAAAACCTGGCAAATTAATTCAGTACCCATGAGGTAATGAAATGAAACAAAAGGAAGAAAGAGGAAAAGGAGGAAAGTTACATGGATTGATAGAGGCATTCTGCGCTGAGTAAAGCAGGATGGAAGCAGTAAAGTGAGTCACAGAACCATTAGGGTTGGAAAAGCCCTCCCATGTCCCCAAGCACCACGTCCAACCTCTCCCTGAACACCCCCAGGGACGGTGACTCCACCACCTCCCTTGGCAACCCGTCCCAACGCCTGACTGCTCTCCCTGAGCAGAAATGGCTCCTCATTTCCCACCTGAACCTCCCCTGGCTCAACTCGACGCCCGCTCCCGCACACGGGGCTCCAACACCGCCGCCGCCATCACCGCCACCGCCGCTCCCTTCCCCTCCGCCCATGGGAGGCGGCGCCCCGCGGCATTGTGGGATTGTAGTCCAGCGCCGCCGCGCTGCCAGCCCCCGCCACCCCGCGGGGACTACAACTCCCAGCACCCCCCGCGCCACCCCCCTCGCCTCACCTCAGGCCCCGCCGCTGTCCCCGGTTCAGGGGAAGGCTGTAAATAATCCTAAAACGGGGAAATAATCCTAAACCTACACTAACGATAAAATAAATGGGTTATGCGTAATTATAGCTTTCTTCCCAGTGACTGCTTTTAAAAGAAACGTACAGAGACAGGGTTCGATTAGTAGGCATACACTGAGGGATCAAGTTGGGAACCCTTCGATTGGCTTAATTTGCTTTGCAATCAGAATAGCTTTGAAGTGGAAAACACCCTTTTCAACACCCGACTTCCGATTTTTTTTTTTTTAATATGAAATGTAAACATGCTGTTTGTAACACAAAAACTGGAACATCAACTATTCCCCAAACCATACAGCTGTGTTGAAAAGCTGTCACGTGCATCCTCAGAGCTGAGCATCCATCCACGTCTCCACAGAGGGCACAACTGCCAAAGTAGGTTTGGAAATTAGGAATCAGGATTTACACAGTCAAGAGGATTACAGTCGGCAGTAGCATGTGTGCAGAAAAAAACAAAAACAACACACACATACCCAGACACAAGCCTTGCTTTATCATGCTCCTAGAAGTCACTTCCTTACAAACATTTATTTGTTTTCCTTTAGAACTTTACAAATAACAACAAAACCCCACCATCTGATACCCCTCCAAGCAGCAGAACTCATTCACCTGTGAAGCACTGGACCCTGCAAAATTTCTCCAGCAGTACCCCATCTCCTGGGTACTTCTGACATTCACAGCAAAAGACGCAAGTGCTTCAAGTCGCTCCTTCACTATCTCTGACGGCTTTAAGTTCTTCTTTCCATCTCATTTGGCAAACAATATTTCAGGGTTCATCAGTTGTTAAGCAATGCTTTGAGATGCACATACTTTGTTCTCTACTTTGTTGAGTCAGTAGCCAACACAATTCTGAAAAACTGTTCTTTTCCTGCATTCCGCTTTACCCAAGCGCTACGAGGAATTAAGGCAATGGAGGAGAGCAGAGAAGTGGGCAGTGATGGTAGAAGGAACAAAATAAAAATGTCTGCATAGCAATGGGCTCACGTGCATACAAAAATATATTAAAATGCGTTGGGTCTAGCCAGGAATGCTAGCCTCTGTGCTTTTGTTCTGAAGTCTGTAAAAGTAATAGTTTATTTTTCCGATATTCTGCGTTCTCCTGCTCTGCTTCCTCATCTAGTGATTTTCTTACACATGCTTTTAGTTCCTCGATTCCTTCTCCAGTATACGTAGATATAGGGATTATATCTCTGAATTTGAGTGTATTCTCAGGAATCACTTCTTCCTGTAGTAAGTGTAAGGAATCTGAAACGTCATATTGAAAGAGTTAGTAAAACCCATACAGCACATCACTGCAAAGCCCACAAAAGCCCACTTAATTTAGAAAACTAACTTTCATCAATTACAATAGAAAAGCATAACCAGAATTATTACAGAAGTATTGGTTCTTAACTCATCTTTAAAGAATAGCTGAAGTCTTAGAAGATATGCACTAACTTAGCACTTGTATCTTACCATGCTTAAGCTCTCACAAGCTGAGTTTATGTCCTTACTTTAAAATGAGTACAAAGAAATTCCACACTGTAGAATATGCGAAATGAATCTTTTTAAGGTTTCCTGGTTCCAGGAAATATGAAGAAATTCACCCCAATGTAACAGCAAAATTGAAACAAACCTACATAGGACTGCCCAGCATCTTCATGTGCGTTGGCCAAAGTCTTTAAGCCATAAATCGTATATACCTCGGTGTCTATAACGGCACTTTCAAAGGATGTTATTGTTATTCAGAATAGCTAAACTGGAAGTTTACCCTCCCATACAATAGATGGGCAAGGTATTCCAGGATTGCTCTGTTTTATTAAAAATACCTCCCCAACAGTGAGGCCAGAGCACTCAAGATGCACACAAAGAATACATTCAGATTCTAACAACAGCTTGCCAACGCAAAGTTACCCAAATTACATCTTTTTAGTGTTTTTGTCAAAGTTAATTGCTGAAATATAATTTACCTTGAGGATTCTGTAGTTGTTTCATAAGCTCATTCAAGTTATCTTTTGCACAAGGCAAATCCATTTTATTAATGGCAAGAAGTGCAGGCTTTGTCAGAAGTTCCTCTTTGTACTGCTCCAGTTCCTTAGAAGATGAGTAAATACACCTTACTAAGTATTTGTAGTTTAAAAAGTGTTTCTTCAATGTTACAACTACTCTCTCATTTGTTTGTCTAAAGAGTCTCTGCGCCTAGAGCTCTGAGATTTATTCAGGAGCTCAAGGTTGATGTATCAAAGCAGTCTGACAGAAGGAAAACAGTTCACATCTACAAAGCATAACGAAATTCTTTGGAGAGCTTTTTAATTCTTAAGCATTTTAGTGGACAACGGCTTATACCAGAAAAACCACAAGCATCACTCAGCTAAAAATAAACTCAGCAACAAGCTGAACATCAGCAGATTTATCACCTAAAGCTGTAGAGCTACAGAGAAAAGCTGCTAAACTTGAAATTAGGTAAGCTGTATTATTTTAATCAGAAGTAAGGATAAGAGATGGAAACACTGAATTCCTGCAAAACTGGGGCCTGTTTCACGTCTATTAGGCTATGTAGCAAGGGCACTAAGGCAGAGATTTAACTGTACCCACGTATAGTTAATTTTCCCATTTCTACTTCCTAAAAGGCTACTAAACTGGAAAACTGAAGAAGTTGCATCCTATCCTTTCACCTTCACTTGACCATGAGAAATATCCCAGTTGCTGCACAGATAAATGAAGGAACTGTTACACTCAAAGTAAAGCAGTTTCATCTGCATGATTAAAACAAAGATTTTATAATTCCAAAGAATGTTAAACTTGTTAATTGGCCCATGTACTGTAAATCCAGGGAACACATTAAGATTTGGAACTTCTTGATCAAAACTGAACCTCTTTCTTGGCTCAACACACAACTACAATTGACAGATAATTAGGAAGATGAGAAGTTACCTTTGTTAGAAGCAATATGGTTTCAAAGGCTGTTCTGAAACGAGTCTTAGTAGACAGTTGAAACCCAGAAATATCCACCTGAAAAAAAATATAAAAAAAAGAGCTTTTTGTTTTTGAAATTATGTTATATCTTCCATCGACCATTTCGCAGGGCAATGCCCATGGACATGTCCTCATTCCTGGCTAAATAGCAGGGGGCAACTATATACCAAAGTACCAAAGGAAAACCATAGACAATGAAAGCCCAGAATGTTTGGTTCTGACAGGGTGCTTCTCAAAGCTCTGCCTTTCAAACCTCTTTTTAAGGAGATCTTGGGAGGGAAGGGGCTAAAAAAAAAGTTACCCACCAACATTAATTATGCTTGGAACACTTCCCTGCTCTAAATTAATTGGCAACTTTTAGTCATAAATTCTGTTTAAGGATTTATCATAAGACATTTGTCTCAAC
This sequence comes from Anas acuta, assembly GCF_963932015.1. Taxonomy (NCBI): domain Eukaryota; kingdom Metazoa; phylum Chordata; class Aves; order Anseriformes; family Anatidae; genus Anas; species Anas acuta. Next base: position 23,695,595 of record NC_088980.1, on the reverse strand, counting down.
TTTCCATTCTAAAAACAGTATCACAGCTATATTTATTAAAAAACATGCAAATTACAAACAATTTCCTAAATTCCAACTATACTGCAATTAAGATACATTTACTGCACTGCCTTTGATTTCAATGAGCTGTAGATTTTATTCAACTTACTACTAAGAGAAGATGTTTGGTTCTTTCTACATGTTTGAGAAATTTGTGCCCCATCCCTTTGTTTGCATGTGCACCTTCGATCAGTCCAGGGAGATCAGCTACCAGTATCTGGGAAAACAAAAGTTTCAAACAGAAGATTTCCAATAAGCAAAAATAGTAATTTTAAACTATTAATGTCTACTACGATTTTATATAAAGAAAAGAATCCAGACACAGGAATGTGAGGAGAATCTATTTTGAGAGGCCCCCGTTACAACTATGTACTCCTTGGAACAGCGTGGAGAATCAGTTCTCTGGCAGCATGCATGGGCTGTTCCAATACATTTAGAACAGATTTAAACAAAATGCTACTATTACAAAGGCAGCATGCTCCTCATGTTCCCCGATCTATTTATTTGTAGCTGTCTGAAAACCAGAAAATAGAAGGTAATATCTCCTCTGCAAAGATCTTGCAAAATTTACCTAATACTTGAGACCAAAAAGACTCTAGAACATGGGAAAACCAGGCTATCTAGTTTGTATAGCATGCAAACTGTCAGTGAAAAAGAAAATGAAGTTTTTTCCTTGTGGCTACAGAGAATCATTATTCCAAATGCAATCCCACTAAACATTGCCCCTATGGACATGAGAAGCTCCAAGAATTTCTCCTCTGCTCTTCAGCTGCAATGACATTTTGATTAGCCTACCCAGCTGCCAAGCAGAGCCCAGCTAGAGCTGCCAAACTGGACAGGGATCCTGTCACTTTCTCTGCTGTTTGGAAAGAGTGTGTGCAGTTGTAAAGAAGAGAAAAGAAAGACTGAAAAAGAGCATAATACTAAAAACCTCACATCTACTCAGTAACTCATAGAAAGCAAAGACAGAGTGAAGCAAAAGGCAAAAGCAGAGGCTTCAAATCTCTGATACTCATTTAGACAGCAACTGGATTCAATTAAGCAGGGCCCAAAGCCAGCAAGCTAAGACTTCCAGCATGCAACATACTGTTGAAGGGGGCTTTCTGCTATGAGTGAGTTTCACTCCCCCTTCTCTGTCACGTTTTAACCATTTTCCTAAATATTTCAGTCCTTGCTTCAGAATTTTTGATCTACAGGGACATGAGAGAGAGCTGGGTGAACTGCATACTCAGGAGAGAATAACTACAGAGCTGGAACAGAAAGATCTGCTTTCTGGTGTGATGCATTCTGGTGCTGTACTGGCATCACCACTCTTTTCCTGACTTGTCTTTCAAAGAATATTTTTATAGAGCTCAAAGAACTTCAGATTCTCTTAAACAGCATTTGGTTCAGATATTCTAGTAAAATATGTGAAAGCATCTGCCAACTTCCATGATCTTGTGTTAGGACCTGAACTCCAGCCTCATACTCAGATCCTCCACTTTTGTGTCATTGTATAACAAGGTCTTTTTGCAAGTAAAAAGATAGTGACTCAGATGGCAACACATAACTAGCATTCATTTTCTTATTTACAATATACTAAAATAACTGCACTGCTATATATTTCTTTAAAAACTTCAGTGTTCTGTACGGAGAAAAAGAAAGATACAATGAACCACCCTCTTGTGAATGACAGGACAGTCACCTCAATTATTGCTCATAATTGCTCACCTCTTGTTTTCAGCAGTTGCAATACTGAGAGCTGAATTATTTCCTCTTACTCACAGCTGCTCACTGTGATCACAATCAGCAGCTCCCTCGATTTTAGAAGAGGGGTACGTTGTCCAGACAGTTCTTATATAGCACCCAGCACTGTTGTATAAAAACTATGAAATGCAGAATCACCCAAGAAGTAAAGGTCATTGAAAATGACATCAAACGGGCTGCAGAAAAGCAACCCAGGAGTGCAAGCAGTTATCCTCCTGGAATGTAACAGCAGGAAGAGCAGGAGTTCCCGACTCTTGGCAGGTAGTTTTTCAGACTAAGAACAATCCTGTTATTTGCAGCACCATTTTTGAGGATAGGTTACCTTTAATTAGCAGCTAAAACGAATATACAGGAAGTTTCTCTTAGATGTATGCGTCTCTACAGCAAACTGTCCCGTTCAAAGGGACGAACACACATTTCTGAGAAAGCTATACTTTGTATATTCCACAGACTGATACGTTTGTCTTAACTTGTACAGATCACCTGAAATCCTGCATGTTTTTAAGAGCCTGGCAAATTAAATTTACTTCCTTTAACACACAATTTTGTTAAAGGGTGATAAATAAAGGTTTTGACTATCAGCTACTGAATCCCCTAAGATTATTCCTTCCGAAAAGGAAAAGCGTTTTCTGTCTTTTCATAACTGAAGGGTATGCTTTCCTGGTTAACTCATGTGAAACCCTTTTATTCATTTGCCTTTTATCTTTGAAGCGGAGAGCCCAGCACTGCCTGTGTCATACACTTAATAACACATCAAAGTTTCAAGCTTGAAGAATCAAAATGTTTGCTTTAGCCTTACATGAACCAGGGGTCCAACTCTGTAGGACAACACTAGTAGGACTCCCATTTAGCTTTTTTTTTCCCCCCAGGGAATGCTGTATAAAGGATTCTAGGCACCCCAGAATTATTTGACAACATTAACTGAGGAGGCTGGATGGAACTGGGTTCACAATACACACGGTGGTTTGTTGCTCCAGAAGACTGAAGCTCCAGCACACTACAAAAGGAACTAGACCCAGGTACCTCACCCCTCAGGTACTGCACTATTCTGGCTGTTCAGACAATCACTCTAACTTTATTTTTTTTTCTTTAAATAATAATAAAAAAAAAGTCAGAGCAGCCAAGCCAGAACAGTAAGTTATAGCAACTATAATCCTTTTCATTCACTACTATGGATCTGTAGCTGCTAGACGAATTTGCCCCTATTTAAAATTCATTCTGAGAATTTATTCCAGAGCTCTCAGTATAGCCAACCTGCACAACATGTGCCTCCTCTAAATACGAATAACAAGTTAGTCTCTGAAACAAGTATTTTTAATCAAGATTATAAAGCAGGATTAGAAACAGAAAAGAGATGGGAAAATGAGAAGCCATTTATTAAAGTGACACAAAAGCAGTTCAACTTCACATAAGACAGCTTTATTACTGTCATATTATAAAAGATATTCTTTCACTACTGGATAAAATAGTGTTTTCTCCACAAATTCCATTAAGTTCATGTAATTGTACTATATGTATGCATTATATATGCACCCATACAAAAAAAACACACTCAAGTTATGTTTCCATTTCTTTTGGGATGATTTTAAGCAACATAACCATTATATACCACTAAAAACCGACGAGAATGGACTTTCATACCAACCTGTTTATAATCTGCATACATGATCTTTCCTAGTTCAGGCTGTATTGTTGTAACTATGACAAGGGAAGAAAAAGAAGAGGGGGAAGAAAACAAAACAGTTGTTAACATTTTCAAAAAATGTTAATGTTAGAAAATATTTAAATGTTGCAGAATTTTCTCACTTCATATTTACATAAAACAAGTATTCAGTAGCAGAAAAATAATGCAAATGGAATGTTAAGAATTACTGAAAAGAAATAAAGAAAAAATAAGAGAATAAAATTACGCTACTCTATAAACCAAAGGGTTTGCCAAATCTTGATATCGCATGCAGTACTGATCCCCTCATCCCAAAAAGGGAGTAGAAGAGACAGAAATTCTTGGACTCAAAAGGTTTATCCAGAATACGGAACAGCTTCCAAATAAGGAAAGGCAAAGCAAGCTAGGACTCTTCAACCTGAAGAAAAACATTAAAAGGCTGTACAGAATCAGTAGTGGCAAGACAAGGTCAGTAGGAGTTATTAGTACTTGGGATTCTTGTACTCTTCCAGTATAAACATTAGGGGCCATCAATAGGAAATGTGGCATCAAACTCAAAACACACACAACGATGGGGGTGGTCTTCAAAACACCACAGTTAATCCTAGGGAACCCCTTGCCACAAGATACACAGCTACTCAAAACAGTTTGTTATGGGCATGCACTGGGTCGGAGTTAACTTCCCTGTCCCACACAGTGCTGTGCTCTGCACTGGTGGCTAGAACAGCCCTGATATCACACCAGTGTTTTATCTATTGCTGAGCATCAGGACTGTATCCAACCTCCCCTAAACCCAGTAGGCTGCGGGAAGGCAGGAGGTGAGGAGGCAACATCACCAGGGCAGCTAACCTAAACCAACTAAAGGGTTTGTGACAACCATATGGTGTCACATCAGCAATAGAAGCTTGCAAAGATGAAAAAGAAGAGGAGGCTCTCGTTATAAAACCATCTGTCCTCCTGAACAACTGCTACATCTAATGATGCATCCCAAAGGCATGGCTGAACACTGCTTGCTGATGGGAAGTGAAGAATAATTGTTTCTGTCTCTGCACTGACTTAGCTTTTTTTTTTTTCTTTCTTTCTTCCCCTTCCCCCCCTTATTTAAATTATCCTTATCTCACCCTGTAAGCCTCCCCCCCATCATATTTTCTCCTTTTCACTCTTCCTTTGAGAAGGGGGAAATGAGAGAATGGTATGGCAAAGAAGATTACTAAACACACAGAAATCGTGGATGGCTCAGGAACTCCCCAAATCTCAAATGTAAGCCCACATAAGGGAAGTATCCAGTGTGTTTTCTACATTCTTGTACTCCTCCCCAGTCATCTGCTTTTGGTTCCACTCAGAAGGCTGATGAATGTCTCCTTCAACATTGTGTGGTTATCAGTTCTTTATAATTTCTACCTATAATATTTCTATTGCCCTAGGTATCAGAAACCTCAAGATTATTTTAGGACAGGCAGTCTATCCCTATGCTCACTGTCAGAAAAAAAAGAAAATACAGGTTCTGTAGTTGTGCTATTTTTAATGGTAGCTACTACAGAGCTTACTCAAGACTGATGTTAAAACAGAAATAATGGAGACAGGCAAATTAATGGAGATCACAAAGATCAGTTCTGTTTTGTTGCATTTTATCACTAGGTGCAGAATTGATGATGATGATGCACAGACTTATGTTTTCATCAGTAAATCTGGGACTAAAATTTAGAAGAAAGGGAAGGAGGGCAAACATCTGCAGCCTCCACCTGTGAAACCACTGTAGGTATTTGAAAGCATTATTCTTCCCTCTGGCAGCTTGCTTTGCAAGTTATTATCTGCTTAATTAAATAATTTTGACTAGCCTCCAAGTTCTCTCAATAAGCTCACGTTGATGGCTATCTGGCTAGTGACCTCGTCATGCACGAAATCCCCAATGGGATTACTGGGCCTTACTGTAGATTTCAACATGTATCTATTAACACATAGCATCTGAAGAGACTGCAGGTGAGGACAACACCTTTTCACAGGTAAAACTCTGGGCAAATAACCTTGGTAAAATACAGGCAGCTGCAGCACAGACCAAATTAGGCTGCTTTTTAATTAAAGAATGCTCAGATGGCTAATCCTTATTTACTGAAAGAAAACTAATAAAAACAGCATTTTTAGTGAACAGATTCAAAACCAAAATCTTACTGTTCCAAGAACAGGTGGCAGCTACTTCCAAAGCACACAAGATGCTTATGCAAAGCAACACAACAGTGCATATTCAGCAGAGTGAGGATACTGCACACCGTGTAGAGTCCCAGAAGAAATAAAATGTGCTGATACTAAAATAAATGCTAAACAGACCCTGTACCAGCAGTTTCAATCACTGTGAGGGTGAACACAGGAAAAAAAAAAGAGAGGTTGTAAGAAGAAATGGCAAATTCCCTCTACTTCTTCTGATAATAATCTGTGTAACATAATTAGTATGCAACAAGGTTATCCCCTATTATTTATTATATACCTGTAAATCAAGCCAGAGAAAAGAATTCTTGCTCTCATTAAATATTACAGCACTAAAATACAAGTGTGAACTTACACGCATAATTTGCGATCTCAGGTTTGGCATGAGAAATCTTGCTTAGTAGGGATGATTTTCCTGCATTTGGAAACCTAGAAGGAAAGCCAGGATTTATACAGTGAATAAACATATATGTGATTCCTGTATATTTTATTACCAAATATACTGTATTACCTTAGACTCAACGATATATATGTGTGTGTGTGTGTGTGCAGACTCATTTACACACTTTCCTTTTTAAAACAGATAATTACTTTTTTTTTTTTTTAAATCAAATCCGAATTATTTTTATACATTCAACAATGCTTCCAAGGGCTGCAGGCCAGAGAGAGATGCATTTGGGTATGTTTTTAAGGCAACAAACTTGTATGAGCTATCCTGGAATCATGACTCTGGCTCAGAGAAGTGAAGGCTCAGTGGGGTATCCTATCAATGTGTACAAATACCTGAACGGGGGATATAAAGAAGACAGGACCAGGCTCTTTTCAGTGATGACCAATGACAGAATGAGAGGCAGTGGGCACAAAGTGAAGCACAGAAGGTTCTGTCTGAACACCAGGAAGCACTTCTTCACTGTGAGGGTGACCAAGCACTGGTACAGGTTGCCCAGCGAGGCTGTGGGGTCTCCCTCCTTGGGGAACACCAAAAGCCATCTGGATGTGGTCCTGGGAATGGCCTGCTCTGGGTGGCCATGCTTATTTTAAAGATTAATATGAGCTGTAAAAGACTTAATAGCCTTGATCCCTGTCAAACCTTAAGCTAATGATGTAGTCAAGACATAGACTATAGTCTTATAGCCATCTGTTCCATACAGGAGACCACACAAGACTTGTGTACCACTCAAATTCAAGGTACTCATCACAGCATTTCATTGCAACAGGGATCAAAGACAACTGTCCGTGGGTAATTGGTTATTGGTCACAAAGGCATGTGTCACTCAGAATGTATCATATAAAAAAAGCATATACTCTTCACTTGAATACACACGATCATAACCTGTTAACAAGGACAACTAGTAAGAATGTGAGCTAATGAAAAACAATACTTACATTAAGGAGCTTTCTTCAAAAAAGAAAGACATAATGAAACTCCTTATTACAGTGATATTATAGAGGGTAGTTTTAATGCTCTCTGATGTCAAAAGGTGCCTTAAAGACAACCTGAAGGTTACCGTGGTCATCTCCTCAAGCAAGCGTTTTGTTTCCACTGAGGCACAATATCTTCTTTGAAGTTTAAATTGCAGCCTACACTACCCATCATAACCTGTACCCAAACTTGATAGCCCTTTCTCAAGTCTACATTTTCTTTTGACCTGAGCTAATAGCAAACCACTTGCATATCTACTGAAGTAAAAATAACGAACTCAAAGAGATCAAAGTACAATCACAAACTATCAGAGGTTGATTCATACTCAAAACAAGAAAACAATATTCTCCTCAAATTAACTGATGATTCTTTTTATGCTTTTTGAAGGGAAACCACCAGCTAAAGTACAAGCCAAAGTGTAGGATTAAAGAAGCACCGGTGTCATAGAAGTCTTTTCTTGTTTCAGAGTTTGTGAGAAATAAAAAAATCTGTATCACGTACTCACTGAAGACCACTGGAAAAAATATGTAACTATAGGTAAATTCTGTTATTAACAGAGCTATAAGTTTTTTATAGCAAGCAAGAAAACAAAAATCAAGTTTCCATTCTATAAGGAAATATATCAATTAAGGTTATATATCATATTATATATCAAGATTATTTCAACCTAAAATCACTTTTTTCTCACTTTACACTTTTTTTTTCTTTAACGAATAGGGAACACGGAGGGAAAATATTAGTAGAAGGTATACAGACCAACATTCCACAACTGTTTGTTAAAAGCTTTCTCCAAATAAATATGTTTATCCATGTTGTTAATAAGCAGAGACAGTGAAAGGCAGGAATGCAAAAGAAATGCAAATCCTATTGCTCTAGCTTCGAAGTTCCTTCCTGCATTCCATGGTGTTTATCTGGGAGAGCAGGCTACATGGCCTTCGGAATTCTCTAAGACTACTACTGAAAGGATCCACTTGTGCCAGTACCAAAATGTGCAAGGTGCAGTATGGAAGCTGTGCTCAGCTTTGTTTTGCACCTCCTACTTGCTTTGTAAATAAATGCTAATAATGTCTTGATAATCATGGCAATTGCTCAGTTCACGTGTGTCTAACCAATGGCCATGATTCATGAAGCCCTTCACCCACAAAAGCATAATCCACATTTCTAAATTTTAGAAATAATTTTAAATGGCTTTAAGCTCTTATTTTTACCAACTGGAAGTAATTTAAGTGACAAACTTACAATAACACAAACTCTATATCTAGAATCTCTGAAATCACTTTTCAGATTTAGTAGTCAATTTTCTAAGGTCAGTTCCCAAACTACAATACAGAACTGCAGTACTTACCCAACCAAGCCAACATCAGCTATAAGTTTCAAATCAAGATGAAGAATTCGCTTCTGACCTTTGGAAGGCAAGAAGTTTGTGGCCAAAGAGCCTCCAAGACCTCCACGAGCTGCTAGAAATCTCTCTCCTGCTGCATTAACTTCTCCTGAAAATAAATTCACTATTGAAAACACATAACCCCCTGCAAGAGGTCAGATGTGATCTCCCACTTAAACCCAGTTTATTTTCAATGAAGAGCAAATTTTCTGTATGCTTTCAGAGTGCTATTTCAAGAATGTTGTACTGAGAAAGATGAGGTGGTTATTAATAGATACTATTTTTAAAATTGTTTTAGGTAGTCTGAAATACAGATTTAGCAAGAATCTGTATTTTTTTAAGCCACATTCAGGCAAGTCAGGAGGACATTTAATTGAGCTTAAGGACACATGACTTATGTAAAAGGTCATTAGTGGTCCCATGGAAGATCACAATGACTTCCAAAGTGAAAGACTTGTTGCAAGATCAATTTCCTTTCTGCTGCATAGAGCTATACGAACTAATTACTGCTAATTTCTGGCAGGGGTCTTTGTCCAACAGTTTTTGCAGTGCAATGTTTGTTGAGTTCTGTTTGTTCACTAAAAGGAAAACAAAATATTTTGGGAGGTGCACGATCTTAAAACATCAGTACGGTTAGGAGTCTGATGGATGCTGTCAATAAACATGACAGCACCTATTAGGATATGTTAAAGCAAAGTCCTTACCAATCTGCTTCCCATCGTCATCAAGAATTGAAATCCCTGGTGGCACGTGAACTTCACAATCTTTCCCTTTTTCACCTTTCAGTGCTCTAACACTGGGAGAAATTAAACCAGGCAGAGTAAGCTAAGCTGGGATTTTGTTCTCCAAGAAAAATGATTATAATAACTTTGACCAAATATCTTCTGACCTGCTGTTGGCTCCTGTTCCAGCTACAATTCGCTTCTGGGGATACCGGTTCTTAACGCTCTTTAAGGTTGTTCTTTCTTGGGCAACAAAATAAACATCACCGCCTCTCCCTCCTTCCCCACCGAGACGAGGGTAGCCCATGCCACCAGTTCCTCCTCTGACGTAGAGCCGCAAATCGTCGATGAAGGTGCCATACTGAGAGGAAAACACATTTCACATCAGCAATACGCTTTGTTTATCTTTCGTTTTAGCCATGAGGCACAGTGGGGCTGAAACGCCTGAGGTAGAACTTTTCACTGAAAGCTCTGGCAATAAAATACTGCACAGAAAACTGCCAGGCAACCCTTCCAGATAGTTTGTAGGAAGGGAAAGGTTTTAATATTTCATCCCCAGCAACGATACCAGGCTGACGGACGGGGACAGGGCGCGGAGGGCGCCTCACAGGGACGGCGGCCGGGGGGCCAGGGGAGGGGAGCCGGTGTCCGTCCGTCCCACCCGTGTCCGTCTGTCCGTCCATCCCACCCCGCTCCCTGCCTAATGTCTGCCCGCACTGACCCTCCGCAGCGCCGCCCCGCTGCCCCGCACCATGCTCCGCGCCGGCCGAGCCCCGCACAGGGCGGGCGGCTCAGCGGCCCCGCATGGCGCGGCGAACCCGGCTGCCGCCTGCCGCCATCAGCGCTGAGGCGGGGCCCGGCCCGGCCCGACCCGCATGCGCGGCCCTCAGCGCCGTCAGGGCCGGCGGGGAGCCAGAAAACCTGATGCTGGTTTTGGCTTTTAAAGCCTCCTGATCAGCGCTGCTAACCTGCAAGAAACTCCGAGAAATCAAGATCTGGCTTTTCACTGTGATTAGTTTCCAAGAAATACGTTACCGTGGTCGTGACTACATGCTTTCATAAGTCTTTTTTTTTTTCAGAGATACGTAGTTTTCAGATTGCATGAGCATCTTTTCGGTGTGTGTATATACATCATAGAATCATAGAATCATAGAATATCCTGAGTTGGAAGGGACCCTTAAGGATCATCAAGTCCAACTCTTGACACCGCACAGGTCTACCCAAAAGTTCAGACCATGTGACTAAGTGCACAGTCCAATCTCTTCTTAAATTCAGTCAGGCTCGGTGCAGTGACCACTTCCCTGGGGAGCCTGTTCCAGTGTGCAACCACTCTCTCTGTGAAGAACCCCCTCCTGATGTCAAGCCTAAATTTCCCCTGCCTCAGCTTAACCCCGTTCCCGCGGGTCCTGTCACTGGTGTTAATGGAGAAAAGGTCTCCTGCCTCTCGACACCCCCTTATGAGGAAGTTGTAGACTGCGATGAGGTCTCCCCTCAGCCTCCTCTTCTCCAGGCTGAACAGGCCCAGTGCCCTCAGCCGTTCCTCGTACGTCTTCCCCTCCAGGCCTTTCACCATCTTCGTCGCCCTCCTCTGGACACTCTCCAACAGTTTCATGTCCTTTTTATACTGTGGTGCCCAGAACTGCACACAGTACTCGAGGTGAGGCCGCACCAGCGCAGAGTAGAGCGG